>NC_071353.1:107170638-107775221 GCF_943734655.1 Sabethes cyaneus | reverse complement strand
CGCGGGGGGGGGGGGGTCCCCGCAGTAGCTGTCTTATCTAGGAAACAATTGCTGTTGGCACGGTACATAGGTCTAGCACCTTATAAGGCTTCTTCAGAGGAACGTTTCAGATTCGCGGAAAGAAGTAGATAAAAAAAATCTATTCAAAATGTGTAAATGCTCACAAACTGATCACAAAAATTTTGTTGACACAGCTGCGCTTTTATTAAGCGCTAAACAAAGGCGTTCTCGAAGCATGTTTGTTTTGTTTTGCAGGAAATAGTGTAGTGTAGTGTCCACACTTGCGTGGTCTAATTTTCTCACCCACGCGTACTCATTCTAACGAACACGCTGCCATAAAGCATCCCTTTTGAACTTCCGCTCTTATTTCTTCTTGCACAGCAACGAGTTTTTGCGACTGTGTGTTTAGCTAAGAGCTACAGTCGTCGCTCGTCATTCGTCGTTGCAGCCCAACCCTGCTGATACTGATTACTCGCGGCTTGCACTCGCACTCCCGCCTGTGAGTAGAATCGAGGGCAAAGATAAAGAAGAAAAGAAAAAGTAATGCAAAATTTGTATCCCAATGCGCCACCAGCCTCACGGACAGCTGATTGCTCATGAGTTTTTTGACATGCGAATAAGCTATGCAGGAAGACGATGTGAGGATGCGTGCGCGAGTGAGTGCGTTGCAGAATATCTGTATCATCTGCATCGTGCATGTGCTACTTGGGATGTCGAAACCAACCTCAAGGCAGACTTCAAACAGCTTCCCGGACAAAAGTTATATATGGCAACCAGAAGGGGAAAGATGGCAGACATTTTCAGGCATATGAATATGAAAAAATATTTGGTTTGGTAGGCCGTCTGTACATTTGATTGCAACTGGGACTGTCAGGAAATTTACGTGAACGAGTGTCCGCAAGAACGTATGTTGCCTTTCCTGAATCAACAGAATTGCTCTGTGCAGTTGTGGCCGGATTTGACATCCTGTCACTACGGAACAAAGCATGTAGAGGGATATGCCATCAGTAATGTGCAGGTGGCACCTGAGGACAAGAGCCCTCTCAACATCCCAGAGCTACACCCAATCGAGAATCGCTGGGCTGGGCCATCGATCAAACAAAAAATGGTTTAAAGCGAGAAAAAGCAAACTGGTGTTCTGCTGCAAATAATGCAAACGAGATGGATGTACAGAATTTGATATCATTTGAATTTTTGAGTCACCGGTCAATTGTGTGTGCAATTTAAAGTTGATATTTTTCGGTGAATACGATGAAAAAACTTTCCCTTTTCTTTACGTTTCGGCTTACTGATTTCCTATTCAGCCATCTTCAGGATATCAAACTAATTATTTCATTTTTACGATTATCGGCTTTCCGCGCGCCAACCGCAAACGAGCTGCGTCGTCAATGGTGTTTTGAATTGCACACAGAATTTGATATCAGGAGTAAATCGAAAGGTTCGGCAATTCGGATTTGGTAATTATACATCAAAAAGAAAAAATAAGTTGATTTTTTAATAGAAAGAAAATTAACCAATTTATAGGTAATCATTTTTTGTTTGATCAAATTTTAATCGTAGCACCCTTTAGATAACCACATATGAAATCGCATTTTGTGACAGCTCGGTCATTCTTCAGTATGCTGTTCCTGTAGATTACAAATTAATTTTTGCTTTCCATTAGCCAGCTCTCGAAAGAAGCATACAAAGCAATTAATAGAAGTAAATATTCGGGAAACACGATAACACATTTTTCTCGTTAAAGAATGCCTGTGACTCTGAACGGCAATATCCTTAGCTTTTTTTCTGTGCCTATCAGATTTATCTCTAGTGTTTGCGAATGTGGACGAAAAAGGATGAATTATTCAAAAGAACTGGTTTAGAATGAATTTTGTTTTCCAGTTGGCCTCGAGGTACAACATTGGTCCAACATGTCAGTTGTCGTATGTTCGAATCCTGACCGGAGAGGTTGTTACATTCAATAGGATCGCAGCATTAGCCCCGCAATCGTCCTGTACACTAACAAAAGTTTACTGCCAAATCAGAATTGCAAATTACGTCGGAATGCACCGCCAGATCTTTGCTTTTCTTTTTACTTCGCATAAAAGATTGAAACTAAAAGCATTAACCCTGGCGTGGCTGAATATTCTAAGACTGGTAAAACTATCTCCAAGGTAATACACCGAATAGTCAGTCGAAAGTAATTATTGAAAAACAAAACAAACTGGCCATTTTTGTTCTCTCCGGGAAATTGAAAATGCAACCATTTTAGTAAAAATTATATATTTTTGTAATAAACTAATCGAAAGTGATGATTTGCTAACACAGACATCAAAATGTAGTACTAAAGTACTAAAGTGTATTAATTCATTAACTGGAAATGTGCAAAAAATTAGAATAATTCTTTAAAAGTGTAATATTTCTTTAAAAGTGTAATAATTCTTTAAAATTTTTGAATTTTTTTTTTCAAACCCAACAAATGAACCATAAAACAATAGCAGTTACTGACATTTGCAGACACTCTAAATTATAGCTTATTCGAAATAATTTTCCATTTACAATCGAATGCAGCTTGCAAATACTCTTTACCCCCCAGAAATTAAAACTGATCACGCAAATCTGCGGTTCAATAGACTCCGTTTTCCATTTATCTCCACTGCATCGTAAACGCGCGCGCGCCGAATATACCGTGTAAAATATCGTCTTGATTATTTTTGCTGCTTTTTCTCAATTTCGTGTGTACGCATTATTGATAGGCAATTAGCTGAAGCGAGATAGAGAGAAGCCAATGTACGGACACCATACGAAGCTCATGCAACTTTAGGATGATGATTGTTCGTCCGATTCGATCAAATTTTCACCTTGCCAACTTTTCCTCCTAAGTGGTGTGCGATTTAATTGGCACCAATCAGGACCGATTAGCTCTGGACCTTCATCATTTTCGGTGTACAGCGGAAAAAATATATTCTTCTCGCTTCGAACGGGAACTGAATTCATGTAGCAAATATTTACCGAGACCATTAGCTGAGGTAATACATATGGATCAGTGTACGTTTTGTACGAGTAGGGGTCAAACCCTGTCCGAAGTGTATGTCGAAGGGGCGTTCAGTCTGCGCAGTGCATGCAGTTCGCTTGGGGTGGGATTTTCCTTCGAGTTTCGTGGTGCTTCCTAATTTGTTGCTCACTAATTGATTGACCATTTTTGATAGCTGCCTACAGCCGAACGGGCAATATAGCGGAAGCAATTTATGGTTGCAGCTAACTTTCAATTTTTTTTTTGTAATGAGCAATAATTTTTCGATCGCACTCGAACAATGTTTCATTCTGCAACCGGCCAGCTGCACGTTGACTGTTGTAATTGAATCCATAAATCACTTCAGTATGTAAATTACGAATTATAAATACATATTTTAATTTATAAATCACGCGGCTGTTTGCGTTGTGAATTGTTATTTCAATTAAATAATCTTTGGTGTCACTTCGTTATAAATGGTCACTAGCAAATGTGGTGGATAAAAAACTCCTTTGTAGAAAATCCAAATTTACTTCTTACGGATTCTCTGTTATGTACCGTGAAACACCATTCTTGTTGTCATACTGGTGGACAACCTGCTTGGTAACGGGTAGCCGAGTGCAGTAGGAGAATAAGCTTTTTTTGTCAATGAATGCTGACATTAAAGAAGGAACGGACGCGCGGTAAATTTACATATTGGCTAATTTAAAATTGTTCTTCGCCGAAGAATGTGCAGAAGAATGGAGACAAATGTTAGGTAATTCCCATATTGTCCAAAGAACGATTCGTTTTTCACATCCGCAAAGATGGTGACAGAAAAAAAAAACGTCAGATACATTGATGACACACAAGAACCGGTGAAACTAACGTTGGCATGCGAGGCACGTTTGTGTTACTAGACTGAGCGGAGTTTGCGTCGAACAGTGCAACCAGTGTATTGTACTGAAGGCAAAGCTAAAAAAATAAATTATGCGATTAGTTTGCATTTACCAAATTAACAATATACCAACACAGGGTGTTAAGCATCTTTGAAGATTCCGGAAAATCACGCGCTGTCACGCCATTTAGTTTCATGACAAGGAATGACAGAATATGACAGAAGAAACTTTTGAATACACATATCAAGAACGGGACAACTTAGGGACCATTCAATTATTTCTCAATACATTTGGGAGCGGCCCGACATTCGTTACGTAGTTTGTAATTGGTCCCTAAGTTGCACCGTTCTTGAGTAATCGAAAAAAACAAACCGTGTAAAAAAAGACTTCAGTGTATGATCAGGGAAGGTGGGTAAAACCCAATTGTTAATAAGTGGTACAGAGTTGGATCACGATTGAAACTCTAGCTTAGAAAAATGAGTTATTTTCATTCGTATGTCCTTAAACAAAATCTACTAAAATACATCAAAATTATGAAACGTGTGGGGTCCAGTTTATGATTAATTCACAAATTGATTTCCTATTAGTCTTGAACTATGTGTAAATTGGTATTATTTATGGCATGAAAGAAGCTAATTACAGGCACTTATTCTTACATTGATGTGGAACAAATTGTTTTTTTGTGTCTGCTTCTATAGATTTTTATAGGAGTTTTCGACAATTACCTGAACAATAAATCCATGCTCAGTGGTTTATTCAGGCAGCACACTTGCAATAAATCTCACTCATTATTGCCGCGAAAGAACTTCGACCAGACATTTCTTGGATCCAGTAAAGGAAAATATCTTCTGTGTTTGAAGACTAAACTAACAAAAGAAAGCAAAAAGATTGTAAAATTTCCGTTCATTCGTGATTATGCTGCTAAAAACTGCTCATTGCGTTGCAAATCAGTGGCATCGTTATTCGTCGATTGCAATCGAAGAAATTCAAAGCAACAAACATTCAAAATTCGTTATTTTATTTGTGCAACGAGACCTAGCTTTGTTGCAAAACTGGATTCATCTGTTTTGCAGCATGCCTATCGAAGCAGTATTCCGCTTCTATTTGTATGGTCTTTATAGAACTTGTTTTCCATGCATTAACGAAACTAGTTCTTATTTTTTTTTTTGCATTTGAAATATGTCTTGCTGGTCTCTATTGTGAAAACAAGACATGAAAAAAGAAACGCAAAGGATTTAAAAAGCTAAAACGAGTTGCATGTTCTTTTTATTTTTGCGTAGCAATTTAGAGGTTAGAGCTTAAAACTAGGAAAATATAAATATAAACCAATGATTTCGGTCCGTCCTTGAGGGTAACTGCAGTGCACTGATTATAGTGGTTTTAATGCATTGTTCAATTTAATTGAACGCATTTCTTTGAGAACATTACATAATTATCAAATTGTCGAATTACAAAAGCATCGAGTATTAGCTTATTTACAATTAGGCATTTATGTTAGATAGCGACCCTAGTTAGGTTAATCGAAATCATGTTTCATTTACAATCGAATGCCGTGATACCACACTAGTTTTGTTTTTTTAGTAAGATTAACTGTCAAAAGTCTGAGATTAATGTCGACCACATCTGCCGCTACTCGCGTAACAGTCCCATTTATATAGGAAACACCATAGAAAATGGGACTGTTATGTGAGTAGTGGCAGACATAGATTGAACGGTGTATTAGTTGATAGCTTGTGCTAGCTGATTGCAATCGCTCATAAAAAGTGTACTACAATGTTGAACTTCTTTAACGCGGCGATTAGTACTCCGTCACCTTGCGATAGCTCAATTGTACAATTGCTTCGATCGCACCTGAAGATACAGTAATTTGAATATATTTCACTATTCATGTTATACGGACGAAGACATGTTTCTGTCAAGGCCAGAATGTCATAGTCGCACCTGGAAAACATCAACCTAAGCTCGTTCGTTTGAGCTCGTAGTCCTCTAATATTTTAGTATTAAATGGTAAAAAAAAGTTTTAAAGGGTACGAGTTAAGAGGAATAACATTTTCGTTGACTATTTCAGTGGAGCTGATAGTTTCTACGTGTTGTATATGTGGGAGGTGTTCAGATGGGTGCGTTGCCCGTAAATATATGTAGATGAATCCGTCTAGTCCAGTAATCCAAAGTTCAGCTACTCTATCAAAGTCAGCTCTGATCAAGTCGCAACCCTTAGGACGAATCGCCACAGCCGTACTGTCTCCTGCCATCAACGTCTTGTTGTCGGGATCGTGGTTGGAGTTTCTCAGTCTGTACCTCCAGGCAAGTACACTTAATCATCTCGAATCTCCCTGGCCCTGAAATGTTTTGTTGCACGCAGAGACAAATAGATGAGTCCGCCATGTCGAGTCATGTAACTCGAAGTTCATCGGTCTGCTGTCAGAATTCAACCGAGGTGCACGTAACAAGACACTGACTTGGTGCTGACCTAGTCATGACCCTCAGGACAAACCGTCACAGCCGTACTCTGTATCTTGCCATCAATGTCATTCCGGTCTTGTAGTCTGAGCCGTAGCTGGGGTCTCTCAGTCTGTATCACCAGGCAAGTGCGTGAAAAATTGGGCTCCTTATCGGTGGGTCGTTGCACAGAATTAGATCAAGCTTTGAAGGAAGGGTAAACCCTAATACACACAAGCACGCATAAAATTTAATAAGCATATCGCGATTATAGCAAAAAGAAATGCAGTGCAGGTCATACAGCAAACATCCGGGCGATGTCACAATAGATCAACTTACTGGTCGCAGTGATGAGTCCACACATGGAAAAAAATACCGACATCAAAGCTGTGTTCGATCGTGTTGACCACACCATACTGCTAGTCAAAATAAAGCATCGCGGTACCTCTGCTGCTTTTGTCCGGTGATTGAAATCCTTGCTTGAAACTCACTGTCTTTCTGGGAAACTGGGGAACACTGTGTCTCGCAACTTTCGGAGTACCTCAGGTGTTCCTCAGGGCAGCAACGTCGGACCCTTACTATTCTCGCCATATTACAACACTGAGTGCATGATTCTGCCTCCAGGATGCAAAATCGTATACGCTGATGACCACAGAATCTTTGGTGTGTATGCAACCGGCTCAGCATCAGCGTTGCTAAGTGCTCCGTAATCAGCTACAGTAGGATTTCGAATTTGGCAACAAATGCGTGTCGTTTATGTTGCCAAAATCGAAACCGTGCCAAAATCGAGACGCTTTTTCGATATGAAAAAATTTAATGTAAATGCTTTAGAAGTTGACTAAATATCATTAATCACCGATTGCAACCATTTTATGTTTAAAAAGTCCGACAAGAGCTATCCGTTCGATGCAAATAAGTTATTGACGCCCTGCGGTAAGACGTAGTCCTACGGCAATAAAAATATTATTGTTCGAAACCACATAACTTTTTTTCATGAACATACTCAGGGCATCATTTTTTCGTCATTTAAAGCATGTATGCGGAAGCTGATTGATATTTAAGCATATTTTTGAAAGAGAAATACCTTGTGTTGCCAAAAACGGATACTTTTGTTGCCAAAATCGAGGCATGCCAAAATCGAACCATGCCAAAATCGAACCATGCCAAATTCGAACCATGCCAAATTCGAAATCCAATTGTACAACCGGAAGAAGACTTCAATCCAATACAGTTATTCCATAAACAGCCAGAATGTTGAACGCGTAACTGTCGTCAAGGATCTTAGTATTCTATTGGATACCGAACTTATATTCCAGAACCACTACAGCAGCATCATTTCCAAAGCAAACAAGAACCTGAAATTCATAATGGGATCCATACTGCTTGAGAGCTTGTACACTCATCACTGGAGACGGCACCTGTTATTTAGAGTCCTTACACTGGCCTTTGGACTGCACGGATAGTATTTTTACAAAAAAGGTTTATCAGATAATCACGCTTCAGGATCTGTCTTGGACGGATCCAGTCGAACTTCCTCCACACAAACACAGGTGTAAGCTGCTGGACACCCAAGCAACAATGTGAGTTTTATTGTACTCTTATGCTGGTCTTCAAGACCAATTTTGGTCTTAAATGCCATCATAAAAGTGCAATAAAACCCAAATTGTTACTTGGGCATGGGCATGAGGTCCCTTGGATTCTAGCAAAGATCCTTATGAACGCGCCCTCGGGAGTTCTTTGTTCAACTGACATTCGAAAACAAACCTGTTACCGCTATGTGAGCAGTTTTTAAGTCTGTTTTCTTGTTTGGTTTTAATATTAGCTGTGAAACGTTCAAGTGTCGTTTACGTAATCGTAGATCATTTTAATTTGTTAGTTAGTACCTAGTTTATTTTATATCAGGTAGACCATGTTGTCAGATATAGCAAGGAAAATAAATAAATATTCCGGATCTCCCCTGTACCTGAGATGTTTTTGGCCCGCAAAGACGTTTCGACGACTCCGCGCTGAAGTCTAGTAGCCCAAGTTTATCGTTCAGCCGTCAGGATTCAACCGGGACGCACACCACAAGGCGCTATGAGAGCCCCAGTTAGCTTTGAAAATATGTTTGTTATATTATTTAGTTATGCAATTGTTATTTTTGTTATTGTTTTGTTTGTTGTTGTTTTGTTATGTATATGAATTAATTATACACTTCCTTAAAAGATTTGCTTACTCACTGGGTTTGCACTTCCAGTACATGATTGAAAATAAAAGAAGGTTTCGTGCTTGTGGCCTAAGAAGAGCCTAAGTAGTAGACTTTTTCGATGTTAATGGCAAATCTCAAACTAGCTGCTTCTCATTAAAAAACCTAATGGCCTTTTCCACTACTTTACAGTTGATTCCGATGATATCGACGTCATCGGTAAAACCAAAAAGCATGTAAGATTTCATAATGATAGTCGCATTCCTTTCCACGTTTACTGTTCGTATTGGACTTTCCAAGACATTGTTGAATAGTAGCAGGTTAGAGTGTGCACCCCCTTACTTCAGTCCATCCAACGTCACGAACAGTAATGCCAGATCTATGGATTTATCCGTAGTGTCACGAATTTGGGAATTTTCTACGGACGTGCGGATCAAGTGTTTTTTTTGTGTGTGGATATTATCACTACGACCAGCATTTTGATCTATTGTGATCAAGTGTTCATATCTACGGATTGTCGTAAATCTTACGGAAAAGGTTGAAAGTTTCATTTAGTTTATGAAAATCACGAGTACGTTACAGAACAGTTAAAAAAGATAGCGAAATACGATAAAATGTTAACAAAAAGACGATAAAAATGCAATGGAAAAAACGTGGTAATAGGTACTATAAAAACCTGATTTAATCCACCTAGTGGTGAAAGGAACCTTTGTTATACCGTCTTATTTGCAATTTGAGATAGAAATCGACACGTCTTCGGAAAATAATTCATCTATTGGTTAACGTTGCATTGGGCGTTGGTTTACATAAAATTTTTGCAAATTGAATAAGCTTACAAAATTTGAACAAAATAGGAGCACTTATAAATTTTGATAGTTCCTTTTCTCATGAAATTGCTGAGTAAGTTGTTACTAATGTGGGTAAGTGCAAGTAAAAGTAAGTTGTAAGAAGAAATATTATTCTTTAACATATACATTGCGTTGTAAAGGTCTAGTTTATAGGTTTTTGAACTATGCATAATTTCCTGTAATGTCATTCTATTTGATTCACATCAATAAAGTTTTCTTGCATAAATTTCATCAATTTTTGTTAACCTTCGGTTACTCACGCTGTTGTATTTTGTACAACATGTATAGGTTTTTAAATGCCATATTGTAATATAGTTACAAATCGTTGTTTAACTAACGTATGTTCTTCAGTAAACTATGAGCAAAATGTCAGAATTAATCAATGCATTAATACTTTAAATTGTTAGGAAAATAGATCAGCATAAACCGACCATCACAGAAACGAAGCAAGCAGCACGTGAGGTGTACCGCAATTGGCCCCAACTGGAATTTTCTCTAGTTTCTTCATATAGAAAAATGGTGTCTGTATGCAGCAAAACTATCAGCAAATGTAAAATGTTTAAAATGTATCCGTCTGCTGGTAGTCGAGTAATTCAAGATCAAAATTAGGGTATTTTTTGCAATCAAAGTTCTACAGTTCCTAAACAAGCAAACATAGAGGTATACTATATTCAGCAAAGTTGTGTATTTTTACTATCTGTACAACTTTGTAATACATGAAAAAGTCATACAATAATTGCAAAAAGCGCTAAAATAGAAAAACTGTTTTTACAAATGCATATGCAATAAATAAGATTCCTCTATCTTCGCTGAAGAGATAGAAGGTTACTGTCTTCTGCAAAATTTCTTGTAATAATATGCTCTAAAACTTTGCAGAACTCATCAATGTGTTATATTGAAACTGAAGAAAAATATTTTTTTATTTCACTTTTAGGGGGATTAGTCAAAATTTAAATTCTACCAGACGATAGAGCATTCAATTTCAAAAAACTCTTCCAAAGGTTTGATAATCTTAAAACCAAGTTTTCCTAGTCAAAACTCTAGTGCGCACGTTTTTTTAGTTTTGGGTTATTGTGAGCGCGAATAACTGTGTTACAAAAGTTAGCGCGAGTGTTCGAGGGTTAATATCTTTTTACCGGTAAAACCAATTCTTATGCAATTTTGCATATATATTCGTAGTGTCAAAACCTCTCGTTTGGTATTAAAATAATTGAAATTAGGTAAATTATCTTGGTTAAAATCATTACAAATTAAAGTTAATTTTGGCGTGGTGTATACGGTTGCTCATAACTTTCAAATTAAACGTCCAATCAAAAAACCATTCAATAGTGATCTATCCGACTATATTACCTTTTAAATGAAACTAATAGGGCATAAATCGGTTTGGCCATCTCTGAGAAACAGGCGATCATTTGGACCTTGTCAAAACTGGTTTTTTAAGCGTAACTTTTAAACTGCATATTTGTTTTCAATGAAATTTGGTAAAAAGTTTAGCAATAGCAAGAGCTTTCATTTGGTACTAAGATCATTAAAATTGGTTGTGTAGTTCCGGAAAAAACCGTGTCACGTAGTTTTCACATTTTTGCCTATAACTTTTAAACGAAACGTCATACCACGAAACAACTTTATAGTGATATATACTAGGCATAAATACCTTTCAAACAAAAGTAATAGCGGATGAATCGGTTCAGCCATCTCCGAGAAACAGGCGATTGAAAATGAGCTGCACACACATACATACACACACACACACACATACATACAGACATTGCTCAATTCGTCGAACCCTATCGATTGGTATATGACACTTGGCCCTCCGGGCCTTGGTTCTATTTCGCGTTTTTCGACCAATTTCTAAACCTTTGTTATATAGTATAACAAAGGTAAAACGAAAAGACGTCAAATGAGCAATATTTAAACGGCAAAGAGACACTTAAAACATCAAACAGACGATAAAACAGAAAGCCTGATGTAAAAAATAACGAAAATGAGAGGTTAATCCCGGTGTAAGGGTTAGCATTCACGCCTCTTACCAAAGATTGGATCTTTGGAGCTGTTAAAGAGACTATAATCCAATTAAAAAAAAAGAGCAACAGGCAACGGAACACACATTGCAAAAAAGACTAAAAATAAAAGACAAAGGACGAAAAATGGAAGATGAAATACGGAAAACAAAAACAAAACGCGAATGACGAAAGCCGAGAAAATGCGTCCTTGAATAATTTAGGAAAGTTTGAAATGTATCATAAACTGATTTGATTCAATAAAGTATCAAGTTCCTTTAAATGCGATCAAGACAAGACACTGATCACACATCTAGGCGGAACGACGCTGAGTTCATCTGTGTAAAAAGGAACTCTAGTATATCCGAAAACAGTAAACATCGAAATAAATTTACACTTTTCAGCAAAACTAATGAACACTTTATACTAACAAAGCTTCAAATAAAGTACAGATGTCGGATAAGCCTTCATTTGAACCGAAAATTTGATTGAATTTTGCCTCTTTCTTAGTTCGAAACGAAATTATAACCCTTTCACAGACTATGGATTTTTCTTCAGTAAACCCTGGTATCACTGCGCCGAAAGTGGTGTCATCCGCTTTTCTGGTGCTTGATTTTGACCCATCCACCGTCGCATGAATCAGCGTAATTGCTTGCGTCGAAAAACCATGTTCTTGCGTTATCTGCCACGGCTTATTTCGTTTGACTGAATCGTACGCCGCCTTAAAGTCCACAAACAGATGTCCAGTAACTGACGTAGGGTAAACATACATCAGGGTAAACAACGTCGTGGAACGATCCTCACGAAAACCAGCTTGGTATTTGCCGACGAAGGACTTAGCTAACGGTCTCAGTTTACAAAACAGGAAACGGGAGAGCAGCTTTAGGTCGAATTGTACAGTGTAATGCCTCGATAGTTTTTCACGCGAGTCGAGTCGATGTTCTTTTTTAAAAATAGGGACAAATGAGGCCGTCCAACGATTATCAGATCCTGACGGTGACGGTGGGTTCTTTTTTCCAGAATTTTGGCCCCTCAATTTGACGTGATATCCGCAGTGAGCATGCGGCTTCTGGCTTGATATGTCACTCTCTGGCATTCAGCATCAGTTCAGCTGTTACGTTGTCTACCACGAGCCGAAGCCACCACCTCTCTCGCAGTTGCAGTTGCCTTGGAGGTTCCTCCACAGCCCATTTATACATTCTTCTCTTTTTTCCTACTGTTATACGATTCGTTGTTCTAGCTTTCTGGCGTATTTCGCTGCCAGGCCATTGCGCGAATCTTACACACGACTATATAGTGGTCAGGGTCGATATATGGTCCTCGAAAAGGCCGTACAGCGATGTCGCCCGAAAATTGTCGACTGTCAATCACGACATGATCAATCTGAGAGAATCTCCGATGATGATTTTCGCGTCATATTTTGGGCACTCTCCATAGGTCCTCTCGAGTCTGTCGTAGAACTCGTCCTTAGCATTGCGTATACGTTGATTACAAACCGAGCGAGTAGTCAACGATGCCTACTCTCACGTGAGAGAGTATGAGAAGCATAGCATTCAACGCTTACACTACTCACGCAAGCGTAAGACAAACAGCCGCCGTGGCTGTGTGCAGACATTCTGTTACCTATGCACTCGCGAACGCATAGCTTCATATCGTTTTTCTACACAGCCCACTCGCGAGTCGTGAGTAAAATAACTCGAGAGCAACCAGCTGCCGTTGAGGGCTAGTGGTGCACTGGAATACAAATTTTGCATTACTTTTTCTCTTCTTCTTCATCTTCGCCCTCGATTCTTCTCACGGGCGGGAGTGCGAGTCCTCGCGAGTAGTTGGTATCAACAGCTCGGGCTGCAATAACAAACACGAGTGACGACGGTTAGCTAAATACGCACTCGCAGAAACGCGTCGCAGTGCATACATAAATAAGAGCGAGAGTCCGAAAGGGAAGTTTATGCAGGCGTGTTCGTTAGAATGAGTACGTGTGTGTAAGCAAATTAAACCACACGAGTGTGGGTTTCACAACATTGGTTGATTAGCCTGTTATCAAAGGACCTCCACCACTATGAAACCGACTCCATGTTCTGCTTTTCTACCGTCCCTGTAGTAGATCAGATGTGATACTTGAAAGAAGTGCCTGCAATAGGGTTTACTACGTAGAACTGCGTTTCCCCGGAATGTGGTCGCCGAATCTCCTCAATAACAGCAATTTCCACTCCGAGTCGATGTAGCTCTTGAGCTTGCAATGCCAATTTAAGAGAGTTTCAATTAACGATAACAACCTCTAACATCTACGCAATCGTGGGTGGTGCGTCCGAATTCACGACAAATTTGCGTAAGCGAAGAGTTCCTTGGAAATTGACTTCTCCCAGCAGCGCTGATTCCGGCATCGAAATAAGTACAAAGAGAAGACTTGCTCATCGAAAAATCGCGCTACGTTTCTACTATTAATTATAATAGTTTTGACAGCATATTTCGCCGATAATACATCATTCTGAACGCTGTTCGCGTTCACTGGAAGGGACCACATTATTATGCAGTCTTCCAACCTTGAATTTGCCGAGCCCTGGCGATCCGCAGAGAAGAACGGTACATTTCAGTGTGTGAATAAAAGCGTTATCTCTTCCTGCTCATCAGATTCGTATATGGTTTGCCCCCTTCTGTTAATAAACCACATTCACATTCGATGCACAATGTGCTGGTTTTTTTACGGAGCAAACGAAAAAACATGATCTTCTAGGAAACAACTCCAAACACGCATTATTTGTGCGCACAGTACTACGCGGGGTTCCGGCAAGAGGCGACGTCCAAAAAAGTTCCGGATTCCAAGCATTCAACGAACCAACCAAGCAACCAACAAACGAAACGACAAAGTTCAGGTTCAACAAACGCCCCTGCCCGGCCTAGCGGCTTTACTATCGTTGGTTCGTCGGTGGTTTAAAGGCGAAACCTCCTTCCAGGAGCAGCAGCAACAGCAGCAATAAATCGGCTTCTTACTCGACCGGTGCGTTAGGAAGGGGCGCATTGGGGCGAAGCAGGCCATTAGCAATGATTTTTATCGTGTGGCACTGTGGCTACAAGCGATGGTTAGATCGACTGGCCCGTTTCTGTTCTTCTAAACGCTGCTGGATAGGTGACATGTATGACAGATCGGTGGAAGGACTTCAACAGACACTGACAGATTTTACCCCGCTGTGCCTTTCCGTTACTGTGTAGCCAATTGTTGTACATCGTGTCAAGCGCGGAGCCGCATTGTAGTACGTATTTCGTTTGTTCGGCGTCGTCGTCATCGTCGTCGGCGGCGGTGTTGTTTCCTGCACAGTAACGAATGAATACTACACAAACCAAAAAAAATGCTAAAAGAGAAAGTCCATAAATAAAGGAAGCCTTGCTGAACGGCTGGCAGCGAAACGAAAACGTTGTCGTTGTTGTTGTCGTCGGCGTAGAAAAAAAAACTAAAAGTGATTGCGGTTTTCTGCACGCTTGAAGAACTGCAAAAGCGCGCGCGTAGATTTTATGTGTCTTGTTGTTTTTTGTTGTTTGACCCTTTCAGAACCTTAGGTTGTTCGTCGGTGGACCCAGTTCAGTCTAGGATTCCAACTCAAATATGGTTCTGATAAGGTGCGCCTAGTTCAAATGCTGGATTTTAAAACTTAGCGCACGTTAGGTTGCTTCCGACAGCTCCTAGTGGGTCAACAAATGATCATTGCCGTTAACAGTTGATTGCCGTTGCCGCTAAAGTGTTGCTGTCATTGCACGAACTCGTTTTTGGTGAAGCGTGATGCAAAAAAAACAAACCTTTTTTTGCTCGCTAATTTTTTCCATGCTACCTACCTTCCTTGAGGACAACGGGAAATGGACGGTAATTGTTTGCGGGTAGTCACTAACTGTCAGATCGATTTTAGACTGTCGGTACCGGGTCTCGACCGAACGTGTGGGATGTCTTGAACTTTTGTCAGATTGTTGTTGTTTTTGTTGTTTGTTGATGATGATGTTGACCCGGTGGCCTCAAAAATGAGGAAGTTTGCAGTGATTTTCAGCCAATCCGTTGAGAGTACTTGGTGTGTTTCTTATAATTTTTTCCATCTGTTTTTCTAACTAGTGTACGAGTAACTTCATCTGATTTGCAGTTTGTTTGACGAGCTGTTTGGATGATTTTTTGTCGGTAAATTTTCGTGTAACGGGCATTGAACTTCTCTCTCTCTCTCTCTCTCTCTCTCTCTGGTAGTTCTTCTTGATAGATAAATAAGTTTAAGTTATTCTGAAAGTTAGAATATCCGCAAAAGAAAGGCAAATAACAATCTTCTAATTGAAACTTTTTTTCTATTTTTATTTACAGGTTTGTGACATTTTCGTGATAATTGCTGTTCACCTGCAACTGTATTCGCGCTGGATTATTACGGACTGCACAAGTCGTCGAAAAAACAACAGTTAATGAGAGGATTGTTTTATAAAGAAATTTAGAGGCAAAAGCTTCAACACTGCATGCTACAAGCGAAATGCCCAAATCGGTCAATATGTAGCCTATCTCTGCCGTAGGCTATTTCCAGTGCATAGTTGGACTGATTTATGTTCTTGAAGGATCGCCGCGGCGTCAATCAGCGGGCTGCCGCTGACAAGGGCCATAATTGTGTGTGACCTTTTTGTTCGATGGTTGCCTGGAATGTCACATGAACGGTAACGGGTGGAGAAATTTTAAATTTATATTATCGACAGCAGGGTTGACCTTTTTCAATGGACGAATTTCCTCAAGCTTCGACTCTAGTATTGGCAAGTTTTTCATTTCGTCGAGACAGCAAAGGTCAAACGCTGCTGAGTGACATATGAAAGTTTTGCGATGCAAACTGCGAAGCTTTGGCAGGAAAGCAGAAACAAATGCTGCCGGGCAGGCTGACCTCTAGAAACCATCAAATGGTCGAACGTTGCTTTCAAATATCATTGATGATGTTTTTGTCGGAGTTGGATGCAGGAAGTGCGCTTTCGTGAATTGGTCTAATTAACTGGAACTGGCCGGATTCAACCGGTTTCGTTGTTGGAAAACATGTTCAAGGTCATCGGAAGCTGCACACTAACTGCACAGCTGCAGCTTATTAATAGACAGCGGTTCGGGCGTCTTTAAAAGAGAATTTCTAGAATAAAGCAGTTTACAATGGATACCTTATTTTAAATCATGTTTTGCAACACTTAATTTCAGCGACTAACAATTTCTAGAGTGAAAAAAAGATGCAATAATTTTGGATTAATTTAGTTTGTTTAATTTTATACAATTTTACAATCGTCATTACTAAACCATGTCATGTGTAAACCACATCGAAAACTTGCATATGTACAAGAATGCTGTCACATAATACGTTCTAAACACTGGTTTTAAAGGAGGAGCGTGGTACTTTTTGCCCAATTTTTACGGTCAAATGGGATTTGATGTAATTATAATGTAATCAAATGAATTGTAATAAAAATCATGACACGCAGCTTGCTTTTAGGGAGATTGCGGACGTACAAATTCGAGTTCGTTCTTTCCTCTATCTCCGATGTCTTTCGTTTCGCCTCCTTCCTTCGCGACAAGTAGCTAGTTTATTTCTACAAAAAGATAAACAACCGTTTACGAATGTGTGCCAGCCGAATATTTCACATTAGTTTAATCGCTAGCATTTATTGCTGAAACACAGAGTTGTTTCATGGCAAATGATGAACATTAAATAGTTTCTCGAATCGACCGACCCTCTTCGGATTCGGTTTGAAAATTTACATATCCATTCGCACCGGCTAAATATGTCATTTGACACCTGTTAATTTACCGTTTTGAATTGTGCCTTTTGGCTCAATTCTTTCGAAGGGCATATGCAAAATTGTGCTTTAATCAAATCTGCTAATTTCGAAAATATAAAATATATCATATCGGCCATCTTCGGCGGTGGTACAAATTTTTTCAAGTTAAAAATCAATTTGAAGAAATAGGTATCATATTTTCAAAGCATGTATTAATTTTAGGAATGGAATGATTTCTTAAAATATTTCGAAATAAGAATTATTTGCTGCTCAACTTGCCTTTCAATTGAGGAATAGTTGAAAAAAGTCTTTTGAAAAATGGATTGATTTTTTTAAATCAAAGACAGTAGTGGGGTTTGCTCTGACAGATTAAATTAAATTAAATTGAATTATCATATGCCTAACAATTCTATGCAAAACATGTACTATCATCTTTTAAAAGTGTTTATCGGTGGTAAAATACAGCCCAACCGTGTCAAATCGATCTTGGCGGTTGATTCACGGTGTCCATTTTCAATAATTCAATAGTTAATTCAATAGTTAATAGTTCAATAATTCAATAGGATTATTGTATTTCAATTTTACGCGATATCTTCACTCAATATTCATTTAATTAAATCCGTAAAGAACTACCGGTCTAATTAGAGTTCTGCACATCGTCAGTTTCATGCAGTGTACGCTCATTCATTTAAACATGGATTCAGCACGTTTGAGATAAGTTGGACTCCATAGTGGTTGTACCATTAGTACGAGTAGCTACTTACTGCAATAGTAGCTGGCTAGAAAACATAACTGGACCATCATGGCACTTTATGAAGGGTAAAATTCGTTTGCTGAGGCACTCCCTTTTGTATAGTTCTGAACTCATGGCGTCATTCGCCAAAAAACATTGGATTTCTAGCCACAGGAACATATCCCTTGCTAAACCACGAAATTTCTTTACATACAACTCGAATCTGCTGGGTCCTTTGCCGAAGCAGGAGCCTTGTAGAATTTGACTCCCGGGATTTGCAAGACACATTCACCGCTTTTCGCCAGCACCTAGTCGTGCAATTAACGAGCCCGGAATTTGGATACCGTTTGTTGTTTGAGGCTTCGCTTGGACTGTCTGCTTGCTCGGTAATTCTTGTAGCCTTCTCGGAGTCGGATTTGCCGCACAGTACAGCAAAAAGCATTCTGTTTTTTCGCCATATCAAAATCCGAAATTTTATTAAAGTGGGAGAGCGTTTTGTGAAAAGAATGGGAGACGATAAAACTACGAAACTTCAATATGATGCCAAAAATATAATGTGTAGTTCAATTAGTAAGTGGGACTCTAACCCACATTCTCTCAGTTGGTGTCCGAGTGTTTTGACAATCAAACAATCACCACATGACACCCAATATTAGAACGTGTGGTGATAGTTTAATAGTCAAAACACTCGGGCGCCAACCGAGAGAGTGTGGGTTAGAGTCCCACTTACCAATTGAACTATGCAAAATATATTGTTGGTCTCCTATTGAAGTTTCGTAGTCAAGTAAAATAGAAAAATAATCCAACATGTTGGCCATGACTTTCCTAATGACCTTCAACTGTAGTTCACAAACAAGCGTTCCACTTTGATATGTGGTTTGCACTTTTTGGGCAGTCGCGAGACTTTTCTTGTAATTAAATATTTTTCTTTTCTCCTTCTGTATGATGAATATTTCTTAACTACGTCAATTTTGAACATATCGAATTATTGAGTAAAACGGTTCACAAACAGTAAAATCCAGGAGTGCTGCTATTGTCAAATTGAAGTGCCGCATTGGTAAATGATTTAAACTTTATCATACATTTTGTTTAAGTCGCGTTGATTTTTATGGCAGTTCTTCAAGCCTCCACTTTTAGTATGGCTTCGATTGCTTCCGCTGTTGCAAAGTTTCTAGACTTCGATGACATCAGCTGCGAAGTCTAGGAGTTGACTATAGCCTTGGGTTAAAAACGTCTTCAACCCTTAACGTTGAAAAAATTCATATTCAAAAAAACTTGCTTATCTAAAGGCGGTCAACATAATTTACTTTGAGGATGTTTATTCACTATGTTGTTTTAAAGCAACATTACGTATTTAAGGGTTAAGACTTGACCCTTCTTTATCGACAGACTTCGCAGACGGTTATTAGAGTACTGGACGATTATGGAGCTAGTGCAGCGATCCTACTGACTCTAACAGCACCGCTGAACCGAGATTTGAACATACACCAACTGGCTTGTTATCGTACCTCGAACTAACTGGGCGATAACTGAAATGATAACTGAACTGAAATTTGTTCAGTACAAGTTCATCCCTCTGCCGCGAACTTCTGCGCAATTCGAAGGAATCCGAGAGTTCCTTTCCGATGGCTCTATTAGTCCTTAGTTGCCCGAATTTTTGTTGGATCTCTTCGAGGCGAAACGCTGCGATCATTTGTGGGTTTTTTCAGGTTAACTTCCAGGCCTTCTTCTGTTATATCATCATAGAGCTGCTCAGTGAAGAACCGCTTCCACCTGTCGACCACTTCGCGGTCGTTTGTAATCAGCTTTCCTTCTCATCCCTATACATGTTAGGTTTCAGCCTGTAGCCCTTACGAGATGGAATCACCTTCTCCTAGAACTTCTAGCACGTCTCATTAGCCTGGCATAGTTGACATAATTCCTTACGATCTCTGTCCTCCTTCTGAAGTTTTTTCCTCTTCAAGATCGTGGTCAACCGGTTCCAAGCTCAACGATACTAGACCGAATTCTTCTCCTCGTCCCTGATGTGCAATGCAATGTTTTATATTCAAGCTATTTTGTTCTCTTCATCATTTGCTTGCATTTCAGACATTTCGTACACTCGGATTTTCCTCATTTTGTGCCACAGTTCGGTCCACTCTGTTACGGTTTGTAACATTTGTATATATGTTGTCAAAATTATTATAGGTAAAATTTGTCATCGGTTAAATATTAAGCACACATTACACTTAACGAAAAGTAATGAAATAACCGGTTCAAATTCAGTTCAGTGGGTGGTTAAAAAACTTCCTTTTTTAATATTTTTAAAAGGAAGTAGTAAAAGAGATAGCAATAGAGGGGTACAGCAAAGACAGACTCTTCCGTGGAGATCATTTCTAACCATCCGCCCAGCGAATGACATCGAAGAAACGAACAAGTGGACGTGAACATAGAAGTAATTTAAAACCGTTGTTTTACAGATGGAAGAAAAAATAAAAGTTAAAATTTAAAAGAAAGAGAGTTGACTCAAGTGAGTAGAATTACAACATTATAACGGAAACGTGAAATAAGTATTAGTTTCCCAAATAGGACCCGTTTAGAGAGGCTGAGACCAACGGTTCACGATCTTGGGACCACGTGAGACTTGTCGGAGTTACAAATAACCGAAGTCTCGTCTATATGGAAGCAAAATTCACCGCGGAACATACCGTTGGGAAAGCAGCGAGGAGTTAGGAACTTCTATATACCGTACACCAGGCGAAATGTCCCCGTCAACCATTAGCCGGTCGCCGTCGTCCACAAATCATTGGCTAGCTGATCCCATTCGTCAAGTCGACGCCGCTTAAACCATACCGGAGTGCCAAAAATTTTCATTGGTTATCATACCGCCAACATAATCCATCTTAGGTGGATTTGGGGTCGCTAAGTGCAATAGTAGCCCATCGTACGCAGTCCACCGAACAGGTAGCATCTTCCCCGGAAAGGTAGGGCACCGCAGCATCGTGGAACGAGAACCAACTTTCGCATTATCCTACCGATAAGGTTGCGACGTCGACCACCCACACTAACTTTTACATACACACACAGATCCTTGTACACGTTAGCGGAATTAAAAGGCAAAAATTTTAATCAGTAGGCTTTTCCAATTCGCACACATATCGCAGTCCTGATTAGTGGAGTAAGCCAGTGCCGTCTTTGAGCCGTAAGAGACTCACACTTGTGCTCGGGTGAGGAAAAGAGGTCGTGAGCACCCATCGCAGACGGTCCCCAGTGGTTTGACCAGGGACCAGGGGTATAGTAGATGGAACCCATCTGGTTCCGAGCAAATCTTTCTCCATCTGTCTTGGAACTTTGAAGAATCTAGCTACACAGAGAAAAGCCCAGCTTAATCCAGCAGGCTCGCGTAGCTCTCGGAATACCATCGATACATTTGAGCGCACTGTACTGCTATTAGGTTAAAGTCCGAGTCGATGTTCGCACCCTGTGAGGGAGTGTATGTTGGTAACGTTTGAGAAAAATCGACCATCACTGAGAACCTGGTCGGTTTGGTCATTGCTTGTTGGTCAGATGATATCTAAGTGGTCTTATGGATATCTTTGCGGGGAAAGAAAATGTTTCTGATTACCAGTCTTCGAAAACTTTCAAAGTTGAAGCACCCGGTCGGTGGCAGTTATTGTTCGGTAATGAGGTGGTAGGCTATGGAGTCATATCACCGGTCTATATATCGCATCCTTATGGACTTGGGCGTTCTTATCCACGAAGACGGTTTTGATGTCCCGTGGCGAACAGCGGTCGAACTTTGTCTTAAACTGGACGTAAGGGGGGCTCTGTAGCCGCAAGGTTACCGAGTCTGCTTTGACAAGCGAATGGTCGTGGGTTCGAATCTTAGTAGAATCAGGCCATTCGATGTCAAAGTGACTTTAGCATGGGTTTATTCTCTGGCCCCACATCACCCTTCCTTCAGGCTGAGTTCTACATTATCCCGAAGACGCTTCTTATGGTTAGTATACTGGTATGAGCACCTAATGAGGTAATGGTTTTGAACCTCAGGAGGACTCACCAGTGCTAACTATAACGAGGCGAAACAGGTTTGGTATAGTAGGACATGCATCGAAGCATGGGTAAAACCCTCAACACATAAGCACGCATAACAAAAATATAAGCTTATCGTTTACTCAATAACGATAAAGCACAGAAATGCAGTGTAGAATACAGCATACACCCGGGCAACATTACAATAGATCAATAATGTTGTGGCCAAAGTGATAAGCCCATACAAAAAAAAAACTGAACGTAGATCGCTTTCCTCTCGGTATGGTAGCCTGTAGTTGTAGTAGACAAGTGGATTTAAATTTCTTGTCGTGGTTTAGTAGTGCAGTGTGCAGATATACTATTTGGTGAAGATCTAGAGCTGAAAGGCAGCAGCGCCGGACAGTTTTCCCCTATAGGCAGGGAAGTAATGGAATGAAAGGTGTTTTATAATACTCTAGAGTGGGATAAGACGCGATGGGGAAGAATGGAAAATTAGGTGTAGATTCTTTGATGCAACACTTACTAGGTTTGTAGTTCGTCAATTTTTACCAAACTGGAAGACCTGCGGATTGTACCAAGCTCTAATGGGAACCAATTATAACCGGATTTGAATAATTGGCTCCTATTATAGCTTGTTTCAATCCGTGGATCCGCCAGTTTTTTATAAAAAAAAAATTAATGCCTGATCTCATTATAAAGGTCAAAACAACAGACATGAGGTTGGCTTAGTTTCTCCTCTTTTGAATGTAGTTTAAATTCGTAGACAACCGAGAGTCGAAGACCTTTGCGTAAAAGACTGACTTTGTGAAAGTAGTTGACGAAGACCCAAAGGGAAAATAGCCGGTATCGTCAACATGTTTGCCTTAAGAATATCCGCAAGAACTCTCAACAACCACTAAGGAACATGCCCGAATGTTGACATATTTCCTAAATGATTTGGGGTTTCATTCTAGCTTACCTTTGACGTAGATTTTAAAGCAACAACATTCATTCATTTGCATCTAGTGTCGATCGTTCAAACCTTTTCTCTCGAAGTTGAGTTATTTGTATGCCTTTCGACGTGCGCTACTGGGTTGTCCAGAGTATTCGCGTTTTTACCACTAGCGTTTTGGTAGTACACTCTAGTCTTTTTTAACACGGGGGACACGTACCGTGTAAAATAAATCCGTCATAAAAAAAACCGTGTTAATTCAAAAATCGTCTTAAAAAAGACCGCGGTAATTCAAAAATCGTAAAAATAAACCGTGTAAAAAAAGATTTGAGTGTACACATGGATGATATGCTGGAGTTTGGAGAGGATAGTTCAGCAGCTAGTTGTTGGATGATCTCCGTGCATCCCAGTAAACATTATTGATGCTTCGAAGTTTCTAAGTTTGCGATAGATAACTAGTCGACGCTGTAAATCCAAAAGAGACTAAAGAAAGAGGGTCCATTGGGGTAACAGATGTAAAACCTGAGCTAGAAAGTCCCAATGACTTAGTATAACAGGAAGCTTGGCTGGTAGACAGATTGTTAAATTCCCTGAATTGATCTATTGTGACCTAGTATCATGGTTGAAGGCCCCATTTCTATGCTTCGAGGGAATACTAATCATAAAGCAAACAAAATTAATTAAGCTATAGGAAGGCAATGCCCTTGGATAACTCGCGTAGTATTCCGAGTCTGCAGGGTACTAGTGGTCCGACTGGGAAGATACTCTTAAAACAACTTTGGTGGAAACCAGATTTTCAACATGATTCTCGTCAGGCCTAGTGTTGGTAACCAGTTTTTGGTGGACAATCGCCATCTGGTATAACTATCGGTGTGTTGCAATATTAATGCAAGCCTGAAGGATGGGATGACGCTATTGAGGCGAGCTAATTTTATCACATTTGACGCATTAGTCGTATATCCAAAACAAGTTTTTTTTCATGGACGACCTTGACGAATGGGTCTTACCGCCTAATGCAACATTTCTGGTACATTTAGTATCAGAAACCTGAGCATTGCACAAGAAGGTATCGTTAAAGTTCGACAATAAACAATAAAGCCCATCGCGTCGCTATTTTAATTGTTTTCGCAAAAAATGCTCACTTGCAGTGTAGTCGGTTAATACATGAAATGAGTAAAGTTCGTTTAGCGTGTAAAATGTTTTACATTGGTGAGGATTTCCTAAAAGGCATTCACTGAAAGTTGATAACACTGAATATGTGCAAAAGGCAAACAGACTGAAATGCTTTGTTGGATTATTATATTTTACCGGCTGTCAGTCTGTTAATAAAGGTTAAAATGGAGTATCAGTTAAGGCAGAAATTGCATTATTGAGTGATTCAGTCGACAACACATTTACAAAAGTTTTTTTTTCGACCTAACGAAAACATTGCAGCTGTATTTTTTTCATACGAATATTTCTATCTAATGCTAGTCTATTATTATAACGCCGGCATAATTATCACAGTCACATGATCAACCACATCAGGCGTTCGCTATCGATGAGGATACCAACGCAGCGGGTATCAGATTAAATTCGTTTGATTGCAAGGAGAGACAACCTACCATAGAGGCATTTGATATGCTAGTTTAGTAAAAGAGTCGATAATGAACCTGTCACCTTTAAAGGAGAGTATCGAATGTTCGCGTGGAAGTCTTTTTTAATTGCTTATATTTAAAAAAAAAATAAAAAAATAAAAATAAATATTTATTTCAATATTTTTCCCATCAATCTAATTTATAGATTGCACCGGTTTTAGAAGTATAACTGTTCGCTTCGAAAATGTCCATTTCCATAGTTGACCGGATCCTTTTGTCTCGTGCGGCAAGCAATCAATCAGTGCCGGTTGGAACCGGTTTTCGGCTGGTTTTCTAATTCTTGGTGGGAGCTATACCTATATGCAAACGATTTTCTTCCGTTTGATCTTTCTCTTCGACCACCAGGTGTCAGCCGAAGTTATTGTCCAATCCGGCGCGGCGGAGAGCTCAGGTGGTCAGTTCTAGCTTTCCCAGCCATGGGGATATGTTCCGCGTTTTGCCTTTTGTTGACGCACGAAGAAGACGGCGAAGAAAGTCACAGAAACCTGTTTGACCGGTAATGAGATAGGCCAAAGTGTCGCGCTTTTTTTGGCTGTAATTCGCGGGACTGAAATTTGGGTGTCCTATAGGAAACCATCGCTGTCATCACAGGCGCGGAGGCAAACCAAAAGTGGAACATTGTTTGCACAAAAATTTAGCGCTGTTGCTATGCTATACGCACGAGGACTGATCATCGTCAGTGTCAGCTTAAATGAACGTTAAAGTAAACCACTACTACTAGAAAACAAATTTCAAACTAGATCAAGTCGTTACTTAACTATAGTAGCACACTAAAATGCAATCGTAATTGAAACTCTTTTGTCGCAAGCAGATATCATGGGAAACTTACCTGTCAAGCCGATAGCCGAAAAACTCTTCATTTTGAGTGTTGCGGTGTTCGTCGTAAACGACGATCAACCACCATAAGTCACATGTAACTACCATTGTTACGCGCCGTGCTGGATATGATGGATCACAAAATCTGTTGTGGATCAAGCGGTTAAATCGAGTGCGAAAAGGGCTGCACATACAACGAAAAGATCCGCTAAAAAGCACAATTAGGCTGAGCATTCATTTCCCACCAAAATGGTGATACTTGTGCAACGAGTCTGTCAATATCGGTTGCCATCTCTACGATGTGACACGTTTTTTTTGGGCGGCTGACAACAGTCAAAACACAATGAACCACTCTGTCGGCTTGTTGTGTTTTCTCACATACGGCATTGTGATTGTTTTGCAGCTCGTCCGTACCTCCCACGCAGCAGCTAGCTATGGCTGCCGTCTCGCAGGCTGTGGGTAATTTCATGGTGCTTCCTTTTGTTAGACATGGCGCGAAAACGCTGTCGAAAAATCTTCTTCTGATGGTATGACAACTGTACCACTTGTTGAGCGGCTCCTCCGAAATCGGCCATTCGCCGTATTAAAAGGTTATGTAAACGACGCGCGGCTTCACTGCCGCCGGAGCGGTGCGCGTTGCGTTTCTTTATGGCGGCGACGACGACGACGATGGATTTAAGTGGTATCGTGCGTCGTGAGAGGCAGATTTTCAATTTTATTCGGTTGGTTGATTTCGTGACAAATGGGCCACGTGCTAAGCTCGTTCGCAGTTCTGATAGAACGACGGTTTGCCTATGTTTAAAAATACATAGGCTTTTATGTAAAAATGTATCAGCTTACCAAAAAACCATGAAAAATGGGTGTCCCTTTAGTCTGTAAACCTTGAAAGTACGAAAAAATAAATATTTTTAATATTTCAATCCCTTTTTATTTGTTGCTAAAATCATTGAAATCGATTTAATGGTTCAAAAGTTATAAATTTTTAAATAAAACAAGACTAGCAAAAATGACAATTTTTGGAACTACTTTAATTCTGAAAGGGGCACTTTATACGCCAAATAAAAAAAAATATGGGTTTAAAATTTTCCGAAAGAAACTTTTGTAAGGAATTGGAAATATGCTTTTTGTATAAAAATCATAACACCAGGACAATGGAAACTGTAAGCATGGCCGGCTGGTGTAATGGTTGCACATTACATTCTGCTCTCAGTCAATTCAGCGAAAAAAAAAACTAAAATTCCGCTTCATGTATTAATATTTCCGAAAACAACTGCTATATTCGAAGCTACGTAAAATGTTCTTTTTTTTTGTTCAATCTTGGTATAAGTATCAATCATCGTGGCGCTTGATATGGCGCAGTAGTTCTGCGGAAGTCGACGATACAATCGCTTCGCCGGTTCCATGAACAACAGCGTTCCACAGCGGCGAGCAGAGCTTGGTCCACTTTATCTTCACGTACGGTTCTTAGGAATCATTTCCCATCATAAGTCGCAAGGCCTGAATTACTGATGAGTTTTGTACAGTGAATAATCAATTGTCAACTAAAACTTCTTCTTTCAGATTCAGTCAGTTATTTTTAAATGGTATGCTAAATGTTGTAGTATACTAGAATGATAGAATAGAGCATTTTTCAAAATATGTAGAGTTTTCAAATGGGTCTTGAGCAAAAACTTACTAAAAGTTCTTGCTATCAGGATATTTCAATGTAAATGTTTAGTTTAATAATTTATTGTATTACAAACTTTTCGGACTTTTGTTATTTGCAATTATTTTATTATTTTATATAAATATAATAATGTTCTATGAATACTCAGCCTCAAACGGAGCCTGTGGAGTACCAGAGCGCCCTCCACAGTAATCAGCCCTTACCACATCATGAGGGGCTCTGATGCGGCGGACTCTTCTTTCCCCTCAACTCGTAGGATTCTATATGAACAATCAAAACCAAAATAACGTAACTTCAGTGAGCGCGGACGGATTAGATAATAGACGGATTAGATATTTAGATAAGAGTGGGCCCGTCGCTAATAAAAGCAGACAAAAAAAGAAAAAAGAGACATGCTACCAAGAGCGGTAGCGGCGTCTCATCAGCTCGATGCCATTATCGAGTTCGTGGCAGGTCGCAGCACCCTGGCGAAGGACCTGAAACAAAATATGCTCATGCTTCGGAGCACCATGCATGCTGCGACGAAAGAACACAGTGAACTCGATGCGCGAGTAAAAGTGGCAGAGAAAGAAACCGAGAAGGCGTTTGAATCGAGGTCTGTACAAGCGGATGCCTGTCTGTCAACGACTGACCACACCGTGGCCCTTGCGACTACGGAGCAGTCCAATGACAACAAGGTATCCACGAAACGTGCAAGGCAGTCCCCAGGGGAAGAAACCACCGGCCTGAAGAAGCGCTTGATCGCTGAGAGTCGCAAGTCAACTGAAGAACCCACCGAGGGTAATAAGACGCAGTTAGCGTCCGACGGCCAGGAAGAAAGAGGAGGATTGAACTCCACCGAAAGTGGTCAGAAAAAAGAGGAGCAAAGGCGATGCCCTTATCCTCAAAACTGAGGGGCTGAGATATTCAGAAGTTTTGAAGGCCATGAGAGGGGACGATCAGCTGAAGGGTCTTGGTGCGGATGTGCGGAGTATCCGCCGCTCCCGCACGGACGACATGATCCTTGAGCTTAAAAAGGATGCCACTGAGAAAGGTTCTGCCTACAAAGTGCTGGCAGAAAAGGTCCTTGGTGATAGCGTACAGATCCGCGCACTAACGCCTGAGATGACTCCAGCTCCAGCTTAAAAACCTGGACGAGATCACTGAAGCGGTCGAACTGGTACGAGCTCTCAATGAGCAACGTAACATGGTGGTGACTACCGAAGCAGTTCGTCTGCGCAAGGGACCGGCAGGAACCCAGGTAGCTACAATAAGACTTCCACTGGTAGACGGAAATGCAGCCCTGAAAGTGGCTAACCTGAAGGTGGGATGGTCCGTATGCCCACTGAGCGTGTTCCAGAAGCCGGAGGCCTGCTTCCGGTGCTTTGAGCGAGGGCACAAGTCTTGGAGCTGTAAGGGGCCTGCCAGAAGCCTCCTGTGTAGGAGATGTGGCGGTGCGGGCCATATAGCGAGGGACTGTACTGCGCCGCCCAAGTGCCTGATATGTACAGGCCAACGGGACGCTAAGCACACAACAGAAGGCCCAAAGTGCCCGGCAGGCGCGCCGGCGACTAAAACACGGGCGTAGGGCAGTTAACGCAGCTTACTGATGGACAGAAGAAATTGCGGAACTCCGCGGAGCCTACTTTCGTGCAAGGAGAATTATGCAAAGAGCTCGTTCGGACGAGGGCAGAGCAAAATGTCGAGTAGAACTAGTTGCTGCACGCGCAGCGCTTAAGAGTGGGATAAAAGCTAGCAAACGAGCCTGCTTTGAAAGGTTATGTGCTAGTGCCAATTGTGAACCAGTGGGGTGATGCCTACAGGGTCGTAATGGCACAGACCAAGGGCGTGATGGCGCTCGCAGAGCGATCGCCAGAGATGCTGGAGCGGATCATCGAGGGCCTCTTTCCGCGTCATGAGCCCAGACCCTGGCCTCAGGGCGCTGAGTCGTCTCACGGCCGACGTTCCAGTATCTCAGACCATAGCGTAGGATGATCGGCCTCCATACCGAACACCCAAAGTAATGTGGGTGACGGCGGTTTAGAGGGAAGGAAGCGACGGTTACGAACGAGGAATTCATTGATATCGCTAAATCCCTAGAGGTGAGCAAAGCACCGGGGCCAGACGGAATCCCGAATATAGCCATTAAAGCGGCTATTCTTGAGGCTCCCGAATTATTCGGGGCAGTGATGAGTAGATGCCTGGAAGCTGGCCACTTCCCTGACAGATGGAAGCGACAGAACCTAGCCATACTGCCGAAGCCGGGAAAACTTCCGGGTGTCCCGTCGTCATATAGGCTGATCTGGCTGCTCGACATTGCCGGCAAGGTGCTGGAGAGCGTTATCGTTAACAGACTCGTACAGTACTGAGGGTACAAACGGTCTGTCATGGAACCAATTCGGCTTCCGAAAAGGCAAATCTACGGTAGATGCTATCTTGTCTGTCACTAAGACAAGGTGGCTGAGGTGGCGATCCAGCGCAAGAGGTAAGGTATCCGCTATTGCGCAGTTGTCACGCTCGACGTGAGAAATACGTTTAATAGCGCTAGCTGGGACTCCATAGCCAACTCGCTTCGGAACGTCCAAGTGCCGGTGTCGCTGTACAAGATTTATTTCCAGAATCGTGTGCCATGCTACAACACGGAGGAGGGTCAGAAGTGTGTTTCAATCACCGCAGGGGTTCCGCAAGGTTCCATACTGGGCCCGGTGTTGTGGAACGTCATGTATGACGAGGTGTTGAAGCTAAAGTTCCCGGTAGGGGTGGTGATCGTCGGCTTTGCGGACGACATTACCTTAGAATTCTAGCTCTATCAGAGAGGTTGAGTTGACGGCTGCCCACTCTATACGCATTGTTGAAGATTGGATGCGATCCAGGAAACTGGAGCTAGCGCATCATAAAGCGGAGGTTATCGTGGTGAACAACCGCAAGTCAGTGCAGCAAGCAAATATCAGCGTCGGGCACTGCACTATTTCGTCAACGCGGTCCTTAAAACTCCTGGGAGACATGGTCGACGACAAGCTCAAATTCGGGAACCACGTCGACTATGCCTGCAAGAAGGTTTCCACAGCTGCAGAACAGAACTGTTGTGGTAGCTCGGGTTCCAAACCGCAGAACAGTACTCTAGAGTCGATCTGACCAGGAAGCAGTATAATTCTTTTAAGCAGTAGACGTCTGTGAAACTTTTTGCGATCCTAAAAACGAATTCCAGGGTTCAGGATTTGTTGACGATATAAGATACATGCTGTCTGAATGATAGCTTTGTATCGAAGATTCCCTGCAGTTCCCCAGCAAACACATAACTAGTATATCAATGTAGGAAAATTATCGTTATTGACTTTTAATATATTCAGGATCGTAAATATAGCCTAATGAAATGCACACAAGTTTTTATTCTGTCGTATTTGACGATAGCAAGTGATTGACCTACGACTTCCACTACAGAATTGTATAGAATTATAAAACTAATCGTTTTGAGTCGGATTCTATCGCATACAAAGACTTAAAAAGTTGAATTGTTAACGTATATTTCGTAGTACGTATATGACCTCGCAATTAGTACGCATATGCTAGTTTTGTGCATCAACGAGGTTCACATCGTTGAAATAGAGCAGGAATATGAGGGGTCCCAGATGACTGTCCTGCGGAATACCTGAAATGAAACAGAATGTTCTGGATCTAAATCACCAATGGCAATTAGCAGCTGACGATCAGTTCGATAAGAACAGAACCATCGCAGGCGAGTTTCGCTTATCACAAGCCTTTCGAGTTTAGCGATTGCGATTACGTGGCTAAGTTTATCAAAGGCTGCTGACAGGTCGGTATATATGACGTCCGTTTGCGTCATTGCAGACATGTTGCCGACGATGTGCGTAGCAAGGCACAGCAAATTGGTAGTAGTGGATCGACCAGGGAGGAATCCATGCTGATCCGCACTCAAATATTGCTTGCATTGTGAAAAAAGTGGCTCCAAGACGATTAGCTTGAACAACTTCGAGACGGCATTCAACGATGTAGTTCCTCGGTAGTTGTCCACATCTCGCTAAGTGCCTTTTTTGTCCACAGGCAACATATGAACAGACTTCTAGCAAAGACAAAGAAATGCCACTGAAGATGGGCTTCTGGAATACGAGCTATAGTGGTCTAACCAAACAAGAGCTGTGCTTCTTCCAGAAAGCGGTCGGAATTCCATCTGGCCCGAAATTGAAGGAGGACTTCAGTTGCGTAGCGGCAGTGGAGATCATTTCGGTGTTTATACCCAAGATCACTTAGAGGTTGACCGTACGATGGGAAGTTGCTTGCGGCGCAGTCGACTTCGTCGTTGGTTAAACTTTCACGACTAAACACGCCAGCAAACTTTTCAGCGAATAAGCTGCATATTCTGTAAAATTTGGGGCAACTACATCGCGATAGTTCATAGAGGAGGGCAGCCCGCATTCCTCGCGTTGCTCGTTCACAAACTTCCAGAGAGCTTTGGGGTGCGGCCTGAGTTTCCTCTGAATCCTACGTTTTTTCCTTTTTGGGTACATTTTCCACTGTTTGTGGAATTGTCAATATTGCAATATTTTAAAAGTTAGAGTTTTAAAGGTTTTTTGTTGTACTTTTAAGTAGGAGTAGTACTATTGTTTATCAAAAATACTCAAAATCTCCGAAACTGCAGAAAATCACTTAGAATAATGTTCTACATAAACGTTGATTTTACAAAGATAAACAACTTTCTAGAACACTATGAACACGTAAAAGTTGACCAGAATAAGCCAGGGTTTAAAAACTGTTTTAAAGGGTTTATCCACGAATAACGCTTCATAGATAATTTCCATGAAAAGATACAAGTATAGTGTCTTTAACAAAGTTGTTTGCATTGATATTTACTACAACTTTGCCGAAAGTACCAAACCTGTATCTCGAATGTACGAGAAAATAAATTTCTTATCTCACTTTTAAGGGAATTAATCACCCAAAGATTTCTCTCACAAGAAGGGGCTTGTTATACCAAGAAATGTTCCTAAAGACACTATATGCGAAAAACTTCACGTTTTGGCACGATATCACACGATCGCGTATTTCGCTGATTGAACCGCTGTGCACCCGAAAGAAAAAGTGCGCACAAAAATACAGCCAATTACTAATGATCGACAGGAGCTTCCATAGCCACAAGGTTACCGTGTCTGCTTCGATAAGCGAGTTGTCGCGGATTCGATTCTATGTAGAATCAGGCCATTCATTGTCTTGTGGCTTTAGAATGGGTTTATACTCAGGCCCCTCTTTACCCTTCCTTTATACTGAGTTCTATATTATCCCGGTGAAGCCTCTTGACAGTGCAAAAGTGACACTTATAGTTAAGTTACTGGTCAGATGAACGCAATGAATCCTTACCAGGCACGACTATAATATGAGGTAGTACTAGCGGTGAGGAATAAGTGGGTAAATTAGTGCAAATTTTGAAGAAGGGTAAAACCCAATACACGCAAGCACGCTTAAAATTAATAGTAAGCATATCACTTACTCAAAAGCGATTATAGTAAAAAGAAATACAGTGCGGACTACAGCAAACACCCGGGTGATATCACAATAGAGATGAATAGTACTGGTCGCAGTGATGAGACCAAACAAGGAAAAAAACGAGAGTCACAACTTGGGTCCCTCCATTCCTGGTGATCGTGCGGTGGGGCTCTAGAAGAGAACGGATTTCACTGTACAGTCGAACGGTATCTTTGCGACCTAGCCAGCCCACCGTAGTCTCGTAGTAGTCACCGTAGTTTAGTTTATGTGGCACATGTATTAGTTTCAGCTTTGTACAAAGTTTTGTGGAAGCGAGCAGTGATTCTTACTACGAAAATATCGCGTTTTAGGAGAAATTCAGGATTTTTGATAACAAACTGGAAAAGCGCCAACTCAGATTGAATTTTAAATGCAAAAGAAGGAACAGTAGGGAACAAAAAATAAGCGCGAACATTGTCAAAACGTTGTCATAGACAACGAAAAATCAAAAGTAAACTAGAATAACCGACTATTTTAAATTTACTGAAAGGAACTAAGTATCATTTCATAAGGATCTTGCTACATATTTCTTTACATTACAACTTCCAGATTCCTAAAAATGTGTATCCTGTATTTTTCGCTTTTGTATTTATTATTTTCGATGACTCTTAGGACTCTCAGAAAAGTTCATATTTCGGAAAAGTTAATCGACCCATTCCGCAATCGATTAACTTTTCCGAGAGTCCACTGTATTTATTCGCGACAGATACGTATTTCGCCTACAACTTGTTGGCTTCCCCAGTGTCTGTTTTCGAACTTCGAACTTCGAGTTCAGTTTCCATTTTATTTAATTTCATGAAATATAGTTTTAAATAGAAATTTACGGTCTCAAAATACTACTGATATTGTTATTCTATAAAAAAATATATACAATCGAGAGAAACGCAATGAGTCATCGCCTTAAGAAAAAATAAAATTAACTAATGTTTATTTGAGCGTCTTAGTAGAATACCTGAAACAATAAAAAAGAAGAAAACAAAAAGTTATTTATATCCTTTAATTCTACTACTGTGTTTTATTGATAAATACGTATTTCGGTCTCGACGTGAGACCTTCATCAGTATCTAACTACTAACACAGTCTAAGTTAGTTAGATACTGATGAAGGTCTCACGTCGAGATCGAAATACGTATTTATCAATAAAACACAGTAGTAGAATTAAAGGATATAAATAACTTTTTGTTTTCTTCTTTTTTATTGTAAGAGAAAATAGTTTAAATTGACAACAAATAGTGAAAAACCTGAGCGAAACCGGAAAAATTGTAATATGTGAGACAAGTGTAAAAGAGGAGACACGAAGCTCTGCTTTCCAACTACACAATATTCCGTCCGTTCCGTTCGAACATGTTTTGTTCTGTTTTCTGATCGGTGCACAAAAATTGTTCTGCTCTAGCTAGACCGTGTGCAGTTATATCGTGCGTGCTGGAGTAGTTGAAAAATCGTGAAGAAAGCAAAGCCAAGTCTTGGCGCTACATTTCGACGTAGTTTGGTTTTTTGCTGCTTTTCTATTCGACAGACTTCACAGTCAACTGTTAGTGCACAGGATAATTGCATGGCTGGTGCTACGATCCTATTGAGTCTATCCCGATCGAGATTCGAACATACAACGATTGGCTTGTTAAAACCAGGGCGTTAACCGATCCCTTTTTTCTATCGCAGCCACGCATTCAGATTCATACCGTTCGTTTAGTGGTGGATTATGAACGCTATGCATAACACAACCAGCAGTTCGCTCAGTCATACCTCCGATAGTACAGCAGAACGAACGCGTTCTGATCTTTTTTTACATTTTTGTTTCGATCAAGTTTCCTTTACCTTAGCGGTGAAGGACTGTAAAACAATCAACTGACTGGCAGTCACCACACAAACGAAAAGTATGATTCCATACTACAAAAAAAACCAACCACTAGATGTGCATGAAGGAAGTCAGTCGGATGTCGTCCGACACAAGTGACATTTCGCAAGCGTTAGATTGACTGGATTCAAAAACAGTCAAATGAACACGCAGAAAGCGTACACAATCACGCAGTCACAGTCTTTTTCTCTTGCTTGCGCTTGCGATTCTTTTTCTAAAAAACCCTGGTTAGAACAATGTTTACAATAAATTAAAGCTAAATTTTGAAAAACGAAAGCGAGATTGACCTATTTTACTCTTCATCAAACGCATGTTTGTCTGCAGCTGTCACTGACTACGATCAAATTGATGTCTGTGTTAGTAAAACACCTCATTTTCTTAACAAAAGTGCGGAAAATAGATCCATCTCGTGTTTTTGTGTTGGCTCATTAATGAGGTCATACATTTGAATACTTTTTTACGATAGTCGTTTCAATAAACGAACCTATTACCTAGTAGCAGTACATGTGCGCTCAAAGCTGCCCATCGTATACCGGACACGTCAAAGCCGCCCTCCTCGGCTGAACATCAGGCAGCTAGATAACCCACAAGCTGCCGAGAACTACGCGCGAGTACTGAATGAGGCATTGCCTTCTTCCGAGGAGTTAGGTGCTTCAAACCTCGAAGACGGTTGGGGCAGAATACGCTCGACCATCGGAGAGGCCGCTACCGCGGTACTAGGTATTGGGCCTCGGAGTACACAAAATGATAGGTTGGATGGGGAATGCCAACAAGCGGTGGAGGAGAAAAAAAATGCTTGGAAAAATTATCTAAGTATTGCCACTAGAGAGAACCTGGCCAAGTACCGACGAGCTAGGAACCAGTTGACCACGATCCTGAGGAGAAAAAAGCGCCAAAAGGAGGACAGAGATCGTGAAGAATTAGAGCAACTATTCCGAGCTAATGATACGCCCAAGTTTTATGAGAAGCTGAACCAAACTCGGAAGGGCTACACACCGAAATCTGACATGTGTAGGGACGAGGGAGGGATTCTACTTACAAACGAGCGCGAGGTGGTCGACAGGTGGAAGCAGTTCTTCGATGAACACCTCAATGGCGAAGTCGCACAAGGAGGCGGAACGGAAATTAACCTAGGAGCGCCCATGGAAGATAGTGATGTCCTAGCGCTTGATCTCCAAGAAGTCAAACGAGAAATCAGGCTGCTGAAGACCAATAAAGCCGCTGGGAAGGACCGCCTACCGGCAGAGCTTTATAAACGTGGCGGAGAAACGCTAGCAAAGGCTCTACACTGGGTTATTTCGAGGATTTGGGAGGAGGAAAAGCTACCGGAGGAATGGATGGAAGGAGTGGTTTGTCCCATCTACAAAAAGGGTGATCGGCTAGACTGCTGCAACTATCGTGGTATTACGCTGGTAAATGCCGCCTACAAGGTACTCTCCCAGATCCTGTTACGCCGGCTGTCACCGATAGCACAAGGTTTCGTAGGGAATTATCAGGCGGGTTTCATGGGGGCTCGCGCAACTACGGACCAAATTTTTACTATCCGACAGATCTTGCAGAAATGTCGGGAGTACAACGTGCCCACGCATCACATCTTTATTGATTTCAAAGCAGCATACGATACAGTCGATCGAGACAAGCTATGGCAGATAATGCACGAATACGGTTTTCCGGACAAACTGACGCGACTGATCAGAGCTACATTGGATCGAGTGATGTATTTCGTACGCATCTCTGGGACACTCTCGAGTCCCTTCGAGACGCGACGAGGGTTGAGACAAGGTGACGGTCTATCCTGCATGCTGTTCAACATCGCTCTTGAGGGGGTGATCCGACGAGCGGGCATTGAAACGAGAGGCACGATTTTTACCAAGAGTAGCCAACTTCTAGGCTTTGCAGATGACTTCGATATCATTGCCAGGAACTTTGCGACGGCGGAGGCAATCTACGCCAGACTGAAAGCGGAGTCTAGGAGAATTGGGCTAAAAATAAATGCGTCGAAGACCAAATACATGAAACTTTACTTTAATTATCACCGAATTTCAAACAAAACAGAAAATCTTTTTTCTTAGCATGCATTGTTTTTTATGCCTCTGAGTTTCGTATGTACAACTGCACAGTGATTTTCATCATAGTATACAAGTTCAATATATCGTGAAAATAGAACAGCAGAAAGTGATTTTTAAACCCAGAAGGTGATATTCACTTCAGGAAAAAAAAAAAAAACAATTTTAAATGCAGTAAATGAAAAGACAAATCTTATGTCCAACAGCTGAACGCAATAGATGCTAAATAGCAACATAATTTTTTTTTGTTGATTTTCACTGCTCAAACGTGAATATCAGTTTGTTACATTATCACAGGGCGCTGATATTCTATATTCTCGTGCATAAAGTTCATGCTTGCTGTATATAGTTATTATGTACGTTTGATCAAAGCAAGCAGATTTTCAATGCAAGGCAGACTGATAATCCAGAAGTTTGAACGTTATGCTGATGAATATTAACAGCACTGCATGAAAGGAAGAGGCTCAAAGGAAACAAATGCGCGCCTCCCACGGACAGTAACCGTTGACGGCGACGAACTAGAAGTGGTAGAGGAGTTCGTGTATTTGGGATCGCTGGTGACCGCGGACAACAACACTAGTAAGGAGATCCAGCGGCGCATCCAAGCGGGAAATCGGGCCTACTTTGCCCTTCGTAGAACGCTACGATCAGGAAGCATACGCCGCCTTACGAAGCTAACAATGTACAAAACCATTATTAGACCGGTAGTTCTATATGGACTTGAAGCCGTGACGCTGCTTACGGAGGACATACGCGCTCTTGCCGTGTTTGAGCGGAAAGTGCTGCGGACGATATTTGGCGGAGTACAAACTGAAAGCGGAGAGTGGCGGAGGCGTATGAATCACGAGCTGCAGGCCCTGCTTGGGGAGACTCCCATCGTACATCTAGCGAAAGTTAGCAGACTACGGTGAGCCGGACACGTCGTAAGGATGCCGGACGACAGTGCGGCGAAAATAGTCCTCTTCAACAACCCCACCGGCACCAGGAACAGGGGGGCCCAACGTGCACGATGGCTCGACCAGGTCGAAAGCGATTTGCGACTTCTGAGACGACTAGGAAATTGGCGACGAGTGGCCCAAGACCGAGTTGAATGGAGACGAGTGCTTGAAACAGCACGAGCCACCTCGGCTCTATGCTGCTGAAGAAGAAGATAATCCTCCATCTAAAACAATGACATTGGAGTTTTTTTTAGATAAAATTGTACTCATTGAGAGAAAACTCCAAATCTAGTTTCAGCACGGACGTAATTACCCACATGAATTGGAAGACTCTAGAGGGTTATACTAGACGGTATAAAATCGTGAAGCTTTCGTGGTCCCGAACTATCAATGGTTCGTGCCATAAAGTTCTTACTCCAATGCCAGTGTTGATTCTTGCGTAATTCGAAAGGTACGCAAAAGCTCAATTGTTATTATATTTTGTTTGGGCAATTTAATATTACAAAGCGTCACAAGGCAGCACCCAGATTAGCGAAAACAAACAAACTATTGGAAAGCTTGTCGAAGGGTCGTTGCCTAAGATCCCGCTCGGCAAACAGTGCACAAATTTACGAGCCGTGAAGGATTCATAGCCCTTGTGTATCCGTTGCAAGCAACACTCCGCGTCAGATGGACTATTATATATCGCTAATCGTTGTTGTTGTTGTTGTTGTTGCTGGCAAGGGTACCTATTAGAACCATCGCCGGCCGCGCACCGGTAGCGAAACACATCGAATCAGGCCATCATCCATCATGCTGAAAATGATCAACGATCGAAAGTAGCGCTGACTAGAACAGCAACAGCACCGTGGCTGAATCGCCCATTCGCGAAACCGGCTTACGACCTTTGTCAACCGGGGGGCGGCTCGCAACGGTTTTCAAGTAGTTCGGAAAGGCACTGATTCCCCACTTGTAGGCCATTACCGGCCGGCAGCGTGACATCTCGCAACCAAACGATCTGAAATAACCGTTCTTTGCAGTGTTTCTACGCTGATGCAAGATTGTACCTGCCGCGGAGGCACTAAACTCAATTAAAACGATCATATAACAAAAGTCTATGGCAGCGGTTGATTGGGTTATGTAACGAACTGTCACGTCGATTTATTACGATATAGAACGCTCACGTGAAGTCCAGTTTGAGCGTCCGTCGTCGCAAAAAAACTCTAGATGACTCAATCTGTGTAGGGAAAAAGATAAACAGTCTAACGGGCAAAAACGACAAGCAGCAGGTTCGTTGTCATCGTTGCTGCAGGCGTCCAACTCTCCGTTGTCGTCGGTGGCGGCGCGGCGGTTCGATATGGGGACTTCAATTAGCGAATGCGAAACGAACTGTTATGACTAAATGTCGATGCGATGATGATGTTTCCTTTTTCGAACGATCGTTGATAGATGGACGATTCAACATGACTTAGGCTGTTTGTTCGAGATTGGTGAAATAACAAAAAATGTGATCACTTGTAGAATTGAGTGGTCCTAGAAGAGCTAATTATGCAATCATTACTAGCTGGGCTGGAGATTTTCCAAGTACGTGAAAAAAAATTGTCTGATATCTTATTTAGTTGCGCATAATAAATAAGCTTTAGGTACCTAGCGGGCTGGTCGATCCCAGTGAAATATCCATGAACTTCTACATTGTTGTCGAAGGTTGTTTAGAGCTTTACTATTCTAGTGCGGTGGTGCACCTTCTAAGATCACAACGGCACCGTCGTTGAGCACCGGACACAGCAGCATACCATTGCGTCGTCGGTAGCATATGTCTACCTACCACAGTAGCATGTAGAATATAAAATGTCAATACCTATCGGTGCTTTGGCCACCGCCGTGCTGTCAAGTGAACCGCACTCGCGGTAGTCGTGCTCACCATCAACGCGTAGTACGATCGCGAGCATGACACAGTTACGCCTGCACTTGATACCGATTTTTTTTCTATCCCCGCACCCGAGCATACCCTTTCCTCCGGCAGCCAGCGTAGAGCAGGAAAGTGTTGCCGCAAGCTATGCGTATGCGGGACGGTCTGCGAAAGGTAAACGATTTGGACTAGATCAATCGAATTAGCTCGAAACCGGTTTCTCTTCTCTTCTGTGCTCTCGACTTCACTCTCGTTTCTTGTGCTGTCTTGTTTTTCCTGGCACCGGCTGTTCCGTCGTCGCGGGTTCAATAGTTTCGCTATTCGTTGGTGTTCCTTCTCACTACTCGGTGACGCCGGGACAGTGCCGGGCGGATGTATTCGAATAAATGTGTTCTGTTTGCTGTTAACAAACCTGACATTGTTATGTTAGAATGGTAAATTGCTTGGTAAAGTCAAAGCTAATCGATAACCCTTGTCTGTACAATTCAGATGTTTCAGATGTAGTTCGGAGGTTAGTTTGGAGGTTAGGAAATTAAATAACACATAAGTGAAACTGAAATTTCAAGTCAATCGAACATTTTAGCTCGTAGTGTGTTATCCATTTCAAGTACACCCAAGAAAGTACGCAGTCATCGTCATTGATTGAAAGTCGCAGCACAGCAACATTCCGACACCCTTAAACGACACTGTCCGCCTGCTAGTAGGTCAATGGGTCGGTTTAGAACTGACCATGTCACTAAGACCGTGCATTCGCTGCCGATAGCGGGGTGAGCTAGACGGACTTGCCCTGCTCAAGCCTACTCGGGTGACGAGGGGGTAACGGTAATTAAGCTGCCACAAGAAGTTCTAGCAATGAACGGATTGATTCGGCTTTTTTGTTTCTGCCTTCCTTTTGGACACTGGGCGCGATTTTGCTGATTGGTTCCATTAGATATAGCATAAAATATGTTAATCGACGAAATGACAGGCTAGCTTTGATTTACGCGGCTGGACGCGGCATAATTGACGATGGGTGGCGGGGTAATTTAGCCCTATTGTGAACGCGAACGGTAAACTAGTTTGAGCAGAGTTGAATGCTTTCGGACGCTGATTAATATTTTTCTGTCGAATAGTCGGTGCAGTACGCTATCAACTAATGTTACGGAAATTATGAACAGATTGGTTGAATTCAATTTAATTAATCAAGCTTCCACGTTCTGCATAGTTATTAACGACCAGAAGGACCTAGATATGCTCTTGCAGGTTGTTATTGCTACCACTATGAAGTTGAGCAAGCAGCAAATCCTGTTCCGAATTGTACTTTAGAGGTGACACTAACACCGCTGGATATTTGATTATTATATGATTGGTGACCATTAACTCGATTTTTACCAGGGTCTTCAAGAGTTACTTGTGCCAGTTAACTTTGACATTGATCACAAAATGTCGTTCGCTTTTAGGTAAATATTAGAGTTCTCCTATTCAATCACGAGTGATGTAGAAGGTTGTCGTTCATACTTCAGCAGTCTAGGTTGTTCATTTTATGATGGAAATACATGACTAATCTTTTATTCTTATGCCCTTTAGTACTACCTGGCAAGGACTCATTGCGTTTCTCTGCCCAGTACACTTAACTATAAGAGGGACTTTTGCACTGTCAAGAGACTTTATTAGGGTAATATGAAATTCAGCATGAAGGAAGGGTATGTGAGGGGCCTGAGAGTAAACCCAGGCTAAAGTCACTTGACATCGAATGGCCTGATTCTACTAAGATTGGAACCCACGAAACTCGGTTACCTTGCGGCTATATGGAGCCCTCCCGGTGGGGTTGTTGTAGAAAACTATTTTCATCGCACTGTCGTCCGACATCCTTTCGACGTGTCCGGCCCAAACTCTCCTAGACTCCGCTTTCAGTCTGACGTTGATTAATTCCGCCTTTCCAGGCTATGATAATAAAGTCATCTGCAAAGCCTAGGAGTTGGTAACTCTTGGCGGATCTCTCGTTCGATGCCCGCTCGTCAGATCTCCCCCTCAAGAGCGACCTTGAATAGCATACAGCATAAGCCGTCACCTTATCTCAACTCTGGCCGCGTCTCGAAGAGACTGGAGAGTATCTCCGAGTAGCGAGCGAAACGCATCACTCGATGCAATATAGCTTGATCAGCCGCGTCAGTTGATCCAGAAAACTGACAGCCCGGCGTAACAGAATCTTGGATAGTACCTTGTAGGGGGCGTTTACCAGCGTTTCTCGGCCATGTTTATAAAGCTCTACCGGTAGGCGGTTATACCAGCTGATTTGTTTGTCTTCAGTAACCCGATTTCTCGTAAGACTTCTTGGAGATCAGGTGCTGGGACTTTACTATTTTCGATGGGCACTCCCATGCCTACCAACGATAACAGCATGCCGATCCCGAAGAGATCCAGCGAGAAATCGGTCAACTGAAAAATAATACATTTTGTTGCGTCGTCCATCCCCAATAGCAGGAGAATTCGGTTTTAAGGGGGCCCGTGCTACTGCGGATCAAATTTTTACTCTCCGACAAATCCTCCAGAAGTGTTGGGAGTACAACGTTCCCACGCACTATATTGCACGAATACGGTTTTCCAAATAAACTGACGCGACTGATCAACGATCATCAGCAAGAGTAGCCAACTTCTAGCCTTCGCAGACGACCTGGACAGCATTACTAGAAATCTCGGGACGACGGAGGCAATCTACGCCAGACTAAAAACTGAGGCTAGGAGGATAGGGTTACAAATTAATGCGTCGAAAACCAAATATATGGCTCCAGAGGCTCCAGAGAAAGCATCGTTAGCCTCCCGCGGACAGTTACCATTGATGGCGTTAAACTGCAAGTGGTTGATGAATTCGTATATTTGGGATCTCTGGTCACCACCGACAATAATACGAGTAAGGAGATTCAACGATTGCATTCGACTTGGAAATCGAGCCTACTTTTTTCTTGTAAAGATGCTTCGATTAAGAGCATTCGCCGCCGCATAAAGCTGACGATGTACAAAACGCTAATCATACCGGTAGTCTTATACAGTCTTGAGACAGTAACTTTGCTTACAAAAGACATACGTGCACTTGGCGTATTTAACGAAAGGTCTTGTGGACTATTTTTGGCGGAGTACAAACGGATAGCGGAGAGTGGCGTAGGCGTATGACCCACGCGTTGCAGGCACTGCTTGGAGAGATTTCCATCGTACACCTGGCGAGACTTGGAAGACTACGGTGGACCGATCACGTCGCAAGGATGCCGAACAACTGTGCAACGAAATTTGTTCCCTTCAAGAACCCCACCGACACCAGGAATAGAGGGGCTCTACGTGCTAGAAGGCTCGATCAAGTTGAAGCCGACTTGCGTGCGACGCGCAGACGCGCAACAAATTGACGACGAGTAGCCTAAGACCGAGTACAATGGAGAGAAATTCTTGATACGGCAAGCGCCAGCCCGACTCTCCGTCCAATGAAGTCTGTTGTGGGTTGCCGCTCTCTAATTCTTTGGATACTTCCTCTCGTTAGACCAAATCTACCTCGTTACGTTCCTAGTCGGCTTGTTTCTATCAGATATGCAGCATTTTTGCAACTTGCCCTGCCGTATCGTATCCGCCAGCTTTAGCCACCTTTCAAATACTGGATTCGTAGCAGAGCTGCGCGAGTTCATGAGGTTCATTATTCGCCTCCATACTCTGTCCTCCCATATGCCCCCAAAGATCGTTCTTACCTTTCGTCTCTCGAAAACTCCGAGCACTCGTAAGTCCTCCTCGAGCATTGGCCTCATTTCATGCCCGTAGAGACCAACTGGTCTAATGAGCGTCTTATACAGGGTACACTGTGTGAGGGGGCTTAGTCTGTTTGACTGCAGCACAACCTCCGCTGATAATATGCATCCGAATCCCGCAGTTGATGAGCCAAGTACTTTGTTTTGGACCCCATCTGCTAAGCGTTTTAGTCTGGTGTATTGTTCAACCATCGCCACTGATGTTCTGCCGACAATGTCCATGTCGTCGGCAAAGCAGATGAATTGGCTAGATTTGTAGAAAATCGTGCACCGCGTGCTGATTTGCGTTCGGTTCATAACACCTTGTAACGGTGTATTAAACAGCAGAAATGCTAGACAAAGCCCTCTGTGAGATTCTGTGAGATTGAAATCGACAATCCCCGACATACCATGCACCGTAGATTCAATCAATCTGATCAGCTTCCTGGGGAAGCCGTTTTCGTTCATAATTTTCTATAGCTCTTTTCGGTCGATGGTATCATATACAGCCTTGAAGTCAATGGATGGTGTTTGGGAAATCTATTCTCGGCGTTTTTGGAGGATCTGCCATACTGTAAATATTTGGTGCGTCGTTGACCGTCCTCCAACGAAACCTGCTTGATAAATTCTCACAAATTTGTACGCAATTGGAGACAGTCGGAGGAAAACAATTTGGGAGAGCACTTTGTAGGCGGCATTGAGAACAGTGATCACTCAATAGTTTTCACAGTCTAGCTGGTCGCCTTTCTTTTATAGATCGGGCAGATAACGCCATCCACCCACTCCTCCGGTAGCTGTTCAGTATCCCAAATTGTAACAATCAGGCGGTGCCTGTTTTCCCGGTCTTCTAATAAGCTCCACTCCGATGCCATCCTTCCCTGCCAATTTTTTGTTCTTTAGCTGTTTGATGATCTCCTTTAACATCGCCTATCGTTGGGGCTGACACCTGATTCCTGGGGTTATCGCACCGTCCAAATAACCTTTCCCGCCGTTTTGTTACTTCGCCTGGGTGCCATTTTTGTGTTCCTCGGAATATTGCTTGCATCTTTTAGGTACCACTTGATCGTCCGTTGATTTACCGATACAGTTTGGCCTGTGATGAAAGCCTTTGCGTGACGCGTTCAGTTTCTGGTAAAAAATCCTCGTTTCCTGAGAACTTCTGCAACTGCTTCAATTCTGCATACTCCTGCCTGCTTTTCCAGGCTTTATCTACCAGAAGATTTGGGTTCGCTGCATCTTTTTCTGTCTGCGTCTTTCCACGTTATGACAAGTGGCACTGCGCATCTACCACCTTCCTACATTTATCGTTTTACCAATTGTTTCGCTGATTCCGTGCCAGGAGTCCTATGATGCTCTCTGCTGCATTGTTAATGGCTATTTTGATGATATTCTAAAAGTGCTCGAGATGGGCTTCTCCTCGTCCTCCTCCGGTAGTGTAGCTTTAAGTGAATACGCGTAGTTTATGGCGATGTTAGGGTGCTTCAGCCTCGCGACATTTTCGTGAAGCAACCGTCGGCACGAAATATTGCTCACCACGGAGAATTTTGGGGGCATCTTAACCGTCACTTGGTACTGGTTCCAGTAAACGTTATCGCTTCGGTAGGATCAGACGCTAATGACGTCTGAGAAGTGTCGGTAGGCGATCAAAACGTAGACAATCCGTGTTTCTGTTTAATTTGGTGACCTTCACGTGTATTTGTGGAGGTGTCCTCCGTTCGCTGCCATGTTCTTGGAGATGACAAAGTCGCTAAGTCTTAGACCCATTGCGTAAGTCAGCAGGTGCGCGCTGAACTCTCCAATCGCCGGTTTTTATTTCTCTTTTTGGTCGACCTGAGCATGTTTTGGGAAGCGGTAGTAGTCACGCTCCAGCTGTGCGTAAAATTCCTCCTTGTTACCATCCAAACTTTCGAGGTGAGGGCTGGGTACGTATATGATACTCATGTTGAAGAACCGGTCCTTGATTCTTAACCTGCACATTCGAGGATTGATTGGCCCATAAGGCACAAACTTTCCACACGATTGTGAGGAATGTGTCTGTTGCTTGAGCCTTCCTGCTTCGTTGGAGAATGAGAAATCGACAATTCTACGTCTTGAGTTTTCAGTTTTCGATCCATAGTCCGCGACACCAACTCCCTGTATTGCCGGAGGACCAACCAAACGCAAAACAAACCCTTCTTCTTAGTCAGCATACGACTTTAGTTTTCATCGGGATTGGGACTCGATCTCCACTAAGGTTGCTTGTAATCCGGCTGATATCATGAGGCGGTATTGTTACTGGATAAGGGTTCTGACTGTAGAGTCTATCTAGCCGTTTACCAGCCAATAAATTCGTTAATAAACATCTAGGGTGATTTATGTATTTTGAACAGGCGTTACGCGTACGCTATTTTGGATATTTTCATTTGGTTTTTGCCGTGAATGTCCAAAATAGCGTACGCATAACGCCTGTCCATAATACATAAATCACCCTACTGTTTGTTATTCGATAATTATGAAAAATGCCATTCTATAACATGAAAATAAAAGACTTTTATTAAATTAAAATGTCTGTTATCAAATAAATTGGTTTTTACCTGACCTAAGTTTTGTTTGACATCCGTCATCAACATCACACGCATATATTCTTTCAGGTGGTTGCGATCACTAACACTTTTAAGCGATAGTAGCTCACTTGAGATAGGAGATGGCGTTAGTAGTATCGTCCTTTGCTGTGTTTATCCGAGCCATATACTATGTCTAGTCTTGAGTTCTGTATTCTTCACTTTTTGGTATGCTTTAGTTATACTTAACGTATTTTAAATTTAATGCATACTTGTAAAAACGTTTCATACGAAACCAGAGGCGCAAGCATTTGTGAAACAGAATTTGTTCGCTCCATTCACACCTTCGCTTGCTCTTACAACATCTTTCGGTCGCTATCTAAAAAACCGCAAACAAATCACCAGCAATACAACAAACAACAAAAACTCCACCGGTTGCAGTTCTACTTTGAGGTCGATTCGTTTCGGTCAGTAATCAAATGCAAATTACTTCCTGGTTTTCTGCCCGCGCTGCTAACAATGACATCGAGGAGGGTGTGCAAGCTTCAATTAATTGGACCCTCATTATTGACCACGGAAAAGATCGATTTCGGTGGATAATTGACCACAAAGGACAATAGGATGGATTGTAATGAGTTGCACCGTTCCACTTCGGCTGCGTCTCAAGTATTGTCACACCTTTCGTCAAGGTACAGCATTCTGTTGACATTATCGTTATGTCTCTCACATCAGTGATGCCAGTTATTTATAAAACCTATTTTTTTTAGCTTTATAAACTACCTTCCTTTCAAATCCCGGAGGAGATACTGAACAAAAATAAGATCGTTGAACTTGAATAAATGAATGAAATTATGGTGAGATCAGCTGACCTTTACACCGAACCACATCCCTCCTTTTCAAGTAGGTACCGGCCGACGACGCAACCAGTATGGGGTACTGTCCGTAAGTGGATAATAAAATCTGTTTACGTTTTTGCACCCGCGCCCGCAAATGCCGCAGGAGGGTCCATTCAGTTTTCTCCTGTTTGCTCTGTCGTACTGTACTTTTCGATTCAGCACAGTTTGTTCGATGCTAATCTTCTCGGGTATGCTGTCGGGTGCGAATGCACGGCATGAAAGTGAGTGCACTATTTGCGTACTGATTGGATTTCGGATTTTCTCGCGCTTTGGTACGGCCGCCCGTCCGTCCCACGGGGGCGGTATGCGTCGTAAATATTAAATTGCTTACCCACTGATTCAGAGGATTGTGGCTACCGGACGGTGGTGTTTATTTGCAAACATGAAACAACGGTGGAGCAAAGAAAGAAAAAACGGTTAGATGCATTGTAATTTATTGTGACATGTTGTCGACGTGCTTTGATGTGCTCCGATCAAGGGGGGTTGTTTGCAGCGCGAAACAGGCAATTAGAATGTCAAACATGTGGTCAATCACAGCGAAGAATCTTGTGTTTAATTCGAAGGGAGATTTCAAGCGTGTATGCTAGCGTATGTTCACTGGAATAAATCAGAAAGGCTTTCAGGCTACTGTTGAATCTTCAACTGTTTATTAGTTAAGCTTTGAAAATACAGCTCAACTCAAATAACATTTTCCATTTTTCTTGGTTTATTTTCAGCCATGCAGTTCACAGATCCTTCCTCCAGCCACACATCCCTGTATGCGAGGGTACAGTTCCGTGCACACACAGCAACCAGCCGGCCCGATACGGGAATACAACATCGATCCGTATATCCTGCTGGACGAAGAGCTTAAATATATCTTCGAAGATATTAGACAAGTACGTACGATGGTGATCATTCTGATATATGATATTTTTTTAAATGTCAAGAAAACGAGAAAAGAATATTCATTGTAAAGGACGATGTCCATAGGTTCAAATCGAACTTTCTCAAATGTTGTGTGCCCATTCACTGTAACTATGCAGCAAGTAGTAAGATCAAAATGCTGAGAACACATTTTTCCTGTACAATCATTAACTTATACGAGACCAAAATACACCGGCATTGAGAACTGTTGCTCTTGAAATCAGGACAGACATTCGTAAAATAGTGGATGAAATGACTGGGTTAGATAGAAACATTAAAGATTCTTGCACTTTGGCCAAAAAGTTCTTACGAAGAGCAAAGTTGAATTGAGCGATTGACACTTTTGAACCCTTCAAATCACAGGGTAAGGATGGAATTTTTCCTGTACTACTACAGCAGGGCAAGGCGTTTTCAACACTTATTCTAACAAACCTCTTTGTTGTTCATGTTCTAAATTGACAGAATATCATCTGAATATTAGTTGAAGTGGTGGGGGTGGGTATAAAATGGTTCTCATAACAAACCACAACAAGCTTTTACTTCGGTTGTGCTAAGCTTCAAAAATAAACAAGGCCATGTGATGATTTTAAACACGAGTTTATTCTCGGGCCTCTCCATATCCTACCCTCCTACATTGCTAATGACAAAACCAGTTTCGCTTTCCGAATTATATCAGTTTTTCAATAAACAATACTGTGTAGAAAATGAAGTGCGGAATACAGAGACCACTCAAATAATATCAGAGTAGATCAACATATTAGTCCCAAATCTCCACGAATATCCGCTACTCGAGTATCCTGGTCAAAAACACAAGTTCAGTGGATGTCTGCCTCCCAGTCATTGGTCTTTTATGGGTTCTCTGCTGAATATAACGTATGCATTAGAAAAATGGATTTTTTTTCGGATGGTGTTAAAAAAACTAAGACAACTAATTGAGTGTGATACATTTCCCAAAGAAGGTTATTATAATAGCACAGAACAGAAGTGAAAGTAGAAATCCAAACACGTACATGCTACTTTCTACAGATACTAGCGAACCTGGCGGTAGCGAGTCACTTTTTTCCACGAAAACACACGAACGCATACGAATGTACACGAAAGCATGTGAAAGCTGCTTTGCGATTAACAGCGAGCGTTCTGCTTATATTGCTGTTATTTGCTTCTATGCGAAAACCTTCCCGAAGAAAAATAAAAACATAAAAGACTCTGTTACCAGTTTTGATCACCGAATCGTTCGGACTTCCACTTCTGTTTTGCGCTAATACTTTACTTGCAAAAAATTCTACGCCCCTGTGGCCTTCCGGCAGTTAACCGGCACATTCGCCATGGCGGACGAAACCATGCGTGTAGGCATGTTTTTGAGTTCTTTCTTCGTTTTACTTATCAATTGCTCCTCAGTTTTCGCGACAAAATTGTTGGAGTAGATCTTACGCTTCAGGTTTGTCCCAGAAATTCTTGATGGGACGCAGCTGGGGGACGCTGGGCGGGTTCACCGATTTGGGTACCATCCGCTCCATATCCTCCAACGATTCGCTTCGAGTAGTGGGCCGACGCCAGATCCGGCCGGAACACCACGTCTTCGCCCTTATGGTATTTCTAGATGAACGATGCAACTTCCGGCAGGCACTTCGTACTATACGTACTATAAAATTCCCCGTTCACGGCCAGTCGGGAGCGAAAGAAGGGCGGCTTTGACATCCCCTTCTCGCTGATTGTCAGCCACAGCAGTACCTTCTTGAGAAACATGGTGTGTGAAATGAACTTCACCTCGGAGCTCACTTCCTTCGTGGGGGAAATAAAATACGAAGTGCTCTGTTAGTCGTTGCCATCCAGGGTGAGATAGGTTCCCTGAAGTAATACCGATAAGGTGGTTCCAGGGGGGATTGAGGCTGGAGACTCGAGTAGGGTTTTAGTGGGTCTGGATCTTCACGATCTTCACGAGATACCAAACCCCACTCCCTGAGCTGTCTTCTCAGGTGTCTGATAGCAGATTTCCCTACTCGTTAAAAAAAAAAAAAAAAAAAAAAAAAAAAAGGGTGAGATAGGTCTCGTCGTCCATCACTACCGCCACGTCGCGATTCGCCGGGAAAATCGACTTGATTTTCTTATTCAACCGCTGCCGCTGCGTCATTGCCTGCCGCCCCGAGGCCAGTGGACGGGACATGTCGCTTCTTGATATGTATGTCCATGTTCTTTTGGTACTTTTTCACTGTTGCGCGGTTGCACTGACCTCCCGAGCACGCAGCGATGTAGCCACTTTTCCTTCGGTTTTCCTCTTCGGCATACTTTAGAGCTTCTTGTCGCTCAGGGTCGACGGCCGTCCGGAACCGGGCTGTCTTAAGATGCTCTGATTGTTGTCCAATAGTGCCAAGATGTTGTAGATGCCGGAATGGGCGTATCCGGCATCCACAAAGTGCCGCACGATATCCGTTTTCGCCATCCGAAAAAAGTTCATTTTTTTTTTGTGCAAACGTTAGTCTTCGCAGCTCGTTTATCCAGCATTCTCGCTATGTGATTAGCCCATTCTAACCTGCCATGCTTTATTTAACTGAGGTTTTTGGAGCATCTTAGTAGAATACGAAACCTGAAATTAAAGAGAGACTTGTTTGACCAACGTTACTAATTTTGGTTTTAGTTGGCGTTTTGGTCATAAAAAAGAAAACTTTTCCAATTAAATTCTACTATGTATATTTATTCGCGATAGATACGTTTTTCACCTACGATTTGCAGGTTTCATCAGTGTTCGAAAACATGCTGATGAAGCCTGCAAGTCGTAGGCGAAATACGTATCGGTCGCGAATAAATATACATAGTAGAATTTAATTGGAAAAGTTTTCTTTTTTATTTAATTTCAGGATGCTTTATTTGTTGGGAATATGCACATTCGTATACAACTGATACAACTCGCGGTTCATGCGCCTGCGCCACACTCCATCCTCCCGTTTGCCACCAAGGATTGATGGCAGGATCTTACGCCCAAAGATAATGAGAGTTGTCAGGTTGTTCTCCCTCGGCGTACACGTTTCGTGGTAGTGTTACACCGAGACTATCAGCGATAGCAATTTGAAGAAATTCGCAGACTGTGTAATCCCGGCAGTTATTCACAAAAATGGCAACAAAACACTTGCAATGGTACTTTGTTGGATAATTTGTAGAAGGTGGAAGGTTGGAAGGTGTGATTTGTCCCATCTTAACAAAGGGTAGTCGGCTCGATTCGATGTAATTAACGTGGTATTACGCTGATCAACGCCGCCAACGATGTACCCTCCCAGATCTTGCTACGTCATCTATCCCCAACAGCAATAGATTTCATAGGGTGATCTTTATGATGGGCGCCCGTGTTATTGCGGCTCATACCCAATGCATCTTATTTTCGTGGATTTCAAGGCAGCATACAATACAGTCGAGTGCAAACAGCTATGGCAGGTAATGCACGAGAAAGTACTAACTTTCCGGACCAATTGATGCGGCTGATCGAAGCTACCCTGGAGCAAGAGCTACGTGCGTGTTTCGAGGGCAATCTTCAGTCGCTTCAGATCGCGCAGAGAGTTGCGGCAGGGGGATTGACTGTCCTGAATGTTGCTTAACTTCGCTATTGAGGGTGTGATTGGACGAGCGGTTGTCGAAACGAGAGGAACGATCTACAACAAAAGTAGCCAACTCCTAGCGTTTACGAACGACCTTGATATCATTGTCTTGAGCCGGCGAAGGCAACCTACGCCAGACTAAAAACGAAAGCCAGGGGCATTGGGCTAAAGATCGGCCCGCCCAGTTACCTCCGGGGTACGATGCTGGTTTAACAAGCCAGCCATCGTTGGTTCGAATATCGACTGGAAGGTGCCCCTATTGAGTCAATAGGATCTTTACACTAGCCTCGTAGTTTTCCTGTACTCTAATAACCGGATACGAAGTCTGTCGATAAAGAAGGGTCAAGTTCTTAATGACGTTTATACCCATGGCTTTGCTTTTATCAGTGCGTCTTAAACCAAATATGTGGTAGGAAGGGGCTCCGGAGAAAACAACGTTTGCCCCTACTTACAATAATTATTGACGGCGATGAACTTGAAGATGATTGAATGTGGCATGTGGGGGTTTCCGAAGGCAAGAATTTTTTTTATGGTGAATTGAGACCCCTTCCCTCTGTAGGAGGAAATTTCTTCATAACTCGAGAACTAAACAAGCAAAAGGAACCAAATTTGGCATGTGGAGGTTTTTGGATGTAACATTATTTTCTATGATGTACTGAGACCCGTTTCCCTTCTAAGGAGGGGGGCTTCCATCCAAAAGAAATACAAATTTCCTCATAACTCTAGAACTAATCAAGCAAATAGAACCAAGTTTGGCATGTGGGGGTTTTTGGAGTCCTTATCCTCCTACCACAGGTGTGAGGGGTCTCAAACCATCATAAAACGAATTTGTTTTATGATGGTTTGAGACCCCTCACCCCTGTGGTAGGAGGATAAGGACTCTCATACCCGATATAATAGAAATTTTTGCGTATGTGCCATATTTTCTGTTATGTAACAAGGGGTAAGCTGTGAAAGTAAACTAGTAAAACCTTCTCGAAGCAAGACACAGTGAATCGACACTGGTAACTTACGTGCCTGTTGCCATTCATGTCAAAAAAGAAGGACATGTCTCAATTCAAAGCCATTCAATGCCATTGCATTCAATGTATAATTGGATCTGAATATTTCGCTCTTCTCTTTTAAACATTCACCTAAACAATGGCGCTCACAGTTTCTTATAAACATACATATGCCAGAAATGCAGTTTACATTAGTCTTTGATCTAAGGATCTGTTATAGTCCTACGTCTCCCTTTCGTACAACCCTTAGGGTTGTATACCTTGTAGTTTTTCTTCTGTAAGACTTTTCTATCAAGGACGCTAATCAGACCGGTCCCAAGTAACACAATTTTGGTACTTCTAGTTGCTGCGACTTATTTATAACCAGAATTTCATGTAATCAGTTTCCGTAACAACTTTATAACAACTGTGTTAATAGCGGTAGTCCTTTACGGACTCGACTTTGCACACGGTAGATATACGTGACTTGTCGTATTTGAATGAGAAGTGTTACGTACGATTTTCGGTGAAGTACAAACGGAAAGCTGAAAGTGGCGCATGCGTATGAACCACGAGTTGCAGGCACTACTTGGAGAGATTCCCAATGTACCTGGAGAAAGTCGAGAGGCTACGGTGCGTCGGATATGTCGCAAGAGTGCCAGTTGACAGTAAAATGAAATGTGTTATTTTCGAGGAACCCTGTAGAATCAGGAATAGAGAAGACCAACGTTCTAGACAGCCCGTCCAGGTCGAAGCCGACTTGCGAGTGCTGAGTCGCTCAACAAATTGCCGACGAGTAGCCCAGGACCGAGTACAATAGAGACAAGTTTTTGTTTGACAAGTTCTAAGCTGCTTGAGAAGGAGGAGGAGGTGTGAGACTTGGTTAGGATGGTACCGCTTCTCTGCACACCTATCCTTCCAATAACGTCTTGCAATACTGTATTCGATATTCTGTAATTTTTGTTCAAACCATCTAACTTCCTAAACGAAACCGCCTGTGGGCTCCGGCTCAGGTTTTCTGTCAATTGTTGGTAAATACTCTGACTCAAATCACTAACTGGACGTGACTGATCGTATCGTAAATGCGCTTCCACTGCTCGATCAGATCTGCAATCTGTTCGTCGCTCTGCTCATCAACAATTCGTGAGTAGTTTCCTCTGCTGACTACCGCTAGACCTTCAGCTGTATCTTCTTCGTCAAAGTTGTCGCTCGCTTCTCATCGCGTATACTCGCTCATTGATGGGCCTCAGCCAAGTGACACGCTTCATTTGTTATGGTGTTAGGACAAAACCAATGCCTCGTTCCACTCTATCACGTCATCTTCGTCACTTTATCACTGTATCACGTCATTAGTGTAGTGAATGTGACAATGTGACACTTGAATAAAACGCCATAGGTAGGCTCTAATACCCTGAATTTTCTTACAGAAAATTAAGGTTTTCGTACTACATCAAGACAAGAGGGTCTACATGACATGCTTGAGGGATAGTAGCAGTGACTTGAATTGGATTCGGTTGCTTTCCGTTGAACTTCATTGTTTGTTGGAGGTCGGTTCATTATGATTCAACCCAGTTCAGTTGCCATAGCCGACATTACCAAAAGAGAAAAGAGTAGTGGTCCAAGGCTGCTCCCCTGTGGTATGCCAGGGCTATTGCAGAACGAGTCGGAAAACTCGGACCCGATGCCCTTCACATTCAATCTATGGTATGTTAGGTACGAGTATAGCCATTTGCAAAATGGAGCGCAAACTTCCAGCTTCTCAAGTCTTGCAAGTATTCTCACGGTATTCTCCGTGATCCACCCGATCGAACACTGCATCAATTTGCACTCCTGCATTCATGTTACGCAGGCAGAACGAGACGAAATCAACGAGATTCGTAGAGACTGATCGTTTTGCAAAAAACCCATGCTGGTCTGAAGAAATGTCAGCCCAACAATGCGTCATTCACGATTATGTCGAGCACTTTAGAGCTGGAGGACGACGATGTATCCCTTGTTAATTTTGAATTTTAGGCTTATCACGCTTCTTGTGTACAGGGAACATACATAGATCTTACATTTCTAGGGTGAAGAAATGAACAATGGTGAAATAGGTCTAGCGAAAACGATAGAACACCTTTTCAAGATGTAAGATGGAATACCGTCTGGTCCGGGTACTAATAACAAATATTTAAATTTTCCGATACAGTTACGACAATCTCTTCAGTTACACACAAACCGTTGAGGTTATGACTTTGTATGAGTGTTTCTAACTGCAGAGGCAATTTGTTCCAAGGAAGCAGGAATAATCGTCGAGCTGCTTGGTTGAAATGTGTTGCAAAGAGGTTGCGTTTATCGCGCGCAACATTGACTCTACGATCATCAAGAAACAGGTCTACAGGCAGGCCGTCTTCGTTTTTCTTAGATGTTACAAACGACCGGATTCCTGCGAAGGTACCCTTGCATTAGTAGAGGTTACTGTTTATAGAAGACTGCTTAAGGAATAGCACTGCAAAGTGGGAGTTTTTCGAAAAGAAAAAAACCTATAATTTCAAATACTATCAGGCTAGATTCAATCTTTTGAAGTCAAAAGCAACATCTATTTATATAAGAGGCTTATGTCCGAAAACCAGGGGTGACATTGCGATTCTTGTTTCGAGTGATTTTGGTTCGTTTCGCCCATTCGTTTAACGTGGTCGAAACGAACCAAAATCACTCGAAACGAGAATCACAATGTCACCCCAGGTCTCTGACAGGACGCCATAAAAGGCTTAATTAAAAAGTGGCCGCTGACACGACATCATATTTTCGTAGCAATGAGTTCTATCCTGAGTCACTTCACTGGTCGACAGCTGGACTGCTCGATTGCTCAACTGGTTGACTAGACTGCTCGACTGGACTAGTCGATTAGACTGCTCGATTTGATTGCTCGACTGGACTGCTTAACTGAACTGCTCGACTGAACTATTCGATTCGACTGCTCGACTCAACTGCTTGATTGAACAGATCGACTTGACTGTTTGAACAGCTCGATTTAACTGCTCGAGTGGATTACTCGACTTAACTACTCGATTCGACTGTTTGACACATTTGTTTGACTTACTACTAGACCCGACTGCTCGACTTAACTGCACGATTGAACTGCTCGACTGGACTGTTCGACTCGACTGCTCGACTGGACTGCTTGATTGGACAGCATGATTCATCTGCTCAACTAGACTGCTCGACTCAACTGTTCGATTCGTCGCTCGACTCAACTGCTTGACTTCTATTTGAATCGACAGCTCGACTTAACTACTCGATTCAGCTGCTCGACTGGGCTACTCGATTCAGCTGCTCAACTGGACTTCTCGACTTACCTGCTCGAAAAAACTGTTCGACTGGGCTTCTCGACTCAACTGCTCGACTCGACTGCTCGAATGAACTGCTCGACTCAACTGTTAGACTTTACCGCTGGATCCGACTGCTTGACTAAATCATTGGATTCGACTACTCGACTAGACTACTCGATTCAACTGCTCGACTGGACTACTCGACTTAACTGCCCGATTAAACTGCTCGACTGGATTGCTCGATTTAATTGCTCCACTTGACTGCTTGACTTGACTGCTTGACTTGACTGCTTGACTTGACTGCTCGACTCGACCACTCGATTCAACTGCTCGACTCGACTGCTCGACTCAACTGCTTGACCGGACTGAACAGCTCGATTTAATTGCTCGACTAGACTGCTCGATTTGACTGCTCGACTCGACTGCTCGACCCAACTGCTTGACTCGAATGCTTGATTCGACTGCTCGACTCACCTACTCAACTTGATTGCTTGTCGCGAAATCATATGGTCGGCGTTAAATCAAACCGGAACAAGTCGCAAAATTTGAAAAAATAAGGTAATGATAGCAAACGATCAAGAATTTTCTAAGCAACATTTTACTCTAATCAGACTACATAATAGTTTTTATTCAGTTAAATATAATCCAATACGACCATAAAAACTATTCGTTTCAGCTTCTGGCTATGACTCTTTTATGCACAACATCATAGAGCTATACTATGCAATATAAGAACTCAAAGAACTAATACAAGGATTAAACACCTTCGCAAACACTGGCCAATGGAGTTTTTTGAATTCTGAACAGGCATTTATATTTTCCAGATCTTAAGATTCGGGCTCAACTAGTAATTTTATAAGGATTTTCGTTTTTGTTTATGACACACATCTGTTTCCAGCAGTTTTGAAAGTTATTTTCATGTAGAATCCGATGGCGGGGTGTTCGATTTCGATAATAAATGACATTTTACCTTATTCTTTGGAAAGAGAGTAAGTGTCTGATGCGAAGAACGATTAACTGCATGAACCGAAAAATTGCGATATAGACATATTGAGTTGTGCAATGGCAGATGGGGTTTGCACCCATGCTCTTTCTGTCGGTACCCGAATGTTGTACTCACTAAACTACTGCCACCCGTTATATTAGGTAGTCTAATCTACTTTTGTTTTATTCTCTCAATTACAGTCAGTCCACAATCATGGGTCACACACAATTGTGGGTCATTCTAGCTTTAGCTGCTATTTTCCGTTTAAATATCACCTAACAATTGATCAAATGATTAGTTCTACCTACAAGTAACAATTTTGTCAATCAATTAGTATAACATTCATGCATTAATCGGCAGTTAAAGTTAAAATGACTCACAATAGAGCTTTCTGACAGCTCAAGTACCCACACTAGCGAACACGAAATACGCGTGTATATACATGATGTTTACCTCATTTTGGGGAACAGCTGATGCTGGAGGAACAAACCGAAAAATAGCGATTACTAGTTGTGTTTCTCCGTTTGCCACACTGCAGTGCACATATTTCAGTCAAATTTTTCATCCTGTTCCAAATTCAAGCACATATTTTGAAAATTTGCTGGTATTTAAGCCAGCGGAAGACGAAATTCATTCTGTACTTTAGTGACAAAGGAATGCATCTCTTTTGTTTACTGTTGTTGTTTGCCTCATTTTCAAGCACACACACACACAATACTGGAAAGCTCTATTGTGTGTGACCTATGATTGTGGACTGACTGTATATTATTCCGCACGTACCACACACTCCCATGCGACGTAATAATTTTTGCATGAATGCTGTACCGCCGCGAAGATAGACTATTATCTGCTCAGTCAGTGCGATAGAAACAAGCAGTGCGTTACCGACTGTCGCTCCGGCAAGTCTCGTGATTACCCACCACCGAGTGTGTTTTTTTCTGTTTATTCACTCGTATATGACTCTATGCGCGGTCATGACCTAAAGTATTTTGGAATGGAGGAAAAGTCTGATGCGAAGAATGATTAATTGGATGAACTTGAAAATTTCGATATAGACCAAAAATATATTGGATTATGCAATGGCAGGTAGGGCTCGTTTTCCGGCTGACGTCATGAGAATTAGGATAAAATGGCCCTCATTTAGTCAAACTACAATAAATAAACCGGTGTTGTGAAGAAACACCAAAAGATTGAAATTCATATAAAAATATTGTTCTGATGCTATATTCAGCTTTCTTTAACGAAGCCGTTTCATATTTTTGTAATTTTCTTTTTATTTGGGGGAATAATTCGGCATAAACTTTTCAAACGGGCCAATCTGCAAAATGTAAACAAACCGAGTGAGGCTTATTTTCTGCTGGACTAGCATAGGGAAAGAAACCGTCACTCGGTTTGTTTACATTTTGGAGATTGGCCCTTTTGATAAGATGGTGCGAATTTTTCGTTGACAATTGCCTTGAAAAGATTACTACGTAAGTTCAGATGTCGAAATGAATGAAAGTTGAAAAGCATGCATACATCATATGTGATCAGAGCAAAAAATTGTGTATGTTTTCAGCCTAATTGAAGAAGGTCGATGTTTCCATCAGTTGCTCAGACTAGGCAAGATGAAATCAGTCGCTACCACTTAAGCTATGATTAAATGTTTGTTCAAGAATACCACCTTGATGATATATCAAACACTAATTGCAGCTCGGTTTATATACTACAATACTTCCTCGGAAGCAATCACCTTCCATGACATTATGCCATAATCCTCTGGTAAATCTCTAGTGATCATCCTTCTTAATTTGGGAGCCAAACAAAGTTCATTTTCTTCAATTTCGTACCCCGGCAGATATGTTTTTTTTACTGCTTGCAGAGGCCGTCGGAGCCAACATGTCTAAGGTCAGTCGAGATGAGACCACTGCTAGACATTCGGGCGGAATTTTACGAGCGTAATACATGCGCGTACAAATCTGGCAGCTGGCAGTGCGCTATTGTGACGACGGCGCCTGATTTCGGCTTGATTTATTATGGGTTCAAAACGGTTAAGTCGAATACAGTTTGGTTCGCCATCCGCGCTGACGTTGGGTTGCTGGATTGCTAACAGTGAGCAAAAAGTGAGTGAGCTGTCCAATTGAGATTCTATGTTGTTATGGAGTTGTTAGTATTGTGATGTGCTTTTAATTAACTGCCATCGTAAAAGTTTCGAGATGAGACGTGGCATGAATGGGCGGAACAAAATGAAGTTTTTTTAGCCACTTGAACTTGAAGGTAAATGCCCTGCAGCACTTTTTGTACTGTGCACCGGAAAAGATCACTGAAATATTAATCGATGGTTCCGCTTATTAATAAAGTTTTCTCGTTTCATTAATTGTAAATAATACTGTAGCAGAGAACCTTCTCCTGAATTTATTTGACATTTTCTTTTAAAACTCATAGTCGTTTCAAACCCAAGCCAAGGCTGGTAGCTTAGTTGAACAAATATTGACCATCTGTCGTTTACGTTAAGAGCCCAGCAGTTGTCAAACAAAATCGTTTGCTTTGGACCACCATCGTTGTGGCGAAATTTTAACCGATACCGACCGATTCCCGTCCTTAATGTTAGCCAAAAAGGTTTACCTCGGCGTTTCTAATCCGAGCTTATGCGGGTCTGTCAATTTATTCGGCATGTTCGGCATGTGTTATTTTTAGCTGTACCTGTGCGATATCATCACACTCTAAACAGGTGTGGGGAGACGCGATTTCATTGAAAGTATCTCTCCCAAACCGGTTCATATGAGTACCGCCAATTTTTCGACGTTTATGGCCAAAGTCGTTCGGAGTGGAGAATTGACCGCGCGCGCTCCCATATAATGCCACGGAGTCTGTGCTGCATGGCGTGATGGTCAACTCTATCGTCGACGTCGACAGGATTGACAGCACCACGATAGCCCCACCAGACCAGCAGGGTGATGGTGCGTCATATCATTTTCGTAGTGAAAGAACCGGTTGTCGCAAATCTGTTTTGTACTGCTGCTGCGTGACTGCCGGCATTGATGTTCTTTGTTTCTGGTTATTTTTTACTTTTGTTATAGTTTAGCAAAAGTAAAAGAATCGGTTGAGAAAATTATTCAACCATTTATCAAGGAATAGAGAAAAGTTCACGTATGCGCAAGTAACATCGCAAAACCGTGTTAGACGCTTTTAGTTGTGTTTGAAAGCTACTATTGCGTAATTATTCATTACTAATTATTCTAGTGAAAATTTATTTATTTAATTATTTTATCAATTTTCTAACCGTATTAGTCCTTTACGTCCCATAGTGTCGTTCGACTGTATCGTAAGCTGCTCTAAAATCAGTAAAGATCTGATGGTCTGACACATTATTCTCGACATTTCTACAAGAGCTGAATTATTAGTCCTTAGTAGATTTGGAAGAGTACCTACCGCGTTATACCGCGATAGTTGCGACAGCAGAACACCCTTTCAGTAGATGGAACAAACAACTCCTTCCATCCGCCTCGCCGGTAGCTTTTCCTCTTCCCGGAAATAACCCTTGGATCTTGGAAATAATCCAGTTTCGGCCATGATTGATAGGCTCTGCTGGTTGGCCATTCTTACCGGCTGCCTTGCTGGTATTCAGCAACCCGATTTGTGGCTTAAACCTCTTGGAGATCAAGTGCTGGGAAACTATTATCTTCCAAGAGCGTTTCTAGGTAAACGTTTTCTTCTGCTGTTAAAAACCATGTTGCGTTTCTAGAATTCTATTTTTGATTTGAAGCAAATATTTCGTATGGAAGATTCGAATGTTTTCTCCCAAAATTTTATTGGTGACACCGATTAGTAACTTATTTCAAAAATTGCAGGAAAGTGATGCACAGTGGTCCAGAATCGCAAAAAAAGCGGACATTACCAATGCAATGAAGTTTCTTATTGAAATATAGCGCATCTTTCTGCACTATTAGGGTGACCGTTTATTCCCCAGCTAGCATTTTCATATGTATAAAAAAGGTAAAAACCAGCATTACGTACAGATATACATGCTAAATAAATCGTATTTCATGCGCAAAATTGGCATATCCGTACTATTTTGGAGGCGATATATGTGATTACGAATAATTTTGAGCGTTACGACTATATAAGTATTTATATACGATAATATCCGATTAAGCGCGAGTCGCTCCGTACTACTCTACGATTTTGTGCTGAAAATCGTATGTATGTCAGTCATTATCATTATATACGACAGAAAATCAACTTGATCCCACTTTATCCAGTTTTAGTTACGATTTCGAGTTTATTAGGAGATATTTACGATAGTTTTCGTACATTGATATACGAGTTGGTGCTAGCTGGGTCACCTATAAAGGTGATATAAACTTTTGTTTCTTTTAATAATTTCAAAACAAAAAAATTTTCTCTGAAAAGTTGTAGAACGTACTAAAATAAGTAACTTTGCTAAATATAGTAACTATCTATCTCTTACTGGTTGCGAAATAAAATGATGTGTTTAAAAAGAGCGCTTAAAAATGAACTATGCTCAATAACTTTGCACATATTTTTTTTTTTGCTTTCAAATATTCTACAAAGTTATTCAGTATGTTGAAGTACACATTTTCTCTGAAGACTGCTTTTCACTAAGATGCGTATATAATGAATTATAAAATATTTTTTCATAAAGTAACACACTTTTCAATTAATATTTTCCGAGGATGCTTCGGAGACGGAATTTTTTTTGGAGACGAAATGTAGTACTTTCCTATAAAAGTTGTAGGTTTTCCAGAAGTTGCCCGAATTTGAAAAAAAAAATTGTTCGGTGAGTGCGAATTTTTTTTAAATATTTCATAACTCATTAAATATGCGTCCTAGCGACAAACAGTCTTCAGAGAATAAGTGTATTTTAACATACTGAATAACTTTGTAGAACATTCGAAAACAATAAAAAAAATCGTGTGTATTCAGCAAAGTTGCTTATTTTAGTACCGTTCTAATTCAAACTTCGAACACTTAAGCTATGCTAAAACTTTCTTCAAAGAAAAATCTTCGAAAACATCTTTATTCTACTCCCATAAATGGTTTAATAGCATGATAATTTAATTATTTTCGTGTTAAAATTTTAAAAATGAGGATAAAATGTTAATTTACATTGAAAAACACTAAAACACTGCTTTTCGGTTTTGATTCAAACTTCGAACGCTTTCATGGTCGACATTCAAAGCTCGAATATTTCAGTCTCAGACATCGAACACTTGTATTACTTTGAAAAGTATTAATGTTTTTAGTGTCATCTAACTTAAATAAGTAAAATTTCACCCTTTTTCTGAACACTGTCTTTTTAAATCCACCTTACAGTATGATTTAAGTTTTTCCCACAATAATTAGTTTTAATCCGTACTTCTGTACAACTTTGTACACTTTTACAATACAGATAATTCATTTTCCCGAAGGAAAAACCTGATATTATTCGTGGGTGTTCGAGATTTGAATCACACCTCAAAACGTGATTCAAACTTCGAACATTTTTTATTTATCTAATGTCTTTGAAATAATGCATGAATTATTGTATTTAAACTATGCTTTAGTACATATATATCTTGCACTTACCTAATAATTGCAAAGTGGGAAGGTAACTATTCTAAAATTGGTAAGATAAGGTAAACGAAGAAAAGCAGCTACTTTTGCACGAAACGCTAAGAGATGCGAACGAAGTTAAAATCTGAGTTCTCACTTTTTTCCAGCGCTGATTTCTTACAAGGAGTCCTACAGTTCAATGTCATACCTCACCGGATAGAGGACATTCTAACGAACACGGTGGTGTACAATAAGCATAATATTTCATCATATTAGCGATACTAACGAGCATTTTATTCTGAAGTGTTCGAAGTTTGAGACTGTTCTAAGTTTGAATCAGAACGGTATGTTCTGTAACTTTTGGAGCATTTTTTTTCAAAGTTATTTGAAAAAACAACACTTATAAGAGTTAGGAGTGAATTCACGGTCACTTTAACCCATTAAGCCCCACACTTTTCCCAGCAGGGATAGAAAGTTGAAACTTTCAGGAAAATTCTCTTTTAGGTCAACTAAAAAAAAGCCGCTGACATGTATTTTTAATTTTGACCTTGTGTCCCGCAACGCTACGTTGCGAAAACGCAACGCTGGGCATTAAGAGTATACCGTTTTTGCATACCTTCATTATTATGCATATAAATGCTTCATACTTTTTCACCGTTAAATCAAATTTGGGATTTTTTTTTTGAGATTTTGAGTATTAATAAAGATTAAATGAACTACTTAGAGTATTACATGTTATGTTTTATGATAGATATCGAAACATTTGGGTTGGGGACCATCTTTGCACTAGACGCATAGTATGCAGTTTGAATGCTAAATGCATGTCATCGCAGATGATTAAATGCCTACCAACACGTTCCGGAAAGGTTGTAACATTAAATTTGGGTACATGAAACTGTCGTTGCCATCACTCAATTCCTCCAGATATTCCGGAGGCAAAGGTACTTTAACAATTTTATTACGCTCTTATCACAACGGCTTCTCCATCTGCCATCAGTGTTTGAAGCTGTGAATTCTATGTTATGTAAACTTTTATAATGTTTCCGGGATATTTTAAATAAGCGAAAGATAAGATTTACATTCATTTGTTTACTAAAAAGCAACGACATGAAATGAAACACCGCAGCGAACGAACGAAAACAAACGTTCCCGTTGCAAATTTTGAATATCGTTACTTCCTAGCGTTGCGTTTTCGCAACGCAAAGCTTCAAACCTATCTTAAAATTACAAAAATAATCAAAATTATGAAACAAAGTTTTTTTTTGGCAAGCAACCGATTCTTACTAACACTGATTGATAGGTCAGGCGTTAATAGAGGTAAAATCGAGTTTTATGAGCATTTTTCCTTAACTGTCTGAAAAATTGCAAAACCTGTTGTTTTGTCACAGCTGTAATTATGTTACAAGTAACATCTGATCTTTGAGCAAAAACAGGTCGATTAGATTTTTTTCCAATCTTTCTTTGTTTCTCAGGGTCCAAGTTGATATCTTCAACCGGGCCTTCTCTAGAAACGAATGAAAGTGCGTTGCGTTTTCGCAACGCTGGGAGGAAATGGGTTAATAGTGCAGAAATGCGCTATATTTTAATAATAAACTTCTTCAAAGACATCACTCTTTAAAAATCTGGCATTTTTTATCCAATTGCTAATGACCGCTCTTTTGCGATTCTGGACCACTGTGTGGAAAATATTTCTCGCTACTAGGTGGATCGATCGTTTTTTGTTGTTGATAATTTCATACCACCTGGTTGCTCGCATTATTTTAAAATTTAAGTTATGATCAATTATTTCTCATTTATGTAAATATTATTTGACTCCATTAGGTTGCCATGTAAAGTGTATAACTGAATGACTGAAGCATTCAATTTAAATTTAAAAACCGTTCAGCTTATCCTTCCCGCGAACGCGGCGGAACTGTGTCATGTCAAAGGAAATTCTCATGAAACTTCTGGTAAAAATCGTTCGCATTTCGGAAATAAAGTGATAAACAAATCGCATGGATTGGGAGTCGAAAAGATGGGGGAAAAGGTTACGGTAGAAATCGTTCAGCAAACGTTAATCAGAAATATTTTAATGTGTTGAAAACAAAATCGATCGCCGTGAACATAGCTTTGCATATATTTATTGGCCTTTTAGTGCATTTTTCAGCGATTTTCAGGTGTCTCAAGGTTTTAGAGCAGCAGCTTAAGCATCGCTAATATCCATATTTTAATGTCTGTTCTCACGGGTGATTGAATTGGTGATGTGTTGTATTTTGGGCAGAAATTTTTTTCTTTGCCAATAGTATATTATGCAACATATGTCAAGCGTCTAATTTTAAACATTATTTACAATTCAACGAGTTTTTCAATGTTAGTTTCGTCAGTCGGTTTGTTTTTTTTTGCATCCTGGTCTGCTGAAAAATTCATCGTACGACGTTTAGTTTTATGTCGAGAGAAAGGTGTCTATAATATTTAGCCTAACAAATTAAGTAATTTATGCCTTGCGGTTGATGGCCGATGAACTGCAGATGCCTCTGTGGCTTACGTGCTGTTCGCGTTTCCGCATTTGCTTTGTTTTGCAATCATGTCTTTATTTTGATATTGTGATAGTGAGAAGAGTAAAGATACTGTTCATGAGTAGCCTGTACTCGACACTAGATTTGTTATCCGTATCAAGATTTGTTGTCAAATTCGAACTTAATCTCATGCATTAGTTTGGACTTTCTTCTGGTTCTGTGTACAGCAGGGATATGTCATATTTTTGTTTATGCTGCGAGGTATTTGATGTCTGTAAAGATTAAATAAAATTAGCAAACTGTAATATTTTATTTGCTAAGAAATTTTCACAACTTATAATTACTGCATGCAAAATGTAAAGGTATATAGTTTTTTAATTAATCAAGTGATTTTTTGTGAATTCATAATAAGTGTTGTTGACAGATCGTCATCTACTGGCTGAAATTTAAGCTATGAAAACAAATATAAATTTAAATATTAATTCCAATCTCTCCTGCTCCATTGTATAAAAAGTGACCGAAATTCGTTAAAAACGTATGAATGCAGGAGTTTCTCTGACGTCAATGGGGTTTCCGCCAGAAGTTGCGAAATTTGCGCCTATGATTGACGTTCTAAGTGTAAGATGATAATAATGATATGTTAAAGAAAAATGAAACACAACTTCAAGCGCTGTTTTCTCATTTCGATGATTTTTTCTATTTATTTATTTATTTTTAAATTTTAATTAATCAATTTTTCTTTTGAAATAGTTGCTTTGTTTAGATCTTATCTCATGAGCCGATTACAAATTGTTGTAATTGATGATAAACCTTCTCAATTCAACAATCATGAAACTGAGATACTTCAAGGTTCAATTCTAGGTTTTCTTCTTATCATTCTGTAGCGCATATGTTTGCTGACGATGTTCAGCTTTATTTTTGCTCGAATCATCCGTCAGCTATGGTGCAGTTAATATATTCAAATCTGACGCAGGTAGCTAACTGGCCAGCGAGAAACGTACTTCTTATCAGGTCTGATTGTTTATTCCAAGATTACAAAGACCTTCAGATTTTCCTTGTATCGTACTTTCAAATCAGTTAATTGAGTATGTTAGTAAGTTACTCGATATCACTTCCTCCTGCATCGCGCAGCTCGAGGAAAAATCATAAGTGGACGCTGTATTCACTGATTTGAAAGCTGCATTCGACAGGAGGATTGACCAACGCATCCTTTTACGAAAGCTCCAGCGTCTGGGAGCATCGCAATTGGTATGTTAGTTTGGCTCATATTTATCTGAACGAGTCTTGCAAGTTATGCTTGAATCTACCGTTTCATATGTGTTTGTAGATAAATCTGGTGTTCCCCAAGGAAGTAATATGGGATCTTTGCTTTTCATCCTATTCTTCAACGACATAGCCGCACTACTTGAAGCCAAATGCATACTTGTTTACGCTGATGATCTCAAACTGTATCTTAACGTGCGCTCCATCGAGGACTGTAATCGGCTGCAAGATTTACTAGATGTCTTTGTTAATTGGTTCAAGTTAAATTACTTGATTGTGAGCATAGCCAAATGTAAGGTAATCACGTTCCACCGTATTCAGAGCCCGATTATATTGGACTACCACATTGACGGAAATACTCTTCGTAGGATTGACCATGAATTGCATCAGCTGCTTAGGGAACCACCTTGCTCACACCGCAAAAATCGGTCGCCTGCGATGAGCTGGACACGTCGTGAGAATGTCGGACGACAGCCCGGTTAAAAAAGTTCTCAATAATGATCCGACTGGAACGAGACGGCGGGGCGCGCAGCGAGCAAGACGGATCGATCAAGTGGAAGACGACCTGCGAACTCTACGCAGACTACGTGGCTGGCGAATTGCGGCCATGGATCGAGTGGAATGGAGACGCAAAGCAGCAAATGACACGCTCAAAAACTATTCTCGGATAAAACAGTCGCTGATTTTCCTCGCTTTGAAAATTGCTGCGTCACGTGACAAATATATGCAACTAGCTGACCCGACAAACTTCGTATTGCCACAAATTAAACTGTGTTGTGCATAAATCGTGAAACTCGGATGACCTATGTCACAATCTCGAGTTTTGCAAGTTTCTGAGGAGTTCATGGGTGTTTTAATATACAAATTTTCCTCACAGAAAAAAAGAAAACAACTCCCCCCATTGCTTAGCCTGATAAAATAGAGCGGATAGCATTTAAATATTCGCCATCATTACAAACCATTTCGCCGAATACCATTTTGCGGAACACCAATTCTCAGTTGACCCTAACGTGGAAAATAGAGATTCGCAGAATAACATTTCGCGTAAAACCTTACGCGGGATGTACCATTTCACGGAAAATCTATTCGTAGAAAGTACCATTTCGCAGGGGTGACCCAACTGAAGGAAAGTAATAGAGGTCAAACTCGTGTTTTTTAGTCGTTGACCTTGAAATGCGGTCAGGTATTAATATTAATATTTTTTTGAAACGAAGGTTCTACAATTGATGGAGGGACGGTAGGGGAAAGTAATGAAATTTTCTTGGGAAAGGAGGGGAAAGAGTGAAAAAGAAGGGGGGCGTTCCACTCTTTCCCTTCCTTTCCCAAAAAATTTTCATTACTTTCCCCTACCGTCCCTCCATCAATTGTAGAACCATCGATTCAAAAATATATTAACCCCTCTAAGGTCTACATCATTTTTAGCGCCGCAAAATTCACTAAAATGGCCATAACTTTTTTATTTTTCAATATTTTTTCACCAAATTTGGGAATTTTGCCGAAAATATTTTCTATTTTCATAATATCTATAGATAATGGTCATATGTTATATGGTCCCGGAGTTATTCCGGAGTTCCTTGGGGGACCGAGATATGGCTTTTTTAGATAAAGTTGCCAAATATCTCAAATTTGTTTGAAATCTGTTGATTTTTGAAAATATATCATCAACTGTGGACATATCAGCTACTTTGCCGCAGTCATGAGCCATGGTGCGCGCCATCCGGATCCGGGGGGACACTATGAATCCGGAACCGGTTCCCGTAACGGGACATTTCAGCGTCAGTAAAGCATGTCGTGTCGCATATCAAAAAACATCAGCATTCGACAAAATAGCGATTGGTGAGAGACATGAGATGCTCTCAGAGGCCGTATGACCGGTTCCGGGTCCGGGGAGGGTTTCTTTTCTGATTCAAGCACAGAACGGATTTCGGAGGAACTTGTCCGGGACCTGGAATCGGCCATATGGGCTCTGAAAGACATGAGATGATCGCCAATCGCTATTTTATCGAATACTGATGTTTTTTGATATGCGACACGACATGCTTTACTGATGCTGAAATGCCCCGTTACGGGAACCGGTTCCGGATTTATAGCGTCCCCCCGGATCCGGATGGCACGCACCATGGCTCATAACTGCGGCAAAGTAACTGATATGTCCACAGTCGATGATATGTTTTCAAAAATCAACAGATTTCAAACAAATTTTAGATATTTGGCAACTTTATCTAAAAAAGCCATATCTCGGTCCCCCAAGGAACTCCGGAATAACTCCGGGACCATATGGCATATGGCCATTATCTATAGATATCATGAAAATAGAAAATATTTTCGGCAAAATTCCCGAATTTGGTGAAAAAATATTGAAAAATAAAGAAGTTATGGCCATTTTAGTGAATTTTGCGGCGCTAAAAATGATGTAGACCTTAGAGGGGTTAATAGAGGTGAGTAGATCTAGGAAAATAAATAAACCTAGATAGAGGTGACCTCTACGGGGGGCAATGGCCAGCGCCTCCGACGGCAGGTCGCCGGCAACACTCGCGGCCTGTGTCCGTCTCGCACTGAATCATCTAATGTTACTATTGATCGTTTCTGGTGGTCTTGTTATTGACTGATGTTTTATGAAAGAGTCTAAAATTTCTCGAGCTCGGTTAGTTTTTGTGTTACGCAAAAATTCCTGTTGTATTTGTATTAGAGTCCTTATCCCCCTACCACAGGGGTGAGGGGTCTCAAACCATCATAAAAAATTCCTTCCTCCAAAACCCCCCACATGCCAAATTTGATTCCATTTGCTTGATTAGTTTTCTAGTTATGAGGATATTTGTATTTCATTTGTATTGGAGTCCCCCTCCACTATTGAAGGGGGGAGGGGTCATAACTCCCCTCCTAAAGAGGGTAGAAGTCTCAATTTACCATAGAAAAAATTTATGCCTCCAAAAACACCCACATGCCAAATATGGTTCCATTTGATTAATTAGTTTTCGAGTTATGAGGAAATTTGTATTTCATTTGTATAGGAGCCCCCCTTCCTGAAAAGGTAAGGGGTCCTAATTCATCATAGAAAAAATTCATGCCTCCAAAAACACCCACATGCCAAATATGGTTCCATTTGCTTGATTAGTTCTGGAGTTATTAGGAAATTTGTATTTCATTTGTATGGGAGCTCCCCCTTCTAAAGTGGGGAGGGGTCTCAATTTACCATAGAAAAAATTCTTGTCTCCAAAAACACCCACATGTAAAATTTTGTTCCATTTGCTTGATTAGTTTTCGAGTTATGCAGAAATTTGTGTTTCATTTGTATGAGAGCCCCCCTTCTTAGTGGGGGAGGGGTTTCTAACCATCATAAGAACCTTCCCTGGCCCAAAAAACCCCTATATGCAAATTTTCACGCCGATCGGTTCAGCTGTTTTCGATTCTATAAGGAACATTCGGGCAGACAGACAGAAATTCATTTTTAAAGGTATAGATTTGTATGGGAGCCCCCCTCTTAGTGGGGAGAGGGATCGCTAATCATCATAAGAACCTTCTCTGGCACCAAAAACCCCTACATGCAAATTTTCACTCCGACCGGTTCAGTAGTTTTCGATTCTATAAGGAACATAGGGCAGACAGAAATCCATTTTTATGGGCATACACACTTAAAAAACTCAGCAAAACTTGCCGAGATTTGGACAGCCGAGCGTTCGGTAAAAATTTCAGTTCTGCAAATCGACGTTTACGGATGTTTACTAACGTTTGGCATCATAAAAAATTTTACCGAACGATCGCCTTTCCAAATCTCGGCAAAATTTTGCTGACTTCGGCACTTTTTTTAAGTGTGTAGATTTGTATGGGAGCCCCCCCCCCTCTTAGTGGGGGGATGGGTCTTTTGCCATCGAGAGAACGGTTCAGTAGTTTTCGATTCTATAAGGAACATAGGGACAGACAGACAGACAGACAGAAAACCATTTTTATAGGTATAGATAATATGCACAATATCCCTTTCAGCCCTGTTTTCGTGTAAGACAACAGTTCCGAACAATTCTTGCAGTATATGGATGCAATCTGGTAAAAAGGAAGGATGACCGCTCACTTTTCTATGCGGTTTCGCTTTCAGGACCTCAAATTGAACTAGGTTAAATATTTAAATGACAATATCGGTTGAAGAAAAGGCGTGGTTTTGCACTCTGGCGTCCTCTTTAACTTTTTTTGTTTTGGGATTTGACTACTTTGTCCATTAATTTGAACTTTTGTAGTAATGTCAATTGGTATAGGTTTAAATGTTTCAATTGGTATAGGATTAAATGTCGTAAAGAATCTTCGACCTGCTGGAACGTGGGGGAGTTGTTACATTTTTTGTTAAAGGAAACCCACACTAAGCAGATGATGTGTTTTAATTTTCACTGTTAGCGATTGAAAATGAACTGGTAATTGGTATTCAAGTCATCAAAATCCATTCATCATTGGCAGAGCTATTAGCGTTCAAAATTTTTCATTTTTTCCTGACGCTCGCTTTTTTTTATTTTATGGAATTGGCCCCTGTACCAGCTAATTTCTTGAGTTCCACAAGGTTCGCGCCTGAGTCCTCTTCTTTTCATTATGTACGGAAATGATACCTTCTTTCTTCTGAATTCAATACGTGTTCTTGTACATGCAGACGTCATGAAGCAGTTCGTGAAAATAACTACCCAAGTAACATTGAAGGTTTTATTACACTCTTATGATGGTTTTGCTAACCAAAATTGATCATAAATACCTTTATAAGAGGATAGTTTTATTATCCTTAGTTTTATTATTCTTAATCCATTATGACCCGGGTATACCTAAATTTGGATCAAATGAAGTGAAACTCTGTAATCTATTATATTATGGCTCGAATGTGTCGGGAAACGCGAAATCGTCATTTGGAATGCTTCCAAGACCAAAATATCGCAGGTTTAATATTTCATAGGCTCAGTTTCAAACAAACAAATTACACAGTTGTTGACAGATTTCTTATCGAATGTTGTGATAGCCTTTACATATAAATACCAATTTACATGTCAGGTAATGTTTCGTCACTAAATGTAGACTTTTTCATGCGTTTTAAAGACAAAGTTTTTATCGCCATTTTTTCAATTTTTTTTCTGCCATTTATCACAGCTTTGTACTGTTGAAAATACAGATGAAATGACAAAAACTGACAAATTATATCACACACACATCAGATTGATGTCTTATCTCTCTTATGGTGATATATTAACAATGCTAACTATTAAAATTCAACAGTAAACAGGTTTTGAAGACGAGGTATGATATATCATACGCTAGGAAATAATGGGTTAAGCTAAGCTAAGCTAAAAAATGTTCCTGTTGCAGGATCATTACAACAAAAAAATGATTGGATATATGTATGCGTGCCAGCTGTAACGCTTTCAACAACGATTTCGACTGGTAATTAAAGCAAAGAGAGATAGATTTGAATTAGACTAATTTAAAACAAATGTTATGGATATGCTTGACATGAAATACTCTCAAGATTAAAATTTACTGACAGTAATTACTACTCACACTGTATAGATACAGATACGTTATTAAATAATTAATAATAATAAATTCAGTAAAACTCATTATGCCGATTTGAGCACAGCTTAGAGTATAATTGAAATCAAATTGAAAAAAAAATTCAATTAAAATCTAAATTTGACTAGAACACGAGCCGCATCAAAACTTTAAAACACGAAGCACAAATCGGACTTGCTCTATATGGTAACATTTTGCTGCCACATCTTCCGTTATGACATGCCAGTTGTAATAAATTTCTATTTACAGTAATTCCATCAATGAGGTGGAGCTTACCTGCCACCGCAATTTCTGTTCACTGTTGAGCTGTGCTATAAACAACGCAGTTAATTTTTTGTATGTGGCTAGGCCCTATCATTGTCACTTACGGAAGACGAACTAAATAAAAAAGGCCAAGGAAATGGGACCGGTGTTTCAGCACCACCTGATTCGGGGGAGGACTGTATTTGTTTATTTTAAGATTGTCAACTGACACGGTTGTGTTCTTCTAGACTGAAATTCCAGCCTTCAGTGAAGTTTTCCCATTAATTTTTGTGTTTAAGATTTTCCGAAAGACTAAAAGTTTCTGTTTGTTTATTTTATGGGCTGAAAAAGTTAAAATTTCTGTTCTTCGGGAGGGTACACTGCCGTGAATCGCACAACAGTCCCATTTATATAGGAAACTCCATATAAAATGGGACTGTTATGGGATTCACGGCAGTACAAGATTTCTGCCAGTTTTTTTTATGTTATACACTAAAAAATATTCTTATATCTGTTTTCTTTTACTATTTTACAGGAAATAAATCGTGCCACCAACCACCAAGAGCTGAAAAAAATCGCCGTGTATTACTTCGACGGTCAGGGAAAAGCGATTCGGCCGATGGTCGCGATGCTGATGGCCAAGGCGCTGAACTATCACATGCACAACGAGACCAGGTAGGTTTTTATCTCTTCCTAGTTAGCAATAATGGTACACTGTTCAAGGTTACCTGTCTAGCGATAAGAGCACCAAGCATCCTTTGTCCTGTGGTAGTCTTTTCATCCCGTGGTTTTTATGTGCGTTAAAAAATGGTAGCCAGTCTTTATAGTTTGCTTGAGAAGTAACCATAATTAGGGATCTCAGATCTGCTGCTGATAAACGATGCAGATACCTCTTGGGGATTGCTAGAATTGTCTGCAGCTGAAAAATAAAATAATAAAATGCAAAAGCTGTGGGTTTCCTTTGTGAATAAACAATTGCATTATCATCATTCCGGTCCAGTTGTAGTGGGAACTTTCCGAGACCATCCTAGATGGGATGGAGTAAGGCGTGCAGTTAATGTTCGGTGGTATCACGTTCTTGAATGAGTCCTCTTGGTACCACGGTAACCATTGCACGACGTCCGATCGTATGCAAAAATAACCTTGAACTCGGTTATGGTAAGATCTGACTGGGAAATCCCCTCCTCACTTAAAGTAAACGATGTTCTGGTCTAGATCAAACTTGTTTTCACACATTTTGTAGAGTTTGTTTTATTTATTCTTGTCATTCATTGGTCGCCAGTAAGAATGACAGGGGATTTCTTAAGGGCCTGTGACCGGTTTGTCATCTAGGAAAAATGTTGAATCTTTTGCACGTTTGTTTCTCTTCTGATAAAATCAAAGTTCTGAATCTGTTTTTAATGGTGAAAGCAAGAATTAAAAATTGCCTTTTGCGAAGCAAAAATGTTTCAGCACTTGGCAAAAATGTTACTGCGAAACTATTTTTATGCATCAACTCCGGAGTGGTTGTAATCTGTATGTTTAAATATGCGGGATTGGCTAAATCTATCTTATGAGCGATCAATATCCGGGTTTGGATTGTTTCTAGCATAACCAAGTCCATCATCCAGCTTGATAATAGTATGTGCGACGGACAGGTTTTGAACTGGTCTGATCGATTGCGAATTCCGTCAGGTGGGTTTTCCGATCCTCACCGGTATCCAATTATCTAGGCGAGCCCGTTCGCGTTTTTAAACTGCCTCATTCTGTAATTTAAGATCACTTATTCTCGGATCCTAGACTATGGCGGTGCTAAGAAACATCGTTGCTTTTATTATTCATTTTTCCTGCCCGCTCAGGTGCTCACTAAATTGCATCGATACCACAATGCAATCCTCTGTGCACTGTCGTACGGTTGAAGGACGTTCAGTAATTCCGTTGACCACAACCGTTTGACGTCAAGCAATTCCTTTTTGGTTTCATCGTTCAACGACCTGATCATCTCAGAGTTCTACTACGTTATCAATACCCACACTGGCGTGTGGGAACCCGTTTTCTGTTCACATGACTTCCTTCTGATGCATGAGTCAAAGCCATTGTGGGGTCAATTTGACGTCAATGTTCATCAGGACGGGAATTGGAACTGGCTCAGAAGCGCTTAGCGCTGGCCATGATCTTGAAAGGATAAAACATGTTTTGGGATTGTTGCTTGTAGATTGTGGGCGAGGTATGCGGAATCGCATTCGTATAACACGAAATGGGTTTGTTTTTAAAATTCGAAAGGAAATGAGGATGTTTTTGTGTCACGAGTATCGCTGGAAACAGCGCAACTGATCTTTGACATTTATGTCACCAGGCTGACGCAAATGTTCCGCTGGGGTATTGACGCAAAATTAAATACATCATAATCTGCATTTCTGCTCGTTGAATAGGTCCAGTTTAGTTTGAAGGTTTCAAACTAAATAAATTTTCTATGTCGTCCGCTGGTTTTGTGTATTATCTAATCAGAATAATTCCATTTTTCTTTTGCATGTAATCCCCGTATCCAGCAGCAATGTAGTGCACGCCCAACGACAGATCGCCATGATTGCAGAGATGATTCACACCGCCAGCCTGGTACACGACGACGTCATCGATCAGTCCTTTGCGCGGCGGGGTAAACCTAGTGTCAACGTAATATGGAACCACAAAAAGGTAAGCCTTTACGTTAGGTGTAGTGAGCATAAATCTGCGACCTGCAACGTGCCCAGATGATTGCGTCAAATCGCTTGTTTTTATTTGTCTGCCCTGCGAGCTGGTGATGTCAAGGTCTTTGTAATGGTTTAACTCAAATTCCTGAGCTACATACATTCCTTACGCTCGCATGTGACGCTTGCAACGGTGCGGTGGTGGGTTTTTATGTGGGAGTTTCTAGTGCTGAATCAAGATCCGGTTTTGTTACGTTATGACAGGCACGCACGCATCCATAACCATACGGTACGCACAAAACTTCATAAAAATGTCACATTTTCATTGACGAACGGGGAAAGCCTACCGAAAAGAGAGCCGATGATCAGTGCACGTCAACGTCAACACACTGCCAGTGGTACCAGGAGGAATTATGACGATTTTTAGTTTCTCGAAATCGAAAATAACATAAAAATTATCGGGAGAAACATTTTCCACGAGCATGATTGTAATGTTTGTCTCGAATTTTTATATTTTATCGGACATTTGATTTGAAAGTTGGATGTTAAATCTATATTAATTCAATTCAATTGTTATCCAAATTTGGTTGCTGCTGTTCAACTGATTCCAGTAACATTGATGAAATGTCTCACCAGCATAAATTTATCGGCAAAAATTAATTAAAAATCAGTAAGTGAGTGTCAGCAGATTGATTACCGGTTTGATGCAATTTTACTAATTGCAGCTTATTCCTTTGACATTGCCTGATTGATTTCCGTGCTACAAGTTCCGGTGGAAAGTTATAATAGTGCGGTAGATCACTTATAAATTTCTGTGTATTATGGGTCAATTTATACTGAGCTTTACGTCTATTTTTATTTTCATTGTATGAAATATTTAGAACTCAAACATGTTTTGTGATGACCAGGAGCCTGGGGTCTTCGCATTTGCGCTGTGGGACAGCGTGTAACAAAGCAGTAAATTTCCTTGTCAATGCTGTGGTATCTACATGGAGGAGACCGAAAACTGGAGTTTGTTCAAGGCGGTATGACCGTACAATTAATGCGGAATTCTCTATGGAATTTTATCGATTATTGTATCAATTCAGGTTTTTTCAGACTACTTCGTCCTTAACAAGTTATGCGATAGGTTTTACGGAGTCTTGTTTCGAATTCGGTGGATGTATTTTGATGGCTGGGGGCTCTGAGACTTTGTGAACGCGAGAAATGAATATTAGACGTTGTCATGAAGATTGTCAGTCGTATTACTTGCAATTTATCAATATGATCATGACTCGTAAAACTTGATGGAGACAATCACTTGAGCAATCAGATTTGGAGGACGCCGTTTTGTTTGATAGTCGGCATGCATACAAATTCCTAACGAACATGGTAAACCTGTGGAAACTGCGCTTCATTGCTTACTGATGATGATTAAAAAGTCGCTCAAATATTAAGAGACGGCCCCTTGTGCTTTTCTAGGCCTTGAAAAGGGCCTTTCGATAATAGTTTCTTCGCTTCAATCAATACGGCTCTCCTCAAAAAGCTAATCAACAAATGCTTTCGAGTAGAGAAGTCTTAGCATCATTAGAAGATACATCAATCACGATTTCGGTGATCTAAGGATGGCCTAAAGAAAGAGTTCTTTTTCCATTGCTGTGGTCGCTGATGTTAGACAAAGTTCTTCCCAAGCTATTGCTCCACGTTTTCGTTGTTTTCGGATTCTGATCACTTCCACTTAGCTTTGATCCTTCAATACAATATTTAATTCACGAAATTTGTTGAGTTGTACAAACATCGTCTCTAGGCAAGGCAGGGCAGGTATTTCAATCAGGTCATCAGATACTGAGTTGCCCGTGATTGATCTAGATCAACTGAGATTGCACAAAGAACCATCAAAATGATGCTTGGGACTAGGAGGTAGCAGATCATTCTCAGTGTGCATTTTCTGGTGATCTAATTCTTTATGATGATCAATAGCAAAGCTGGCCACGCCCATGCAGGTCAATTTGGGAGGGAAAGGAATGTTAGTCCGACACTTGCTGCTACTAGAGACCGAGGAATCCTCTGCATCATCCACAAGTGTCACAGGAAGGAGGAGTAGAAAGGAATTGATCTGGATCCACCGAGGCAGGTGGTGCGATCACTGTCATTCGAGTTCGCGTACGGTTTGAGGACGTTTTTGGTTACGTGGCCATTGCGAAACAGGTAGTTGAGATCCGACATACCGAAAAAAACTTTGAAAAATCGATTTACCGCACCGAAAGTTATGTACTATCAACATATGCGATTCGTTCGAAATCACGCGCGGTCAGTTATTAAATACCGATAGACCTTTGTTGCTGTACACGAAAGCTACCCTGAGACAAACGTGTCTATTTGGCAATTCATCAAAAACATTGACTGCGCGAAATACCATTTGGGCATCCTTTGATCATAGAACTTGCTTAAAGACTCTGACTTCTCCCTAAGCTGTATAAAAGGTATTAAGTTTTTGATAATCACATGATAGAAATAACGCGCGATGTTCCTAGGTAACCGATTTTACGATTCAAATGAACGTTTATACGATTTCAATAAAAGTTCCGGTTTGTAAACGCACCATTGCTAAGTGTGCTCAAATGAATTCAAAATGGCGTTCTAAAATAACCGCTGTCAGAAAAAAGCAATGAGCGAGACACGAAAGCAAACGATGCTAAATTACCATACGAAAAGATTCTCAGTTTGTAAGCACCGGTTGTATGAGACCAACCTGGATATTCGGAAATTTTCGTGTACTGCCAGTAATTAAGAAAATTAAGATCAAAAATACAACTTTTTTATAAATGAAATATAATGGTAATGATACTACATAATGAACCATAGTTTGAAAATTTATATCGAGAAATATTATACACATGCGAGATTTACGGTGGCTTGAAAACCACGTGGCAAACTTAAATTTATTATATCTGAAATTAAAAATCAGGCACATTGAAGTGTGCCAATATAGTCCCTAAGTTGATTAGCATTTCCTCCTATCAACACTAATATGCAGAGATATAGCGCCCTGCACGCGTGCTTCAAATACACCCACCAGCACAAAAGCGAAAAAACTATTTAACTGTTGCACACGCTGGGAAGCGCTTCGTGCATCTCTCTTACGCTACCGGCACCAGGTTGAGCGTACGACTCACTGCAAATTGAACATCAAATTCGCACTTCTAGAAGCTCAAAGCACAGGGTAACAGTATTTATACACAGTACTTATACACAGTAGTAGTAGCAAGTGCTCAGCAGCGTTAGCAAGCACAAAATAAAGCCCAATAAACACTGAAATAAGCGATAATAGATTAGATACTGGAGCTTTAATGACCAAACATCCGTTGTTCGTGAAAGTTTAACTCGAAATTATGCTGACCCTGATGCATTCATGTCTTTTTTTACACGAATTGCTAAAAAAATGCGTAATTTTTCAAAGGTAGCGTCTTTAGAGAAATTCAACAGCTGGATTGGATTCAAACAGCTAGCACGCTTCTTGGCTACTAAATTCTGCTTCAAGTGCCGATTCGGACGTATACTGGCACTGTAAGACCTACAGCTTTCTCGAGCGATCATATCCCGGATAGAGATGCCATGATTAGACTTAACGCACCTCAATATCTTCCCCCGCAGCTTTTAGTCCCTAGTTCCGGTTTTCATGAAAGTTATTTGTCGCCTTTCCACAGGTTTCTTCTTCTTATAATGCTTCATAACATACATGCATTACAGACTGTTGATTTTGGCATTTTTAGCATTTTAGCCACGTTTGATCCAGACCACTCTGCATTTTCCAATTCCATTCCAATTGTTTATGCAAGATTTTTTTACGTCGTTCTAGTTCCATTCTATACTGCTCCGCAACGGGGTGGAATATCTTGACAAAACCTGCACTGATTGTTGTTCATAAACATTATGCCCAAATGGTTCCAGTTCCTACCACATATCAGATGTACCGGAGACACACCAGGGGGCGTCCAGATTGACTTTCAGTCAGATTTTAGGTTGCATATTTATTGAATTAAAAAAGTTTTGTCGAGTTTTTTTTTGGAGATTTCGTGGTTAAAATTTATAGACAAAATATAGTACTTTCCTCTAGAAGTTGTTTAGTTTGTCCTAAGTAGGCCGAAATAGAAAAAAAATCTGTTAGTGTGAATTTTTTTCTAAACTCAATTTTTCATTACTCAAAATCAAAATCAATCAAAAAATTGTTGTCAAGCAGAACTGATTTTAGGTGCTCTTTGTAAACATGTAATATTATTAATAAGAGAATGACAGTTTTTTTTCATTCTGCAAAGCTGCTCGTTTTAGTGCGTTCTATAACTTTTCTGAAGAAAGAATCTTTTGAACGCATTTAAAAAAACAAAAGTTTGTATCGCCTCAATGAACGGGTTCACTGTCGCACTAGTATGATGCGCTATATTTCAATAATAAACTTCCAAAGACCCTAGAAAAATTACACATTTTGGCGCAATAGCTAATGATCGCGTTTTTGCGATTCGGCACCGCTGTATAGTGGTAATCCGAATTAGATATCGTCGCTTGGAAATTTATTGTACTAGCTTCACTGTCGATCGTGTTTTTGCCTTCTACATAACGCTCCAAACATAACGCGTCTGTCTCGAAACGGGCGGCTGAATATGAAATGCTGTATCCCGCAAGCTATACCTAAGATGGCAGACCCATCAGCGGGATGTAGGTATCGCGACCCCGGTGAGGTAGTATACCGAAAACTCAATTACCACGAACAACGAAGAAAGAAATTCGGGACGGAACAATCGGTATAGGACACGGCAAGGGACAAGGAAACGATTAAGGGATAACGATTGGAAACTTGGTACCTGAAATGTCCGAACTCTCCATGAACCGGCACGAGCTGGCTTGCTTGCTCGAGAGCTGCATCAACTCGGAGTGGAGATCGCTGCTATTCAGGACCATTCAGGTGGTCAAATTCCGGAGAAAGGGAGTTCCGTAGTAGACTCTATTGCAGGCACTTCTTTTATGTACCACATCTACTACAGTGGTGGTAAAAAAGCAGAACATAGTGTCGGTTTCGTAGTGTTGGGAAAGCAACGAGTTTTCCGATGGAGGCCCGTAGATGACCGTATATGCGTGTTGAGGATTAAGGGCAGATTCCACAACTATAGCCTAATCAACTTATACGCACCGACAAATGATAAACCCGATGATACTAAGGATAAGTTTTACGACAGGCTTGGGAGGACCTATGGAGAGTGCCCAAAACACGACGTGAAAATCATCATGGGAGATGCAAACGCGCAGATCGGGAGGGAGGAATTCCTCCGTCCAGTTATTGGAAGACATAGCCTTTATCTGTCGACCAATGATAACGGTCTGAGGCTCATAAATTTTGTCGCGGCCAGAGGAATGGCCATCTGTAGCACCTACTTTCCACGTTTGAATATTCGGCAACACACCTGGAGGCATCTCAATGGAGAATTTAGCTTTTAGATCGATCATGTCTTGATTGACGGGTTTCGAATGTTATCGACTTACGGTCTTTTCGGAGACCAAATATCGACTCTGACCACTATCTCGTAGTGAGTAAGATTCGCGCAAGGCTGTCGAACACGGCGAAAGCTCGCAACGCACTGAGAGGACGCTGCGTTTCAACATCCAGCGGTTAACGGTGGACGGCGTAGCAGTGGAGTACGCCAGGAAGCTTGACCAGCGAATCGCAGAACAGCAGGTAGAAGGAGCAGATATAAATGGGCTGTGGAGGAACATCCATGGTGCCATCGAAGCAGCTGCGAGAGAGGTGGTAGGCACGACGCGTGGAGGACAGCGTAACACTGGTTTGATACCGAATGCCAGAGAGTGACAGATGAAAAGAATCAGGCCAGGAGTCGCATGCTCACTGCGGCATCGCGTCAAAACAGAGAGAGGTACAGAGAGACTAGAGCTGCGGAAAAAAGAATCCATCGTCTAAAGAAACGCGAGTACGAGAAGCACGTGCTCGCCGGCGCAGAGGAACGATACGCCAGCAACGACACACGAAGTTTCTATAAAACGGTGAGATGCAGGAATTTTGCCATGCCTGTGATGTGCAATGATAGTGCTGGCAACCTGCTTACCGACAAAAAAGCGGTAGCAGCCAGGTGGAAGGAGCACTTTCAGACACTATTGAATGGAGAGGTAAATGCGGAGGTCAGCAGGGACAGGATAGAAATTGTAAGCGATGGTCAAGCTGTGGAGCCACCAACACAGGAGGAGGTTAAAAAGGCAATCAATGAGCTGAAAAACGGTAAGGCTGCTGGGAAGCACGGTATTCCGGCTGAACTTCTAAAAGCGGGGAGCGAGCGGCTGTACGAAGCAATCCACCGGATCATTATCAGGATCTGAGAGGAAGAACAAATGCCGGAGGAGTGGTTGGATGGCCTCATTTGCCCAATTTTCAAAAAGGGACATCGACTGGAGTGTAAAAACTATCGAGGAATTACATTGCTCAATTCTGCCTACAAGGTGCTTTCTCGTATCCTGTTCTGCAGACTGAGACCGTTACCGAAGTCCTTCGTCGGCGAGTACCAAGTTGGTTTTCGGGATGGTCGCTCCACGACGGATCAGATGTTTACCCTGCGTCAGTTACTAGACAAGTTCCGGGAGTACAACTTGCAGACACACCATCTATTTGTGAACTTTAAAGCGGCGTACGATTCAGTTAAACGAAATGAGCTGTAGCAGATAACGCTAGAACATGGTTTTCCGACGAAACTAGTTACGCTGATTCGTGCGACGCTGGACGGATCCAAATCATGCGCTAGAATAGCGGATGAGACCTCAGCTGCTTTCGTGACGTTGGATGAACTGATGCAAGGGGATGCACTCTCTAACCTGCTATTCAACATTGCCTTGGAAGGTGCATTACGAAAGGCAAACGTGGAAAGGAATGGAACTATCATCACGAAATCTCACATGCTTCTTGGTTTTGCGAATGACGTTGATATCGTCGGAATCAACCGTAGAGCAGTGGAAGAGGCCTTCAGGCCCATTAAAAGGGAAGCGGCGAGATTAGGACTTACCATTAACACCGCCAAAACGAAGTACATGGTTGCTGGTAGGGAACGTGGGAGCCCAAGTGGTGTTGGTACCGAGGTGGAGTTAGATGGGGTACGATATGAAGTAGTGGAGGAATTTATATACCTTGGTACACTCGTGACATGTGACAACGATTTAAGCCGCGAAGTGAAACGACGAGTTGCAGCCGCGAATCGGGCTTTCTACGGATTACGTAGCCAGCTGAAGTCCCGCAGTTTGCAAATTCGCACAAAACTGGCGCTCTACAGAACACTAATCCTCCCGGTGGCCCTTTACGGACACGAATCATGGACGCTAAAGGAAGCTGATCGGCGAGTGCTTGGGGTTTTTGAGCGTGAAATTCTGCGATCTATACTTGGTGGTTAAATGGAAAATGGAGTGTGGCGCAGACGCATGAATCACGAGCTGTACCAAGTATACAAATATGCTGATATAGTGAAGGTAGTACAAGGTGGCAGGCTGCAGTGGGCTGGACACGTGGCCAGAATGCCCGATGAAAGAGTAGCCAAAACTATTTTCAGCAGAGAACCAGGAAGAGGCCGTAGACTTCGAAGCAGACTCCGCACCCGGTGGGTGTGTGCTGTCGAAGACGATGTACGTTCAGCTGGTGATCGTGGGGATTGGAGAACGGCAGCCCAGGACCGACGGTACTGGAGGACCATAATTCGTTCGGCGCAGGATCGGTAACGGACCGTTGCGACCAAAGTAAGTAAGTATAACTGCGTACAGCAATCGGGGCCTGCCACAAAAGACGATCATTAAGACTGTTGCAGTGGCCTTTTAACCTGATGCCCTTCGCGTACAAAAAAAGTAAGTATAACGCTCCAAATAGGCCACATAAATATGCCCTCACGAACTGACTAATGTGAATCAATTTTCGTGCCTTGACGGCTGCAGCCGCGGTACAGGAATAAGTGAGCAGACAAGAGAGAACATGTTCCGGCAGCGCGGTACAAAATTAAATGGCATCTGAACAAGTTTGCTTTTTGATAGCTGTCAGTGCCGACAAATGTACGCCTAATGTACAGTAGAATTTTATGAGTTTTAGTAAATCCACATCAATTAATGGCACTTATTATGGCCAATAATACACTATTTTGAAGATTTGAATTTTCTCCTGGATTTTTCACATTGCGATTTGGCACTGGTATAAAATATTCATTTTTGGATTCATAAAATAGCTCACCTGCCTAAAAATACCGTAAAATGAATTTTTACTATGTGTTCTAAAATATGAAAGCTTATGATTTTATGATAAAAATCAAAAGATAATAGTTTCGATTGCTTAGGAACAGAATACTATCATTATACTTTTTGTTTTTTTTTTTTCGCACTTTACTCTATTTTGGTTACATATAGGTCAATATGGAGTAAAAAGCTGTCTTGAATATTCAAGGTTTTATCGATAGCCTAACGTAGTTCTACGCCAGCTACACGGTTGCGTTCGTAGCCCAACCCTTCTGATTTCTTCTACTGAGCGGAAGCTAAAAATTGGGTAACACGAACATTTTTCCAAGGGTAAAAATAATTACATCCTAATGCCGTGGTTCATAGCTTCCGAACAACCTCATTTTGCCACCGATCAACCGGCTGCGTCTAAAAGCCTCCGGGTAACCTATATTCCGCACCCATCATCGTGCGACGCTGATTTCGCTCGCTGACCACCGGGCATTGGATACCGGCCACTTTAACGAAGCGCTCGTCCTACTGGCGGCAAGTGCCTGGAGCGGCACTTGTAAGCAAATGGATAGACGCTGCTGCTGTGGCACGAGTGTTAGCATACAAGAGGTCCTCCGCGCGTGCGCACACACTAACAAATTACATTATCAAGCTGTCGCATATTTTCGAAAAAAAAATCTGGTTTGTTACACAACCTACCATTTTACACTGCAGGCGTGCGTTTCTTGAAGGTGACGGCAGCGGCGTCGATTTTCGGTCTTTTGAAGCAAAAGGCATTCCTTTGGCTCGATGGGCCTAGCAGCTTGCGCTTTTCAATACCGCAACTTGTACCAATCACTTATACTTACCTTAAGGTAGTCGGTGTGCTGTTTTCGCACATTACAAGATGCGCACATGCCTGAGCTTTGTTTTCCGATTTGAAGTTGAAATGCCTTTCGGCGGCCTACCTGCCTAACTGGATTGAATAATCGCGTCGTTGATGTAAGTGAAACAGCTAGTAATTTGATCAATGTTTCTGTGGAATTCGAGGCAGAATCAGTTTGGTTGCCGTTTACGTCAGCATCGTCGGTATTTCTCAAACAGTTTGAATAGAAACCAAAAAGTATCATCGTCAGAAAGTCTACGATTGACGATACTGCCAGAACCATGTTGACGTATCCATTTCATACCGAGATGATTCACGTGGTTCGCTACTTCCAGCAGCATTCAAAACACGCTTGAGGGAATTTTAGCGTTCATGAGTTAAAGCTTTTTTTTTTGTCGAAAACTGGCACTTCTCAGGGTTCCGAAGCTCATCATCGGAGTGGTCAAACTTATGTCGTTTGGGTCGAAACGTATCTAATTGAAAATGATCATGATCTTGGATGAATAAGACAGCACGTCGAATCCTACACTAGAGTTGATTAATGGTTATAATGGTTTGCAGAAATATGCATCGCCAGGTCGGCGTTCTTCCTAGTCGCTGAAGCGCACAATGTGACCGGTTATTTAGGAAGGAGTTTCGATGCAATTTAAATATTCGTTTGCGTGTATCAATTTGAACGAATTAATCGATCGCCCATGAGTTGAACTTTTATTTCGATTAGTTGCTTGACAGGGGATAATTTACGTAATTTGCAGCCGGCTTGTACCGCTTGTGCAAGCATGTATCGCTTTTATTGACTTTGATTACTATATGATGAAAAATCTAAATGTTGACGGTTAGTTTATTGTTTACGGAGTTCGAAGTCTCCTCCTAGCATGAACACAGTTCGGGCCCAGATGGGATGCTACAGGTGCCCTCTAAAATGTTTTATAGCTACACGAATTGCTCGTTAATGTTGTTCGTCCGCAGGCAAAAGTCAATGTCTCATTTGCACAAATGATGCTAGACCTAGCTAGCTAGCAGCTCGTGATATGCCTTGTGAGAATATGCGGATTCGCCTTGTGTCTTTTTATATTGTATGAATTTATAGCTTTAATAATAGAAATACAATCTTATCCGTTGAGTTATTAGCAGATTTCTTACTTGTTTATTGGGGTATTATCATTTACGTTGATTTAGTACAATTCTACAAATAACATTTTTTTTAACAGAATCTACGGTGATTGTGTAGCTCAAATTGTTTCAATGATTAAACTAAGTATATACAAATTATATCGAAACTAATTCTGTCCTAGAAAGATCGTGTGGGTTCAAACTTCTGCAACAAACGAAAATCTGGGCCCGAGGCATTTCAAAATTAAAAGGGGATCGTAAACTTTCGTTTTTTCTTCTTAAAATTGTAGGCCTCTAATTTGACCGGCGGGCTCCATTTTTGAAATCCGGCCCCGAAGATTTATCTTTTCACATTACGATCTAGTTGGATTTGTACTCTGTTTTTTAAGCTAATATCCGGAGGTTTAAACGTCCAACTTAACTATTTGCTAAAGCGACCAATTTAGAAGCAACGGCCTTGCCCGACTTTAGCGTCAAAAAACTTTTATATTTTGACAACACTCTTTGTGGCTTTTTAGGCAAACAAAACACCATCCGTTTCCATCGCATTATCGCAACTTCATTCTTTAAAAAGTTGTATCTCAAAAATCAAAAACATTAATGCCAGTCAAGCGTGAAGAAGTTTATCAACTGCCTGTACTTCAACAATAAACAGAAGCCACCTATGACCACCACTTATCAACTATCAGCTTATCAACTAAAAACAGATTACCCCTCCTGGACTTCGAAGTGCCCGATGTACCCAAAATGGCTGCAGAAGTCAAAACTCAAAATTGACTACTCAGCTTAGCAATCAACATCCGCTGGGGTAACAAACAGGACTAGTGGAAGTACCGTTTTTTCTTGGTTAACCAAAGAGAAGTTATTGCAGGTACCACGCGCCCTCATAATGAACTTCATTTGCAGCCAACCGGCTTGGACATCCTTTCCCGCTGCTTTGTTGTTCTTCAGCCGCTGGATGGCATCTTTAACTTCCCTTATCGATGGGTGTGGCACATCTTCGTCGCTTGCTGCACCAATGTGGTCAATTCCTCCGTTATCATGGTCTTCCGCCTGAACGCCATTCAGGTGTTCATCGTAGCTTCCACCTTTCGATCACCGCTCGGTCGTCAGTCACGATACCTCCATCTTTATCTCTGCACATTTTGGCTCGCCGCACGAAGCCTTTGCGAGATCCGTTGAGTCTCTGATAGAACTTCCGTGTGTCGTGAAAGCGGTACAGCTGTTCGAATTCTTCGCACTCCTTCTCCTTTTGGTGGCGCTTCTTCTCCTTGAAGAGTCAGGTTTGCTGCCTCCGCTTCTGTTTGTATCGCTCCACATTCTGACGGGTGGCTCTACGCAGCTTTTGTACCCGCGCTGCGGTCTTCTCAGCCAATATCTGCTGGCATTCCTCGTCAAACCATTCGTTACGTCGATTCGGTGCCACACGGCCTAGGATGTTCTCCGCTACGCTGTTAATAGCTGTTTTCACGGCATTCCAACAGTCCTCAAAAGGGGCTTCACCCAGCTCACTCTCTTCCGGTAGCGCGGTTTCGAGAGATAACGCATAGTTTTCGGCAACCTCCGGTTGCTTCAGTTGCGCTAGATTATACCATGGCGGGCGCCGGTATCGTATGTTGTTTACAACAGCTAGTTTTTGACGTATCCTTACTATCACTAGGTAGTGATCCGAATCAATGTTAGCGCCCGGATAGGTTCTGACGTCGATAATGTCTGAAAAGTGCCGACCATCTATCAGAACGTGGTCGATTTGTGATTCTGTCCGGTTGGGTGATCTCCAGGTGTACCGATGGTAGAGGTTATGCAGGAAAAAGGTACAACGTATGGCCATGTTCTTGAAGGCGGCGAAGTCGACAGGTCTTAGGCCGTTTTTGTTCGTTTGCGAGTGAGCGCTGAACCGTCCAATCACCGGTTTGAATTCCCCCTCCTAACCAACCTGAGCATTACAGTCCCCGATGATAATTTTGACATCACGTCTTAGGCAGCGGTCGTATTCACGCTGCAACTGCGCGTAGAATTTGTCTTTATCATTCTCGGTACTTCCGAGGTGAGGGCTGTGCACGTTCATTATGCTTATATTGAAGAATTCGGGGGTTGATCGGCCACCACCCGATCACCCGCTTCTGCATCTCGCCCATCACTATAAAAGCTGTGCCCAGCTCGTGTGTATTGCCGCAGCTCTGCATACGTACGTACCATCGTCCCTTTCTAGCATACCTCCTGCAGCGCTACGATGGTGAACTTGCGGCTCTTCACTTCTTGAGAAAGCACGTGGGCACTTCCGAGGAAATTTAGAGACCGACAGTTCCATGTTCCTAATTTCCAATCGTTAGTCCGTTTTCGTCGCCTGGGTCTTTCCCGATTGTTCCGATTAGAGTTATTATTATTACTTACGGAGTCCATTGCTTTGATTTTTTTAGTGGTTCAGGCTTGCAAAGCCCGCAATCATCCCCACAGTATCGTCGGAGGGCCAACGTAGCTCGAAGGAGCCCTCCTCCCCTGTCAGCATACGACCTTGGTTTTCACCGGGGTTGGTTACTCGATTTCCACCGAGGTTGCTCGTATCCCGGCTGGTACCACGAGGAGGTAGGGGTAGGAGTTGTTAGGAAAGAGGCTGTGGACCACTGTGGGGTCTATTTTATGCTCAGTGCACAAGGCACCGATGGTGCGCATTACCCAGCCGTTTACCAGCCCCTGTGCACTGTACCTTGATTATATTTCGAAATCATTTTCTTTCGATATTTTTTGTAGTTCAATTTTGATTTTGGTTTCGATTTTTGACACGTTTGGGTTTGGTTTTGATTTTCTTTGTATGCTCGTTGTGCAGGCATCAGCTGGTAGCTAATTCTATCAATAAGGAAAGACCAGTTTACTAAAGACGTTTAAGCCTAAGACAGGGCCAAGACACGGCAATTCCAAGGAATCAAGTGGATCCAGAAAAAATACCTAATTCCATTAAATTCCTTGAAATCAAGGCATATCCCAACAGGCATGGCTTCCTGAAAATCTCTGGTGAAAGTATCGAATTGACATTTTGCCTGTGGTACAAAAGCTTGAGTAAAATAGGGCAAAACAGACTGCTAGATTATCTTGCATTAAAAGAAAATTGTTCACATACCGTTTTTCTAACATTCTTCTTCTTTTCTAACCATAGACTCTCAAATTAGAGAAATTTTGCACATGATCTTTTCAAAACTATTAGAAAAAAGGGGTGAATGGGGTAAAATGGGCTACTTCCCGTCATTTCCGCGCGTTGAGACCATCACCAATCGATTTCTCGTGATTTTTTACATAAGAAAAGTTACTTTTTACCCCTTAAAAATAGCGGCAAAAAAAAGTTCCGTTTTTCGGTCGATTTTGCCCACTGTGCGTTGGGAGTATCTTTGCTAATAAAGGTTAAGTGATAATCCGGACCCTCAGGGATGAACTAATAGCATTTAGACCAGAAGCCAGGCTGCAATTGGCCAAGGATATAGCGCTTTATTTCGCTCTCTGAAAATAGATTATAGCTAGCCAAAAATATTAGTTTAAATCATATAATACTTGAAAATAATGTCGTGTGGTTTAATGGTTGCTTGAAACTACATTGGTTTTTTGGCTACTCAATTATACAAATTGAAGTATTTCAAGGTATGGCCATGTGGAGGCGCTTGGTAGGGGCTTGGGATGGCTAGAGCTATGTTGGGCGCTTTTTCCTAGCTGCATTCCCCATTTCGTACCCTATGTTCCATTAAGAAAATTTATCATATAAAAAGTCAGTTAAATCATCCGGTCATTAAAAATCATTGAATCATAAAACCAACACTCATAGCAATTTGAGTTTTGTTGAATCAAAAACTTTTATAGCCCAAAAATAACAACCCAAAATCACTGACTTTGCCATATACAGGAAGTCACGGTCTGCTGATGTAGATTGAACAGACGACCTCAGATGCAGATAGAGCATACCGTTGCTCGACTACCGAAAAAACTTGCTTCAAGTCTCAAATAAAATGGAATGTGTTTTAGATTCCCACCGGCAAGAACCGAGTTTTCGATCCACCACTGCAGTTTACTAGGTACTGTTGCATCCATCTAATTGCTAGTTAGAACTTCGGCCCACATCAAGTTACAGCAACTGTTTCCTCCCGCCAGCCAGCCAGCCACAGCGCATGTGCAAATGAGTATGTGCCCTTGGATCATTATGCACTGAATTTTATGCTCGCGTAACGCGTCTGCCTGTGGTTGGGTTTCTCCTCTTCGCAGCGTGCGCGGTTTGTTTGGTTGCCGATGCAATACATTGTGGCCTGGCTTCATACAGCATCGCAAAGTGCTAATTAATCGAAGAAAACGGCCACTATTTGAAGTCCAAGCTCACAAGCGCCGTGCTCGTGAGTTCTATATTAGCCGGACGGCCTTGACGTCTGTCTATTGCAATATCATGAGCCGGCCACAATTCGAACATCCTTGAAAAGCGTTCGCTGCAGTTGATGTTGTCAAACATGACGGCAGTTGAGCTGGGACCGGAAGCCGGCGACCCAAATGTCACTTTTAAGATGAAGAAATTTGCGTGATTCATCTCTGATTAAGCTCGGAGACAAAGTAGTTTACGACCAGGATCTGCATTCCATGACCTAGATTGCAGACGGTTACGCGTTGGCGAATAGCGGCCCTGAGTGTCTCTTCTGTTTTTGTCAGATGATTACATTGTAAGCGGATTGAATCATCCGCGGAGGTTGTTGAACCCACACGACAAATGACGACTAATCCGATTGTCTACACAAATATGCTCGCTTCTCGTGCTTGCTTACATACTAAGAAAATAGTTGACCAGGTCAGTAGTTTGTCGCCCTCATGGGTATCTTCTTTGCTGCAATTATATAAAAACGTAATTGATGAACGGTCGAACGTGAACCCTTCGTCGGTTGGAGCTGGTTTTGCTTCAGCCATTCGGTCCGCCGTTGACGCTTTCAACCACTTTCTCTTTACCTCTACGCGTTTGCGTACAGCTTGGCCGCATTACTATCAGCAGAAATTCATCATTTCTTTTCACTCACCCCGCGATCCAGCATATCGTCTGTCCCATTTCGGTGCATACCAAGCATACTTTAGTAATCACCAACTTCGCAAATTCCCGTTCGATCCGAGACGAAAGAAGTTTTGGCTCTCTTTTTGTTAGTTTTAATTCAATTTGCACTCACTATTACGCACACACATCGATTGCGCGATATCACATCAGTAGACTTTCGCTTTTGATGGAGCAGTGCCCCCCTCTCAAGGTCGTCGCTAATTGAAGTGGAATGAAACAATCAGCGAACGGCTAGGCAGACAATTAATCGGCAGGCGGCTCATCGCGAAAGCCGCCTCATTTGTACCACATTTTGACGAAATGCTGTGTCGTTCCCGAGGAACGGTATGAAACGAAACAGTTTGTTCGACGCGAGCACACCTTTGGCATACGAACGAGCCTTTGAATGCTCACCCTCCGGCGGTCACGATTTTGCAGGCCTACCACTAGACCCGAACATCTTTTCTCTTCTGTGCGATTGTTTTGGTGGCAGGTGAGATCCGCGTTCACACGACAACGATGATGATGACGATGACGACGACGACGACGACGACGACTATGATGATCGGTCATTTGCATGTCAGATGGCGTGGATTTCCTGATGCCTTACAAGGTACTCAGCATAAAGTGTCCAACAATAGCAAACATCAATTTCAATGCTGTGGCTAGATCAACTGATTGATTGATACGTGCTAAGGGCTTTTTCATAAGGTTTGGCTTTACTTTAGTTTATTAATGGACAAACTCGTTCAGATCGACAATTAAATGGAACTGGTTACGACTCGATTGATAAGTGGTTCTACTCATAGTGCGTCGCCATTCTGCGTGAATGTTGAGAATAAATTCTTTAGTCGTTTTCATAAATCAACAACCTTTTCGGCTCTCATGTTGTTTAGGACGGATCATTTTTGATTCATGTCAAATAAAGTTTCCCTTTCAATAACGAATGAGTAAAAAATCAATTTAGGAATAGGATTTTTTCGGTTCGGCTTTGTTTTCTTTTTTAATTAATCAAAATAAGCCACACTGTTTCCTATTCAACGTTTATAATATAGAGCATGATTCCAACTAATGAAACAGTTCAGTCGTAGAAATGCTAGGTCATGGTAAAAAATTGTGTTAATTATTAGCCGAATCGAACAATATTGTTTCAAATGACTTATTGATTTTGAGGGATACACCTACCTTGGATACTGACAAATCAATCCTCGCTGTCGCAAAGTATCTGGCGAAGATATCAAAGTCGTTTTCGAAGTATAGAAATTTATTACCTTTGCGAAAAATCGTACCTCTCAATTCGCCGTCCGCTAGTCTGATCATCATCTCAAAAGCGAGGTTTTAAAGTCATGCAATTTAAGCCGTCACCTTGTTTCATCCCTCGCTGCGTTTCGAATGGACTTGAGCGTTCCCCGAGATACGAAACACATAACTCGATCTAATGTTGTTCTGATCAACGTTAGGATGTCCATAAAACTGTATTCTTGCATTATGGGCCCTAGCTTTTTTTTCGATCGACTGTAGCGTATGCTGCCTTGAAATAAAAAAATATGTGATGTGTGGGGACGTAGTGTTCCCGATAGTTAGGTCCGCGCGAGATCCCATGAAGTCTGCTTGCTCCCTTACGAAACTATTTGCTAGCGACGACAGGCGGCATAAACAGGATCAGAGAGAGTTCTTAGCAGATAGTGCTTATCAGTGTAATACAGCGGTACTAGTCGAGCCAGTCACCCTTTTTGTAGATGATACAAACAATTCCTCCCATCCACTCCTTCGGTAGCTTTTCCTCTTCCCAGATATTGGAAAATAGCAGGTGTAGAGCAATTGCCAACGTTTCTCCGTCGTGGAGGGACTATGCCTCTTCCAAGAGTGTTCCCGGGCTAACTTCCGCCTCCTTCTGCAATTTCGCTATTGAGATGTTGTCGAAGAACTATGGTTTTACCTATCGACCACCTTACGATCGTTTGTGATCAGATTCTCTGCCTCGTACACCACCACATGTCAGTTAGTGGTGTAGTGTAGCCCTTTCGCGATTAGTTCACCTTCTCGTAGAACTTGCGTATATCATTAGCCCGCAATAGCCGTTCTAGTTCTTTGGATGTGAACCGTGGTCTACAAGTTTCCGGCTCGTCGGTATTAGGTCAAGTTCTCCCTACTGGTAATGCTTAGATAGTTTTTCATGCTCCATCGCATGCTGACAATTCCTAGAAAACCAGTCATTTAGTGCACTCGGGGTTTCATCATCTTGCACCGCGACTGTGGTCTCATTGACTCTCGGGTCTAGAATTACCTAGAAAGCGTTTGCCAATGTATGTCAGCTGCGTACGGCGGTGCTTCTTGATTGTAGCGTTTTGTGAAGGGCCAAGGTGGCCCGATTTCCCGCTTGAATGCGCCGCTGGATCTCCTCAATAGTGTTGTCCGCGGTCACCAGCGATCCCAAATATCCGTACATAACTACCACTTCCAGTTTATCGTCGTCAACGGTAACCGTCCGCGGGAAATACGCGTTTGTTTCCTCTCATGTATTTGGTATTCGACGCAGTTATTTTTAGCTCAATCCTCTTAGAGTTCGCTTTCAGTCTGGTGTAGATTGCCATTGCTTCCGTCGTCGCAAAGTTCTGGTTATGGTATCAAAGTAATCTGCAAAGCCTAGCAGTTGGTTACTCTTGGTGAAAATCGTGCCTCTCATTTTGAAGGCCGCTTGTCGGATCACCCCCTCAAGAGCGATATTGAACAGTGTGCCAGGATAAGCTGTCACCTTATCTCCAGCCATGCTTCCTCTTGAAGAAACTCGAGAATATCCCCGAGATGCGCACGAAATACATCATTCAATGAGGCTCTGATCAGTCGCGTCAGTTGATCTGGAAATCCGTATTCGTGATTATCGACCATAACTGGTCACGATCGACTGTATTGTATGCTGTTTTGAAATCAATAAAGATGTGATGCGTGGGCACGTTATAGTACATGCATTTCTGCAAGATCTGCCGGATTGTACAAATTTGGTCCGCAGTTGTGTGAAACCACCTGGCAATTCCCTACGAAACCTTGTGATGTCGGTGGTGGTCGGCGTAACAGGATCTGGGAGAGTACCTTATTGGCGACGTTTGTCAGCGTTATGCCGCGCTGTTTAAAACAGTAACTTCTTCTCCTGCCAAAGCTATTACCAAGACCCAGTTGCTGCCAGCTTCCTTCTGCAACTTCGCCATTGAGGTGTTCGTCGAAGAACTACTTCCACCTGTCGTGTTCATTTGTGGTTAGATTCCTTCCCTCGTCCCTAGACATGTCAGGTTTCGGTGAGTAGCCCGTACGAGTTTGGTTCGCCTTCTCGTAAAACTTCGTTAGTTCTCCTTTGTGGCAATACTCAGACAATCTTTCTAAGCATTTTTTTCACTCTCCACTGCTTGTTGGCATTCCCCATCAAACCAATCATTTTGTATACTCCAGGGCGGTTCAGCTGCCGCCGTAGCGATCTCTCCGATGGCCGAGAGTATTCTGCCCTTACCGTCTTCGAGGTTTGCAGCACTCCTCGGAAGAAGGCAGTGTCTCATTTAGTGCATAGTTCTCGACAGAATCCGGGTTATCTAGCTACCTAATGTTCAACTGAAGAGTACGGTATTGACGTGTCTGGTATAGGACAGTTTTGAGTGTACATATACTGCTACTAGTACGTTGGTCAGGTGATCTTAATTTGTGGATATCTTTGCGTGAGAAAAAGGTACTTGAGATCACCAGGTTTCGGAGAGCTGCGAAGTTTATACATCGTTAGCCCTTATCGTTCGCGTCCCATCATCAGTCGATACATTTCTTCCCTACTGTTCATATCTCCGATGACGATTCCCATGGCGAGCAGCCTCCCGTGGCGTGGCGAGCAGCAGTAGTACATTGCCTCCAGCCTCGCGTAGAAGCCTTACTTCTCATCGTCGGGCGGTGCACATTGATGATGTTGTAATTGAAGAAACGGCCCTTTATCCTCAATAGACAGATTCTCTCGGTTACCGCCTATCAAACTATCAACGATCCTACAATCTGCCTAACACAAACAAAGCTTGTTTTAAGTTCGTTGGTGATGCCACCGCTTTAGTAAAACCGGACCTTCCCGCCGCGAACCGTCCAATCCTACTCTCTTTTGTGACAAGTTGCCTGCAGCGCTGTGACGCCGAGGCTACGAGGTTCAAGCTGTTCTAGCAGAGGAATCGTCAAGCCATCAAGAGTCGCCCTGACATGGGAAACACACTGAAGGCTAACAACCCAAGTAGCAATTCTAAACCCGCTTGGTTTTATTTGAGTTTTATAAAGGTTTTATTGCGGCTTGATGTTTACCTCTGGTTTTATCACAGTGCTACGGAATACCAAGATGATGCAAGTCAAGAACTATTTATAGCTAGCTATAAAACCATAATAAAACTGTTAAAAATCAAATTTATTGTGGCTGCTTATATTACCACGATAAAACTGGTTGGCTGCAACACATCTCTTATAAACTTACTAGAAGTGGGGCATAGCAATACAATATGGCGCACTAATAAGAGTTGATCTTATTGCGATTGCTTATCAAACTGCAATAAATCTACTAGTTTTATGGTGTTTCAATATGGTAACACCCTGACCAAATAGATTTTGTTGCTGCTGTTATAAATAAAAGCATAAATAAAAGTTAAAAGCATAGATAAAAGCAAAGCAAACTGTTTCATTCATATGGCCTCATATGACCGTTTTCTAGCCATTTTTTGGTCCCTAAACAACAATTCATCAATGCAAACTGTCCGTTGCAGAACCGAAGTTATCATTAATCAGTGTTAATGTCAGAATGCAATTAGAATGATTTCGCTATAAACTAAGATAGACCTAATGAATATATTTATTTTGTTTAAACAATAGGCTTATAAATTTGCAAAATTATGATGGCGCGTCAATTTTAGCCACTTATCATTCTAATATGGACAATAACATTTAATGCGCATATGCTGCACAACAACAGAAACTGCTGAAAATATATAATATGTTGTTTGGGATCTTTTATTTTGGTAATGGCACTGTAAATCAAGTCGATCATGATGATCAGACAGTAAAACTTTACTAATTTAACTTTTTAAGCAACAAGCTTTAAACTTTGTAGCTTTGTCGATCAAAGCGAAAAGCTTCTTTAGATTATGATGATTACCGTTGAGCAGCGAAAAGCATATTCGCCTTTATTGCTACTTTTAGTAGAGCGTAATAAACTTACTTGAACTTATGGCTTGTCTCTTCAAAAGGTTATAACAACCTTCTTAATAGCGAGTCTCTTGGTCGGAAGGAAGTTTTATAGAGCTCATGAAAAGGTTCCAGTGGAGTACATAGTTTCATTAGTGGTTTTATGAAATTGGCGTGAAATCCTCTAGAGCAGCGTTTCCCAAATGGGGGTTCGCCAAAAATTTAATTCGCTGCGGAATAGTATAGGAAATTCCGTCAGGGGGTTCGCGGACCAAAAAAGGTTGGGCACCGTTGCACTAGAGGAACGTTATGAAACTTGAATGGCTGGTTGGGAAGGCTATTTCTCGTTACTACACTCAGTATTCGCACGAGAGCCGAAGTTACTCGTATTCCGGTTGGTACCATGAGAATGTCGCTGGATAAGATGTTAGGAACCACTGTGGAAAGCAATGCTATGCATTAGCTAATCGTTCACCAATTACTACTATTCAGTTAAGCAAAACTTCATTTTATACCGTGAATCCCTGTTCGTTTTACCGTTTTCTGAACCTTTTTTAAATTTGTACCCGGCGAGTTTGCAAATTAAAAATGAATCGTTTGTTTGAGAAACCCCACAAACGCCATTTTTAAGAAAATTGACTTTTTAACAGTTTTCGAATCCTTGAGGAGATCCACACCTTCCCTCAAAATTCCAGAAAAAGTTAGTTCCACGAACCCCTTTTAATTGGGGTTGCAAATATCCGTTTGTTTGAGAAACCCCAAATATCCATGTTTCCGATAATCACCTAGAGCGGCGCTGCGATCGGTACAAAATTATCATTCAATATTTACGTGCAGCGTTGTAAGCAGCATTCGAAAAACAATTCAATAGTATAAAAATGTCTTCGGAATCGAAAAATTACGAGTTGGACACAGTCAAAAAGAAGAAACATAGTGTTCGGCGGACTACAGAATACAAGGCGGAAGCTATTAAAGTAAAAGAACGGCGTATAAAATTGAAAAGAAAAGGATGTTTTAGCTGAAAAAGTTCAAGCTGATTGCAAATGCAGATAAGCTTGGATCAGTTAGTCAACAAGATAAACGTAAATAAACCGAACCTGTAATCTAGATACAGTGAAAACTGAAGCAATCTCGTTCCAGAAATCGACAGACTAAACTATCCATGCGTTTCTCACAAAAGCAGTAACCCACCATTTACTATACAATGTTAATAATAGCACAATATATAAATAAAAGGTTTAATCTTCTATTTATCTTTTTTGTTAACTCGTTGCTTTTCCTAATGTGAGTAATTCCGAGTAACTGTAAAATCAATAGTTTATCCGTTCGAAGTATTTAAGGTGCTGTTCACGTATCTCCATTTCCTTTTGGTATAACGTAATTTGAGAACAGACCCTTATTCTCAGATTCTGTTCCATTATCATAGTACGGTTGTTATCCAAGATCTTCTTCAGAAAATATTTATTTTCTGGTTATAACATCTTTAATTACTACTGGCAAAGTATCAAGGTGAATTCGACGTGAATTCGTGTTACTCTGGTCCATTTGTGCAATTCAAAAACCGCCGTTATTCCATTTACCTTTTATTTTTTAATAGGTAAATGCAAACCATGATAAAAATTTCGATTAAAAAAGAACAAAACTTTTTCTAAAACTGGTATTATTTTACTTCAAAATTTTTAATAAATAATATATAGCGCCTGTCCCCTCTTCTTCTTCTTAGCGGTAAGTACTTTTTTAACATCCTCAGTGATATATAGTAGCAAATTACATACTATGAGCATGAAAAGATTACAAGTTTGAATAGAAACGGCCTAAAACTACTTAAGTGCACCGTCAATTTCTCGTTTGTTTGAGAAACCCCAAATATCCATCAACTTTAAAGCCTTGTAATTTCAGCTAGAATTATTATTTTGATCAAAAGATAAGTCTACATAATGTATTTTAGATATTATCATAGAACCTCATACCACAAAATATAAGGATTGGTTCAAAATATTGAGAAAACCAGTTTTTTGTTGTTTTCCAACAATAGTGTCGAGTGGACTTGTGGGGTTTCTCAAACAAACGATTCAAATGGTTTAACTGGCCTAATCAACATGACATCATTTGCTTATGAAGACAATGTACATAAACATGATTTGTTTGTACTGATCGGGTGTATTTGATCTGTTTTTGTTTGAAATCTTTTGGGAAAACGGAACATCCCAACGATTCTGATAGAAATTCGATTGGAGAATGAAATATTCGCTGCCGGTAACTGCCTACTAAATCAAATCACTGAAACAATAACAAAGAGCAGGGTGACCTGTTCCTACAAGTTGCAACATATTTAGAGTTGCTAGTTGTTCAAAATCAAAACTAACCCCGTTAGTTTGCATGAGAAATCGTTCAAATTAGCGGGGGTTCACCGTACTTTTTGTTTTTTTTTTTTATAGCGCAAAGTGTCTTTTGCCTTGCATGGTAATTTCGTGTTTCAAGAAGATGTAATTTGTTTTTGATTTTTCATGAGATATCGAAAGTTGTTTGCTTCAAAAGGCTGTATTTCGGGGACGGTGCAAAATGTCTTCTGGTTGATCAAGACAAAACAGTTTGGGGAATAGGATGGGGTTGGATTTTTTTTTTGATAACATTTTACTTATTGGGAGAAAACTGTATCGACGCTAAGAAATAGTGATTTTCCGATTCCTTGGTTAATTTTCCTCAAACATTCAAAAAAGAGTTCTTTTCTAATCCTAATATTTTCGGAGATTAAGTATATGAAAGTAAGAGTTTATAGCATAAACCGGGCTTGAAAGTGGTCGATAGATAGGAGATCCAATAGGCACGAATGATTTTTACTTTTTTAATTTTCGTTCATATCTGAAACGGTTGGTTATCTATTGCGAAGTCACTTTGCGTAGAATGAAGCATATAAACTTTATTTAATCCCTTTAAGCGCTAGTCCACTACATTTTGTAAATGATAGCTTTTGGTAAATCGATTTTATAAAATTGTTCACATGAACCACAAAGTTGCGCAACGTTAGTTAGTTAGTTTGATACGTTCTAGGAAATAGTTGTTTGCACGGTAACAATTTTCTGATAAATTGCGAAAAACGTGCCGATCTTAAAGCGTTGTAATTATAACTGCGCACTGCTACCGTAGAATGAAACAAAGGAAGTGCAAGGGGACTTTATAATACGTGATCCGATCATGACCTAATGGCGTAGATGAGTTTTATTGCAGAACAAATTGGTTATAGTAATATATATATAGTAATAAGTAACTGGACAGATCGTTGAATACAGCAAACCCATTAAAGCAAGTTGGAAGTAATCAAACATAAACTGCAACCTTCCGCTGTGGTCAAGGGTCTACGAGTGTCGGTAATCTGCTGCAACCAGACCTGGGTTACTTTTATGTTTTTGTAACTCTTTGCAAGGTAAAGGTTAATCACAGTCACGATTTTGCAGTAGTTTTTATCTTTATGCCAGCTACTGCGACACATGTTTGACGGCAGCGTGTGTTGCATACGATTGTATTTTCATAATGTATTTGAGATAACCATCTTCTTCGCTCCAGCGTGCAAACAAAATGTATTTATATCTTCTCATCGTTTTATAACTATTCGTATCTAACTTATGGTCAATACTTCGAAGACAATAAATTGCATAAACCTCAACTGAGCAATCAAAACTACTTCAAACCAGTTGTCTTGGTATGGCCGACTCTGTGCATTTGTCATGAGGAAGCTTGCGAGCTTGCCTGTTATCGAAAACCGGCTCCAGTGAAGTAAAAAAAACTAGACACGTGCAGTTTTAGCCATTGTTTTTGTCCTTGCCACGAAAGTTACCGTTGAGCGGTTGCAAAAAACTCCCGGTCTATTCGCACATGCGTATCAAAGCTCCGCCAAATATATGCCGAAGAATGCTGCCTAGGAACTGGATGCATTAAAAACCTAACGCAATTACAACATTCCCCCCTTCGACTTTGCCATTCACTGCTCGTCCATCGGACGCTCAAATATGAATGGAGTAATAAAGTCGCTTTCTTCTTGCTAACCATAGACATCCGTGCGGCACGTTGCATAGCCGGTTGCGACCATCGCATGGATTTTGCATGCGTACGAAACCGCTTGTTGGCCCCTCGTATTCTACCGCACTTCCCTACACACAGTAGAGGTGTCGTATTTACATACCGATTATAGTGACCGTGCACGGTAATTGTTAGTAATTAAAATAAAATACGCATCACGGATTGGGCGCTGGTTGAGGGTCGATTTTCCGGTCCGAAAAACAGTAGAGTCTTTCTACTGGACAATAAAGATGAACGGAAAAGGATCGGCCGTAATATATGCTGAACACACCCGCGTGTCCGGGGATCCCACTTGTAGCAGCGGTTTAAAGGAGGTTATATGGTTTAATTAATTAAGGTACGCAGCGAAACGATGTCCCCGGGGGAGGCACGCGATCAATCAGATTTGGTGTGATAATTGCTGGTTACAGCATGAAGTGGATATTAATGAGTCAAGCAATTTTTGCGACGAACATCGCGGCATCGTTTAGTGGAGCATTCCGCTTTCTAATTTGTTTGATATTTTATGCTGAAACTTCCCGTTGCTTATCTGTTTTGTTTTTTTTTCTTCCTTTTTCTCCTGCTCAGGTGACGCAAGCCGGTGATTATGTTCTAGCCATTGCCTCAATGCTGCTGGCCCGCCTTAAACACGACGAAGTCACACACATCCTCAGTCAGGTTAGTACAATATGGAATTGCTAGTTAAGCTTGGAGCATTCAGTTGAGTTGCTTATTCAGGAACAACTTCGAAACATTTGCGTGTTGTTACCACCAATATCCAATAAGTTTTTCAAGCCTCAATTGATCATCCCAGATTTACAGTTACGAGTTACAGTTTCGGATTGTTTCTTTTAAAATATTGTCAGAAGGCTGCAGATACTTGTTATTTACATAATTTTACGTAAATTGACACGTTTATATAACAACTTTTATTTTTATAAGCGGGTGGTCCGGTTGCTCGAATTTGTCGGATTTTCGTTCAGTCAAACTAAAGTTTAAATTGAAAAATGTTGCAAGATATACATGCCTGCCCTTAACAAAATCGCTGCTTCTTCTATTGAAAGCTTCAAGTTTCATATCACGATAAACCTAGTTTCGGGGTTTGTTTTCGAAACAACAGAATGCCAATTCCTTATTTATGAAGTATCATCTCCTCATGAAATGCGTCATGATTGAAAATGAACAAACAAGGAACATAATCATTTCATTGGGAAATCCCTGCTCATTCATTGTCCTTCGGTACCGATTACCAACAGTTGATTAAGCTCGCTTAGCGTAATATTTGATCATGTGATTCGAAGAGGAAAAAATCTGTATCATCAGCGAGCATGACTTGCTAAACTGGAAACAAACCAGATAGCACCAGTTGCAGTTTTTGGCAAGCGAATTATTCATTCAGCTCCATTTTTTGTTTGAATGTGGAACTATGTTTTTGTTTACTATATGGGTTGCACCTTAGAAATGTATCTATGCATTGATAGATACTGAGAATATCATAAAAATTTGTCGAGTCATTACCGTCATCCGGGGATACTTGCAACACTTTTGAACTTTGACTTGGTATAACTTTCGAAGTGTACCGCTTAGTTACCGTTAACTTACATTGTTCATACTGTCTATTACGATAATTATCTATTTTACAAGTGCTGCAAGCCGCGCTATATTGGAAGTAACAACACGAATTCATCGTCTCTTCTCCAAGTTCAAAATATAAACAAAGCTCAAAGTTACTATTTGTTGGCTTATATGATGCACTAATTGTGTACAGGAGCTGCCAAAAGCATAATGCGCAGACGTGCTGCAAGTAACCCCGGTATTGCAAGTATCCTCGGATGATGATATTGAAAGAAAACCGGGTTGAAAGTTGATCTGAACGCACAGAACAACCTGTAATGTGGGACTGGAGTGTCGCAAAAAAACTGATAAATGACTGGATTGCAGTATTTTTATTCAGCTTTATGATCCACAGGCTGGCAAAGGGTGAACATGTGCATTCCATAACCTTTGTTCATTAACTCCTATTCCTACCTCCACGAGGTGCCGGCTGGGGTACGCAACTTCGGTTGTCGTATGCTAACAGGAAAGGGGGCACAGTGGCTCCCGCCCACATTAAGATGGCAGCCCCATCAGCGGGATAAGGACCTTAGGTTAACAGCCTACTGTACCAGAACACACAAAAAGTTAATGAAAATGAAAGAAGAAATCTCTCCGGATTATTGGCAACGACCTTTAGCATGAAAACACGGACACGAATCGGAACATGGAATATACTGACCCTTGCCCAGCAGGGCAAGCTGGCTCAACTTGCAAGGGAAGCTAGCCGCCTGAAACTTGAAATCCTGGGGCTGAGCGAGGTCCGCTGGCCGGGTACTGGCGAACACAGGACATCATCCGGGCAAGTCTTGCTCTACTCTGGCATACGAGGTGAAAATGCTACTCGAGAAAGAGGAGTTGGATTCCTTTTGAGCCCAGGGGCACGTGCGGCCCTGATGAAGTGGGAACCAATAAATGAGCGAATAATCGTTGCCAGATTTAGAACACGGGTTAGGAACCTTACGGCAATCCAGTGCTATGCGCCAACAGATGCTGCCGACCTGCAGGAGAAAGAGAGCTTTTACAGCCAGCTGAACAGCGTGGTTGAGAAAATCCCGAAGGGGGACATCCAAATTCACATGGGCGACTTCAACGCGAAGATTGGCTCAAACAACGCGGACCTTGAACGCGTCATGGGACGCCATGGCCTAGGAGAGATGAGCGAAAACGGGGAGCTGTTTACAGAATTCTGTGGTAATAACGACATGGTCATTGGTGGATCGCTCTTCCCCCATAGACCAGTACATAAAGTCACGTGGGTTTCCCGCGACGGCCGAACAGAAAACCAAATTGACCACATCTGCATCAGCCGGAAATGGAGAAGGAGCCTTCTTGATGTACGCAACAAACGCAGCGCTGACATTGCATCCGACCATCATCTTGTTATCGCTGAGATACGTCTGCACGTCGCACGTGTCCAACGACGGGAGGAGAAAGTTGGGTGCCGCTACGACGTCCGCCGATTGGAGAATTCTGAGGTGAAAAGGGCCTTTGTTGAACAACTTGAATCTCGAGCCTCGGATTTGCCATCTGGTGGAACCGTCGAAGAGCAATGGACCGGCATCAAGAATGCCTTCATCACGACCAGTGATGAAACCCTCGGCAAAGCGCGCAGCGGGCCGAGGGAGTGGATTTCGGATGAAACTTGGAGAGGAAGATCGACGAGCGGAGAGGCGAAATCCGGCATTGAACGAGCGCTAGATCGGCTAAGACAGCTGTCCGTCGACGATACGCCGAACTGGAGAGGGCTGTTAAACGTGCTTGTAGGCGGGACAAGAGAGCCTGGACTAACTCCCTAGCCGAACAAGGAGAAACCGCCGCCGCCAATGGTGATATCCGTTTGTTGTACGATATTTCTCGCCGCCTTAGTGGTGCCAGGATGAATACAAAGATGCCGCTAAAGGACAGAGCTGGTCAGCTATTGACTGACCGTACAGAACAGCTTAAGCGATGGACTGAACATTTTGAACAACTCTTCCGAGTTTCAAATGTCAGAGACCAACAAAACCAGCAGCGTACGACGCCTACAGTTCGTCGAATAAATCGCGTGAACTCGGAGGCGCCATCGCTGGATGAAATTGTAGCAGCCATCAAGAGTATGAAATCCAATAGAGCGCCAGGGATAGATCGTATTTCAGCCGAAATGCTCAAAGCTGACCCATCTTTGTCAGCCCAGATGATGCATCAGCTTTTCAGCAATATTTGGGAAACCGCAACTTTTCCGGTGGACTGGATGCAGGGCATATTGGTCAAAGTCCCTAAGAAAGGAGACCTAACGGAATGCGGTAACTGGCGTGGCATCACGTTGCTCTGTATTACTCTCAAAGTACTCTGTAAGGTAATCCTCAACCGGATCCAGGAGAAGATCGACGCTACTCTCCGGCGGCAGCAAGCTGGATTCCGTGCTGGCCGATCATGTGTAGACCATATCACAACGCTCCGCATTATATTGGAGCAGATCAACGAATTCCAGGACTCTCTTCTGCTGGTGTTCGTTGACTTCGAAAAGGCGTTCGACCGACTCAATCACGAAAACATCTGGGGCGCACTTAGGCGTAGAGGAGTTCCAGATAAGCTAGTCCATCTCATCGAGGCTCAGTACGAGGCGTTCTCGTGCAAGGTTTTGCACGACGGCGTCTTGTCCGACCCCATAAGGGTTACTGCTGGCGTGAGACAGGGCTGCATTTTATCACCGCTTCTGTTTCTCATCGTTATGGATGAGATATTAGTTGGAGCAATTGACAGTAGACCAAATCGAGGATTGCCTTGGAATCCTCTAACGATGGAGCAGCTAAATGACCTCGACCTAGCCGACGACATTGTCTTGCTCGCACAACGCCGAAACGATATGCAGAGCAAGTTAGACGACCTCTCCGAGAGCTCCCAGGCAGCAGGTCTCACAGTCAATGTAGCGAAAACTAAGTCTATGGTAGTGAACACTGACAATTCCACCAACTTTACAGTAGCGGGACAACAAGTTGAGCAGGTAGCCGTCTTTCAATATCTTGGTAGCCAAACAACGCCCGATGGTGGTACCAAGACTGATATAGCCACACGGATCAGGAAGGCCAGGGGTGCCTTTGCAGGTCTGCGAAACATTTGGCGCTCAAACCAGATCACTCTACGTACGAAAACCCGAATCTTTAATTCAAACGTTAAATCCGTACTGCTGTATGCCTGCGAAACGTGGTGCGTCTCAGCGGAGACAACGCAAAAACTGCAGGTATTCATTAACCGGTGCCTGCGATATATTATTCGTGCCTGGTGGCCTGATAATTGGATATCCAATGAGGAACTCCATCGTCGGTGTCATCAACGGCCGATAGCCACAGAAATTCGTGAGCGTAGGTGGAAGTGGATCGGACACACCTTGAGGAAAGGAGCGAACGAGGTTTGCAGAGCAGCACTCGACTGGAATCCACAAGGACAGCGTAGAAGAGGCAGACCCAGAGGCTCATGGAGACGGAGCTTAGCCAACGACATCCGGGCTGTAGACGAGAACCTGTCCTGGCGACAGGTAAAAGCCATGGCGGGTAACCGTCAGCAGTGGAGATCTCTAATTTCATCCCTTTGTTCTGCCGGACCGGCGGACATGGACACATAAGTAAGTAAGTAAGTTTATGATCCACAGTATTGCATCATTGCTTGTCTCTGGTTCTGATAAAATTTCGAACTTTTTTTTTAATAGAACTCGTCCATAATCTGCACAGTTAACGGTGCGACTGAATCAATATGTTTCTGCCACTTTAAAAGCATTTCTTTAGCACCGTTGACGGGCCCCCCGCGTCGTCGTAGTCGTTGCTTGACAATTGCCCAAACTATTTCAGGAAAATTTGGAGGGTTTGGGTTTGAAATGGACATTATTACATTATTAGTTGCATATCACTCTAGCATCACTTTAGAATAGGGACAGCTTGCTAAATCAGGCCAGAATATAATATTACCTTTATGTTTACGAGTGAATGGCAAATCCGTTTCTTCCAGTATTTTTCCCAGTATACATTTTACGTCATTGCTGAGGAAATTATGAAAGGCTTCAGCTCACAGATATATTTTTCTTGCCAGATCATGCTCTTCTTTGCGAATTTATCAGCAGACACGAATTCATGCCCCAAATTTTTGGCCGGAAAGTTGCTTGAATTCCATTTTTACGTAAGTTTCGGCGCCCATCAAAATACATCTGTTGAATTTCGTCAAAACTTGCTCGTAGAAATGCCCAGCATGCTTCTTGGCTACCAAATTCTGCTTCAAGTGCCGATCCGGATGTTTACTGGCACAGTAGCCTTCGTGACCGAGGATATTCTGCGTGATTTGATAGTTGGCGTCGTACCTTCGCATCATCCCGGATGAGGATGCAGGGTTTGGATTTAACGCGTCTTAATATATTCCTCTACACTTCTCGGTCCTCGGTTTCCACACCCTAGGTTCTCCACATAACCTTTTAGAGCATTACACACTGTTGATTTTGGCATTTTTAGCACTTTCGCCAACTTTTATCCAGACCGCTCTGGATTTTCCAGGTGATTTTCCAGGGTCCAGGTGATTTGTTTACGTCGTTCAAGTTCCATTCTATACTGTTCCATACTGTACTGCTGTACTGCTGTACTGTAGCCAGACTTAAAGCATGCTGCTGCTGTACTGTAGCCAGACTTAAAGCATAAACATCAGGCATTGTCAAAAATGAACAAATCAGCCTATCACATGTAAGCACGATTTTGATTCTCAGAGCCGCACAGCCCAAGTAACAATACGAAAACGAATACGAAACATTTTATAAAGGTTTCATTGCGGTATGAATCAAAACCTCTGGTTTTATCATGGTATTGCAGAATACCAAGATGATTCAAGTGAAAAATTTATTTATATCTAATAAAAGTACTACAAGTAGGGCTTAGTAATTCAATGTGGCATAACAGTCAAAGATGATCTTATTGCGGTTGCTTGTCAAACCGCAATAAAACTATTAGTGCACCATAAAACATATTAAGGTGAAATTAGTCGTCATCGATTCTGCCAATTTCAAAAGCAGTTTTTTTGTTTGAAACAAAAATTCTGTTCATGAAAATATAATTGAAGTGTTCAGATTCGCAAGAAGAATGCAATATTTACAATTTTACGAACAAAACTCCGCTTTTGGGCCCAAAAACTGCTTCCAAGATTGGGCTCTCCGATGAAAAGTTGATGACTGCTAATTTCCCGTTAATATGGTAACACCCGGACCAAACAGTTTTATTGCTGCTATTATGAAGAAAGAACAAATGTATTTATTTTGTTTGAACAACTGGTTTTCAAAAATTGCCAAATTTTGATGGCATGTTAATTTTTGCTTGCACACTAGCGCTCTCTGTTATGCATGTTATGGAGTAGCTTGCATTTGCAGGGTTTTGTACTGTAGGTTTTTTACATTTGCAGGGTTTTATACTGAAGGTTTTTTACATTTGTATGGTTTTATACTGGAAACTCGAAGCAACACTCGAGCGCCGCGGTGTGGTCATGTTGCGAAACATGCTTTTTTGAAAAATAAGTGGTTTTTGAATGGACGATGGAATTAACGCGAGTGTCTCGTCTGTTTGTCTGGAATACAAGTTAATGCGCATATGCTGCACAACTACGGAAACTGCTGAAAATTTATTATATATTCTTTAGTATATTTTATTATGGTCGCTGTAAATCAAATTGATCAGTATGTTCTGTTCACGGCTATATATTTTCAAGGTTATAAAGCTTTAACTTTTTACGTGTTTGGGGCGAACGAACAAACGGTTGAAAGCCCCATCAAATAGTAAATAAATAAACTTTTTACGCAGCAAGCCTTATGCTTCATTGCTTTGTCAAGCAAAGCGAAAAGCTTCATTAGATTATGGCGGCTGCTATTAAGCAGCGAAAAGCATAAACGGTTTTATTGCAGAGGGCCACTTATAGGGTGATACAAACTTTTGTTTTTTAAATACACCCAAAAAAGTTTCTTTCCTTCAATAAAGTTGCAGAACACATTATAATAGGTAACTTGGCTGAATATAGTAATTATCTATTTCTTGCTGGTTGTCAAATATGATGACTTGTTTAAAAAGAGCACCTAAAAATCAATTCTGCACAATTGCACACGATTTTTTCATTGCTTTCAAATATTTTACAAAGTTATTCAGTATATTAAGATACACATTTTATCTAAAAACTGTTTGTCGCTTGGCCGCAGATAGGCCCAAATTTCTCGATAAGGCGAAGTTTCGGGCTGTTGTTTAGAGGGTTGTTCTTGATGATACAAAAACAACATTGATATTTTTGTAGGGTAAGACTGTCCAGAACGCACCGGGGGGGTAGAATGGCCCATGCGATTAATTGCTTAAAAACACGAAAAATTGGTAAAATGGTAAAATTATGAATGCGCATTTTATTTTGGTGTAAAACACGCTAATTTATAATTGTGTAGAATGTAAAAGCATCAAACATAGCAACATCCAATAAAATCAAGCGATTATCCGCGATCTCATTCCACATGTAAGAAATCACGGTTTTCTCTTAAGCTTTTACCACTAGTCGGTTCATAATAATTTCACAAATTTCATAATAAATACAGTCTTTCTAATTGATATACTGTCATACTCGACGATTCATCACAAAAACGGCATTAACTATACATATTTTTCACATATATTGCAAAAAACTTCAAAATACAAAACAAGGGTAGAATGCATCACAGCGGGATCGAAGAGTTATAAAATATTTTTAATTTGCAGTACATCTTTTGTTTCGGATTATTTATTAAAAATTTAGCAATATTATGTATTGTATAGGACTTAGAATTTGCCTTAAACCTAATTGTACATTGTTTAACTTACAATATTTCATCACATATCAGTTGGAGAAAAGTAGATGATTAAATTTTATTGCCAATTATGTTGAGATATGAACCCATTGTATCCCAGCAAACAAGCGTATGTAACAAACGCTATAACGAACGCTTCCGCCATTGCGGCAGCCTAGTTTTAGGAGTTTATACAACACGTAAATTTTTTGGTTGCGTTTAACGCCTAGCTGGGCAAACTTTGTGCGTTTTGTTCACGGGCTTTGGCGTTCTGCCTCACATAATGATTTTGACTCTTGCCAAAAATCGTCAGAAATAACTAAAAATACTGGTTTTTGTTAGGAAATTTCACCAGTAGTAAATGTAAAAAAGATCCCAAAGTCTTCTAGAAGTTGAAAAACGTGGAACAAACGCGCCGTTGCTCTGCAAAATGATGTTTTGCTTAAGCGGTGCATTCTGCACCACCTTACCCTACTAGTATAGGACGTGCCGGACATAGTGGCAAGATGCCAAATCAGTGTCGGGTCTTTGAGAGATATCAAGAAAGGTAAAAACCACTTTTGGAGGCATTCGTCCTTGCAGATTTATCCGATGACGGTCCCTAATGTGATGAACGGTTTACTCATTTTGCCATATTCGCAGATCGCTTGTCAGACAAGGATTTTTTACAGCGAATTTCGATAGCTTCTTCTTCCCTATATTCTCGAAAACTGTAAATTCAGAGCTGGTAGCATAGAATTCCTGCTCCGACATTTGTTTTGATGTAGGTTTCATTACGCATCAAAACGCGGAACCCTTTTGTGAGGCATTTACTGTACAGCTTCCTTGCGCGAGCTTTTGTCACCATATTCCGTTTGTCATTCCGGTTCGGTACCTTTCAACCTTTAAACTTACTTAGTCCAGAATGGGGCATTATCTTTTACAGACAAAACCGCGATTCTGGGAGGAGGCATAACCACCGGAGCAAAATATGGAAAGATGGGCTTGCACCATCTACAAGAAAAGCTGTAATTATGGCGGCACTACACTGGTAAACGTCGCTTACTGGTTAACTAACTCTTAGTTGGGTTCCTGTTATAATTGGCTATCATTATACCTTGGTTCGATACGCGGGTCCTCCAGTTTAGGTAAAGAGGCACGGTATACATACCTAATAAGCGTTGCCTCAATGACCCTACCTTACCTTATTCTCCGCTCTTTCGCTTTCACGTTTTGTCTCCCCTGAGATACTATAAAACACCTTCGTTTCATTACTTTCTTCAACCGTCCCCTCCGTCGATTGTAAAAAACTACCGTTTTAAAAAATTAATGAAATGCCTGACCTCATTATAAAGGTCAAGACAAAATACAAGATTTGTCTAGGTAATAACCGGACGGAACTAGACTTCTCACTTGGGTGTTTCCAAGTAGGTTTTGGCGACAAAAGACCGACCGTTGCACAGTGGTCCAGAATCGCAAAAGGGGACATTAGCAATTGGGTAAATAATGCGTAACTTTTCAAGGCTGGTGTCTTTGGAGGTGTTTATAACTAAAATATAGCACATTTTTCTGCACCCCTGTGAATTCACCTATAAGGGAGATACTAACTTTTGTTACTTAAATAATTTCAAAAAACAAGTAAACAAATTTACCAAGCTTAGAAACTTGATTCATGAAACTTTGTTGGGCGCCTAATGCAATGCTCGAGTATTTGAAAAATAGAGCAATCATCAATCATACAAACTTTTGCATAGATTTTTAATGATTTACCGTTTATGTTTGATTATGATTTGCTAAAAAATCTAGCCTGCAATCATACATTTTTCCTCGTCAGATCTGTTTAACAAACTCATTTTTTCATTCTATTTAAATCCACTAAATAATGCAATTTACGAGCAAGTGCATTTCTTTAAAACCACAAGGTGCATTTTATAAATCAGCTTCAACGGTAACAAATAGTTGTTAAAGTTTCCCCATCATCGCGCTTCGCGCCAGCCGGGAGCCCTGCTCAGCTCTTGTAAATTTCATTTGTGTTGGAATATGTAGGTTTATTCCCCAGTGCAGCACCTTCCCCATTGCTTGCCTATTCACGCGATGAGAACGGACAACGGTACCCGTCGTAATGAGTTTACCCTACAGTCGTCGGCCGCCCGCCCGTCCTCAACCATCGTCCACTACCGCTGTCAAGGTAATCCAGAGTAAAAGTGACAGCGACGACGTGCCGCAGCCCGTTGTGGGTCATGAATGAAAACCGAAAGTATTTTCCGCACTATTCCCGCTTCGCCTATGTGTGTGTGTGCTGTTACCTCGATTAAAGCAGGTCTGCTGGTCCCGGCCGGTCTGCGGTCGGTGGATGCGTGGAGAGTACCCGGTTGTACAGCAAGCAGATTGTAACTTCACACAAACCGAGACGAAAGTGGAGAAGAGTGGTAAAGTACACTTCACCACAGTTTTGCACAATTTTGCGCGTTATTAGCACACCTCTTGCCTTGCAGAATGAGGAACAAAACACCAAACTGCAGTTAAGCGGGTGCTAATAAATAAGGTGCATCCTCACAGTTGGCCACACACATACGGAATATCCCTAATTCGGTTGGATTCTGGTCACTAGTCAAAGACGATCGGTCAACCAGATTGCCGCTTAAATTAACGACATAATGTACGAACGCTAGTATTAATAACATCGATTGAGTTCGATTGAAACTCCGCAACCTTGTCGGGGGGCTGGCATTCACTTTGCGGCAGCATCCCTTCGTGAGCCGATTAACTCATTTTTAATGTGGATAGCTGATGTTCGACAAGAGTGCAGAAAAAGTGCAATGAAGAAAAAAAAACCGGCAACCTCAATTCAGCCGCTGCTGTAGGTAGGTAAGTATGGCTATTGTTTGGCGGCCGACGAGACAAATTGCCGCGCGTTTTACGGTCACTACCGGAGTTGATTGTTTGATCCGAAGTTCAATTGCAATTACTTCGGTGGGCACTTGCTAGCGTGCACACGTATTGATGTATGTATGCCCATTGCAAGTTGATCTCTAATGGCAATCTTGGTGAAGTGTTTTTTATAATGGTTTGAAGGTTGGATTCACCTACGGGACGGAATCTGCTTCAGGATTGATTGGAAGCACAACAAAGTTACGATAGGGTGACTCACCATTCTTACATCACTAAGCATAATTCACTTCAAATTCTGAATGGTTAATACTTTTACGTGAAATGTTACGAAAATTTTCAATAAAATAACATGGGTTTATTTAGATCATTGAACTGACTGTTCATATGCACAATGTTTTCACGTTTACCACTCAGAACGAAATGGATGTTCGGATATGACCAGCATTGTTATTAGTACGCGGTTCATAAAGCGGAAAAAAGCCTTGAGGTAAAATGCCACTCAATATGCGCTATAATTTGCGGATGAAATCTGATTGCGTCGTAATGAATGATGAAATGTTTCATAAGACCGACAACGGCAGCTAATTCCTGGCTGGACGAGAGCTATAATCGGAAGAGACATTCTACAGTTGTAATCATCCGATGGTAACCGATTTTCCAATGTTTTCGTCATCTACTTATTGGTTATGCCACCTAAAAATTAATCACCTCGATTCTACATTCCGATCAGTCCCGTTTCGATTAAATAGAAATCATATTCTTCTGAGTCTGCTTTAACAAGCAAGTGGTCCTGGGCTCGAATCTTAGTAGAATCAGGCTATTCGATGTTAAGTGACATTAGCAAGTGTTTAGTCTCAGATTCTTAAGCATTCTGCCTTCAGGCTGTTTTCTACATTTAACAATGAAGTCTCTTGTTAGGACAAAATACAAGAGTAGCGCTGGCTCGAGGAGCGTAATGAAGCCTCTTGTCCATAGGCAAATTATAGCTAGTCTTCAGTTATAACTAGCTCTAGAGACAGATCTGGGTTGAAAAGAAGTAAAAGCATAAACAGGGTGAAAATAGGATGCAAACAGCGTCACAAGCACGATTAATAAGCGGTTCGCTCACTATAGTGTTACTGCAAAAAGAACAGAGCGCGGAATGCAGAAAAAACATTTGGATAATAACACAATGGATAAAAATACTGATCGCAGTAATAATATCCATTCGAAAAAAAGCCGCCATTTGTGTACATTGATTTGTCAACGCTGCTATGATCTCGCTGACATTTTATCAAATCAATTTTAAGTCCATCATTTGCTTTTAGATCACTAGGTCTTGATTTGTCATACACCAATCGTCTCGAACATCTGCTATATCGTCATCCTCACCACCTAGTACACATCCAACGCGATGCCTGCCAGAATGTCTATTCGGCTAAATACAAATACAAATATAACCTTTGCTGGTTGTTAATTTGGTATTCTCGTTACATGTTCAGCTTACTGCAGCCTGTCGTATTCCATTTACCTGGCTATATCCGAAGATTTATACGTCTGATACAGTCTGTGGTTTATGCTCCTGCGCCGTACTCCATCTTGCAGCTTGCCGCTCAGGATTGTTCACAAAATCCTATGCCTAAAGGCACCAATAGATCGTCAATCGACCTCCTTCGATGTTCATGCTTCATAGTTGGCAGAAAAGTCAACGTCTTGAAGATGCCTAGTTCTTTACGAATTTGGGTGACTCACTATGGGTCATAGCTGGTCGCACAATCTATAGAAGGTTTGTTTGCCGACTACTTCCAAAGTAATCTCATCGATCACTATCCTATCACCAACTTTTCCTCACCACTTATACTTCGTTTTGGTAGAGTTCATGAGCTTAATTCTCGTAGCTCCTTTCTGATGCTCGATGTGGAACTGTCGATTGACAAGAATCTACTTAATCAGCTTTGTTGCGGAACTCTATGCGTAATCTACTATCCCGCTTGGGTTAATTATACGCTCCTCCTGTTCTTCCAGCCGCATAGAGTCAGGGTGGCTCAGCAAGGACTTGCCGTCACTGTACTCGATCTTGGGCTATTCGTTGTCAATTCATTGCGCGTCTCGACACTCGTAGGTCGGTTTCAACCTGGTCGAGTCACCCAACATGTCTATTCCGCTAGTCTTGGTGACGGAGGGGTTCTCGAATTTGACTGCACAGTAGTCTGACATCCTTGCGATCCTCCAAGCAGTAGTGGTTTCCAAGTCTCCAAGACTTGAAAGTGTACCCGTAACACGCAGGTAACATAACACTCGCTCCAGGGTAGCTTTGATTGGCCGCGTTAGTTTATCCGGAAAACCGTTCTCGTGCATTATCTGTCACAGCAGTTTTCGTTCGACTGTATCGCATGCTCCCTTGAAATCCATAATCCATCCATGTTGCGTGGGCAAGTTGGTTCTAATTTGATCGGGTCTCCATAAAGCCCGCCTCTTGCTATTGGAGATAAACGACGTAACAAAATCTAGGAGAGCACCTTGTAGGCGTCATTGACTCAAATAGACGCTGCCTTGAAGAATATAAACAGATAGTGTGTCTGTGAGCTGAATACGTTAAATAACCTTTGTCGAAGTGGTAATTCTTCGTTAACTCATAGTATATAGGATGATAGGTCTAATGGGTTGCACAGTGCTACTGTTTGCTTCCAACTTTTAAATGTTCAACGGCTATGTTGTCTATTCCAGCAAATTTGTCTTTCTTTAGCTCTTTAGAAAACATTCGATTTCTTTAGCTCTTTAGCTTTAGAAAGCATTCGATTTCTTCATATCGTCCATAGTTGGTGAATCCAAGTTTGTTTGAATGTGCGGAATAGAGCGCGGTATCTATTTAATGATTCCTTATTTACTTACTTAATTGCCTTATGTTCCATAAACAAAACATGCATAACCCAATTCTTCCATCTAACTCGGTCCATGGCTACTAGTCTCCAGTTACATCGCGCCTCTCTTCGTCTTGTTCCAACCGGATTCGATGTGAACTCCATTTTTGCAAGATGGTTGATGCAGTGTACTCCACCATTTGGCGTACGGACGTTAAACATAAATACAATAGGTATAATGCACGTTAGGAACGATTTATGTTAGACATAAAGGACGATAGATATAATGGACAATAGATATAATGGGCTTAATGGACGATAGGCATGATGGACGATAGGTATAATGTGCTGAAGGCATAATGTATGTAGGGTGAATCGGATTATCTATGACGGCCCGGAAGACAAATGGCAGAATCACGAATGGCCGAAAGTCAAATGGACGAAATAATAAATGGCATAGTAAGTGGCATCTAATGGAATCACAAATTACGGAAACACAGATGGCCGAATCACAAATGACCGAATGTCATAAAACATATTCGTGGTCTTCGACCTGCTCAAACGTTCAGACTCAGCTAAAGGATACCTTTTTGATGATAGCTTAACCAGCTTAACATTGATCTTAAAAACAATTTTTTTATCAGTAATATTCGAGAAATTAGCTTTCGACGAGATTCAGTCAAGTTTTATGAGAGTTCTTGGAAAAGTCGGTAGACTCAGGAAAGCGAATGAACCTAGACGGATTGATTTCTGCGGGAGGACTACCCGAGCAGGAGAAAATCACTGAAGAATACCTGATCCAGATATTTTTTGGTGAATAACTGCATATCTGAATTTGGTATTGATGAGCTTGACATAAGAGGTAAAATAGCTAAAATAATAGCTTAAATGTTCGACAAACACTTAAATAATAACTGGTTTTGTTATTGCAATATCTAAATAATATCAATTGTTTTTGCTACACGGGGCATCAGTTGAGGTACTATATCTCAATGAGGCATTTACAAGTCATTCTTTATAGCTTCATAGCTGATTCAGTAATTCATTTGGTATAGTACAAAAACGTAAAATAACTTATTAATAGCATATTGAGGTATCATATCTCATCGAGATATTCACAGGTTATTCTTTGTGAAAATGCGATTACGAATGAATATCAAATTTAAATATGACAGCTGAATTTGATATTCATTAGGTATGGATGAGGTATTGACTCCTGCTCGTGTACCCCACGCAGTGGCCGGCACCTCCGACGGCGGGTTGTCGGCAACACTCGCATCCTGCTGCTGTCTCGCCCTGAATCATCTATGAAAAGACATAAAATATTTTTTACGGAATTATGCCAAAAGGTCATGCCAAATGTTTTTCTTCCAGATGGTCCCTTATGTTTATGCCAATATTTTTATGACAAATGACGCTATGTCAAACAGCATCATGCGAAAAAAAATTTATGTTAAATGGGCGGCCCGGTTCAAATTGTATTGTGAAGGAGCGATGATTGACTCAAGTGCGATATGAAATACAAATATGATATGATATGATATGAATACAAAAGCGAAGTTTTGTAAATTATGCCTATCGTCCATTATGCCTACCGTCCATTATACCTATCATGCATTATGCATTTCGTCCATTATGCCTAATGTCCGAATGCCTTTCGTCCGTACGCCGGTTGTATGGCATTCTAGCAACATGTCCTGCTCCAGTTTAATTCCAATTACCTACGGAACAGTGTATGCTTCTTGATCGTAACGTTTTGCTAAGGGTAAAGTCCTCAGTAAACATTTTTATATGTATATCAGAGCAATAAATGAGTTATATGTACCTATGTATACCCTGAAACATCGAATCTGATGCACAAAACAAGCATATGCGTACTAATTTGGAGGCCATATACGTACTTCAAAATATACGTTAACAATTCAACTTTGAAAGTCTTTGTATGCGATAAAATCCGACTCAAAGCGATTTGCGTTTATAATTGTGTTTTATAATGCTATACAATTCTATACTGGAAGACGTAGGTCAATTACTTGCTATCGTCCAATACGACAGAATATAAACTTGTGTGCATCTAATTAGGCTATATTTACGATCCTGAATTTATTAAAAGTCAATAACGATAATTTTCGTACATTGATATACGAGTTGGTGTTTGTTGGGTCGGCTCGGTTTCCTACTTGTGTTGTCACCAGGTCACCAGAAATACCAAATACATGAACTCCTCTACCACTCCTAGTTCGTTGCCATCAACGGTTACCATTCCTAACCCAGCTAGCATTTTTATATGTATAAAAAGGTAAAAATCAGCATTACGTACAGATATACATGCTAAATAAATCGTATTTCATGCGCAAAATTGGCATATCCGTACTATTTTGGAGGCGATATACGTGATTACGAATAATGTTGAGCGTTACGACTATATAAGTATTTATATACGATAATATCCGATTAAGCGCGAGTCGCTCCGTGCTATTCTACGATTTTGTGCTGAAAATCGTATGTATGTCAGTCATTATCATTATATACGACAGAAAATTAACTTGATCCCGCTTTATCCAGCTTTAGTTACGATTTCGAGTTTGTTAGGAGATATTTACGATAGTTTTCGTACATTGATATACGAGTTAGTGCTAGCTGGGAAGCCATCAACGGTTACCATTCCTAAGAAGTGCGCGTTGTTCTCCCTTGAGCCTCTACCTTTCATGTATTTTGGTCTTCACCGTAGTTATTTTTAATCCAATCTTTCTAGACCCGGCTTTCACGCCGTCACAAAGTTCCTGGCTATGATAACAAAGTCATCTCCAGAGCCTATGAGTCGGGCATCTTTCCTAAAAATCGTGACCCTCGTTTCGATCTCCGTTCTTCGGGCCACTAACACAAGAGGGATGTTTCAAAGCATTCAGGATGAACCAGTATCATGTCTCAGCCCTCGCCGCATCTCCCGACATGCGCAGGAAATACTTCACTCGATCTAATGTGGTTGATTAGTTTGGAAATCCGTATTCATGCATTATCTGCCTTAGCTGGCCTCGGTTAATTGTAAAGTATGCTATTTTGAAGTCCATAGAGATGTGATGCGTGAGTACGTTTTGTTAGATGGTAAAAATTTGGTCCGCACTGATGCGAGCTCCGATAAAGTTCTTCTGATAATTCTCTTCGAAATTATGTGATATCGGTGATAGCCGTTGGTGTTGTCAAGATCTGGGAGAGTACCTTGTACGCGACGTCTACCAGTATTATGCCGCGATAGTTGCAGCAGTCTCCTTTCATCCATTTCCTTTCAGAATTACACTTTCAATACCTCGAGACAGTGGACTCCTCGTTCGCCAAGGCGCCCGGCACTTTGAAAATATGTGGAATTTTTAGCAAACCTAGAGATCTATATCAAGTGATATTTTCTAAATTTGCAATGAAACAACTAGCAAATAGCATAGTTCTGTAAAGAAGAAGAACTGCGGCTTCAAATGGAGTAAAAATTTTTTGGCGGCCATCTTGGATTTGGACGCTTATTGGATTTGATCACAAAAACACCGTTTTCGCCATGAGCCTGCCTACTGATTTTCATTTTCGGACCACCATTGGAAAGCTGAAAAAAATACTATAAGAAACATTCATAAAGTTATATGTTCATTGACATTAACTGAATAAATAAACAGTTATCTGATAGTAAGGTTCACAGCTTTCGTATAATTAGGCCATTGCAAATTATTTTTAAAATTTTTGTCATCCCCCCCTTGGAAATTGGCTTGAAAAATCGGGGGGCAAAAAAACAATTTGTAGGATACGCGTTAATTTTTGTTATTAAATAAAATAGTAAATTAAATTGTCTGTGGGCTCTATAGCCTGAACAGCTCGAAAAATGAGTGTACGAGTTGAATTAACGCTTCTAGCACGAAATAGAAATGGGAATTCGAATAGTAAAATTTCGGTCAAAAAAATTTCTTTCGTTTTTGTCTTTTTTTCATAAATTTTTGCATGGAAAATAATAACGTACATAATAAAAGCAAGAATAGATTTGGTTTTTACGTTTAAACTTTAAATAAAAATGACTAAAATCCATATTTTTTTGCTCGATTAAAAAATTCTATTTTTTCGCACCTCCCCCTCCCCCTCCTTCAGTGGCCCAACACCGGAGAGACTAAAACTTTTTGAAATATTTGTAATGGCCTTATTGTGATATTTACACAATTTGCTATGAAATAAACTACAAACGACATGGTTTTGTGAAGAGGAAGGACACGGATTTCAAATAAAATGAAAAAACAAATTGGCGGCCGGTCCACTGCTTCGACATTCGTCATTCGTACTGATTGTTGTTGCTTCATCGAAGATATACAGTTCTTGGGCTCTTGAACTGGATGGCTTCAATGCTGATGTTTCTGGTCTTTTTGTTAGCTCATTTATTGAAGCATTCGCATATGTTTTCAACTGGTCATTCTAGTGAGGAGAATTTTCTTGTTTCCTTTGTTTTTATGTTCCATGTTCATGCATATTTGCATACGTACACTAAAGTGACGATCGCCGTGACTTCAAGAAATACCATGATATAACCAGCCTTTCCGTAGCTTCGAAGCTGTTCGAAAGCATCATCAGCGACCGAATTCTACAAGCCACGAATCCTATCTAACCGATGGGACGTTGCATCTTGGGCGCGGTCTATGCGTTTCCCAATCACTTGTGAACACCTCTGTCGTTCTGCGAGGCAGCAATTTGAGACCATTTGGAATTTTTTCCTCTTCTTTCACAATGATGTTGCATTTTCGGATGGCTGTAGATTCAACTTATTTACACTGATGATTTAAAGTTATACTTAATGGTCCATTGCATTAGGAACACTTTCCACTTGAAAAGTGGCTGAATGTGTTCGTTAATTGGTTTCCGCTAAACAAGTACATTACAATAGTATCGCTAAATGTAACTTGACGACTTGTCATCGTTACTTAGAATGTAACGGATTTTGGTATTCTATTGGATTCAAAGCGTACCTTACATGCACATTATATATCGATTATTTCTATGTTAAACTGATAAAATGGGTTTATCTACAGAATTGCCAAGGACCTTACGGATCCGCACCTAACTTCTGATTTCGTATGCTATTTTTTCCATTTCACCCAATAGAAAACAATAGGTTTGAAGAGATTTTGTAATACCAAAACAGCTCGACCCGACGTTCGGCATTGCGTCCAGTCTGTGTCACGCCCCGCATTTGCAAAGCATAAGCGGGATAAAATCTCCAAAAGTTTGCTATTTCTTATTCGTTGACACTGCTCATGCAAGCAACCAACCCGACCGATAGTGATTATTCAACATGGTGCTCTATCCCACTTCAATCTAATGCTCTAACTGATGATTAGCGTACAAATTTTGATAGCAAATGTTTGTGCTGCCGGTTGGGAATCGATGTAATAATTTTCCCACGCATGCGTACTAAGGTTACTCGAGATGAAAGCATACAGGAAGATGGTTTATCTAACGATTCAAGACAGATTTGTGCATCGAAACTTATGAAAGAATTCCATCAGATTTTTCATCTACACGGAATCGATGGTTGTGCAACGTTGAACTAGTTTTACTTACAGCATTGTTTCGTTGTGAATGAATCAATTAAGACTGTTAATAGATATTTTTGCATTTTCGAAGATGTGTTCAATTTCGCTTGTGTTCTTTTATTTATTTTCAAGGATTTTTCCCACAACCTGTTAATCTCATACCCACCCCGTACCGCCGCATCAGACTCGTCTTCATTTTTGAATCCTCGCATAAGTGAAGATATTATCATCGTTTAATCCGTGACGGGGCTTTCAGTGCCTCGAATACCGCTTAAAATGACTCCACTTCATGTCATACTTGAGTGCGGTGAACTTCACCAGCCGACCACCCAACAAAGAAGCGCCTGCGGCGCTGGTCGGCAGCATTTCGCATAACACTTCTCGAGCGAGGGTATGTACTTGCCGCCAGCATTGGATCCACCTCCGACGATACTGTAAACCGTACGAGGGAATGAAGTTTAAACAAGCAAGCTTGTCACAGCCACCCATCGATGGTTGTGCGTTTTTGCGCGAATGTTAAGTAACCCATCAACAACAACCGAAGGTGAAACTCCGCAGGGACTTCAATTAGAATTGAAAGTGAGGAACCTGAAAGTTTTCCTACTGGGTTGTTTTGTGAAGTTGGGTTTTTTTACCTCAACAATCGTGTAGTTTGACTCGTAGGAGCCAATTTGGTTCTACCTGATTCATATTTCCTTCAAAATGATTGCTTTCACGCTGCAGGTAACAACAACAAATAAATAATTGAGTGGTGTAACATTATCTGTTAATTCTATTAATACACACTTCTTCATTGGGTTCTTGACTGTCAATGACATTTCCGCGGTGGTTTATTGCTCATGTGGTAGTTATTTCCACTGAACCAGATTGAGTTTTTTGCGCTTCGAGCCAACGACCCGGCCGAAGCCGTCATCATCACGAGTTCAAATTGGCCGGCTAATAGCTCAATCATACTGCTGGCAGCACTTCCCCAAACAGTGTTCCAAATTGAATATCGTATTTGCGATCTTTATGAAGCTCATTAGTCTCGCTGGTACAAAGAGACTACAGGTGGTAGCACACGAAGCGTGGTGGAAGCAGTAACAGTAGCAGCAGCAGCCGAGAGGCAAAGATCCATTATATGGCAGGGGACAAATTGCTTCCGTCATTAACAGCTTGTTTGGTGTGGCATTGCACCTTAAATGACGAAGAAAAAGCTTTGCCAACTTAACATCTGCGTTGGCTTCATTCATGATTTTGAATGTGAAACCCAAGGTTAGTCAAGAGAGGTTTTCTGACTTCCAAATTCGTTTTTCACCCCCGCTGGGTTACCCTTGACGATCACCGAAATTTTCAAAGCGGAAACTGTTGAATGTTTAAACAACGTCGATGGTTGCTAACCAATCGTTCCGCGCACTTCTGTTCTACAAACTGTGAAAACTAGATCACCTATTTTAACTCACCTTGGTGAAACCGACAGCAATGACACTCACCTGTGCCAAGCTTGTGGTTGCTGGCGAAGAAGTGTCTACGTCATTCGCAACCTGGTGACAAGTGGTTAAGAGATTTTTCAGCTCCGGGACAGCGGACAACTTTTCCTGTTGCGATTTTCTGATTCGCTGCTCATCGTATTAGATACCGTTAACCGATTCGCACTCATTTCACTTAGTATCGGCAAGCCTTAGTATTGTAGTCATGAACACAACTGACGTTGTTCGATTTTTTTTGATAATGCGCAACAACACAACAGCATTGCATTTTACGTACCATCTGTCATTTATCACGGGTAACTTGTAATTATCATAATCATTTTTTTCTTAAGCAAAACATTTTTGGATCAACATGTCGGTTAGCTATTACCCATTGCCAGTTAACTAGTTCTAATGCTGCGATGAGCTCGCCATGTAGAAGCCAAAAATTGTATAATTAACTACTGTGCTACTGCGCATAGCAGCCAGCTTGTGCCACGTTTATGTGCTACCCGAGTTGGAGGCGCAGGCTCGTAATTAGGCAGTCAACTACAGCCGAGCCAATGTAAATAAATTATCCAAATGAAAGAAATAGCACTTCTTGGTCGCGCGGCAACCCCTTAGTCGAGGAGAGCGAACGAAGAAACAAAAACCTGTTGAAATATGCCAATCAATATGTTATTGCTGTTGCTGCTGTTTCGAAAAAAAAATAGTCGAACACGAGCGGCCGCAACAATTGAAAAAAGTAAAAAAAAAACAGGGGCACTCGTATCGTCTTAGCAGCAACAACAACGTCGAGAGCAAAACTGTTTTGAAAATTATAGACTTTTAAAGATAATGGCCTCGATTGGGTTTAAGTCTGTGGATTCGGTTCGAATGAGAAATGGCTAGACGCGAATATTGTTTTTTTTTCTTTTTTTTTGGGTTTACCTTTTCATGCACTTGAAGAACTGCCGGAGAGTGGCATCGTTCCGGTTCGCCATTGAGACCACACGACGTCGGAATGTGCGTTAAGCTCGCTGATCATTTGCCATTTGCTTCGGACTTGTATGCGATATGCATATGCATAGAGACTTTGGTCACTCTAAGAGTTGTTCTAATCCCTTTCATGCTTCCAAGGAAGTTCGGAAAGACTGAAGCACATTTTTGCAATGAAAATAATTTAATTTGATAATAAAATTTAGCCTGTGTAAAACAAGACATAAACTTAGTCGATAATTTCATGCGTATTCTGAAATTGCAAAAAAAAAATTATTTTGCACCTGAAGTTTCTCCAAATGGATCAAACGGCATCAACTGTCGATGACGGAGGGCAAAGCGTAAGAATCGGGCGTTGAATCGACTCAGTCTTGGCCATCCCGTTTTGGCAATATGGATGCCATACAATGGAACCGTTTTCGAAAGTCGCACGGATGAGTGAGCAGTATAATAACTTGAGACAATACACATTCGTGAAGCCTTTAGTAACGCGGAAGACGAATCCTAAGGTTCTGGATGATTTGTCCACAGTGCAGGAAATGTGTCGTCAAACGTAACGCCGAGATCCTCCACCTGGTTGACACGTTGAGTTTCAGTACCATCGACTTACTTACTTACTTGTGTGTCCATGTCCGCCGGTCCAGCAGAACAAAGAGATGAAATCATATCAGTCTTGGTACCACCATCGGGCGGTGACTGGCTACGAAGATATTGAAAGACATCTACCTGCTCAACTTGTTGTCCCGCTACTGTGAAGTTGGGTGGATTGTCAGTGTTCACTACCATAGACTTAGTTTTTGCTACATTGACTGTCAGACCTGCGGCCTGGGAGCTCTCCAAGAGGGCATCTAACTTGCTCTGCATAGGATTCCAAGGCAATCCTCGATTTGGTCTACTGTCAATTGCTCCAACAAATACCTCATCCGTAACGATGAGAAACAGAAGCGGTGATAAAATGCAGCCCTCTCAAGCCAGCAGTAACCCTTATGGGGTCGGACAAGACGCCGTCGTGCAAAACCTTGCACGAGAACACCTCGTACTGAGCCTCGATGAGATGAACTAGCTTATCTGGAACTCCTCTACGCCTAAGTGCGCCCCAGATGTTTTCGTGGTTGAGCCGGTCGAACGCCTTTTCGAAGTTAACGAACACCAGCAGAAGAGAGTCCTGGAATTCGTTGATCTGCTCCAATATAAAGCGGAGTGTTGCGATATAGTCTACACATGATCGGCCAGCACGGAATCCAGCTTGCTGCCGCCGGAGAGTAGCGTCGATCTTCTCCTGGATCCAGTTGAGGATTACCTTACAGAGTACTTTGAGAGTAATGCAGAGCAACGTGATGCTACGCCAATTACCGCATTCAGTTAGTATCTGCTGTTTTAGGGACTTTGACCAATATGCCTTGCATCCAGTCCACCGGAAAAGTTGCGGTTCCCATATATTGCTGAAAAGCTAATGCATCATCTGAGCTGACAAAGATGGGTCAGCTTTGAGCATTTCGGCTGAAATACAGTCTATCCCTGGCGTTCTATTGAATTTCATACTCTTGATGGCTGCTACAATTTCATACAGCGAAGGCGCCTCCGAGTTGACGCGATTAATTCGACGAACTGTAGGCGTCATACGCTGCTGGTTTTGTTGGTCTCTGATATTTGAAACTCGGAAGAACTGTTCAAAATGTTCAGTCTATCGCTTAAGCTATTCTGTACGGTCAGTCAGTAGCTGGCGGTGAGAAATGTCGTACAACAAACGAATATCACCATTGACGGCGACGGTTTCTTCTTATTCGGCTGGGGAGTTAGTCCAGGCTCTCTTGTCCCGCCTACAAGCACGTATAACAGCCCTCTCCAGTTTGGCGTATTGTTGATGGGCAGCTGTCTTAGCCGATCTGGTTTGCGCTCGCTCAATGCCGGCTTTCGCCTCTCTCCGCTCGTCGATCTTCCTCCAAGTTTCATCCGAGATACACTCCCTCCGCCCGCTGCGCGCTTTGCCGACGGTTTCATCACTGGTCGTGATGAAGGCATTCTTGATGCCGGTCCATTGGTCTTCTACCCTACGGTTCCACCAGGTGGCAACTCCGACGCTCGGGATTCAAGTAGTTCGACAAAGGCCCTTTTCACCTCATAGCGGCACCCAACTTTCTCCTCCCGTCGTTGGACACGTATTTCAGTGATAACAAAATGATCGTCGGATGCGATATCAGCTGTCAAGAAGTTGGTTGCATACATCAAGAAGGGTCCTTCGCCATTTCCGGCTGATGCAGATGTGGTCGATTTGGTTTTCTGTTCGACCGCCGCGGGAAACCCACGTTGCTTTATGTACTGGACTATGGGGGAAGAGCCATTTTTTCCAATTTTCGAAAAACTGACCGCGATAAAAGTACAGTGATAAACAATACACTCCAAACTATTTCTACCGAAATTTTCCAGAGAAAATACCCATTGAGTACCGTCCCTGGCGAGGACTCATTCGTTCCTCTGGCCAGTACACTTAAACTATAAGAGGGACTTTTGCACTGTCAAGAAGATTCAGTGGATAATATACAATTCAGCACGAAGGAAGGGTAAATGAGGGGCCTGAGAATAAATACCTGTTACAGTCATTTAACATCGGATGGCCTGATTCTACTAAGATTCGAACTTATGACCACTCGCTTGTCAAAGCAGAATCGTTAACCTTGCGGCTGCGGAGCCCCTAAGATCAGGATGGCAACTCAATCTGTGATTTCAAATTCCTGGTTTTTTCCCGGTTTTCCTGGCCGATTTTTGAAAAAATTCTGGTTTTCGAATATAACTCAAAATTAGCACCAAGAACGGAAAAATACAAGTTTTTTTGTGTTGAATATAATGCTGGAAAGTTTGCCGGGTAATCTATTCCCTTTCACTAAATGTGAAAGAGTAAAGATAAAAATTTATATTTGCTACACTGACTAGGATTGAAACCAGCGGTGAGTCTTCTCTAGCAGAATTTTCTCGTGAAAATGAGTCGGCTACTTCTGCTAAAGGTAAACATTATGAGAAAGATCTACGAAAGAAGCAAAATCGAGACAAAATCGGACAAGATACTTTTTCTCATCCGGGTCTGTCTTTTACAGACCTGCGGTTCCAAGTTAGGATGGTAAGCCGTCATTTTACGGTATCTTTGAAAGATGCGCTTCTCAGAGGCCTGCACAGGGTTCTGTGTGCCATACCCCCCAACTCATTCATGCCTACTTATAAAAGGCATGGATTAAGATTTTGGGTGGTATGGTTAAACTCTTGCAATTCCGCATGACGGATTAAACGCTTTGCTAGGTCATCCCCTCGGGGGTGCTAAGTTTCCTAACTTAGTTAAAAGTTTTATGCTCTTTTCGAAGACGACCAATATCCCTTCGGGAGTAGAAATGCTCTACCGGTTTTACCGGTTTTGCCAGGCACTTTTCCAATACCGAATTATTGGTTTTTCTACGATCATAAACCGGTATTTTCTAGCATGATTCAATAACAACTAAAGAAGCTTAAATCGCTGGTAAAACTTTGAAAGTCTAGGGCAAACTTAATTTCATGATTAATAGTTTTCCCAGTTGGCCTCGAGGTATGGTGCTGACCTAATAAGCCATTCGTCGTATGTTCGAATCCCGACTGAGAGAAGCTGTTAGAGTCAATAGGATTGTAGCAACTGGCCCTGCAATTGTAAGCTGGCTGCGAATTCTGTCGTATAAAAACAGAAGGTCAGGTTTCGATAACGGAATGTAGCACCTAGGCTTTGCTTTTTTTAGTTCTACAAATAATAATTCAATCATGTAATTTTTTCAAAGGGAAACCCCTGAAACACCTCACTGTTGTCAGCATAGAGCCGGAGTGCCTCGTGCTTTTTAAGCAGTTGTCTCCATTCAACTCAGTCCGCTTCATGGGTCATTCATCGCTAATTTCCCAGTAGTTACAAGTCGTTTTTGATCTGGTTGAGCAATCTAGCATGTCGATCCCACCGAGTGCTGGTGCGGTTGTCATTTGGCATCCTTACGACATGCCCAACCCACCTCAGCCTACTGACTTTAGCCAGATATACGATTGCAATCTTTCCAAGAAGTGTATGTAGCTCGTGATTTATAAAACGTTCCCACTCTCCGCTTTCAGTTTGTGCTCCGCCAAATATCATCCGCAGCATCTTCCGGTCAAACACGACAAGAGCGCGTATTTCCACTGTAAGTGACGTCACTGCTTCAAGTCTGTAAAGAACTACCGGTTAAATAAGGGTTTTGTACATTGTCAGCTCCGTACAGCGGCGTATGCGTCTTGATTTCTTGTAGCGTTTTGTGAAGGGCAAACCACGTCCGGTTTCCTACTTGAATGTGCCGATTAATTAAGAATATTGCGCAACAACAAAAATGTGCGATATACAGTGAAACTATTCAGAAAATCTTTAGTGAAAATTGACGGAGTACTCTAGAGAAATGTCAGAACACACCACGGAAGAAGGATTCGTTCGGTTGCTAATACAAACTGGAATAAAAATAACTTTCTGATTAGTTAGAATAGCCTGTTGACAAGGCTGAGCCAATTCTGCGGGCTCCAATCATCTCTTCGAATGTCTCTGCCTGATCTAAAAAGTAAATATACGCATTGCATTGCCAGAACCAGTCAAGGCTACTGTCGAAGTGCTGTACCGGAAAAATCGCAAACTCTACGACTCTAGAGCTGCTCTCGGAACACCTCTCACGTACCGCACAACTGCTGTTCGAGTTACTGTACTGGTAGAATTTCAGAGAAATTTCATATATTTAAATTTATTCGTTTTATAATTAACCGCCCTATTCGTGATTTAAAAACAAATGACTTTGTAATATTCTTCATGACATCAAGGATGTTTTGCTAGTAAAATTCTGTAAGGTGCTTCCTTTTTCCGAGGACACTGAATGAAAATTCTCTGCCTCCGCAATTTTTTTCTTGAGAATTTATTCATTAACATTTGTTCTCGTTTAAGAGATGACATTATAAATTCTCTTCGCATTCTAAAACTTAATTTTTTTAATGAACTAGTCAATTAGTTATGCCTAAAAAAATTGAGAACCATTGATTATGGAAAGATATTCTTCAAATCACAAAATTTTCAAATGTAGTTTTTGATTATTAACTTTTACCGGTTTTCATCAATACCGAAAACCCGGTTTTCGAAATACCCCCCGTTATGGGCATCTCTATACGGGAGTACAAGTTTTCTTTTATTTAAATGTTTTTGTGACGTTTTCTTTCCCCCATCCAAACCCTCACCCTCCCTTCCTGATCCTTTTCCCTTCCCATCAGGTAAGTGATGATGAGAAGCCAAAGCGGCGAGGCACAAATGTCCAAAATAAATATGAAGAACGTGCCACCCGAGCCAAAAATACCTTCTGAGGATTGAAACCACCCGTTTTCATAAGTTAACTTAATTTAGTACGATTAACTACTTTAAAGAGAAATTTCGTACTTATTTAAAATTTAAGTCATTCTGTAACTCGAATTGGAAGCTTGCTATTCAATTTTGTAAAATGAAGAGTTGCGGAATGTGACCACAGATTACTTCACAGAGTCTTGCCAGTTGGCTTAATGGGCAAGAAAAGCTAGCAGCTTGTAGCTTGTAGCTGTAAACGCGACAAAAGAGCTAGGGTCAACTAACTAGATGAAGAGGGTCACTACCAGCAGACATATCCATTTATGGTAAAATTTTTTTGCTGCGTTAGTGGTGTTAGCACCAATGCGAAGATGTCGGCACGGGCAGAGCTGGCTAATTACTGATCGACCGTTCGACCGACAAGCTTAACCGTTGAACTAAACATTTAAACAACTCTTCCGTGCCTCAAAATCCGCAGACTAGCAAAATCAGTAGCGCGTGATGCCCACAGTACGTCGCATCGACCATGTCAACCCGGAGGTGCCGTCGTTGATTGAAATTGGATATATGAAGTCTTGTAAATCACCAGGAATAGTCTGTATTTCAGCCGAGATGCTGAAAGCTTGCCCAGTATCGTCATCGCAAATGTTGCATCAGCTCTTCAGCAATATCTAGAAAACTGTAACATTTCCGGTGGATTGGATCCTTCTGTGGGCCCTATAAGGGTTGCTACAGGAGTGAGACAGGGTGACATACCTTCATCGCTACTGTTCCTCGCGGTTATGGATAAAATTTCAATTGGCATTGATACCAAACCTAACCGAGGATTACAATGGAGTAATTAAATGACCTCGAGCTGGCCGACGACATGCAGAGAAATTTAGATGGTCTCTGCTACAACTCAAGGTCTTTGCGACCGTAGTCAACGTGGCAAAGACCAAGTCAGTGGGAGTGAACAATAACAATTCCTCCAATTTTACAGTAGAGGTTGAGGTGGAAGATTTTGGCAGCCACACAACCCCAGACGGTGGTACCAAGACCGATATAAACACACAAATTAGGATGACTAGCGGTGATTTTTTGGATCTTACTTTGAAATGTTTTGTGCTCAAATAAGATCACTTTACCGACTCAAACGCGGATTTTCAATTCTAACGTGAAATCCGGTCTATTGCCTGCGAGACGTGGTGCGTTGCGTATCTATCAGCGGAGACAACTGCAGGTCTTCATTAATCGTTGCCTGAATACATTATTCGAGCTTGGTGGCCTAACAATCGATCGTCGATATCACCAGCGCCAGATAGAAACAGAGTTTTGGGAACGTAGGTAGAGGTGGATCTGACATATTTTGAGAAGAGAATCGAACGAAATCTGCAGGAAACCTGAACTCAACTGTAATCCACAGGGAGAGCAGAAAAGGCAAACCTAGAGGCTAATGGTGGGTTACGCCGTCAACGTCAACGTCCGTCAATTGATTGAGACTATTGATGCAAACCTCTCCTGGCGACAGGTGAAAGTCAGGGCATATGACCGTCGACAGTTGGGATAGCCGACCTTTTGTTTTTTCGAACCAACACAAGTAATTAAGCAATCAGCTAGCATCTAATTTTTTCCTGGTTTTGGGTAAAAATTCCTGGTTTTTTCCCGGTTTTTTCTGGTGAAAAAAAATTCCTGGTCTTTTCCTGGTTTTCCCGGTTTTCCTGGTTGAGTTGCCACCCTGCAAAAATCATACTCTTACGAAAGAACATTCTTGCAGGATAACTAATCAATCATGATAGACGCCAAAATTTGGAGAAAATTGAAAAAAAAGAAAAAAAAAGAATTAGTTACCTTAAGTAATTTAAATAAGTTTTATGCAAGCGCAATATGTCTTCTTCAAGAAACGGATTAGTATAATTGAACTTATCGCGCTCTTGGAAAAATCTTTATCGTGTGCAAAAAATATTAGTTTTATTATCAGTTGATGCTGGATTGGGATACACATCGAAGCTTGATTTGTGTGGCGACGAGGAGGGAAACCTAGCTACGTCTTACGGCAAGGTTTGGGAGAGGGTGTCATTCCAAAAAATCGAAAAATGCGAGCGTCACGAAAACATGAAAGATTTTGAGCGCAAATAGCTTAGTGGTTTTCAAATCGATTTCAACTATTTTTACGACAATCGATCGGAAAATCGTTTACGCTGCCACACCAATGATAAAACCTATTGATTTCAGAGTATGTACTATTGAAAAATTGAAAATAATGAAGCATTGTCCAACTGGAAATCCTCGCTTTGTGATTGATTGGAAAAGACGTTATTCTTCCTAGTTTTAACGCGATTTTAGAAAAAAGTGACAAAACCTTCCCGTTCCAACAGGTCGAAGATTCTTTACGAGTTACGACGATTTAAACTAGGGATGGGAAAACTATCATTAACTACTGATAGTTATCAGTAAGCAATAATATCACTAAGTATCAGTAAGGTTTCGCTATTACTGATATTTACTGATATAGTTACCTCCCAGTTGGCCTCGAGGTATGACGCTGGCCTAATAAGCCACTCGTCGCATGTTCGAATCTCCGCTGGGAGAGGCTGTTAGAGTCAATACGATCGTAGCAACTGGCCCTGCAATTGTCCTGTACTCTACCAGCTGGCTGCGAAGTCTATCGTTTAAAAACAGAAGGTCAAGTTTCGATAACGGAATGTAGCACCTAGACGTTGCTTTTACTGATATAGTTACGTTGTCCCGTTAGAAAAATTAGTTAGATTAAACTTATTGATCGGTAGTTGCGTACGATAAACGTGAATGACACAAAATATCCTAGTCAACGTCAGTAGCCTAAAGCCGGGGTACCTCGTGCTGATTCATGCAGTCGTCTCCATTTAACTCGAACTTTGGCCACACGTCGCCAATTTTCCAGTCGTTTCAAAAGTCACAAATCACTTTCGACGTGATCGTGCCATCTTGCACGTTGAGCCCCCTGTTCCTGGTGCCAGTGAGGTTGTTGAAGATAACTGTTTCCGTCGCACTATCATCCGGCATTCTTACGACGTGTCTGGCCCTACTGACTTTCGCCAAATGTACGATGGGATTCGCTCCTGTTTTCACGAGCGGTGTCCTAGTGTCCTGGTTTACAGCGGAAAATCCTGATTTTTAAAATGAAATCCTGCTTTACTAAAGAAATTGAAGTACAAATGTTTTTATAGTCCTGCTTTGTCAATTTCTCTAGAAACATAGGTTATCTTATCTTCGATGCCTGATTTTACATTCTCAGTTTCGTAAATGTAGCATACTTTCAACTGTTTAAACTGCTGTAGACCCGACTACGGGCAGAAAATGTCCTGATTTTTAGTTGGATCGAAATGGTCACCCTAATGAAGAACTACTGCCCTAATAAAAGATTTGTGCATTATCAGCATCGTACGGTAGCGTATGCTTCTTGATCGTAGCGGATAGCGAAGGGCAAAGTTGGCACGATTTCTCGCTTGAATGCGCCGCTGGATTTCCTTACTAATGTTGTCCGCGGTCACCAGCTATCCAAAATACACGAATTCATCTACCACTTCTAGTTCGTCGCCGTCAAGGGTTACCATCCGTGAGAAGCGTTTAGTCCCTTGGAGCCTCTTCATTTCATGTATGTGATCTTTGACGTATTTATTATTAATCGGATCTTCGTAGACTACTGCTTTTAACCTCGCGTAGGATGCCTCCACCATCGCAAGGTTCCTAGCTATGATATCAGTCATCTTATCCCCTTGTCAACCCTCGTCGCGTCTCGAAGGGTGTGTCCCCGAGATGCGCACGAAACACACCACTCGATCCAATAGCTCTGATCAGCAGCGTCAGTTTATCTGGGAAACCGTGTTCATCCAATAAGTGCAACTGCTGGTCTTGATCGACTGGTTCGTAGGGATGTGCGATATTTTATCGATACCGGAGGTATCGAGTATATGCAGATGACAGTCTTGCCGATATCAGTTAACTCGCGTTGGCCGATATCAGTTAACTCGGAAATGTGTTGACCGGGTGCATTGAAAACTGGTGCTAAAAGTATGACAAATTCAACACCACCGATAAATTCCTAGCCACACTTCGTGTTTGTTTGCATGTATGAAAAAGAGATGAACTTGGTTGCGTCGTCTTAGAAAGCGGTAACGACCGTATAAGCTACGTTCGGTGTTTTGCCAATGTCTGATTCTAATTTGGAATTTTATTTCTTGAGATGTAGATGATCTTTAATATTTTCCCCCCTAGAATAACACAATGTGAATAAATAATGTGAGAAGGTAAACTTATGCGAATCTAAATTACATTCAACACTTTTCTGATTATAGGAGTTGATGTAAGCATTTATGATGCTACTTTTGTTGAAATATAATAAACTATGAACTATAAAATCTTGCCAGGATATTTTCTTCCATTTTAGACCAATCTATTGAAAAATTCGTTTGAAACTGATCAGTTCTAGTTCTGGTGCTTCTAGTTAAAAAACGCCCGCCTGACCAATAAATCTGCAGCGAACATTGTCGAGTGGAACGTATACGGTATCTTGGAGGTGCGGAGATGCCGGCGACATAAACGAGGCAGGTGGCCGCATCGCAAGCCCGTGACGGATCGTATCTGAAAACTTTCTGAATATTTCGGGTTTCGATATCGGTGAATATCGAAGTATCGATATTTTGGTTGCGATATACTCATTACTCAGTATCGGATCGGTCCGATATATTGCGATACCAGATATCGATACTTTGGCTTTCGATTCCCATCCCTTCGTGTGATGCGTAGGCACGATGTGCTCCCAACATATCTGCTGGGTGGTAAAAATGTGGTCCGTAGCTGCGCGAGCTTCCAGAAAGTCCGCTTGGTAGATTACAAAGTAGACTTACAATGAAGAACGCAGTTATAATATAATACAATTTCCTATTTTTTGCTTCAGTGTCCTGATGAGTAAAATTACTGATATTTACTGATAGTTATCAGTAACGTACTGAAATTACTGATAGTTATCAGTAACGATTTTTAATGATAGTTCCCTTCCCTAATTTAAACCTATACCAATTTGATATCTGTGCTTAGGGCCAAAACAAGTGACAAAGTTTCGTCGTCTCAACAAGATTTCTTAGCACAGTGATTAAACCTAGACCATTTTGATGTTCTTGCTTGAGAAGCACGCCAAAAAGTGTGACAGTCTTCTCGTGCCAACAAATTTCTTACGAACGCGATTAAACTTAGTCCAATTTGATGTATGTGTTAGGGAAGTGTGGCCGAAAAATTGCAAAAGTCCTTTATCCCTACAGATCGCAAATTCTTTACGGCGAGACGATTAAAACTAGGCGGATTTGATATCTGTGTTGGAAAAGTGCGATACAACTGTATAGTGTTTGATTATAATTCTGTATGGATATGCATGTTTGCCGTTTCATTGGAAGCGTAGTGAAAATATGTGCTATTGATTAAATGGGATTGGTAAAATCCCTTCAACCTTCCTCCATTGATAGTAAAAATAACCTCTAATTTCTGTAAGGTATCAGAAAAGCAATAGTTTGTGTTCTTAATTTTGTTAAATTATTTCCAAATGCACATAGAAATAACTCAGAAATCTATTGAGGATTGAACGTATACAATGTTACTACTTTGATAAATGTTACATACAACGCATGTAGCATGTATATATGCTGCTTACAGCATGTATACAGAAAGAATCGAATGGTTACATGAATCGATACATGCTATACGATCGCTATCAAAGACACTTACATAGTCCTGCATCATCTATGTGGTCGCGTCTTGTACACAACCCCTCTGATTTTCTTTGTATTTTATCAAAAAACGAAATCAACAAAATAAAAAAACATTGAACTTCAATGTGTAATAATAGTTCAATTTCAACTAGACAGCACTCGGGACCGTTGATAAATCGGCTACATTCTTTTCGAGTTGCATCATCATCCTCCTAAAAAGAAACAGCCCTATAGAGATTACCGCAGACAGGTAACTTTGATTAGCCATTGCCGCCGCCGCCGCCGTGGTGGTGTGGCAGTGGCGACACGATAGGCAGTCAGATTCCGCATAAGGTTCGCCTTTTTCCACACCTGGCGTGCTGCCGTGCGACAATCTTTTCGCTATTTACTCTGCAATGTCCGTGCACTGTACCAGGCACCGTTCATTCATTCAAACTGTTCAATGGCTTTTTGCGCATTCCGATCGCGACCAAAGGATGAGCGCATCGCGATCATACGATAGTTAGATAGTTGTGTCATCGGCGTTGCGCTCCTCGACACAAATAAAAAACTACTGCCATCGAGTGAAGTGCTCTCTTTCACCTGCATCTGGGTATTTAGTATGGTAACGCGTTAACTTTTTAAGGGAGGGTGCTCGGCACTCCCTAACAGGATGAGGCAGCTTTGAAATGCGAGTACCGCGCCTCGCCAACCAGCCGTTAGACATCGTTCGCATAGTTCAGCTATGATGCCACCATGGCCAGTCTGAAATCGACATCATTCTGGTTGAACGCATCAGGTGCGTGTTTAGATTAAACAGAAGTGAAGTCGTACTTGACAATGCGACGATACATGTGTCAAGTAGCACCAGCCGTATGAAACCACAACCTGACACAAGAGGCTGCTCAAATGATATGTCAATCTAGCGTTGGTAGGTTGGATCCGTCTAGTGGATCACTCCAGCCGGTCGTTAGACTAGTGTAAATGACAAATTGAGACCCATTTCGATGAAGTGGATTTGGTAACGACAACGAATGGTTCGATACTTGTTTCGAGAATACGTAGATTTTATGCTGTGCACGCAAAATTTCAACAAATAGTTTCTATCTGTTAATATCATTAAATGGAATATTTTTCTCGCTCCCACAGGTACTGACAGACTTAGTGCAAGGTGAATTCATGCAGCTGGGCTCCAAGGAAACGGAAAACGAACGATTCGCTCACTACTTCACCAAGACGTACAGGAAAACAGCATCCTTGATAGCGAATAGTTTAAAAGCGGTCAGTAGTAGTTGCGTGCTATACTTCTAACTTCTTGTATAACGTCTTTGTTTTTGTTTTTGTTGTAGGTGGCAGTCCTATCCGGAGCGGACGAACAGATGGTGGAACTAAGTTTTCAGTACGGACGAAACCTCGGATTAGCTTTCCAATTTGTGGACGATCTGCTTGATTTTGTGTCCAGTTCGGAGGCGATGGGCAAACCAGCGGCAGCCGATCTGAAGCTAGGACTGGCCACTGCGCCGGTGCTGTTTGCGTGCGAAAAAGTAAGTTATCCAGTTACATTTTTATCGTAACAGTTTAACAAGTATTTTGCAACTACCTGGCACATTTTTGCTGGTAAATATTGGTTGTTAGATAAGTTTGTGTTTTAAATAACAAGCAACCGTGCGTTTGCATCGTTCATCGTACAACGATGGAGGCGCCTTATGTTTTGTTCGAAAACTCACCTACCCACACACTGCCGTTGCTAATTATTCTCTGTCTACTTCGCTTGCAGTTCCCCGAGCTGAATCCGATGATCCTGCGTCGCTTCCGAGAGCCAGGCGACGTCGAGCGGGCGTACGAGCTGGTTCACCAGTCGCAGGGTTTGGAGCAGACACGCTTCCTCGCACGCAAACACTGCGTCGAGGCGCTCCGGCTAGCATCCCAAATCAGCGAATCGCCGTATCAAAAGGGTTTGATAGTGGTCGGCGACTTCGTGCTGAACCGAATGAAATAGTAGTTCCACTAGGTGCGTGCGGGGTAGCTGCCGCCGGTGGCAAGCGCAGATACAGAACAACGAGAAACACCCACCATCATCTCCAAACATCAACAAAACAACAAGAGCAACACCGTCATATCCGGCCACCGGTTAGTGCAATGCGGAAAAAAGGAGGAAAACCAGTGAGAAAGACAGCGACAGCGAGAATGAGAGACAAAGAGTGAACGGGTGCACTAGGATTAGTTTAGATAGGTTTTGGGAAGCAGGAATATTTCGGCAGTTTAAGTAAGCAGTCGAATCCGGGAGGGACATGTACAGCAGTATGTTTATTTTCTGTAATAAAAAAGTTTGTGTGTGTGTGTTTGAGCGAATATTTTAACTGCAACCAAGGAAATAATCATGTTATTCCTCCGTGTGCTTGCTCCGCTTGTTCATCTTTGGACTCTTCGGACAATCGGTACACGTAAGCTTGGGATGGTTTTCCGGAGTGTGTGAGCGCGCCAGAGGAAATAGTGCGGGTTTTATATCTAATAAAATTGTAAAGAAATAAAAAAAAACTCATAATATGTACTAGAGTCAGTAAGATTATCTAGCGGGAAGAAAATAACCAGTTTATTAATCAAGATTAATAAAATAAGTCAACGTTTACCCGAAACGAACACAAACTTGACAGAACGAAGTAGAAGAAAATTGGCCGCTATTATACGATCAGCTGGTAGCGGCTGATTTGCTTTTATTCCGTAAATGTGTGAAATCTATTCATTACTACTATTGCTATCTATTTGTATTCCTTATTGGGTTAGCTAAATTGAACAATCGTGTACGAAGTGCAATGTCAACTCGTTGACTTAACCATCTCTTTTGTTTTTCTGTTGTAAAATACTATGTACCTAGTGTTTGGACTAACTAGCAATGAATCGATGATAGTGTAAGTTTGGCGCGGCAAATGGGTGTGTAAGGATCGTGCGAACGGGCTCGGTAGGCGGGGTTAAAGGGAAAAGCTAGGTCGATTCCGGTCATACTTTTCTCACTCAATAAATAAAAATTTTGTATCCTGAAGATTTCAACTTTTATAGTAACTAATAGTCACAAGAGCCTTGTTCCTAAGTGTTTGATTAAACGAAAGCGGAAGAAACGCATCATTTTGTACTTATAATGCGCAGAAGTTTTGTTCTATTAAGTACAATTCGGCATAATGGTATCGACCTACAGAATGGTACCCTTATTCCCTGGTTAGTTCTAGCAAGAATCAGTTTGCAATTTCCCTATTTTTATGCACAAACGTGGCCCAATGTTTCACACCCTTGATTTGTAAGCAATTGACAGCAGTGTCAAATGCTAGCACAAATCGTAGAATGTTTTGATTTCATTGATTGGAAAGTCGAAATAAAAAAAATCATGAAGACAAGAATGCCGGAAGAAGATGTACATCATCACAATAAGCACTGCCATTTGAATAGTGGAACGAAAAGTAATGGGACAACGAGGATGAGTGCGTGTTGTTAGGCATGGTTGCGGGTAGATAATTTCAAACTCTTTTTTATTTGGAAGTAAAAAATAATTTTGACTGTGTTTGGCAGATTGGTAGATTGATATTGGATTCGACAGAAAAAATGGGCGCCTTAGAATATGACAAAAGAAAATGTAAATAAAAACTAGATAAGCAAATAAATGGTAATGCAAGAAAATGTAGCACGCAGCAGAACTGTGCGTACCTGTGTATGCGTGCGTGTTCTAGCTTTAAGTGTCAAACGAAGTAGGCCAATATGCGACCTCTAGCTGCTCAATTATCAATTAAAGTGGAAACCGTAGCAGATCAATTAATTATTATTTTAAACACGTAACACTAATTTTGATGAAATCAAAGAAACACACGCGCGACACACCATACTGTAAATAGTAGCTCTAATTTAACCTCTAAGGAAACGTAAAAAAACATTAGTTTAACTCAAACACTATTTTACACATTTGTACGCACTTGTTATTTTTTGAGTTTGCATTGCTCTATTTTTCTGTTTTATTACTACAGTTTATGTTTTGTGTTCATTTTCGTACTTTACATAAAAATCAACTAAACTCATTTTCCGTGTCGTGGTAGGAATTTGCTGTTATTTCGAATGCTGTCTTACTCTGAAGTACTCTCAGCTTATAGTTGCACCAGGCCGGGGCTCTTAGTAGAGTTTTTAGCTCATTTACCGACCGACCGGACAGACCCATGTTGCAGCGAAGAAACTTCCACTGCTGTTGGTCAACTCATCAAGTTACCGAAATAGCCGCCACGACTTGCTTCAACTCTATACATACAAACACAAACGCACACTCATGCACACGCGCACACACACACACATACACATACATTAACACCCGTCGGGACTTGATCGAAGATTCAAGCAAGCTTTGAAGCTAAAAAATGGTGTTCATCGATGTGGAGCGAATGAAGAATTCCTAAAGACAAGATCAAAAAATCATTATAGAAACGCAAAAGTTATAAACCATGTTGAATAAATTCCCGTTGAGAGTAGTAGTAATAACGTTTTCAACCTTGACGTAATGACGGGATGCCAAGAAGAACTAACTAGAAAACATGCACAGAAGAAAACGACAAGAGAAGGCAGTTTTTCAGGGGATATTGAGAGAGCCGATGTATATTATCGTTGCTACAGTTTACACAGTCTTTACAAGAATGTTTTTGATATGTAATGATGAAAATGAAAAGAAATAAATGAGACTAATCATCTATCAAAACGACGACAAGGTGTGAGAGGAGATTTTATTCGAAAGCGTTCCCTCGCAACCTTCAGGCGTTGAACATATTATGACCATACATATTCACTTACAAGCGACGTTAGATTCTGTTAAACGCAATTGAAGGGATTAAGTATGGAAATAGTTTGAAAACAATACAGATTAGGCTAATTTGTGCTTATGTAGTTCAAGTTCCACAACCACAACTGAACGGAGAATTTCTTTCAAATATTTGAAAGTTTATAGCTGAAAAACTGAAGCGCAATAGTGGATCCTATAGGTTTGCAGATCTATCCAATCATACTTACACACGCTGTTTTAAATAACTTTTTTTTGCACTTATTTTCGTTTTTGTAAATTACAAAAATTCTTTTTGCCGCGTTATTAGACTTTTCTCCATTATCCAGATTTTTTTCGAGGACAATTAATTGTAATCAGCTATTACGGAGCAGCTTCGGAAAGGAGAAACGAGTTTATTCCGTTGAAAATAGTTGCTGACTTATTCGGGTGTGAGTGGTGGATCAGAAAGGGATGACAGTTTAATGAATGGCTTAGGCTTCATTCACTCCGTTGTGGTTAGAGCAAAAGTATCGATTTACCTGCGTTGCCTTATCGTTATCTAAAAGAATCTAAACCTGAGAGCAAGCGGCTGAATGTGGAATGTGGTTGGGGTAAGGACTTTCGCCCAACACCCCACTATATCTGGCAACCTTATTGTCACAGAAAATCAAAAAAAGTAATCATTCTGGATTTTTGGCAACGACCTCTAGCATGAAAACACGTACACGAATCGGAATATGGAACGGCTTTACCCTTGTCCAGCAGGGTAAGCTGGCTCAATTAACTATGGAAACTAGCTACCTGAAGCTCGAACCACTGGGCCTGAGCGAGGTCCGATGGCCGATTACTGCTGAATACAAGGTATTATCACAGACTAACAGACGTAACACTGAAGCCTTTTTCCATCGCCAATAAAAACGATCATTTCAAATGTTCACTTAAGCCAAGACTCAAACAACAGTCGCTGCGCGAGAATGCCGCTCGCTTGCGCTGGCGCTGTTGTCAGATAATATAGAAGTAAATTTATAGCATTGCTAAATGCATAGCAAGCTGCTTTGCGTAGCGCGAAGACTGCACCAGGTGATGCTAGTGTTTTTTCCAAGTTTGAGGGGTGTCACGGAAACGATGTTTTGTTAGAAAATTTGTTCGAAGTGTTACGTCTGTTAGTCTGTGGTATTATCTTAGCAAGTCTTATGAAATTCTGGAGCACGGGTGAGAAACCTTAAGATGATCCAGTACTACGCGTCAACAGATGTTGCCGACTTGCAACAGAAAGAGAGTTTTTACAGCCAGTTGAATGGTATGGCTGATAGAGTCCGAAATTTAGGCGACTTCAACGCGTAACGGGACGCTATAGCCTAAAAGAGATCTTCGTTACGTTCTGTGGTAATAACCACATGGTCATTGGTAGATTACTCTGCGCCTATAGACCAATATATATTTGGACGGATATATTACGGGAGCGACGAAACCTAACTCTAGTGTCATTGGAGTTTCATTTACAAGCACAGAAGCCACTTTTAAGCAATAAAAAAAATAAATTTGTTTTTGAGCAGCTTCCGATGTAACTTTTTGCGTCGTTTCCATAAGCTATGTTCTTGTCAAAATCTGTAAATAACCGGTTGTTGCGATTGATTGCATGAAGTGAGCTTCAAAAAGACTTACTTACTTAGGGCCCTATTTTGTAAGACACGTCCAGTGTCACTTTGTTCGACTAGTCGACTTTTGGTATTATGTAAGTCAAACGCGACCCGATTGTGTCGAGTAACTCGACTGAGTCCACCACCAAAAAGCTAGTGACTAAACGGTTAGCAAGTGACGCCTGAGCTAGCTTTGTTTTGGTCGTGCATTGAGCCGCTATGTTAAATGTTGCCCGTTCTTCTTGCACTCGACAGTGACTGAGTCGAGCCGAGTTGCTCGACGTGACTTACAGAATAGGGCCCTTAAGTGGCCTAACGTCTTACGACAAATTTCTTCATCTATTTCGGCGGTCCATGGCAGCTGGTCTCCAGGTCCGCGGGCACCCAGTGCTCGCCAGATCTCGCTCCACCTGATCTTGCCACCTCGCTCGTTGTGCCCCTCTTCGTCTTGTTCCTACCGGATTTGATGTGAAAACCATTTTTACAGGATAGTTGTCCGGCATTCTATCAACATGTCCTGCCCAACGAATCCGTCCAGCTTTAACCACTATCTGAATACTGGGTTCGCCGTAAACACGTGTTGTTAGCTCGTGGCTCATTCTTCGCCTCCATACACCGTTCTCTTGCACTCCGCCAAAGATGATTCTGAGTACCCGCCATTCGAAAACTTCGAGTGCTCGTAAGTCCTCTTCTCGCAGTGTTCACGTTTCGTGTCTGTAGAGGGCAACCGGTATAATTAGCGTTTTGTACAGTGAGCATTTTGTACGGGCGCTCAGATTGTTCGACCGCAAGTGTTTGTGGATTCCGTAGTAGGCCTGACATCTGCTGATAATATACCTTTTAATCTCACGGCTGGTATTGTTGTCCTCTGTTGACAGTGAGCCAAGGTATACGAACTCTTCGACTATCTCAAACTCATCCCCGTCGATTACCACGGTACTGCCCATGCGGGTCCTGTCGCGCTCGGTCCCGCCCGCCAGCATATACTTCGTTTTAGACGTATTTATCTTCAATCCAATCTTCTCTGCTTCGCGTTTTAGTCTGGTGTACTGATCTTCCACCGCCTCAAATGTTCTGTCGACAGCATCCACGTCGTCAGAAAAGCAGATAAATTGACTGGATTTATTGAAAATCGTGCCCCGCATTTCGATCGCCGATCGTCTTATAACACCTTCAAGCGCAATGTTAAATAGCAGGCAGGAAAGACCATCTCCTTGTCGAAGTCCCCTGCGAGATTCGAATGGGTCCGACAATCCATCTGAGATTCTCACACAGCACTGGATCCCATCCATCGTAGCCATGATAAGTCTAGTAAGCTTACCCAGAAAGCCGTTTTCGTCCAAAATTTTTCATAGCTCTTGTCGGTTCACGCTATCATTTGCGACTTTGAAATCGATGAACAGGTGGTGCGTGGGGACTCGGAATTCGCGGTACTTCTGGAGGATCTGCCGCAGGGTGAAGATTTGGTCCGTTTTAGACCGACCCTCCATGAAGCCGGCCTGGTAACTTTGCACAAATCTATTGGCTATTGGCGATAATCGATGAAAGATGACTTGGGACAGCACTTTGTAGGCGGCATTCAGGATAGTGATTGCTCGGTAGTTCTCACAATCCAGCTTATCGCATTTCTTGTAGATAGGGCAAATGAACCCGTCTTTCCACTCCTCTGGTAGTCGTTCTGTATCCCAAATCTTGACAATCAGTTGATGCAGAGAGCCGGCCAACTTGTCCGGGCTCATTTTAATAAGTTCCGCTCCAATGCCATCCTTTCCCGCTGCTTTGTTGTTCTTCAGCCGCTGGATGGCTTCTTTAACTTCCCTTATCGATGAGGGTGGCACATCTTCGTTACTTGCTCACCAATGTGGTCACTTTCTCCGCTATCATGGTCTTCCGCCTACACACCATTCAGGTCTCCATCGTAGTGCTGCTTTCACCTTTCGATCACCACACGGTCGTCAGTCAAGATACATCCATCTTTATCTCTGCACATTTCGGCCCACGGCACAAAGCCTTTGCGAGATCCGTTGAGTCTCTAATAGAACTTCCGTGTGTCGTGAAAGCGGTACAGCTGTTCGAGTTCTTCGCACTCCTTCTCTTCTTGATGGCGCTTCTTCTCCTTGAAGAGTCGGGTTTGCTGCCTCCGCTTCTGTTTGTATCGCTCTACATTCTGACGGGTGGCTCTACGCAGCATTTGTACCCGCGCTGCGTTCTTCTTGGCTAGTAAACGGCTGGGTAATGCGTACCATCGGTGCCTGTGCACTGGGCATAAAATAGACCCCACAGTGGTCCACAGTCTCTTACTCATCAAATTCTACCCCTACCTCCTCGTGGTACCAGCTGGGATACGAGCAACCTCGGTGGAGATCGGATAACGAACCCCGGTGGAAAACAAGGTCGTATGCTGACAGGGGAGGAGGGCTCCTTCGAGCTACGTTGGCCCTCTGGCGATACTGTGGGGTTGGTTGCGGGTTTTGCAAGCTTGAACCACTAAAAAAAATCAAAGCAATGGACTCCGTAAGTACTAATAATAACTCTAATCGGATCAATCGGCAAAGACCCAGGCGACGAAAACGGACTAACGATTGGAAATTAGGAACATGGAACTGTCGGTCTCTAAATTTCCTCGGAAGTACCCACGTGCTTTTTAAAGAAGTGAAGAGCCGCAAGAAGACAGTTTTACAGCTGATTTGATGCCGAATGCCAGAGAGTGACAGATGAAAAGAACCAGGCCAGGGTCGCATGCGCACTGCGGCAACGCGTGAAAACAGAGAGACTAGACGCGTACGAGGAACGCGTGCTAGCCGGCGTAGAGGAGTTTCTACAAAACGGTGAGATGCAGGAATTTTGGCATGACTGTGATGTGTAATGATTCCTGCTTACTGAAAAAACGTTGGTAGCAACCAGGTGGAAGGAACACTTACAGACACTGTTGAAAAGAGAGGTAAACGCGGAGATCAGCAGGGTCAGGATAAGGATAGTCAGCGATGGCCAAGCTGTGAAGCCACCAACTCAGGAGGAGGTTAAGAAGGCAATCGGTGAGCTGCAAAACGGTGAAGCGACTCTCATTCCCTATAACGATGCATGCACGCATTTTTATCTGGCTGAACCCGGATGAATCAACTCCGGTCAGCTCAGAACATAAATTTAATATTCAATTTGATCACCCGCGCCGGTCAGTGGGTCAATCGAGCTGCGGCGCCGGTAGGGCGAAGCACTTACATTCTAGGTGAGCGAGCGCGCATGATTTTTAACCTGCGGCAACGAACAGTTTCCAAAACAAATGCGCTGTTGCATTTTGCCGACTAAGGTAAACAACGAAGCGCGGGACTGTTCGAGGTGCTAAAGCCACGTGACTTAAGCAGTGGCGAATTGGCATGAAAGGGTTGGCCGCTTAGCGAGGCTATATGCTCGGAGCATGCCAGACTCGCTCATATGAATATGTCATTTGTTGACATAACAAAGTCCCCGCGCGAGGGGCCAAAAGGTATGCGTGAGAGGGAAGCTCGACGAACAGCGTGAGGTCTGCCGCTAGGACGAAACTACCTCGAGAAGGAGGAGTTTCCTTAGGGGGAAGAGCACCGTTAGCGAGTAAGGAATAACCTTGTAAATTAAGTTTAAATAAATGAATCAATTCGGTTTTGGCAAGCCGACCCGTCTGGTCGGTGAGTGATAGTAAAGACGTTTTTTTTATTCACGAAAAAGAAAGTACAGTGTACCCTCGGGAAAGGGTTACACAACGGTAAGGCTGCTGGGAAGGACGGTATCCCGGCTGAACTTCTGAACGCGGTGAGCGAGCGGCTGTACGAAGCAAGCCTCCGAATCATTGTCAGGTTGTAGGAGGAAGAACAAATGCCGGAGGAGTGGTCATTTGCCCAAATTTTAAAAAAGAGCATCGACTCGAGAGTAAAAACTCTCGAGAAATCACGTTGCTCAATTCTGCCAAGGTGTTCAGACAGACAGACAGACTGAGACCGTTAGCGGACTCCTTCGTCGGAAAGTACCATGCTGGTTTTCGTAAGGGTCGCTTCACGACGGATCAGATGTTTACACTGCGTTAGTTACTAGAAAAGTTCCGGGAGTACAACTTGCGGACACATCATCGTGGACGTTAAGGCGGCGTACGATTCAATCAAACGAAATGAGCTGTGACAGATAATGCTAGAACATGATTTTCCACCGAAACTGATTCATGCGACGCTGGATGGGTCAAAATCATGCGTCAGAATAGCGGGTGAAACCTCATCCGCTTCCGTGACCTTGGATGGACTGTAGCAAGAGGATGCACTCTATAACCAGCTATTCAACATCGCCTTAGAAGTCGCAATACGAAGAGCAAACGTGGAAAGGAATGGAACTATCATCACGAAATCTCACATGCTTCTTTGCTTTGCGGATGACGTCAATATCATCGGAATCAACCGTAGAGCACTGGAAGAGGCCTTCAGGCCTTTTAAAAGCGAAGCGGTGAGATTGGGGTTTACCATTAACACCGCCAAAACGAAGTACATGATTGCTGGCAGGGAACATGGGAGACCAAGTGTCGTTGGTGTCGAGGTGGATTGAGATAAGGAACGATATGAAGTAGTGGAAGAATTTATATACCTTGGTACTCGTGACATATGACAACGATGTAAGCCGCGAAATGAAACGAAATGAATTGCAGCCGCGAATCGGGCTTTCTACCGATTACGTAGCTAGCTGAAGTCCCGTAGTTTGCAAATTCGCACAAAACTGGCGTTCTACAGAACACTAATCTTCCCGGTGGCCCTTTACGGTTATGAATCATGGACGCTAAAGGAAGGTCATCGACGAGTGCTTGGGGTTTTAGTGCGTAAAATTCTGCGATTCATACTTGGTGGTCAAATGGAAGATGGAGTGTGGCGCAGACGCATGAGTCACGAGCTGTACCAAGTATATAAAAATGCTGATGTAGTGAAGGTAGTACAATGTGGCAGGCTGCGGAGGGCTGGGCACGTGGCCAGAATGCCCGACGAAAGAGTAGCCAAAACTATTTTCAGCAGAGAACCAGAAAGAGGCCGTAGACTCCGGACAGACCCCGCACTCGATTGGTGCGCGCTGTCGAAGACGATGCATGTTCAGCTGGTGTTCGTGGGGATTGGAGAACGGCAGCCCAGGACCGACAGTACTGGAGAACCATAACTCGATCGGTGCAGGATCGGTAACGGACCGTTGTCACTAAAGTAAAGTAAATACGTTTCCTTTTATGCACATTGTTTAAACTGTGTACAGCAATCGGGGCCTGCCACAAAAGACGATCATTAAGACTGTCGCAGTGGCCTTTTAACCCAATGCCCTTCTGGCATACAAAAAAAAAAAAAAATGCACATTGTTTGCTTCGAAATAATCGATAACACAGATCGATATTTCACTTATTCTAATACATTCTTAACGCTAAAGTGAAATTACATTCTTAACGCTAAAGAGACAATTGGGCAAAAATCGGTTCGATGTTGAATTTTTTTCAGATCATACTTTTTTCATGTTCAGAAATCAATTTTCTACTAACTTTTGCTTAGACATAATTTTAGATACAATCTTTCAAACATAATACACATGAAAATAAATACGCCCTTTTTAAAAATGAGTCTTGAATCAAAATGGCGCCAAAACCTGTGGAAGGTGCATATTTCCTCCTATCAAACACGTTTGAAAAGTTTCATCCAAATCAAAGAGGTTCATTTCAGATTTCAGCTTTTTTTGGACGATTTGGCGTGGAACTACTCAATATTCAATGCATCGTATGCATGCAGGGGCGGACTGGCCCACCGGGCAACCGGGCAAATGCCCGGTGGGCCCCAGAAAAAATTTCGTTGTTACACAAAATGAGATTTTCCAAAATTTTTATATCAGTTAAACCCTTTCTACGACTCACGAATGTTCAATTGCTGGGGCCCCATGATTTACGAAATTAACCGATTTGATGATTGAAAATTCAGCTTCGAATGGGACTATTAGGGCCCCGAACTTTAAACCAAAATTTCTATATCAATTAAAGTTTTTCTATGACTCACGAATGTTCGATTGCTGGGGCCCCATGATTTACGAAATTAACCGATTTAATGATCGAAAATTCAGCTTCGAATGGGACTGTTGGGGCCCCGAACTTTAAACCAAAATTTCTATTTCGATTAAACTTTTTCTATGACTCACGAATGTTCGATTGTTGGGGCCCCATGACTTATGAAATCAACCGATTTGATGATTGAAAATTCAGCTTCGAATGGGACTATTAGGGCCCCGAACTTTAAACCAAAATTTCTATATCAATTAAACTTTTTCTATGACTTACGAATGTTCGATTGCTGGGGCCCCATGATTTACGAAATTAACCGATTTAATGATCGAAAATTCAGCTTCGAATGGGACTATTAGGGCCCCGAACTTTAAACCTAAATTTCTCTTTCAATTAATGTTTTTCTATGTCTCACGAATGTTCGATTGCTGGGACCCCATGATTAATGAAATCATTTAAGTTGAGCTGTTGGGGTCCAAGTTCCGAAAATATTACCAGCTTAAATTCTGAGTACTTAAAAGTAGAATTAGTATTTCATCCGCAGATATTTGACAACTTATAAATATTGAACTGTCGGCTTAGGCTCCATACTCAGTTTACTTCAGTGGCGACGGTCCGTTATCGATCCTGCGCCGAATGAATTATGGTCCTCCAGTACTCAATCCTGAGCTACCTTTCTTCAAACCCCTCGAACACCAGCTGAACGTGCATCATCCTCGATAGCGCACATCTATCAGAGCGATGTCTACTCCGAAGTCTACGGCCTCTTCTTGATTCTCTGCTTAAAATAATTTTGGCTACTCTTTCGTCGGGCATTCTAGACACGTGACCAGTCCAGCGCAGACTGCCACACTGTACTATCTTCATTATAACAGCATATTTGCATTCTTAATATAGTTCGTGGTTCATGCGTCTGCGCGACACTCCATTTTGGATTTTGCCACATTTTACGCTAAAACCCCAAGCATTCGTCGATCAGCTTCTTTTAGTGTCCATGATTCTTGTCCGGAAAGGGCCACCGAGAGGATTAGTGTCCTTTAGAGCGTCTGTTTTATGCGAATTTGCAAGCTACGGGACTTCAGCTACAAAATGTAATGCCTGCGTAAAGGCCAATTCTCAGCTGTAATTAGTCGTTTTACTTTGCGACTTACATCGTTGTCAAATGTCACGAGTATACCAAAATATATTCAGTTCCTCTTCGACACCAACATCATTTGGATTTCCACGCCATGTACTTCGTTTTGACGGTGTTAATGGTAAGTCCCAATTTCTCAATAAATGACCTAAAGGCTTCTTTCGCTGCTCTACTATTGATTTTGGTGATAACGACGTCATCCGCAAAATCAAAAAGCACGTGAGGTCTCATCTGCTATTCTGACTCATATCACGAATCAACGTAACTAGTCCAGTGGGAAAACCATGTCCTAGCGTTAACTGTCACAGCTCATTTCGTTTGACTGAATCGTATGCCGCCTTGAAATCCATAAAATATTATGAGTCTACAAGTTGTACTCCCGGAACTCGTCAGTTACTAGACACAGGGTAAATATCTGATCCATCGTGAAGCGACCCTCATGAAAACCAGCTTGATACTCGCCGACGAAGAACTCAGCTAACGGACTCAGTCTAAAACACAGAATAGGGAGAGCACCTTATAGGCAAAATTGAGTAACGTAATGCCTCGATAGTTTTTACTCTCAAGTCGATGTCCGTTTTTAAAATTATGGGAAATGAGGCCAATCAACCACTCCTCCGATATTTATTTTCCTCCCATATTCTGTTCCTGACAATGAGGTGGCGAATTGTTTCGTATAACTGCTCCCCGTTTTTAGAAGTTCAGCCAGGATACCATCCTTTACAGCAACCTTGCCGTTTCTCAGCTCACTGATTGCTCTTTTGACCTCCTCCTGTGTTGGTGGCTTCACAGTTTGGCCTTCGCTCAAAATTCTTATCCTGTAGCTGCTGATCTTCGTGTTTACTTCTCTATTCAACAGCGTCTGGAAATATTCTTCCACCTGCCGTTTACCGTCATTTTGTCAGTAAGCAGGTTGCCAGCACTATCATTGCACATCACAGGCATGGCAAAATTCTTGGACCTGACCGTTTTGTGGAAAGTCCGTGTGTTGTTGCTGACGAACCTCTCCTCTGGACTGGAGAGCACGTGCTCTTCGTACTGGCGTTTTTGGACGATGGGTTCTTTTTTCCGCAGCTCTACCAGGACGAACCAAAAAGACTCGCGCAGAGTCTCGGGCATTCCTCGCATTGAAATCGTGTGAAGAAATTATACAGAGGATTCTCACAGAATTCCTTGCTTATAGAAGCAGGATTCTTATAGGAGAATCCTAGAGTTTAATCCCAGGGATAGCTATAACTCGGCACGGGAATCGCCTGCACTATGAACTGTTCTGTTCTGACGTGTAGAGACAGTAAGCTACTCATGTATATTGAACTATTGACATCATATTATTTATCACGCAAATCAAATCAAATGTTCACACTGCGGCAGATCCTCCAAAAAGTCCATGAATACAGAATTCTACGGACAATTATTTCATTGATTTCAAAGTTGCGCATGATACCATTGACCGTAAAATCATGGCCATTCTAACCTCGCAGGGGACTTTATCAACATGATGGTCCCTCATGTGGCCTGTTCAACATGCCGTTACAGGATGTTATGCAACAAGCAACACACAGGCCCAATCTTCAGCAAATCTAGTTAGTTCGTCTGTTTTCCCAATAAAATGGATATTGTCGAAGCTGTTCTTTCTGTGGTGGTGGCTGAACAAACTAAAACTCAAAGCAGCGAAGATTGGGTTGAAGAAAAATGCGTCAAAACTAAAGTACCGTGAACCGCTAATATGACCCACACGCTAAAAGCTGGTAACTCGGTCCTAAGGGGCCATCCATATACCACGTGGACAGCTTAGAGGGGGGTGGGGGGTGTAAAAATGTCCACGCTTGTCCACGGAATGGGGGGAGGGGGTATGGAAAATGTCCACGTGGACAAGTTTTTTTTCCTACAAAAAATAGAAATTAAAAACATTGACCATTGATCAGTGATTGTTTTTGAGCTTAACGGGAAATTAGCAGTCATTAGCTTTTCGTCGGAGAGCCCAATTTCGGATGCAGTTTTTGGGCCCAAAAGCGGGATTCTGTTTATACTGCATTCTACTTGCGAATCTGAATACAGCGAATTAATTTTCATGAACAGAATTTTTGTTTCAAACAAAAAAACTTCTTTTGAAATTGGCAGAATCGACGAGGACTAATTATACCTTAAATAAAATTTTATCTTCTGAGGCATATGTTGACCTAAATACATGAACCGAGCATTACGAGAGCACATATCTGACATAAATCTTGTTGAAAAGATTAAGCCTGCGTTAGTACACTTAGATGTTGACTGCCTAGCCTGGATGAATTCACGAATATTGTATCGCTTGCACCAAATGTGGATGGCATTTTGCCTCAACATCAAATGCAGCTCACCACAAAAAATGTATCCATGGGCAACGTATTTCCAAAAGGATTCGCCTTCAGAAAATTTAACGAATCACATCGTCTCGGAAAGATCTTGTGTTGTGTTGAAGTAGACGGTCAAGCTGAAGTGCTCTGGTTAGACAAAGACCCCAGTAGCACACTTTAGGTCCATTTAGTTGAAGCAACCGAATTAAGACTGAAATTAGTCATATTTCGGCTACCACAACAACTTTGTAACAACCGTGCTAGTAGGGGATGCTCTGGACAAAGAAGAATCGTCAAGCTGAAACGGACTTTCTTGTAGTCGATAATAATAATTTGCAGTAGAACATGAATTAAGATCCAAACACCTTACATACGGATTTTAAGACGTTGAGGAAAATTGACGGAAAAACTATGGAAAAACTTAAATTTCCGCAACGACTAAAAATTGGTATGCATTGTGTCGGTGACTTTAGACTGGAGCTTCCTTTCACGTAAGCTTTTTCAATAAATATTGCATAAATGAAGTTGAAAACCAAACTGTAAAAATGTCCACGTGGACAACCAGGGGAGGGGGGTGGGGGTTGAGCAAATGTCCACGCTTGTCCACGGAGGGGGACGGGGGGGTTGAAAATTGGTATTTTTCTGTCCACGTGGTATCTGGATGGCCCCTAATAACGACTGAGTTTGTTTTGTTTCGAGCATCGAGCCGCTATGCTGCCCGTTCTCCCGATACTCGACACTCGACAGTGCCTGAGTCGAGTCGAGTTGCACGACATGACTTACAAAATAGAGCCCATATTCATTCGATTTACTGTCCTTGTAACGCAGATGTCTTTTGAGTAGATGTCTTTTTTGTGTTAATTTACTATCATGAGAATATTGCAAACTGGGGCCCCTAATATCAAAGGTCCGGTGGGCCCTTTGGCTCCCAGTCCGCCCCTGATGCATGCAAAGGATTGGTGTCCGTTTTGTCACTCGCTGTGTTTCGGAGCCATCGTTCGCTCGGCTGCTCTGCTATTGACCTGTTAAGTAACGTTTGTTTTGAATAGGTTCCGTATGGCGTATGTTTTGATGCGTAATATTGGATGGGTATGTATTTTGTTTTTATGTACCGTGACCGCACATAATTGCGATCAGCTCCTAATTCCTAACACTCAACCTAACGGGTCAATTTTTAGAAAATTGAGCCCCAATCTGTAGTAAATGAGCACGCTTAGTTGTTGTGCTATGTGTTTATGTGTCAGTTGATGAAAAATGACTGACTTTGGGGCACCATGCACTTCAAAATAAATTAAATTCGACAGGCAGTAGCAAAATGCGCCATCAAAATGTATTTTCTTAGCCGAAGTGCTAAGCGCTCGATCAAATTTGCTAAGATCATAGCAGCGTGAAAATAGATTACCTTCTTCGGTATTCTATGATAACAAATAGATACAAGCATATGTAACCGTTCTTTATCAAATTTGGATGAAAAAATGCTGAATTTGCGGAATTTATTCCATTAAAGTGATTGATCGGAATTATGAACATAATTTTTTTTTCTGCTTCTAATTCCGATCACTATATCAAAGTTATAAACTGGCAAAATGCAAGCTAACGAAGTTGCTATTTGAATTTTAGGATTAATTGCAACATGATAACATGGTAGGATTATCGAACTTTTTTGACGTAGAACTACGTCTTACGGCAGGGTGTCAACCAAAATTTGGAGTTAAGCCACCGTCACGAAAGAATGAAAGATTTTGAGCGCTAATAGCTCTTCCAATTTAAAACGGATTTTGATCATAAACGATGCAGCAATTGTATGGCTTTCTTGAAAAGATTGTTCAAGCTTAAACGCGAAAAGAAGCGCGAAGAAAGCTTTCAAGCTAAAAAATTTCCATACATTTTCCGTATGATAGTCTGGGAAGCAGGCACGGACGACCATTACACACCAAGCTTGTGGCTGCTGCTAATTAACATAAGCAAGCATAAGCATAGGATTTCGCCCGTGTGCTGCTACTCCGTTATTGACCAGGACCGATGAAAATTGCAAAATGATGGTTGGAAAAAGCATGCTTAGGACAGCGCACTGTTCCTTATTGTGCAACCTTATCAGAACCCTGCGTGCTGATCAATACCGACGCCGGCCACGTCCGAATGCGGTTTCTGGTGGGATGGGAAGGAATGTTAGTCCAATACTTGTTGCTAATAAAGACCAGGGAATCCTCTGCATCTTCACAAGCATCAAGCTTGTGGCTGCTGCTTATTCAAAACAAAGAAGTAAAATAAACTTGCGTGTTTTTTGCTTACTACAGAGCACAGTATAGCCTAGGTGCTACATTCCGATTTGGAATTTTGACCTTCTGTTTTTATACGACAGACTTCGCAGCCTGTAAGAGTACGAGACAATTGTAGGACTAGTGCTACAAATCCTTTGACTCTTTCAGTCGAGATTCGAACATGTGACGTCTAGCTTCCCGATCAGATGATTCTAACAAAAATCTTACAGAATTGTTGCTCAAGTTGATATTTCTATCAAACTTTGTTATTTTGTAACAATTTTAGTTATTTTAACTGCTAACGAGATCAAGTTTATAACCAAACGCAAAGGAGACTTTGTTATAAATACTTTACTCAGACGTTTTGCTTTTCTAACGCTGCAAACAAGCGACAGCGACAGCGCAGTTATGAACTACCTTAATAATACATGTTCTTTTAATATAACAATAACATATTATTTTGAGGACTTAAGCTTTCTCCTAGAACTTTGTTAATAGCTGGATGCGTGAGGTAAATTTCTATACTGAAATACTCCGATTTTAGCACTGGAACAAATTTTCGTTTTTGATATCACAAAATAGCTCACCTACCAGCCTCACGCAGCTCTACGCCAACTACATGGTCATGTCTGAAACACAACCTTTCTGATTTGATTTTTACTATTATTTATGATCAAAGCTTTATGAAACCGTCGAGTGTGGCCCAATTTTATTGTAATTGTAACAGTTGAACGAAGATAAAAGAAGAAGAAAGTTTCATAATCCGCTTGTCGATCTTTTGAGTACAAAAATTTTGTGAATATTAAGCTAATGATAATAATGATCATTAACGCAAGCAGAATATGACTGGTAGGGGGATTGTCGTCAAACTACATAAATGCAATACATTTCAGATCCATTTGGTACGAGTTGTTAATAGTTTTATACTTTAACAACCCATCATGACGTGATCGGAATTAGAATCACTCCTTATAATTGATGATCGGAATTAGGTGCACTGACACATTATACTTTGATGAATTTTTTTAACTTTCGGTAAATAATTTAGGTATTTTAGTATTTTTCCATGAAACATAATTGAAAATACTTGCTAAAGATGCATACCGTGTAAATATCAAAGTTTTTTATTAAATTTTTTTCAGAAGGGACTCAAAGATGAATCATGCCTTAGGTGATCGGAATTAGGTGCTTTCACGGTAATGCAATATGACATCAGCTCAAAGCTGTCCACCGTATACCGAACACGTCAAAGCCGCCCTCCTCGGCTGAACATCAGGCAGCTAGATAACCCGCAAGCTGCCGAGAACTACGCGCGAATACTGAATGAGGCACTGCCTTCTTCCGAGGAGTTAGGTGCTTCAAACCTCGAAGACGGTTGGGGCAGAACACGCGCGGCCATCGAAGAGGCCGCTACTGCGGCACTAGGTATTGAGCTTTGGAGTACACAAAATGATTGGTTTGATGGGGAATGCCAACAAGCCGTGGAGGGGAAAAAACTGTATGGAAAAATTATCTAAGTATTGCCACTAGAGAGAACCTGGCCAAATACCGACGCGCTAGGAACCAGTTGATCACGATCCTGAGGAGGAAAAAGCGCCAAAAGGAGGACAGAGATCGTGAAGAATTAGAAAAACTATTCCGAGCTAATGACACGCGCAAGTTTTATGAGAAGGTGAACCAAACTCACCGAAACCTGATATGCGTAGGGACGACGGAGGGAATCTAATCACAAACGGGCGCGAGGTGGTCGACAAATGGAATCAATTCTTCGATGAATACCTCAATGGCGAAGTCGCAGAAGGAGGCGAAACGGAAATTAACCTAGGAGCGTCCATGGAAGATAGTAATGTCCCAACACCTGATCCAAGAATTCAAACAAGAAATCGGGCTGCTGAAGACCAATAAAGCCGCTGGGAAGGACCGCCTACCGGCAGAGCTTTATAAACATGGCGGAGAAACGCTAGCAAAGGCTCTACACTGGGTTATTTCAAGGATTTGGGAGGAGGAAAAGCTTACTGGAGGATTGAATGGAAGAAGTGGTTTGTCCCGTCTACAAAAAGGATTATCGGCTAGACTGCTGCAACTATCGCTGTATTACGCTGGTAAACGCCGCCTTCAAGGTACTCTCCCAGATCCTGTTACGCCGGTTGTCACCGATAGCACAAGGTTTCGTAGGGAATTATCAGGCGGGTTTTATGGGTGCTCGCGCAACTACGGACCAAATTTTTACTATCCGACAGATCTTATACAATTGAGTATAAAATAATTGAAAATATTTGCAGTGAAGGTTTTCATCACATTTATGTTGAGTTGATGCTAAATGGAGGAACGTATGATGTTCACGGTTTGTATCGTCCTCCTTCGTATGATTTCAATCTGCTCCATGATCTGTTAGAGGGTTGCTTACTCAGAAGCAAGGTTAATCGTCCTTGTTTATTATTTGGTGACTTTAATATACCAGTAAACCTAGGAAACAATAACGTAGTCCTTAAATACAAGCACCTCTTGCAGTCCTATAGTTTTATCTGTTCTAACACATTTATTACGAGACCTTCTAGCCAAAATATACTTGATCATGTATTATGCAAAATGATAGATGCCAACCGACTTTGCAATCATACAATATTAAATGATTTAAGTGATCATTCTCTAATTGTATCAGAGTTTAAATTGTGTGGTGGATCTAGCAGGATAATCTTATCAAAAAATATTGTCAACCATAATAAACTTGAAGCTGAATTCAAGCGTTATTTGGAAGGCATTGGACCAGTTCATAACGCGAATGATTCCTTGAAGAATATCATTTCTAAATATAACGATATCCTCAAAGGTTGCAGTAAAACCGTATCTAAGGTAGCTAATATAAAAAGCACCCAATGCCCTTGGATGAACGTTAGTTTGTGGACAATGATTAAAATTAAAAATAATTATTTGAAAAAATGTCGCAGAGATCCAAACAACACGCGATCAGCTGAACTATTGAAACATATTTCAAAAAAACTAGATACAGCTAAGAAACAAGCCAAAAAAAGCTATTACGAAAATCTACTAAATAATACACCGCATTCTAAACTTTGGAAAAATATTAACGCAATACTAGGTAAACCTACTAATAATCCTAAATTCTCTCTATCCATACAAGGAAATTCTGTCACTGATAATAAAACAATCTGTGAAGAATTTAATAAACATTTTACATCTGTTGGTCCAAAGCTAGCCGCTAAAATAAATGCTACTCGTGGAAATCCGTTACGGCATATCAACCCTGTTTCTGAGTCAATCTTTCTGCAACCATCGTCTGAAAATGAGATTGTGCTTTTGATTAACGAGCTAAAATCTAACAAAAGTCCGGGTCCTGACAATATCCCCGCAAAAATAATCAAAAGTAATGTTGTTCATTTCTCACGAATCCTGTCTGAAACATTCAACCTGATTATCGAAACAGGTTCATATCCAGATTGTCTTAAAACTGCCAAAGTGGTCCCAATATTCAAATCAGGAGACTCAAGCCAACTCGACAATTATCGGCCCATATCAACCTTGTCAGTTTTCAATAAAATATTTGAAAAGCTTCTAATTAATCGTCTGATAAATTTTCTGAACCAGCATAACATATTGTACAGTTTGCAGTATGGTTTCCGTAGTGGAAGTAATACAACTGTGGCAGTAACTGAGCTCGTTGATCAAATACTAGAAGAAACCGATGCAAAGAAAATGGTGGGTGCCTTGTTCCTTGATTTAAAAAAAGCATTTGATACTCTCAATCATGATATACTATTGCGGAAATTAGAAAAATATGGCATCAGAGGCATTGCAAATAACATTGTTCGTAGCTATCTGAGTAACAGAAGCCAATATGTCGTATATGACGGGGAAATAAGTTCTCAGAGAATAATAAGTACTGGAGTTCCACAAGGGAGTAACATTGGCCCTTTACTTTTCCTCCTTTACATCAATGATCTTAGTAACATAAATCTTGCTGGGACAGCTAGGTTATTTGCTGATGATACAGCCATATTTTACCCTCACATGAAGTTGAATATCATCATTTCAGACATGAAACAGGATCTACAACTGCTTCAGGAGTACTTTTCTACTAATCTTCTGTCATTGAATTTAAAAAAAACTAAGTTCATGATCTTTCGATCACCCAGGAAAATTCTTCCACAGGTACCTGTATTAGCTATTGGAACTGATATTGTTGATAAAGTCGAATCATTTAAATATTTGGGTGCATATCTAGATTCCACCTTATCTTGGAATATTCACATCGAAAAAGTTGCAAGTAAGATATCTTCTATGTGCGGAGTATTGAGACGTGTTAGCTATTTTCTTCCTCGAAAAGCTATGCTTCATTTCTATTTTGCACACATCCACTCTCATCTGAGTTACTTGATCATTTCATGGGGTAGAGCTTGTAAGTCAAAATTGAAAAAACTTCAAATATTACAAAACCGATGCCTTAAAATAATCTTTAAGTTACCGTTCTTATATCCGTCAATTCAATTATACACTAATCTTCCTCACACAATACTACCAATTCTTGGGCTGTGTGAAGAACAAACGTTGCTAATGGTCCACAGCATTTTACATGACCCAAAGCGGTTACACAATCTAGCAATAGATATAGCACCTCGGATTCACAACACAAGGCAAATTAATTACCTTTCGAGATCTCATACGCATTCCAGCTTCAGTCAAAAGCGGATTTCTTTCATAGGTCCTACCAAATATAATAGGCTACCTATGCATCTTCGAAGAATGACTAATGCTTCATCTTTCAAAACTAATGTCAAACAATACTTGAAAGATCAAATGGCGCAACTAATAATTTAAAAATAAATATATATATGTAATAAGTTGAAATGCTTTTTCTTTCTTTTCTTTCTCTTTCTATTTGTTATTTCCTTTAATATTATTGTTCAATATGTTTTTGCTTTGAGTAATTTTGTTATAATCGTCATTTAAATATAATTCGTAAATAGTTCAATATGCTGTGCTTCTTTAAAAGGATACTAAATCCACTAGAAGCACATATATTATTTCTATGTTAATTTTTTTTTGTTTTTTAGTTAATATTAAATTTAATCTTAATATTTTGATCTGCTCTCAACCAATTAAATTTTGTTTTTTTGTTTAGTGTATGGTTGAGTGTTGAGTGTCCATTACCAGGGGGCTCAAGAGAGCTTTTTGGTGTGGGGGAGAGCGGAGGGTTATAAAAAAAAAAAAAAAAAAAAAAAAAAAGATCTTGCACAAAAGTCGTGAGTGCAACGTGCTCCCAAATACATGAAAGGAAGAGACTCAAAGGAAACAAACGCGCGTCTCCCACGGACGGTAACCGTTGAGGGCGACGAACTAGAAGTGGTAGAGAAGTTCGTGTATTTGGGATCGCTGGTGACCGCGGACAACAACACTAGTAAGGAGATCCGGCGGCGCATCCAAGCGGGAAATCGGGCCTACTTTGCCCTTCGTAAAACGCTACGATCAGGAAGCATACGCCGCTACATGAAGCTAACAATGTACAAACCCCTTATTAGACTGGCAGTTCTTTATGGACTTGAAGCCATGACTCTGCTCACGGAGGACATACGCGCCCTTGCCGTGTTCGAGCGGAAAGTGCTTCGGACGATATTTGGCGGAGTACAAACTGAAAGCGGATAGTGGCGGAGGCATATGAATCATGAGCTACAGGTACTGCTTAGGGAGACTCCCATCGTACATCTAGCGAAAGTTAGCAGGCAACGGTGGACCGGACTCGTCGTAAGGATGCCGGACGACAGTGCGACGAAAATAGTCTTCTTCAACAACCCCACCGGCACCTGGAACAGGGGGGCCTAACGTACACGATGGTTCGACCAGGTCGAAAGCGATTTGCGACTTCTGAGACGACTAGGAAATTGGCGACGAGTGGCTCAAGACCGAGTTAAGTGGAGACGACTGGTTGAAACAGCACGAGCCACCCCAGCTCTATGCTGAAGAAGAAGAAGAAGAAGAAGAAGAAATATGACATCAGGAAGGTGAGGCACGAATAGTACATATAGCCACACGGATCAGGATGCCTTTGCAAATCTGCGAAACATATTGCGCTCAATCTAGATTACTCTCATACGAAAACACGATTTTTTTTCTTTTTTTGTTTTGTTTGATGATTGTCACTTTAACAGCCTGGGGCATTCGTCACTTCTGCGGGGTTGGGATTTGAGCCCGGGTTCTCGGCGTGAGTGACGTGAATGCTAACCACTGCACCGGGATTGACCACAACAAGAATTTTTAACTCAAATGTTAAATCCGTGTTGCTCTATGCAATGTCTCAGCGGAGACAATGCGAAAACTATAAGTATTATTTATTAATCGTCGTCTGCGTATATCATTCGTGCCTGATGGCCTGACAACTGGGTATCCAGTGAGGAACTCACAATATTTCAGAGGAGCACTCGACCGGAATCCGCAAGGACCGCGTAGAAGAAGCAGACCCAGAGGCTCATGACGACGCAGCTTTGCCAACGACATGCTTCAACTTTATCCATCGCTGTAGCAGAGTTTATCGTTACAGACAACAAGCAGTGGGTTGAGATGGTTAAGGAAAAGCGGAATATTTCATACTACTAGGTAGATAAAGCGAACAAAGATGCTACACTGAGAAAACTTTTCGTATAGTTTCTATGTGTTCCACATATAGATTTTTACAATGTGCCCAGTAAATGATCTTTATGTGCCAAACAGTTATCATTTATGTGCAAGCGAAAAATTAACACATACTATTCATATGCGTATGATTTTTATGTGTATAATTGCACATACTATTCACGCGCATATAATTTTTATGTGTATTTCTGGAAGGATTGTGTTTATATTGCGCTCTTCACACTCAATTGGACTGCACAGTTATAAAGTGCAACCTTCAAAACTGTGATGAAAAGTGTGCTACTGATAATATCGCTAGTAATCTTATATCGATAATATCATCAAACTTTATCATCAGGGAAGAATATCGAAAATTGGAGGGTTTAAAGTGAAACCTTCTTCTTGGCTTGTTATTATTTTAACATTTTTGTTCTATTTATTTTATATATGCTGCATATTTGTTCAAGTTATGAATTATGTGCGGAATTATGTATTTAGTAACTATTTTTATATTATTCTTAGCGTCGATAACAACTCTACGTAAGCATTAGAATTCAAATAGGAATCAACCAAGATTCATGGGGTTTTCCCACGAAATTTTGGCAACTTTTCTCACCTACAAAATGTGTGACTGAACAAGTGTGTTCAAAATCCAACTTTCAATGCAAAGGGCAATATGCGGCTCATAATAATCATATGGAATTTCATATGGAAATTTACTATTAGTTATGTGCAGAATATTTTGAGTGTATGTATGGACCAAAAAGTAAGGTTATACCATTTGTAAATCTTCAATATTTAATAATGTATTTTTTGAAACTTCTGGAACAAATTAAGTTTTGTGTTGTTTTTTTTTTGTTGAAAATCGTTGTTGTTTTGTAGAAATCTGCCAATCAATGCGGATAATACGAACCAAGATCACTTACCCTATTTAAAATGAAATTGGTTTTACTGGTTGTTATTGCAAAACCTTTTGCATGATTTAACTACAAGTTAATACCACTGTGCTAATACAAACATCTAATATTAATTAAGTTTAACATGCATATTGTGTATGGTTTCTCATCCATTACATTTCGCACTCCTTTCCTTAGGTAGTAGGAATGCTACTGTAGGACATATAATTTGTTCATCACTTTTGACACCGTTGTCCCTTTTTACCTTTCGACACGTTCGCACAAATCACGTACTGGGCATGACTTTAACCCTTTAACTTTACCCATCGCAGCAGCAGCAGCGTTTATCGTTACAGACAACAAACAATGGGTTGAGGCGGTTGAGGAAAAGCGGAATCCCGACCGTGAGAATCGCGTGTCAATGTTGGCAGTACAATAACGAACAGCTCAGCTATAGGTAGATAGATAGCAGCGAACAAAGCGCGGGAAAACTTTTTGCGAAAAATTCCCCTCAAGCGTAGATTGTGCAACATAAAAAAACGGCGACTGTTAGATCGAAATCCGGTCTTTCGGTCGATTTGGAATGCGAGCCTGAGGAACCTGCTAGACTTTACAATACAAATATCCTTTTTCACTGGCAGTCCGTGTTGGACCGCAGTCTTCCTTGGACCGTTGGAGCCATCGCAGGTGCCTTCAGTTGTACCCGTTAGTGGGGAAAATAGACTTGTATAAGTGAGAAGAGTGCAAAGCATTTTTGCTGTTTTGAAAAACTGAAACTGGGACTGTACGGAAGGGAAAGTGCAACCTGTGAAACGAGAGCTGTTTTGAACTGGAGTTGATATATCTAGGTTAAAAGTGATTTTACCGGGAGTGGAAAATCGATGCACTGCATTGAGTTTTTTATGTGATTGAAACTCCACCCGCTTTGGGCAAGTTGAAAAATTCTGTTCATCCGTCCGTATGGAAGATTTTCAGCTTCAACTGAGCTGTCTGGAGCAGATTTATTCCGGATTCGCACTGTTCGATCGTCAGCAGGACTGGTACCCTATGGACTACAACGGCTACTGGTGCTGGTAAATGGGAACGTCCAACAATCCGCTGGACCATCCGCTGCTATGGAGTCAGCAGCTCAAGCGAGCCCAGGAAAAACGGATTGCTGACGCAAGCTGGCGCGATTGGCAACACCGGAAGCATCTGGAGCGGCAAGCACGTGCCAAAGAGCAGGCCCACGTAAGCCATCCCGCTTGTTTGCTAAGCTGCCTTGTGCCCCATACTCCGTTGTTGTTTAGTTCTAACTGTAGCGATCGTTAGCCAATACGAGCGGATAACCTTTACGGTGGAGTTGTTCAGCCGTAAAGGGCGTAACCTCATTCGTGTTGCAAAATTTGTCATTCATCAAACAACATCATGTAAGCTAAATTTAAATTCGATTGGAAAAGATATATTTTCATTTTCGGTTGCAAGTTTCATCAGCGAACTAAGCTCTTGTGTATTTTTTCTGCAAGTCATGCATCACTGTTTATCAATCGTGAAGTAGACGTGATAATTTAATTACGGTTTTCTACAGTTTGATGATTTGCTATTTTTTTGATTTCTATCATTCATTACTCTACATATTACCATATTTTACATTTATTTACATTACATCACTATAGTAAAGGGAATGTTGAAGAGTATCAGGGCAGATTTGTGTTACCAAGTAACTGCATGTTTGTGCTGGAATCTACTGTACTGTACTGTACTGTATCTAATATTTCCGCTCCAGAAGTTCTTCAGATAATAGAAGCAGTAGGTTGATAGCTATATAGAAAAACAGTTGCAAATCCGGAATAATATGAAATCTAGACCCATTTACCCGGATGGGGGACACAAACCAGATTTCGGCAACCTTTAGCGAAATACTGCATTATACGCTTCATAATGCTCCACAATAGCAGAGCAGATATTTCAAGGTTTTGCCATCTGCATTGTGAAAGTGAACGACATCTATTACTTTGTACAAAACTAAGCTTTCGATTGTGATGCCTACTCGAACAATATCCAGTCACTAGATCAGTATGAACAGAAGAATATGCTTATAACTCTTATATTCTGCCTATAATCGCATGTCAGTCCCGTATGCATTTTCATCGAGTTAAATATCAGATTCTCTATTTTTCTTGCTTTACTATCCATTAAGAGTACAAAAAGCTGTTTTTATTGTAAAAAGTCGGAAAAAAATATGAAGACAAATTGTCCCATCTTAAAAATAATCGCATATCAGTCCCACCAAATGTTTTTCCTGGGTATGGCCATATATTTTACTTCAATCCATATAAATGTAAGAAGGAAAGGTTTAGAGTTGCGAGAATACTTAAAAAGATAATTTTATTTGAAAAATGTTTATAACACTCGTAAAAGCAAAGCACTTCGTGTAATCAGCTTAAATCGAACTGAACTTTCTCGTAGGCTGCGCCGGGGAGATAGCCAATCGTCCCACACGGCCTTTCCTGACACTACTTCCGATTCGGAAGTGACCACGGCTTGAAACAATCACCAGCAGATGATGTTTTCTTAGGTCCCTCGGCTTCGTCGTCGACTTTCCGCACCTCGTAGCGATCGTTGGGAAGAACACTTATGATTTCGTACGGCCCGAAGAACTTCGGCTTCACTTTCTGACCATTACCAAATTGAGTTTTCGGTATTGCCACTAGATCTCCGACTTGATACTGCTTGACCGGCTTCCTACGTAGCACAATGGGGCAGATTGACCCGGCGCTCGGACAAAACCTCATAACTTCTTTCATATGACTGAAGTTTTTGGAGCGTCTTAGTAGAATACGAAACCTAAAAATAAAAATAAGAAAACTTATCCAATTTAATTCTACTATGTGTATTTTATTCAATGACAGATACGTATTTCGCCTACGACTTGCAGGCTTCCTCAGTTCGAAAACAGACACTGAGGAAGCCTGCAAGTCGTAGGCGAAATACGTATCTGTCATTGAATAAAATACACATAGTAGAATTAAATTGGATAAGTTTTCTTATTTTTATTTTTAGGTTCTTTCATATGCTTCGTAGAGCTTTATTGTCTTCAGCAACATTGTTTGTTATAAAATTTCGCATCTTTCTGAAAATTTTAAGTAGTTGTATTTTTATTCCTATAGATGGCGTTGAGATCTAACTTTTTAAATAACGACTTTAGAAATATTGTGTCTTCAGAAAAGTTCTTTGTCCTGTAAAGTTACGTAAAGTTACTGAACATACCAAAATTGTAGGACTTACGGGAATTAAGTTATAAATATTTTAAATACTCAAACACATTTTTTTAAGTATGTAGTCGAAATTGGTAGTCTGACGACCTCCTATACAAATTATTACAATCTGTATATCAAGAGTAATTTAGTATTATTATTCTGGTATAGGGTAAATCAACCATTTGTGTACCTTTCTATACATTATTTTGAACTCGTTACGCTAAACACCCAACCAATGGCACTTACAATATTAGTAACTTTCGAGTAAGCCTAAATATATCAATTTCTGCTGCAAATCTCTATATTTTACAGATTTTTAAAAACAGATTAGAATGTCCATTTTCCTTTTATGGACCCTTGTGGTTTACAATAGAATAACGACCGGGTCCATTATAGGAATTTTGGTGTATTTTGTATGGAGAGGTTAGATTAAATTACGGAAAAGCGAAATTTTTGTTAATTCTTTTCACCGTATTTTCAAAACAGATATGTGAGTGATGTAAGACTGCTACATATTTTCAACAAGAAATATCCTCCTGTTGATATCGTATTTACCGTATAACGAAAAATTACATCAAAACCGAACTAAAATAACATTTGCGCATTACTCAGCAACTATGCTTCGCAAGCAACCAAAGTTTACGTTAGATTCAAGCTGTCAAATCCATGCCAATGTAGTCAATTTACTCGGAATCTGCACCAATAAATCATTGAATCGCACTTTTACCCGCATCGCACTTTTACCCCTCCTTACTCTATAGGTTAACTTACCCTACTATCTGCTTTAGACACATTCCAAGCGCATCTATCCCATAAGAGCAAATTTTGAAAGTAGTAATATTAAAAATATTTGTATGTAGTATGTTCAAACATACTATAAAGCTTACAAAAATCCTGAATTGTCATACTGTTTATTGACAATTCATGCTAAAATGCACCTTACCATTGGGAGGTTAACAATATAGATTTTTTCATCATTTAGGCAAGGCTGCAATTAATTCTCTGTCAATAGTTTTAAGCCAAAATAATTTAAAACTGTATATCGTCAAAACATGTTTCATTACTAGGGTAACATTTTGTTCATACAGAGTTTTTTAAAAAATGAAAACATTTTCCAGATAAGCGGCCTTTAAAAATAGATACTTTTATAATGGTGTCCCGTAACGAAAATTTTGCATTTATTTCCATATACCAGAGATTATAATTCCGAATTTTTTGAAACTATGGATTTTCTTTAATCATATATGTACAATCAAAATCGCGCTGTGCTTGACTTTTGATAAGCATTTCTATGTAAAATAAAATAGGTGCTTCAAAATGGTGTCCCGTAACGTTTTGTTTAACGCAAAAAGTAATTGAATGAAAAAGCACTTATCACATCATATTTCAACTAATCTTTATCGACGATAACAAATCTATTATTTTGATGACCAAATGCAAGTAAATATGTATTTATTATAAGTATGTATAAATATTATTACAATATAATAATATATTGTAATATTAAAGAATGTGCGGTAAAGACGGGCACCTCAAGATTAAAATTCAATATCTACACAAGTATCTCTGTTTGATATAGCCATATACTACTAAATTTTGTTCAAAACTTATGCTTTGACATCAAAAAAATTACCTGGTAATCATATTTTTTAGACATTGTACAGAAAAACGGACACATTATATGAAAGGTGGACACCGCAAAAAAAGGTGTAATGCCTGATGAGTAATGGCTAACAAGGTATGATACCAGTCGTCGTATGTTCGAATCTCGACTGGATGGTGCTGCCAAAATCAGTAGGATCGTTGAACAATCCCCGTAGAGTGATTTATCTATTTTGGGCAGACGTTGCGCGTACGTTATTTTGGACATTTACGGCAAAATCAAATAGAAGTGACCAAAATAAAGTATGCGTAAAGCCTATCCAAAATAGACAAATCAACCTAATTGTTTTGTACTCTAATAACTAGCTGCTCGACAAAGGGTGGCTCCAGGCAAAGGGTGAACATGTGCATTCCATAACCTCTGTTTACTAACTTCTAATCCTACGTCCACGTGTTGCCGGCTGGAGTACGCAATCTCGGTTGCTGTAGGCTAACAGTGAAGGGGACAGAGTGGCTTCTTTCCACCTTAAGGTGGCAGCCACGTCAGTGAGATAGGGACCTGAGGCTAACAACCCACTGTACCCGAAAACAAAAAAAAAAAGAAAGAAAGTCTCTCGATAAAGAAGAAGGGTTAAGCCTTAAAGATATTTATACCTAACGCCGATTTCGACTTACTTCAATACTTTATCATTAAAATACTTGAATAGTCTAAAAATTTGGAATTCCGTTTCTGAAAGTTGTTTAGTCAGCTTTTTTAGCAATTATAGTGGCTTCGCTAAGCACACTAGCAAGAAAGCCTAGCACAGAGAACAATTTTTAGCTTGCAAGATGCATAGTAAGTGTCGTACTTCGAACGGCATCATTTTCAGCTACTTTTTATAGCGTTTCTTTTTTGAAAGTTTTCATGACCCTTTTCAACTGTTTTAGTTTTTTTATATTTTATATAACTGTTTTATGACTGTATAATAATTTGCAAGTTATCAACAAAGTTATTTTAAAGAATAGGCAAACTTAGTCTTTTATAGCAACTTATGTTATCGTTATAGTTCGCAACATGAGTTGTTAATGTTGCATGAAATAGTAGAGTTGCTTAAAAACTTTTAAATTTATGCGTTATGATACGTTAACTGATACGTCTGAAGTAAAACAAAATACCTAATTTTTCGAATATTTGATATTTAATACTATTTTGGCGTGCAGCGCAAATAGAGCATACCTTTCGCATCAAGACGAACCTTATTTACCGTTTTAAATTTTTTCAAATAAAATTTTTGAATTTTGTTATTTTGGCCAAAATCATGCAAAATCTTACATAGGGGGAGGGGGCGATTAGTCAACAATGGGGAAAACTCGTTACATAATTAATGCACAGCCCCTACATTTTAATTACTAATGTGTCCAAACCCTAAGATTAGGCAAGCATTTCATTATGATACTTCAGTATAGTTCTCCCATGGGTATTTCTTTTTACCTGAAAATAAACTTTACCTTACATATACTTCGTTACGTATGTCTTATTACCAAACTATAACACACCAAATCAGTACACTATTGTTACAAAATATAGTGAATATAGACCAGATACAGAAAATATGACGGCCTGAACAGAAATCTAGAGAAAATAAACCATATAATGCAGTTTACTTTTTTCGTTACGGGACACCATTTGCAGAATACCGTTTGCCCAACAGCGCATGGTGTCCCGTAACGAAATGATTTTTATTATATCTTAAAAACTAAACACAAAACCTGAATATACCTTTACATTTTGAGTTTCAGGCTGCCTTCAGCTAAAAATTTTTGGAACATGTCGACTTTGAAAAACTTGAAACAGAGCAGAGTTTTGCAAATGTTTGAATCATGTTCAGAATACGCATTTTCTGCGATGGTGTCCCGTAACGAAAAGTATTCCGCCACTATTCAATGATGCTTATTATAATAAATATTTCGCCCTCGTATTGAGAAAGTACTACTAAATAGCAGCTCAAAACACCTATTTTGAAAGATTTTCGTCAGGCTGTTGGTAAAATATGAACAATTTTGCTACGAAAAAACGGTTGCTCATGGTGTCTCGTAACGCTGGAATGTGTCTTTAGTGCATTCATGCAATTTTTTTAATTCATTAGTTTGACCATACGCAGCAAAAGGATACGAGTGGCGAGATAGGCTGTCATCGGCTTCAGCCAAATCCTGGCAGAAGGCACAAAAAATAACGAGCAACTGACAGAGTAGCAATCTGTTTATCCTGCAAACACGTATCAACATGTTCGACTCTAAATAAACAAAATGGAGGCTAGTTCAATCGAGCTGAAAGTCCAACCGAACATATTCTACTGCCAATTTGACTTGAAACAGAGCTAATTGGGTAAAAGCTGTTAAGTGGTCGCCTTTACAATGTCCTGAATTCCCATTATCGACGCCGATGTATCTCATAACGATAATAACGCTATGTCTTACATACACAAGCATGACTATTTAACGTACAATGAACAACAACAACAATGAGCAACAATGAACTTGGCACTGGCGCGCGCATTTACTAACTTGTCGCCTAAAATGCCGGAAAACATGCATTCGGAAAACTTGAATATCTCCGAACATCGCAACTAGTAGCAGCTAATTTTTTGCTTATTACTAGTTAACACCCTGATTGTTGATTTTATGATAGTGTCAGAGCGGAAATCTGTGGAAATCTTTTTCTACACACTATTGAAAATTGACAAAAATAACAAATATTTTGTTCTAAAACACCCTGCTCTATCGAACTGCTTAACCCCGGCCCGTCACCGCCTCCCTATGAACGCGTGTGACCTCAAAGGCGGAGGAGATCTACCGCGGATGCGGTGTTTCAGCTACGTATTAATCGGTTCGGACTATCTGCTTCACCCCGGTCCGTCACCGCCTCCCCTGGAGCGCGTGTGACCTCATAAGCGGGGGTTCGAACGCGGGTGCGTTTTTCCGAAGGATTTCGCCAATCACTCGTTGATCTACCGTCTAAGGGCTGGTAAACCGGGTCGGCGTATTCAGGCCGAATAATATTAATGGGTCCTAGCACGTGGACAGAATACACTGGTCAGTATCTATGCACTAAGGTTAGGGTTGATTTTTCCCCCGTAACCTGTAAACCTTCCATACCTGACAATGCTAATCCACTTCATGTGCCACGGATCGTATACACAAATATCGTGCTATATAATAAGCACCACTTACTTTAATAAGTTAAAGATTTTAACTAATTTTTATTGAATAGCCGGAGCTAATTAATTTTTGTTCTGATTTAGTGAACCATCTAATCGAAAGTGGTGGTAGCTCCACTGTCGCTGGAGGGAGAAACTCCTCTTTCTATTTCCTGCCGTTTTTTAAGCCATTGAACTGACATTTTATTTCGTTTGGTGTTTGTAGAGTTGTGGATTATGTTTTGTATCGTTGCATCGTGAGTGTTTTTTTATTAGTCCCTCGATTTTATTTACTCGGAAATAATTTTACTTTTTAACTATTTTTCCCTAATTTAATTATTTATTTTTAATTTCGATTTTAATTTAATTTTTATATTTATAATAATGCATCATTTACTTCAAAACGCTCACCCAACCTAAACCTATGAATTATTTATATGCAAAATTCATCACGAACTCTAGTCTGCTTCACGATACATTCAATTTATTTCGATCTACCTGGGTGTTATAGGGTAAAGAGTGCGAAACGGTAACATATGACCACGACCATGGTGGAAAGATGTTTTCCACCAGCACCTTCAACCGTTCTCTGGGCGATTATCTTCTACTCAGACAGCCTCGACTGGCGCGTTCGCATAAAAATGTCAATTTTGGCCAAGTAGTTCTTTAACGTTTAGCCGGTTACTAGGAACTACCGGCCCAAGGCACAGAACGATGAGACCACGTTGCTCTCAGTCTTCATTTTCAGCTTCTGCTGCTACGGGGTGGAGTTGGCAGTACGAAAAAAGCATCAAGCGCAGTTGTTTGACTGTTTTTGACATGGCTCTTGCATTCACATCAACTGATAACGTGGCATGAAAAATCACTGAAATCAATCTGTTTTTTTAATCGTAACCAACCCCGGTGGAAACCGAGGTCATATGCTGTCAGGGAAGAAGAGCTCATTCGAGTTAAGTTGGTCCTTCGGGAATACACTTGGTCCATAACCATTTGGTATAATTTTGGACAGCGCAGTAACTGCTGCCGACGCTTTGCATTATGTATAATCGACGTGGAGTTAGAGCAAACTCTCCCATAAAATTTACACGGGAAAAGCAAAGCAAACTGTTGTATTCATACGGCCTTTTGTCTACCATGATACACAACGTTACATTACGTTTAGAGACAATCACTTGTCCCCCTATAATAGTTTTGGTTCCTGGGGCTGCCTTGAGATTGTTAATCATTACCGCTTTTATCTTATGGTGTACCAATCGTTGCTTGACGTCAATCACCCAATTCTCTATTATGTTTTATTGCGTCTGATGCCAGCATTCGAGGAACTTACCGGTCGCTGTTAGGACGATATCGTCAGGAAAGCCGGTGATCTGGATCGCATTGAACAGCCTGACCTCAGTGTATGACCGAGAATCGAGCCTTGTGGAACACCTGCGGTCACTTTGTACTTTTTTACCCCATCAACCGTGTCGTATACCAGCGTCCGGGTCTCAAAGTAGCTTTTAAGCAACTTACAAAGATGGTTTGGTACCCTCATCTTATGCGATCGCTCCTCAACTACCTCAGTTAAAGGCGTTTTTGATTATGGCACACTTCCCACCTTTTCTGCCTCATTGGCTTCTCGGCCCTCTCTATGACTGGCTTAATGGCATGAACAGTGGACTTCCCTTTACGAAATCCATCCTCGCCGGCTCGGTGTCGCGTTCCAGCATTCGAGCGTTAGCTTGTTTAGTTTAGTAGTAGTTTGCCTAACGTATCGACTATCGAGTAGGCAGATCCCCTGGTGTATTCCCCGGTTTTGGTAACATTTGTCTGGAAATTCGCATACTTCTAGACAGCTTTGAAGTGTTTCTATAAACATAGCAGGATATACTTGGATCGCCGCCGTCAGTGTCTCGTTTGGTATCTCGTCAGGACTGGAAGCCTTCTTCGTCTTTAAACCCCTAGCAACCACTATGAGCTCTGCTCGCCTGCACAGCTTTCACCGATCTGGGGCTTTGCGTTTGCGCGCCCGATGGCAGAAACCCACGTTTCATGCGCTGTTTGGCCGTGAGTGCACACACAGACCAACCAACCTTGATTTTGCCAGACGCCAACAGATTGCTGGCTGTTGCCTCTGGCATATTAATGGTTGCGATTTACTTATCATCATCATATTCGCTACCTTATGTCTAAGGGCGCCACTCAATTTTGAGTTGGTCCCTAGAGCATTTTTCAGGCAAGTGAATTGCCGTAGTAACCTCATCGAGGTTTTAATACTCGACGAGAGTGCACTGCTACGCTGACCTACGCTACGTTGATCTGTCCTGCCTCACCCAGGGACTTTTCTACTAGTCCCTTATATTTCAAGCTCTGGACCGTCGGGCTCTCCTTGAGCTCGATGAGAATTTTGCCCTTTTGAGTATGGCGGGTCCTCTTTACGTTGACGGTACCCCATAACGCGCGTAGCTACCAATTTAGACGTTTCTTCAGGCATCAACACCTTCCGCTTAGCAAGAAGCCGTGTACGCGTTTGACACGGCATTGACAGGACCTTAACTTCCTCGGCAGGGGCTTCGGCAATCCCACACCGTTTTAAAAGCTTGTGTCCTTCCACCTCGGCAGCGATAATCGTTGAGTGGAAACTCACCGATAACCATTTAATATCCAAATGAACATTAAATCTTGAGTTGATGAACGAATATAACTCGTACAATAACCTTTTTGCTTGCTCCAACTTGCTACTAGTTGGAGGTGGTATCACTTCCGCATCGAGAGGGCTTGCTTGCGGTGCTTCCTCAGTCGGATGCATTTCGAAACTCTCGATCGGATGCAACGTCTGTTACTTCTTTTTACCACTGTCCCATGCCTTCATGGCGGAGTCACCAGCGGTGGCCCCTGCAATCTAAAAGGAGTGTTCGATTTTGGCGGGGTCTTCTTGGGCAGCACCCCCGATCTCATGAACGTTCACTGAACTCCTTATGAGCTAGCACCAGGGGATTTTTTCGCTTAATCAGCCAACGAAACGGTCATGAATAGAACTCTATTCAGCTTAATTTTAAAGTAATTAACCGTACTTTTAAGTTCAAGTTCATATTTGATTATTAAACTTCGAAGGGAATTCAAAGCAACTTCTAACAGAACCAGAAAGTTTGCGAAAAGTCCACCTAGAAAACAATAAAGATTGGAGGAATTTTTCCACTTCTTCCTGTTTTGTAGATTCATGACATTTCCCATTTAAACTCAGCCATTTAATTTCGGTTAATAGTAGTGACAACCAATATAAATTATTTTATTTAATGAAAGATCATCAGAAGAATCATCGACTGTTTTTTTCTCATAAATATTAATTTATTGTAACTTACCACACACCACTGCATACCACTGCTCCGTTGCTGAAATATGCAATTTGCATCGATTTTATTCATTTACCATTTCTCATTTACCATAGCTCCGAAACGAATTTACACTCAAGAACAACTCATCGGCAAAATTCATGTCACTAGCGGCGTCAGAGGTGACGCAATGCATCAGGATAGGCTTGCAACGCGGAACGCTCGGGTTCAAATCCAGCAGCGATAGGTGTTAGTTAGAATTTTTTTTAATATGGTCTACCTTAATCGCATGAACCGACTTTACAGAAGTTAGAAGGAGGCGGAGGTAGAAAATATAAAAATATAAAAATAGAACTCAAAGCGGTATGCAATAAATTTTTGACACAGTTTTTTTATAATCTGCTTAGTGCTCTATGCAGCGAGCTCAAGATAACTTTGAAGTTCAAGTTATAGATCCATAGACATAAAGCTTGTTAACCTTCCTTAGACACCATTATCCGAACTTACTTTACTTAGTTACTTTTAAGCTGCATGTGGCACTTTTAAGCTGCATGTTGAACTTTTAAGTAGCTACAGATATTAACGGTACTTTATTGAGAATGAAGTTCGGCTTTCAAATATAGTGTCTGGTTGTTCAGCAAGAAAGTTCTGCGGAACTAAATTTGAACCAAATATGAACTTCCTAGTTCGTTCCTTAAGTGAAATTCGATTGGGACTTCTACAAATGTCCCATATATCACTCTGTTAAATTTTGCTCGGCTGAGACAGTACTGCCAAATGAATCTAAATTGAGTACCTGGTCGGAACCTTAGCCATGAAAAGTTGAAAAGATGAATTTTGACTTGTTCTTCAGCCTTTTCGTGGCTTCGGTTATCAGCTGATTCTCCGTTTTGACCACGAAATTATTGGAGTAGATTCTCCGTTCGAGGTTCGTCCAAAAATTTTCTATCGGTCGCAGTTGAGGGACCTGGGGAGGGTTGACGGTCTTCGGTTTAACAATTATCTTCAGCCGGTCCATCTTCTACAGTGGTCGGTTGGAATCAAATGGGCCGTGGTCAGGTCCGGTCAAGGGTCACATCCTTTTAACATCTTGATGAGGATGGCAACTTGCGGCAGGCACTACATACTGTATATTCGCTGGTTCACCGCAAGCTCCGAAGGAAAGTGCAGCGGCTTGAACATTCCCTTATCGTTGATCGTTAACCGAATCGTTTTCGAAACATGAGATATATTTGACGTCATCGTTTACCTCCTTGGCGGGGGACATAAAGTCCCCGGTGCTTCTTTCCCGTTAGGTCGGTTACTCTGACCTCCCGGTCAAGGCTCGCAATGATGAGACTACCATACTTTTGGTCTTCCTCTTCAGCTTCTGCTGCACTTTACGGGCGCAACCAGATTTTTGTTCGACGGTCTCGACTATCTTCAGAAGGAAGAGGATGTTGTAAATGTCACATCGGCTATATCTGGCGAACACAGAGTGCTCCACGATGTCCAACTTCTTCGCTCTGAAGTGGGGCAGATAGTACGAACAAAGCATGGAGCGTAGTGGTTTGGCTGTTTTTGCTATGGGAGCTGCAAATCAACTGATAGCGCATTCAAATTCTCTATGTACGTTACAGGGTAGCTACGAATGGCGGTGGATTCACCACCAGGTGGCTGGGTAATCGAATGCAAAATCGCTACAATTAGTCCATTTTTTAATGCATGCGTTAGGAATCCCGGATCGCTTTCTGGCTTCTCATGTTTTAGTTACTTTAGCATATCTTTCGCCAACGGAACCTTTAAGATGTGTATGCTGACTTGCTTCCGTTCGGTACCGGTGGCCGTCTTAACTTCTTAGGAAACGTCTACTCTGCGCTGCTGGGAAGCTCCCATCCCCGCGAGCGTTTGAAATAACCATGGATTGAAGAAGACGGTGTTTCCTGCCGAGCTCCCTCTACAGAAAACCTGCTAGCTGACCCGACAAACTTCGTATTGCCACAAATTAACCTGTGTTGTACATAAATCATGAATCTCGGATGATCTTTGTCACTTCTCGAGTTTTGCAAGCCCCCCAGTGGGCGGCGCTTCCGACGGCGGGTCACCGGCAACACTCGCGACCGGCTCGTTCTGAATGATCTAGTGTTACTATAGATAGTTTTTGTGGTCTTGTTATTGATTAATGTTTTATGGAAGAGTCTCGAATTTCTCGACTTGGATTAGTTTTTGAGTTTCGCAAAAATTTCTGTTTTATTTGTATGAGAGTCCATATCCCTCTACCACAGGGGTGAGAGGTCTCTAACTATCATAAAATAAATTCAAGACTCAAAAATCTCCTACATGCTAAATTTGGTTCCATTTGCTTGATTAGTACTCAAATTATAAGGAAATTTGTATTTCATTTGTATGGGAGCCCACCCTCTTAAAAGGGAAAGGGGTCGTAATACACCACAGAAAAAAATTCTGCCATTTAAAACTCTCACATGCCAAATTTGGTTCCATTTGCTTGATTAGTTCTAAAGTTATGAGCAAATTTGTATTTCGTTTGAATGGGAGCCCCCCCCCCCCTCCTAAAAAGGTAAGAAGTCCTAATCCATCATGGGAAAAATGGTTGCCTCCAAAAACACCCACATGCCAAATATGGTTCCATTTGCTTGATTAGTTCTCGAATTATGAGCAAATTTGTATTTCATTTGTGTAGAAGCCCCCCCTCTTGAAGTGTGGAATGATCCTAATTCACCGTAGAAAATATTTTTGCCTCCAAAAACCTTCACATGCCAAAGTTGGTTCCATTTGCTTGATTAGTTCTCGAGTTATGAGGAAATTTGTATGGAAGCCCCCCCTCTTAAAGGGGAGAGGAGTTACAATTCCCCTTATAAAGAGGGAGGGGTCTCAATTTACCATAGAATAAATTCTTGTCACCAAAAACACCCACATGCCAAATTTGGTTCTATTTGCTTGATTAGTTCTCGAGTTATGAGGAAATTTGTATTTCATTTGTATAGGAGCCCCCCCTCCTAAAATGGGGAGAGGTTCTTATTCATCATAGAAAACATTCTTGCCTCCAAAAACACCTACATGCCAAATTTGGTTCCATTTGCTGGATTAGCTCTCGAGTTATAAGGAAATTTGTATTTCGTTTGTATAGGAGCCCCCCCCCCCTCTTAAAGTGGGGAGGGGTCCCAATTCATCATAGAAAAAAATTTTGTCTTCAAAAACACACACATGCCAAATTTGGTTCCATTTGCTTGATTAGTTCTCGAGTTATGAGGAAATTGGTATTTCATTTGTACAGGAGCCCCCCCTCTTAAAGTGAGGAGGGGTCCTAATTCAACATAGAAAATTTTCTTGCCCTCGAAAACCTTCACATGCCAAATTTGGTTCCATTTGCTTGATTAGTTCTCGAGTTATGAGGAAATTTGTATGGAAACCCCCCCTCTTAAAGGGGAGAGGAGTTATAATTCCCCTTATAAAGAGGGGAGGGGTTTCAAATTACCCTAGAATAAATTCTTGTCACCGAAAACACCCACATGCCAAATTTGGTTCTATTTGTTTGATTAGTTCTCGAGTTATGCAGAAATTTGTGTTTCATTTGTATGGGAGCCCCCCCTCTTAGTGGGGGGAGAGGTCTCTAACCATCACTAAAACCTTTCCTGGCCCCAAAAACCTCTACATGCAAATTTTCACGCCGATTGGTTCAGTAGTTTTTGATTCTATAAGGAACACAGGACAGACAGACAGAAATCCTTCTTTATAGGTATAGATTTGTTATTTTGAGTTAATAGCGGGGTCGCATTCTGGGATTTGGTTTAAGTTAGAAACTGGCCGTTTTCCTGGGTGTAGTCGGAACGTTGGCCGTGTGGCCAATGTAATCCTGGACACTTTATATGACGACAAATGAACTACTTTTTCAATTTTGAGTACCTAAAGATGTCACATGTTGTATTTTAGTTCAATTCGGAAACTGATCCCCGATCCGGAACATTCCCGGACGTGTTCAGATGTGTCCGATGATATCTTGAACATTTTATACGACTACCAATGGTCTAGTTTTGCAATTTCGAGTACTTGGAGGAGTCGCATGACGGGATTCAAGGTGATTCAAGGTGCTTCTATGTTCAAGTTTCATATATTCCGGAACTTTGGGAACAAACATAACATTACTGTTTAAAATATTGAAAGAATGAACAATTTAAAGATAATTCTCAGCCTCACTTCAAAAGCGGTGAAAAATCACATGACACTGTTATGCGTTTATGGGTAGTAGCAAAGCAAAGCCTAGGTGCTACATTCCGTTATCGAAACTTGACCTTCTGTTTTTATACGACAGACTTCGCAGCCAGCTGTTTGCAGGGCCAGTTGCTGCGATCCTATTGACTCCAACAGCCTCTTCCAGCCGAGATTCGAACATACGACGACTGGCTTATTAGGCCAGCGTCATACCTCGAAGCCAACTGGGAGGCTTTTAAGGATAGTAATGGTAGTTATCATCAACACATATGCATGTGTATGTAATATACTGATAAATTTGTAGAATATTTGAAATCAATTTTTGAAGATTTGAAATCTATGAGGCTATATTACCTACCAAATGAGACTAATAGCGCATAAATCGGTTTGGCCATCTCTGAGAAACGTTCGACTAATTGTCACCTTGACACGTTTTTGAGCATAACTTTTGAACTGCTGGATTGTTTTCGATAAAACTCTCCCAAAAAATTTGCAGTAGCAAGAGCCTTCATTTGATACTAATGAATTGATACTGTTGAAATCGGTTGTGCGGTTCCGGAGAAAATCATGTCACGTAATTTTTACTTTACACACACACACACACACACACACACACACACACACACACACACACACACACACACACACACACACACACACACACACACACACACACACACACACACACACACACACACACACACATTGCTCAATTCGTCGAACCTTATCGTTTGGTATATGTGACTCGGCCCTCCGGGCCTCGGATCAACTTCGTGTTTTTCGACCAATTTTTAAACCTTTGTTATAGTATAACACAGGTAAAAAGCTTTTCGCTTTCCGCTTTTCTGGCAAAAGCTAAATAAGTTCGCTAGGTTTGTCAACTTGAAAATATATCCGTGAACAGAAAGGTTTAACTTTTACTGATAGATCGTTCTGAATGATTTGATTTATAGCGATCAGAATAAAATATCCCATAGAATATTTATTCAATTTTAAGTAATTTCGTTGGTTTGCAGCATGTGCGCATTTAATTTCATCGTGCATATTGATATGATAGGTCGATAAAATCAGCGCGCCACTGAAATTTTGCAATTTTCGAAAACTGGTTGTTTTAACAAATTGAAAATATTCAGTTAGTTAATCTCAATTTCTAGCAAAATCATTTTAGTTGCTTCCTCTGACAGGAAAACCGATTGATAATTACTTTTTTTCTGCAAAACACTTTGTTTTGATGAATTTTTGTTTGCGAGCTAAACAAAATACTGGAATACGGCAATATGGCTTCGCATAAAAAATGATTTTGGTTTTGAACTTTGGTATTCTTCATAATAGCAGCAAAAAACTGTTTGGTCAGGGTTTTACCGTTTTAATAGCTCTATAATAAAACTAACAGATTTATTGCGGTTTGACAAGTAGCCGCGATAAGATCAATTTTGATGGGTGCGCCATTTTGTATTGCTACGCCACACTTATGGTAAGTTTATAAGAGACGTGGTGCAGCCAACAAGTTTTAACGTGGTAATATAAGCAACCACAATAAATTTACTTTATTGACAGTTTTATTATGGTTTTCTAGCTAGCTATAAGTGTGTTTGGACTCGTATCCTCTTTTTGCTTCATAAAATGCGATAAAATGTGTAAAGGAAACATCCATTGTTAAATAGTACAGTGCATGAAACATGCTATAAGAGACAGTCAATAGTGTTTTATTTTTACAGATAGTTTCGTACCCTTCTATTAGTTAACGCCGTATAATTTAATAAAATTCTTCGGTTTTCCACGTCGCTATCAGATCAAAAGCTAAAAACTTTATCAATTATTCACGCAACCATTCAGTAATCACGATTTTGCCATTTATTCCCTACTTGAGCGCTATTCACTCGTTGGTCGTAGGACGACAGTAGAAAAGAGGAATTGCATGTGAAAAGCCTATTTTCCACACCCTCACTTCCGTCAGCACCTACGTAACACAGAGCTGTGTAACGTTTGCTTCCAACCATTGTTGCAAGGAAAAGTGATGCTTTTCCTCCATCCATTGGCAGGAGAAGAGACAACGCTATAGGCGGTCTAATTGTTGGTAGTTCGTCATCATCTAGTGTAAAGTGGCTGGCCATTTGGTTCCATTGTTCGCTTCTGTGGCACTTGGGTCGGAAGGAATAATCGTATTTTTTGCTCCATGGAAACCTGCTTTAGTGTAGGCTTCCTAAGCTTCTACTGATGAATTTAAAAAAAGACTGCCTTATAACCATGTAATTCATGTCAAGGAAGCACCCTTCAACGGGAACCGAATTTATTTCCAGCGGTAGTTTTATTTGTGCATGCAATAAAACCGTTGTTCAAGCGGTATTTTGGTTCATGGATGCTTCAGGCTGGTGCTCGCAAAAAAAGTTTCGAACTGGAGTACGGTAATTGCGAAAAAAGTTTTAGATAGATCGTTAATTCATACTGAAACTATATGGTTGGACAAAGAAATTATGATGTTTAAATGTTTGGATATATTTGTTTTCAAAGTTTTGGAACAATATTGCTTACTCTCCGCGGCTGTCATATTTTATCAGTATTTATATCGATCACGCCAATTCGGCAATTTTTAGCAGTTGGTTTCCACATTGTTTGACCTTGAAGAATGCTAGACATGATTCCGCAGGAGCAACAAAAAGTGATACACAGGATTTTTTTTAGTTATTAATTTACCACTATGCGAATAGCAATAAAAATTAAATTCATATCAAATTTAGTGGTTGAACCTCAAATATTAAATTTTGAACACATTGGCTATCATGTTCGGTCGTGAAGCTATAGCTATAGAATAATTTTAACCCTTGAAACCAATGTATTATATATTACAAAATGTGATATCGCAATGAAATATAAAATTTATTTATTTGACAAATAGCTCGTGCACTTGCTTTGGGTGAACATTTGTTAACTTAATCCCATATAGCCCTAGTAGTGCTGGCGGCCTACCAAATGGGTTAACTAAATACTCCAAAATATGATTTGATTGGGAGCAGTTTGCAAATGAATGCAGCGATTTTTCACCCTTATGCCATTATAACGAATGTCATGTGCTTTGGATTTAATGCTAAGCATTTTTTTTACCCTCAAACCGTACGCCTGGCTAGCAGCCTATCCCAATGAAATCGAATTTAGGTTAGCAGTAAACAAACGAATCACAAACCCGCCTCTGGTTGACATCCCCACGGCAGGCAGATAACGACCGTGTAGTAAATTTGGTTTAACCGTTTAGACTTTGCTAAACTATTATCCGCGCTTCGTTTGGCATATTAAGCGGAGGAATTCGCATGTCAGTTGCTTCTATCTTCTATGCGAGGTAAACCCTAAGAAGGAACGGGGACCCCGAACCAAGCACGCGACGTGGACTGCCGGGCTCGGGAAGGATGACATACCGATTATTATTAAGGTCGTCCTCGCGGGAATCGCCTATGTACTTTATATTAAAAGAATAAATGTTTTGTCATGTCAAACAAACATCTGGCTTTGCACGACCCAAAGCCAACTGGAAAGCAAAGATTCGCTCCTCCTATATGTGATGGCTTGCTTTACAAGTCTTTGAGTCATGTCCTGCCCCACTTCGTGGCGGGTTGTCGAGTAGTAAAGATCGCATTGTTCTGGCAAGGTAAGATAACCGAAATTGATTGTATGTACTGGCATACGTTTGTTCATTAAACCTATTTTAGCCACACTTTCTGATTTTTATCTGGGAATTTCATTAGTTGCCTCATTGTGAACTGAGGAAATACCATTACCTACATATTTTAAAGCTAGTTTGTACCTTGGGGCGAATTTTACCGATGTGAAAACGTGTAATGTGAATTGATGAGTTTGACAGTTTGACAGCTTGAAATAAGCTTTGTGGTCAGTGCTTAGAAATGTTATATTCAATTTATGCAATGCGCCTGAATTGATGCAATTTACTGTTCGTTCTTTGTTTCTAGTACAGATGAATTGAACTCAGCATTGCCAACCTGAAATCAACGATTCGAACGAATCACTTGTGTTAAAATTATGGCTTCTGCTCCTTCTGATGTTCTGTCAAAAGGAACACAAGAGTGGTGTCGTCAAAATTTACCCCATTTCAAATCGTTGTCTCGCTTACCGCGGAATCACAAAAGTTCTGAATTACTTACTTACTTACTTAATTGGCCTAACGTCTTACGACAAGGCCTGCGCAGTATAATTTCTCCATCTGTTTCGGTCCATGGCAACTGATCTCCAGTTTCGCGGGCACCTAGTGCTCGCCAGATCTCGCTCCACCTGGTCTTGCCACCTCGCTCGCTGTGCCCCTCTTCGTCTTGTTCTTACCGGATTTGATGCAAAAACCATTTTTGCAGGATAGTTGTCCGGCATTCTAGCAACAACTCCGAGTGCTCGTAGGTCCTCTTCTAGCAGTGTCCACGTTTCGTGCCCGTAGAGGACAACCGGTCTAATTAGCGTTTTGTATAGTGTGCACTTTGTACGGGGGCTCAAATTGTTCGACCGCAAGTGTTTGTGGAGTCCGTAGTAGGCCCGACTTCCGCTGGTAATACGTCTTTTAATCTCACGGCTGGTATTGTTGTCCTCTGTTGCCAGTGAGCCAAGGTATAAGAACTCTTCGACTATCTCAAACTCATTCCCGTCGATTACCACGGTACTGCCCAAGCAGGCCCTGTCACGCTCGGTCCCGCCCGCCAGCATATATTTCATTTTAGACGTATTTATCTTCAATTCAATCTTCTCTGCTTCGCGTTTTAGTCTGGTGTACTGATCTTCCACCGCCTCAAATGTTCTGCCGACAGCATCCACGTCGTCAGCAAAGCAGATAAGTTGGCTGAATTTATTGAAAATCGTGCCCCGCATTTCGATCGCCGCTCGTCTTAAAACACCTTCAAGCGCAATGTTGAATAGCAGGCAGGAAAGATCATCTCCTTGTCGAAGTCCTCTGCGAGATTCGAATGGGTCCGACAATCCACTTGAGATTCTCTCACAGCACTGGATCCCATCTATCGTAGTCACGATAAGTCTAGTAAGCTTACCCGGAAAGCCGTTTTCGTCCAAAATATTCCTTAGCTCTGGTCGGTTTACACTATCATATGCGGATTTGAAATCGATGACCAGTTGGTGCGTGGGGATGCGGAATTCGCGGCACTTCTGGAGGATCGGAGGATCTGCCGCAGGGTGAAGATTTGGTCCGTTGTAAACCGACCCTCCATAAAGCCGGCCTGGTAACTTCCCACAAATCTATTGACTATTGGCGATAGTCGATGAAAGATGACTTGGGACAGCACTTTGTAGGCGGCATTCAGGATAGTGATTGCTCGGTAGTTCTCACAATCCAGCTTATCACATTTCTTGTAGATAGAGCAGATAACCCCGTTTTCCATTCCTCCGGTAGTCGTTCCGTATCCCAAATCTTGACAATCAGATGATCCAGACAGCCGGTCAACTTGTCCGGGCCCATTTTAATAAGTTCCGCTCCAATGCTTTCCCGCTGATTTGTTGTTCTTCAGCCGTAGGATGGCTTCTTTAACTTCCCGTTGGGAGTGGCACATCTTCGTTGCTTGCTACACCAATGTGGTCACTTCCTCCGCTATCATGGTCTTCCGCCTGCATGCCATTCAGGTGCTCATCGTAGTGCTGCTTCCATCTTTCGATCACCGCACGGTCGTCAGTCAAGATACCTCCATGTTTATCTTTGCACATTTCGCCCAGCGGCACGAAGCCTTTGCGAGATCCGTTGAGTCTGTGATAGAACTTCCGTATGTCGTGAAAGCGGTACAGCTGTTCGAGTTCTTCGAACTCCTTCTCCTCTTGGTGGCGCTTCTTCTCCTTGATGAGTCGGGTTTGCTGCCTCCGCTTCTGTTTGTATCGCTCCTCATTCTGACGGGTTGCTCTACGCAGCCAATATCTGCAGGCATTCCTCGTCAAACCATTCGTTTCGTCGATTCGGTGCCACACGGCCTAGGACGTTCTCCGCTACGCTGTTAATTGCTGTTTTCACGGCATTCCAACAGTCCTCAAGAGGGACTTCATCCAGCTCACCCTCTTCCGGCAGCGCGGTTTCGAGAGATAACGCGTAGTTTTCGGCGACCTCCGGTTGCTTCAGTCGCGCTAGATTATACCGTGGCGGGCGCCGGTATCGTATGTTGTACACAACAGATAGTTTTTGACGTATCCTTACCATCACTAGGTAGTGATCCGAATCAATGTTAGCGCCCCGATAGGTTCTGACGTCGATAATGTCTGAAAAGTGCCGACCATCTATCAGAACGTGGTCGATTTGTGATTCTGTCTAGTTGGGTGATCTCCAGGTGTACCGGTGGTAGAGGTTTTGCTGGAAGAAGGTACTACGTATGGCCATGTTCTTGGAGGCGGCGAAGTCGACAGGTCTTAGGCCGTTTTCGTTCGTTTGCGGATGAGCGCTGAACCGTCCAATCACCGGTTTGAATTCCTCCTCCTGACCAACCTGAGCATTACAGTCCCCGATGATAATTTTGACATCATGGCTTGGGCGGTCGTATTCACGCTCCAACTGCGCGTAGAATTCGTCTTTGTCATCATCGGTACTTCCGAGGTGAGGGTTGTGCACGTTAATTATGGTAGGAGTTGCTAGGTAAGAGGCTGTGGACCACTGTAGGGTCTATTTTATGCCCAGTGCACAAGGCATCGATGGTACGCATTACCCAGCCGTTTACCAGCCAACACAATTTTTTATTGTTAATTAAAATATCCGATGCACAGAATTAGGTACCATGCGTAGAATTAGGCGCGTTTACGGTACTTTACTATCAAGCAACTCCAATCCCCCTGAATAATGTTTACAAACAAATTTCCATATTACTTTTACATATAAGATTTATTATATATTACAGCTATACCAAAAGAGGCGCCTTATTCCAGGCCCTCGTTGTTCGCTAACCATCCGTATCATGATCAGTTTATTTTGATGATATCAGTTATGCACCCTTTGTCGGGACCGTGTTCACTATTATAGCACCCTTCATTCAGATATCGCTTGCAAATTGAATTAACCCATTCGCATTCCATTAAATTGCACTTTATCACAGCTGTCGCATCAGAAGCTCCCTAATTGACGCGACCGCGTCTTATGCCAGTTACCACTCTTTCAGTACCGGGAAGTGATGGAGCGTTACTCGCCGTGGGGTCGCAAAGGTGGCGGAGCCCCGAATGACACCGTTCGCATTAGAAATATTCAGCTGCAAGGCCTCTATCCGGAGACGAAAAATGTAGGTTCTATTGAATAAATTCCATATGAAGTTTTAGGTTTTGAATATATTTGAAGAACAAGGGAAAACGCCCTATTTCAAGTAAATCAACTTGTTCCCCACAAAAAAAAAAACTATATAGTTTCCCACAACACCCATTTTGCACGCTACCCGGTGCCAGGACTTTCGGAATCCGGTTCCAATGCACCGGCCGAAGGGAGTGAGCGCCGGTGGGGGCGGTGCCCCGCTGCGAAGTTCGTCCGGCCAGATCGTTACTGGACTGACGGATGATCCGATCATCAGTTTCAACGACGCCAACCGGTACCACGTGGATAATGATCTGCGCTACAAAACAACACAGGCTCAGAAGCAATCATACCGAGCGGAACTGGATAAAATTGTAGCGGACAAGGAAAATCGCAGAAAGACGCGAAGCTCTGAGATGGATGCGAAGGGGGTAGGTTTTTTTAATTTGTGAAATCTATCAATAAATATGTGTTATATTTCAGAATGGAGGACCTTGGGGAAAGCCGGGCCCTGGTGGAAAGCCATGGAGACCGCCGAAAAATGTTGGACAAAACTTTATGAAGTCGATGGTCAGTACAGTATATGACACATTCCAGCGTTACGGGACACTATCCCTGCTATGCAGATCGGTCTCTGTTTCATCAAATCCCTTTTATTTTACAACTATTTTACGAGGAATTTTCTAAGAAATTAGTGAATCAGGAAGCGATTCACTCGGTGATAATGGGTGCTGATTGTGTCCCGTAACACTGGAATGTGTCGTATAATACTTCAGGGTCTTCAAATAATAGCTGTTCTAATTTTTAGGGTTGGACAAACAAGGAAACGTTGCAGGATCTTGATATTGAAGTTGTTACCAAGATGCAACGTCAACTGGAGGAGGAAAATAGATATCTAAAAAAGTTTTCCAATTGCTGCTCCCGGTGTGTGTGCCAATGCATCAGCAATAGTCTAGACCCACCGTTCAACGGTAGTGGAAGTGCCCAAATGCCACGTGCCGCCATTAGCCCTCCGAAGTCACAGTTAATTCCGCCAGCTACAGCACCAAGCCAAGCCTTGCGAGAGGATCCAAATCCAAGTACCGATAAAATCACAGATCGACGGGTTCTTAGATTGTGTCAGCAAAATCAGCAACCCACTCCGGGGCGGGCCCCGGTTACAAAGAGAGGAGCCAAGGTCATCCCGACTCGAAACTGTATGATAACTGGGGGTGTTGAGTTGGTTCCGTTGTTAGCGAAGCGTCGCTCCCAGCCAAGACCGATCAGCTTGGGAACCACCGATGTAACCAAAATTGATAAGTACAACTCGAATGGGTAAACTATCATCCCATCCCAACATGGCTCGAATAGATCTAATAGTACAGCAGATACCTAGCGTGAGATGATTCAACATTGTGCATTAATATGATAGTTTTTCTATTAATTTCAGCAACAGCGCCGTCGTCGTGCGTCAGTCTGGAGATGAATATCTGCACGAGCTGTGCACCCAGATGAACCAAAAGCAGCGTAAGATCGAAACTACTAGAGTAGTCGAGTTCGAAACCAGCAAACAACATTTCGAAACGTGGTCCAGCTTTTGGGGCAGGCCGGGCCACGGAGCACCACTACCAAACAAAAACAAACTAAACCTGGACAATCTGCTTTACGCGCCACCACGGTAAAGCAGTTTTTGTGCCATCATCGCTTACGCGCTTTGTAGTTATATCAAAAGTAGAAAATTGGGATATTTCGGTCCAACGGATTGATTTTGTCCACTTGCTGCCCAGGGCAAGTGATAGCGAAGTTGATTGCAAATAAAAAGCAAAAAGAGCAAAACCCCAGTAGTAGAACGCAACAAAACAAACGTTCATTTTGATCACAAATTTGTACATTTCGTTCTGAAATATTTCAACACTGCTTTTAGTATTAAGGGGACCATCTCATAGAAAACTAAGGTAACCTGTTTAAAATCTTTTTCTTTTCTCAAAAATATATAGTAATATAGGGGAGAGTAGTCTTCCATGTAAAATCATGAAATAATTTATTCAGAATATTATAAAAGCATCGAAAAATTCAACTAAGTTATAATAATATAAGATGTAGTTTGCTTAGAATGTCAACTTAGATTAAGCTCGTTAAAATTTTTATCAGATTGTTAAACACTAGTTTCGTTGAATAAGTTATAAAAAATATTTGAATATTGAAATGGTATCATCAAAAAACCACGCATATTTATGAAAACGTTCATGATGACTATAATCATACCGTTGCCTTTAATAAATATAGTTCCACTAATGATAAAATCGGGCTTTCATCAAACTAGTAGCAATTTCGAAAAATTAAGCATTAGATCTATATCAAAGAAATAACAATCGTAGAATCGAAGTTTTGTAGAATTAGAACTTCAGACATCTAATATAAAATATATCGATTACTACTATTGAACTAGTTCACTAATAAAAATGAATCGCTTCCCTATTAGAATGGATTTGAATTCAATTGACATGAACATGAAAACAAATGTACATAAGGTAGTAGAGGTTAGTTTAGCGTAAATAATCAGTTGAATAATATAAATATAAGTAAAATATAAAACGGGAACACATAGTATTTAAGCCCCCTTTTTTCAGGAAAGATTATAATCCCAATTTTTGATTTATAGTAAGTTTGTTTGCAAATTATTTTCAGTATGTTTCATATAATTTGATGAAATTGTGTATGTTTCCTTCTGTTCGACAGAAGTTACAAGAATAGTCGCGAATGTCGTCAAAGTGTCTCGAATCAGTATAAACAATGTATGTATATATAATACTAGTGTCGCTGCTGTTTCATGTTTATTTTGGTGGCAAACATGTTGCTGGTTCATATTTATCTTGAATACGGGAGCAACACTGTCAAATTGCCAACAAAAAATTTTTACTGCCGACGAAATACCCCGAAATGTGCAAATCGGGTAATTCATCCAAGGTGATTTACGGTAAAGTAGGAAGGATTTTTTATCGGGCTACCTTTTCAGTTTGACAGTCATGTTTCCGTTTTGAATCGAGCACTCACACATATAGAGATTGCTGACATTCACCTACAGAGACTATAGATTACAGAGGCGACAAGGAACTCAAAATCCGCTAAAATTTGAATCATAACGGAGAGTTATCTTTATTTATGATGGTATTCTCTGTTTTGATTCAAAATTTATCGGTTCGTGAGTGCCTTGTTGCCTCTGATTCCATAGTATCTGATCTGTACATTTATCGTTATGCACACTTCGCCGCGTATACGTATACGCGGTTTGTTTGCATCTGCAATTTTTTTTTAATGCGAAATTTTTTTCTCGATGCACACAAACCACTAATACAGTCGCACAGATATGTGGTGTTTACCACAAGCACTGTAGCGACACTGGCATTCTCTATATATTGATTCTACTATCGAATCCGTGGAATCCTACACTCAAAATAATCCACACGTCCTTTCCACGTGAAAAATCACCTAAATTTCTCTATAGGCAGTTACGTGATTTTCAGCTGACTGTTATTGGAAAAAATAATAACATCTATCTGATTTTCGCGTTAACGCATTAGTATGCGTGCGAACAACCTGAAAATCACGTAAATAGTACAGGAAAGCTGGATGGAAAATATTCACATAACTTTTCCTATGATTTCGACGTGAAATTTATTTCGAGCTCAAGCGCATACTGATCCCAGTTGGTTTTCCTAGGATCTCGATATGCGGCCTGTGACACTAGGCCACCCACCCATTCGAAAATAATGTGCCTGTGATCAGACAGCGATGCTTCGTCCGACACCTGCCAGTTTTGTATATTCTTCGAAATTACTGGACTGCACAGGGTCAGGTCCAAGACTTTCTCCCTGATAGCATTTATGAATGTTGGTTCATTGCCTCTATTAGCGATATCGATATTGTTTGACGAGAGAAATTCTAAAAGGCACTCGCCTCGATTGTTGATGTCAGTACTTCCCCACAGAGTGTGATGAGCGTTGGCATCACAGCCGATGATAAAGTCTTTGTTGACTTCTCTGCAGTATTTTACAAACGCCGCAACCTCTTGAGTGGGAGTCTCAGGACTAGCGTTGCCAACCGGTTTTTACGAAAATCTGGAAAACGAGAATAAAAGTGTCTGGAAAAGTCTGGCTGCCATTTGCTCCAATGGAAGACAATGTTTGGAAAACGTCTTTTTATGTCTGATTAGGCATCAAAAAGTCCGGAAAATCCAGACAAATCTGGAAGGTTGGCAACGCTGCCAGGACAATCACCAGGAAAATAGGCCGATGCTATGATAATATCGGATTTTCCCCTGGCGGTTGGTACCTCAACTCTGATCGCGACGATGTCTCGTATAATGAACTCTGTAATGGGAAAACTATTAATATTTGCATTAACCAGGACAGCAGCTCTCGGAGAGTCATGCTTGTCATCATAGTATAACTTACATGTTCTTGTTTGAATACCTTGTATTCTTCCTTTGTAGACCCAGGGCTCTTGAATCAAGGCCAGGTCCACAGCATCTTTGATAAACCTCCTGGAAAGTACGCCCGATGCAGCTTTCGAATGATGGAGGTTTATCTGCAGAACCCTAGTGTTCTGCATTTTTGTGAATTTTCCGCTCACTAGCATTTGGGAGAGACAGATTCCCTGGAGGTTTAGACCTCATGGTGGCAGTTTTCTTACTGCCAGTACCCGAACTCGGTTTGAATCGAGGGGGGGGGGCTGGCTGGCTTCGAGTGGTTTCGCTTTTTCCACGGATCTTACAGGAGTTTCCTGGGCCACTTGTGGAGACCATTGTTTCGGTTCCACTCGGCCCTGGCACCGCCATACTGTCAAGATCCATGAGCATGGGAGACTCACCTCGATGAGCCTTCTCTTTACCAGAATGGGGAGTTGGGGACCAGAATGTTGGGAGCCATTTGAGCATTCTGTGGAACCTCCTGTTTGGTTCCACTAGCTTCATGGATCCCCTGGTTGTCAGGATTCTTGGAGTTTTGAGACTCAGCGCCAGCGGACCCTTGATTCACTTTGACTTCGCTAGTACTGGCCTCAGAGATTTTTGCCTCCATAGGCTGACTTGTGATTTGACGTTGCCTCGGAGTTGTTTTCCTCAGCTGGGTTTCGCCGAACCGAAAATTTATAATGAAGTGAATCCTATTCACGAGTTGACGCATAGAAGCTTCATCAATTGTTAGCGACCAATCCGCATGTTTCCCATTGGGATTAGTTCGCTGCAGAATTCGCTATTTATCAGTAACTAGATTCTCATTCTGACTCTCTATGAGTCTTCTGATTCTCTCGTTATCGAATGACGCGCTTTGTGGGAAGAAAGCATGATAGATTTCTGGACGCGGAATGTTCTTTGCATCCAGAGCAACGAGTCTTGATCCTTCCCATAGTGATAAGCCAGGAACCACTTCCTTTAACCACTCCGAAGTTTCCTGGTCTTTACAAGAAAGAACCAGGTACCCGGACTTATACGAGCAGTTAAAGAGCTTAGGTTTAACCTGCTCGTTACGTTGTTGCTCTATGGCTGTTAGTAGAGCATCTTGTATCGAATCCAGTTGTGCCGTACTCAGTTCAGTGCTGGGATAGTCCTCAGAGAGGATCTCAACTCTGATCTGACCTGCGGTCTCCCTGTGAGAGACACCAGTAGTGGAGTCCGAGGGAAGCTTGGGGGCTTCTCTCGTAGACCTCACTCTTGTTCCTCCCCTTCGAGCGGGATGGGTGGTTTGCTTTCACACGACCTGTCCCACTCGCTCTCTAGGGTTTAGAATTCGCTTCTGTGTTTTGGGGATCGGCTTTTTTCCGCTGCAAGGCAGCTTCGATCCTCGTTGCCTTTTACCTGACACATAAGCCGATTGTGCTAACATTTGCTCCCTTGCCTCCTTTGCAGGAAGCCCAGAGGCAAGCAAACTCTTTAACTTCTTTTTCTGAGCTTTAGTCAGGTTCCGTTTCCACGGAATGTCATTCTCAGCTGGACCTTCCACTTTAGGTCCAGATCTGATTATGACTGTTATTCCGTCGCTTTCGTCATCCGTCGACTCACAACGAGTCGGCGTGTTGAGAATAGACGAGGAATAAGACGGAACCTCTGCTAACGCATCGTTCAATTCCTGATCCTCCCCTATGCTCATCTCCTCCTCCTTCGTTTCCGGCAGAGAGAGGCTGCCGGAGCCCTGTGTTTTATTTATATTAAGACTCTCCATATGAATCCCGCGAGTAGCTCGGTAATAGATGGTCCGCTGCATCAGTGACCGGCTTAATGCAGTAAGGGCAAAAATACTGTGGAGGGTGCCCTGGTACTCCACAGGCTCCGTTAGCGGCTGAGTATTTCTAGAACCCCCTCCACCATTCATCCCTCGGCACGGGTCGCATGACACCTTGTATTAGGGGTTTATCCATTTAGATTTTTACGTGATAGCCATGGATAACAGCTATTAAAACCATCCTTCTTAGGGGCTTTGGACCCTCTGCTCAGGTTCTTAGTATTTCCAGGTTCAATGAACATGTTACTACCAAGATCCGTCATTTGCAGGCGAAGAATTTACACTCCGCCTTCACATGAGTGCCCCCTTCTCTGTCCGCATACGACCCTAGTTTCCACCGGTTGTCCGATTTCCACTAAGGAACGTATCCCGGATGGTACCACGAGGAGGTAGAGATAGGAGTTGCCGACTAAGAGGCTGTGGAACTTCGTGGAAGTTCTGGAGCGCATTATTCGACCATTTACCATCCAAAAATGTTATATACTGTTGCCGCTAGCTTTTCATAAGGATACTATTTCTAATTAATTTTATTTCATTTGGAAGTAAATTAAACTTTGAAGGACCATAATAAGTAATACGTTGCAGACACAAATTGGTAGATGCTCTGCTTCTCAGTAATTCATTCGAATGTCTAGTATGGAAATAGTTTCGCCTGGCCATAAATATAATATTACTATAGAAATTTCGGTTATGTGAGGCATTATGTACAAACATGTTAGTTTGTGAGTTGCGCAATCCTAAAATGAGGAAAATTTCCGAATCTAAGTTTGTTGTTGTTGTTGTTGAGTTTATTAGGTATTAGTGATGAATCTAAGTTTGTATCAAGCAAATACGTCGAGAATAAGTTTGGCAAATTGAAGAATACTTTTACACATACGTTATGCAAGGTTTGAATCTTTTAAGTTTTGATTTAGCAGCGAAAGCCCAGACAATGTCCAAATACTGGAATATGGAATGGACGCACGCAAAATAAAATTTTATCAATAATTAATGCGGCACGAAGCAGCGTACTCTTTTCATATGCCCACATAGTGACGAAACTTTGCTAGATACATGCTCAATGTGTGTGTCCCAAGAACAATGCCGTATCGTCCGCAAAGAGTTTTGGTATACCTTCAGGGCTTCGACCGATCCTTTTTTTCTACCGCAGTCACATCAACGTACATTCAAGTTCACACCGTCCGTTTAGTGGTGGAATACGAACGCTATGCATAACACAACTAGTTACTTACTTACTTAGGTGGCTTGCCGTCCTAAGACAAAGCCTGTAGAACAAAATTTCTCCATGTAACTCGGTTGAGGGCTACCGCTCTCCAATTCCTCGGACACCGAGTACTCTCCGCCAGATCTCGCTCCACCTGGTCTAACCATCTTGCTCGCTGCGCTCCTGGTCGTATTGTTTCTACCGGATTTGGGGCGAACACCATCTTTGCAGGGTAGTTGTCCGGCATTCTTGCAACATGCCCTGCCCATCGCATCCGTCCAGCTTTAGCCACCTTCTGGATACTGGGTTCGCCATAGAGCTGTACGAGTTCATGGTTCATCCTCCGCCTCCATACTCCGTTCTCCTGTACGCCGCCGAAGATCGTTCTTAGCACTCGTCGTTCGAAAACTCCGAGCACTCGCAGGTCCTCCTCGAGCATTGTCCATGTTTCATGCCCGTAGAGAACAACCGGTCTAATAAGCATCTTGTACAGGGTGCACTTTGTACGGGGACTTAGTCTGCTCGACCGCAATTGCTTGTGGAGCCCATAGTAAGCACGACTTCCGCTGATAATACGCCTCCGAATCTCACGGCTGGTATCATTGTCCGCCGTTACCAGTGAGCCAAGGTAGACAAATTCATCGACTACCTCAAACTCATCGCCGTTGATCAATATACTACTGCCCAAGCGGTGTCGTTCGGCCTCGGTTCCGCTGGCCAGCATGTACTTTGTTTTAGACGTATTTACCTTTAACCCAATCTTTTCTGCTTCGCGCTTTAGTCTGGTGTACTGTTCAGCCACCGCCACAGATGTTCTGCCGATAATATCCATGTCATCGGCAAAGCAGACGAATTGACTAGATTTGTTGAAAATCGTGCCCCGCGTGTTGATATCCGCTCGGTTCATAACACCTTGTAGCGCTATGTTGAACAGCAGGCATGAAAGACCATCACCTTGACGAAGCCCTCTGTGTGATTCGAATGAACTTGACAATCCACCCGAAATCCGAACACAGCACTGTGTACCATCCATCGTAGATTTAATCAGTTTGATGAGCTTCCTGGGGAAGCTGTTCTCGTCCATGATTTTCCATAGCTCTTTCCGGTCGATGGTATCATATGCGGCTTTGAAGTCAACGAATAAATGATGCGTGGGAACTCTGTATTCACGGTCCTTTTGGAGGATTTGCCGCAGTGTAAATATTTGATCCGTTGTAGACTGACCTTCGACGAAGCCGGCTTGATAAGTTCCCACAAATCTATTCGCAATTGGTGATAGACGGCGGAAAATGATTTGGGACAGCACTTTATAAGCGGCATTGAGAACGATGATCGCTCGATAGTTCTCACAGTCCAACTTGTCGCCCTTTTTGTAGATCGGGCAGATAACCCCATCTTTCCACTCCTCCGGTAGCTGTTCCGTATCCCAAATTCTAACAATTAGTCGGTGCAAACAAACGGCCAGCTTTTCTGGTCCCATTTTGATAAGCTCCGCTCCGATGCCATCTTTTCCAGCTGACTTGTTCTTTAGCTGCATGATGGCCTCCTTAACTTCGCCTATCGTTGGGGCTGGCACCTCTTCCCCGTTTGCTGCACCGTCGAAATCGCTTTCCCCGCCGCCATGGTTTTCCGCCTGGGCGCCATTCAGGTGTTCGTCGAAGTGCTGCTTCCACCTATCCGTCACCTCACGATCGTCCGTCAGAATACTGCCAGTCTTATCCCGACACATTTCGGCTCGCGGCACAAAGCCTTTGCGGGATCCGTTCAATTTCTGGTAGAACTTCCGCGTTTCCTGAGAACGATGCAGCCGCTCCAACTCTGCATATTCCTGCTCTTCCAGGGTGCGCTTTTTCTCCCGAAAGATTTGGTTCCGCTGCATCTTCTTCTGTTTGTGTCTTTCCACGTTCTGTCGTGTGGCACTGCGCATCTTGGCCGCCCGCGCAGCGTTCTCCTCATCCATCACCCTCCTACATTCATCGTCAAACCAATCGTTCCGCTGATTCCGGGCCACATGCCCGATGGAGCTCTCCGCTACACTGCTGATGGCTGTTTTGATAGTGTTCCAACAGTCCTCGAAAGGGGCTTCGTCCAGCTCGTCCTCTTCCGGCAGTGCAGCTTCGAGTGAATGCGCGTAGTTTGCGGCGACATCTGGCTGCTTCAGCCGCGCGAGATCTAACCGAGGCTGGCGTCGGTACCGAATGTTGTTCACAACGGAGAGTCTTGGGCGCATCTTAACCATAACTAGGTAGTGGTCCGAGTCAACGTTAGCGCTTCGATAGGATCTGACGTCGATAATGTCTGAGAAGTGCCGACTGTCGATCAAAACGTGGTCGATCTGTGATTCTGTCTGATTTGGTGACCTCCAGGTGTACTTATGGTGGATTCTGTGCTGGAAAAAGGTACTACGTACGGCCATATTCTTGGAAGCGGCAAAGTCGATAAGTATTAGGCCCATTTCATTGGTTCGCTGGTGTGCACTGAACCTTCCAATCACCGGTTTGTATTCCTCCTCCTGGCCGACCTGAGCATTGAAATCCCCGATGACGATCTTGGTATCATGTTTTGGGCAGCGGTCGTATTCACTCTCCAACTGCGCGTAGAATTCATCCTTGTCGTCATCGGTACTTCTGAGGTGAGGGCTGTGCACGTTGATGATGCTTATGTTGAAGAATCGGCCCTTGATTCTCAACCTGCACATTCGAGGATTGATTGGCCACCACCCAATCACCCGTTTCCGCATCTCGCCCATCACTATGAAAGCTGTACCCAGCTCGTGTGTGTTGCCGCAGCTCTGGTAGATGGTATGTCCATCTCTGAACGTACGTACCGTTGAGCTCTTCCAGCACACCTTCTGCAGCGCTACGACGTCGAACTTGCGGCTCTTCAATACGTCGGAGAGCACTCGAGTGCTCCCTTGGAAGTTGAGAGATCGGCAGTTCCACGTCCCGAGTTTCCAATCCATAGTCCTTTTCCGTCGCGTGGGTCTATTCCGATTGTTCCAGTAAGAATATATTTGTTCTTCGTTCCATGCTTTAGTATTTTTCGTGGTGACGGCTTGCAAAGCCTGCTACACCAACCCCCTGTTTCGCCGGAGGGCCAACGAAGCTCGAAAGAGCCCTCCTTTCCTGTTAGCATACGACCTTGGCTTCCACCGGGGTTGGTTACCCGATCTCCACCAAAGTTGCTCGTATCCCGGCTGGTACCACGAGGCGGTAGGAATAGAAGTTGCTGAATAAGAGGCTATGAACCACTGTAGGGTCTATTTTATGCCTACACGTGCACAAGGCACCGACGGTACGCATTATTCAGCCGTTTACCAGCCAACACAACTAGTAGTTTGCTGTTTGCTCAGTCAAACGCCGTAGTAGAACGAATGCGTTCTATGCCTTTTTGACATTTTCGTTTTGATCAAGTCTCGGGTACTTTTTCATTTAGACGTATCTGCAAATGAGAGATTCTCTTCGTGTCTCCTCTCTTCCGCTTTTTACGGCGATACTAATGCATTGAAAACAAAATTTTCAAAACATTTGGCTAGCTAGTGACTCCGGCAACCGATTCATGCAAAGCTGATGTATCAAAATGCATCAGTATCGCCGTAAACGGCGGAAGAGAGGGGACACGAAGAGAGTCTCTCATTTGCAGATACATCGAAATGAAAAAGTACCCGAGAAGTTGCCTTTACCGTTTGGAGCAGCGAATGACTGCAAAACAGTCGAATGACTAGCAGTCACCACGCTAACGAAAAGCAACCGTGCTTTCATATATTCAACCTTCTACAAAAAAAAACAACCACTGCATGTGCATGGAAGAAGTCGGTCGGACTCCGTCTAATACAAACGAACATTTTGCTTGCATCAGACCGACGTCCGGGTGACAAACTATTACTGTGAGCAACGGATTTGGGGACAAAAAGAGAAACGAAAAAATACGTCATCTTATGGTTCCAGTCAGTTTGCAGTTCAGATTCTTCATATGAACGCGCAAAGCGGGGCAAAGCGGGAGTACGACTGTTTGCTTTTGCAGAGAGGCCGCAAGACAACAGCAGCGCAAGCGGCAGATTGACTGGATTAAAAAAAAAAAAAAAACAATCAAATGATCGTTCAAAAAGCGGAGGTTGAATGCGGAAAGTATCGAATTCACGGCAGTCACATTCAACTTGCGACCCCTTTTCAAGCCCTGTATACCTTGAAGCTGTAAATTTCCAATATCATTAATGAACAGAATACCAAAAACAATAGAGGACCTATGCTACTACCTTGCGGAATGCCAATATCAATCGATCGTAAAGTACTATGAACACCGTTAATAACTACAAAATTGGTGATAGTTAGAGGGATCAGAAGTATCACCAGATTAAAATACACGGAATATCAGTGCTAAGAATGTAAATTTTCCCGGGTAGATTAACTTCGATTGTCAGAAACACACAAGACCAGATAAGACGTAATGCTCTCTGAGGTATTTTTGGTAAATAATTGTTTATTACTATACACTCTAATATTTAAAACATTAAGCACATTCTTGAGATTTCCCATTTCCGGTTCAGGCTAGTGTACGATCTAAAAACCCTACGTGCGGATTAAGTGTACACGATGCAACTTTTGGCAATTTTTAAATTAAGTTTAGTTACATAAATGTATTCAAGATGATTTGAAAAATAACATATTTATTCATGACGTGGAAGTGAACACAAATAATATTAGCGAATTATTTGTTAAAATTAGCGAATTAATTCCATATTTCCATACAAGACTTCAAGTACAAGAGTATAAGTTTCGAATAAATTCTTAAAATATATATAATCGAGTTGATGGCATAGGGATGGTAACGCTCTTTTCTGTGACAGTTTACTTTCAGGACATCGATTTGGTCTAGGTTCAAAGGTACGTATACAAACGATAAAATCAATTGGGAAGAATCAGTGGTTTATACTTTCACAAAGTATGTTTACTTTCGGGACATCAACTTGGTCAAGGTGCAATCAAAACAAATAAGAAATAACGTGCTGCTTTATTAATTCAATAATAGTGACTTGTAAAATTTCTATTGTCCTATTTATTAATCAATGCATAGAAAAGTTTCTCATTGCTTGTGAAATCTATTGAAAATGGCATTGAAAAATAAGCATTTCAAACGTAATCACTTGTTCAACTTTGGAACAGGTTTGCGATTTAGCTTTATGTCACCCACATCGGACATGGACTGAAGAAGACTATCGAAGGCAGCAGAATTAAAAAAAGGTAATAGCCGAGTTTCCAGTAGTTACTAGTTGTAGCGTTCCGAGCAGTGTCTTCTGGGCGTTAGGGTATACAGTATGTCTTTGTTGGTTTAGGAAACTCATTAATAACCCTATTCCATGAATTTCTGATTTTGGAAATGGTTATTTCCTCCCACGATGTAGCCAGCCAAATCAAGCACATTTTCAGATTTTTTAGGTATTGATCGAGCGACAAGTGTCCTTCTTCCAAAACTAATTTTAGCCTGAGCTTCCTCTTATATCTCTTTTTGATTGCATTGATTACCGCCCGATACACCGGTTGACCTTCGCTGGTGACGTTGGATGAGAGATAGATAACCTGTATTAATAGAGATTATATTAAGTAACTAAATTTAACCAGGCATCATCACTCCTCAAATCGCCGCCATCATGGCGCGTAGAGCAACTATCTTAAACCAATAACACTTTGGTCTTTCGTGGCAACCACTTCTATCAGTTGGTATGATTTTTTTCTTTCTGCTGGTGTGAAACAATAAACATCACACGTGTCATCCATGCTTTTTTCGACAAGTAGTACGATAGTGGTAGCTCTTTCTTTGTTCTGCTTGGGAGTTCTCGATGGTTTTTCGATTTTCCAAAAAACATTAATTTCGACAATCCTTTGCATTAACTCTGACTTAAATTTACCGCATGCTTTACATCAGCAGATGATTTAAATCTTTAAAAACTCGAATCTGCTTTGACCTGTACGACATTCGCCGAAACAGTAATGTTTGCTTCCCATTGCTGTAATATCCAAATTACTTACTTAGGTGGCTTGCCGTCCTAAGACAAAGCCTGTTGAACAAAGTTTCTCCATGTAACTCGGTTGGGGGTTACCGCTCTCCAATTCCTCGGACACCAAGTACTCTCCGCTAGATTTCGCTCCACCTGGTCTAATCATCTTGCTAGCTGCGCTCCTGGTCGTCTTGTTTCTACCGGATTTGAGGCGAACACCATCTTTGCAGGGTAGTTGTCCGGTATTCTTGCAATATGCCCTGCTCATCGTATTCGCTTTAGCCACCTTCTGGATACTGGGTTCGCCATAGAGCTGTGCGAGTTCATGGTTCATCCTCCGCCTCCATACTCCGTTTTCCTGTACGCCGCTGAAGATCGTTCTTAACACTCGTCGTTCGAAAACTCCGAGCACTCGCAGGTCCGCCTCGAGCATTGTCCATGTTTCATGCACTTAGAGAACAACCGGTCTAATAAGCATCTTGTACAGGGTGCACTTTGTACGGGGACTTAGTCTGCTCGACCGCAATTGCTTGTGGAGCCCAGAGTAAGCACGACTTCCGCTGATAATACGCCTCCGAATCTCACGGCTGGTATCATTGTCCGCCGTTACCAGTGAACCAAGGTAGACAAATTCATCGACTACCTCAAACTCATCGCCGTCGATCAATATAATACTGCCCAAGCGGTGTCGTTCGGCCTCGGTTCCGCTGGCCAGCATGTACTTTGTTTTAGACGTATTTACCTGTAACCCAATCTTTTCTGCTTCGCGCTTTAGTCTGGTGTACTGTTCAGCCACCACCACAGATGTTCTGCCGATAATATCCATATCGGCAAAGCAGACGAATTGACTAGATTTGTTGAATATCGTGCCCCGCGTGTTAATATCCGCTCGTTTCATAACACCTTGTAGCGCTATGTTGAACAGCAGGCATGAAAGACCATCCCCTTGACGAAGCCCTCAGTGTGATTCGAATGAACAGTACTGTGTACCATCCATCGTAGATTTAATCAGTTTGATGAGCTTCCTGGGGAAGCTGTTCTCGTCCATGATTTTCCATAGCTCTTTCCGGTCGATGGTATCATATGCGGCTTTGAAGTCAACGAACAAATGATGCGTGGGAACTCTGTATTCACGGCCCTTTTGGAGGATTTGCCGCAGTGTAAATATTTGATCCGTTGTAGACCGACCTTCGACGAAGCCGGCTTGATAAGTTCCCACAAATCTATTCGCAATTGGTGATAGACGGCGGAAAATGATTTGGGACAGCACTTTATAGGCGGCATTGAGAACGGTGATCGCTCGATAGTTCTCACAGTCCAACTTGTCGCCCTTTTTATAGATCGGGCAGATAACCCCATCTTTCCACTCCTTCGGTAGCTGTTCCGTATCCCAAATTCTAACAATTAGTCGATGTAGACAAACGGCCAGCTTTTCTGGTCCCATTTTAATAAGCTCCGCTCCGATGCCATCTTTTCCAGCTGACTTGTTGTTCTTTAGCTGCATGATGGCCTCCTTAACTTCGCCTACCGTTGGGGCTGGCACCTCTTCCCCGTTTGTTGCACCGTCGAAATCGCTTTCCCCGCCGCCATGGTTCTCCGCCTGGGCACCATTCAGGTGTTCGTCGAAGTGCTGCTTCCACCTATCGGTCACCTCACGATCGTCCGTTAGAATACTGCCAGTCTTATCCCGACACATTTCGGCTCGCGGCACAAAGCCTTTGCGGGATCCGTTCAGTTTCTGGTAGAACTTTCGCGTTTTCTGAGAATGATCAGCCGCTCCAACTTTGCATTTTCCTGCTCTTCCAGGTAGCGCTTTTTCTCCCGAAAGATTTGGTTTCGCTGCATCTTCTTCTGTTTGTGTCTTTCCACGTTCTGACGTGTGGCACTGCGTATCTTGACCGCCCGCGCAGCGTTCTCCTCATCCATCACCCTCCTACATTCATCGTCAAGCCAATCGTTCCGCTGATTCCGGGCCACATGCCCGATGGAGCTCTCCGCTACACTGCTGATGGCTGTTTCGATAGTGTTCCAAAAGTCCTCGAGAGGGGTTTCGTCCAGCTCGTCTTCTTCCGGCAGCGCAGCTTCGAGTAAATGCGCATAGCTTGCTGCGACGTCTGGCTGCTTCAGCCGCGCGAGATCTAACCGAGGCTGGCGTCGGTACCGAATGTTCACAACGGAGAGTCTTGAGCGCATCTTAACTATCACTAGGTAGTGATCCGAGTCAACGTTAGCGCTTCGATAGGATCTGACGTCGATAATGTCTGAGAAGTGCCGACTGTTGATCAAAACGTGGTCGATCTGTGATTCTGTCTGATTTGGTGACCTCCAGGTGTACTTGTGATGGATTTTGTGCTGGAAAAAGGTACTACGTACGGCCATATTTTTGGAGGTTGCAAAGTCGATAAGTCTTAGGCCCATTTCATTGGTCCGTTGGTTTGCACTGAACCTTCCAATCACCGGTTTGTATTCCTCCTCCTGGCCGACCTGAGCATTGAAATCCCCGATGACGATCTTGATATTATGTTTCGGGCAGCGGTCGTATTTACTCTCCAACTGCGCGTAGAACTCGTCCTTGTCGTAATCGGTACTTCTGAGGTGAGGGCTGTGCACGTTGATGATGCTTATATTGAAGAATCGGCCCTTGATCCTCAACCTGCACATTCGAGGATTGATTGGCCACCACCCAATCACCCGTTTCCGCATCTCGCCCATCACTATGAAAGCTGTACCCAGCTCGTGTGTGTTGCCGCAGCTCTGGTAGATGGTATGTCCATCTCTGAACGTACGTACCGTTGAGCTCTTCAAGCACACCTCCTACAGCGCTACGACGTCGAACTTGCGGCTCTTCAATACGTCGGAGAGCACTCGAGTTGGAAGTTGAGAGATCGGCAGTTCCACGTCCCGAGTTTCCAATCCATTAACCTTTTTCGTCGCGTGGGTCTATTCCGATTGTTCCAGTAAGAATTTATTTGTTCTTCGTTCCGTGCTATAGTTCCACCGCTCCAACTTTTAAAGCGAAAAATCAAAAGCTTAGCTCAACAATAGTGTCTTCCAATGGTAACTGCTTGAAGAACTAAACATACCAAGAAGATTGGTATGCTGACATCCCCCATTTATCAGCATCCCCCATCGCTTGTAATAAGGCAAAACAATCAGTGACCCGCTTAGACTGCTTAAAACCGGTTCTTTACCCTATGTGCTGTGCGATGGATAAAAGAATACTATCAGGGGTAAAACTATAGGCGCCAAACGTGTTTCATATTCGCCTTCATCCAGGGATGTCAATTTTTTCGAGCACTGCAGAGAAGTAATTTGACGTTGTTGTTTTCCTCTGCATTCAACCTTTTAATTAAATAATAAATTCTCGGGTAAATTTTCAAATAGACCTAAGTGGCAATTAGAGATTGTCTTCGCGTCTCCTCTCTTTCGTCTTTCACGGCTACATAAATGCATAGAAAAGGAAATTTTCAAAACATTTAGCTCGTTTATCGTTTTATGCAAAGCTGATGTGTTAAAATGCATTAGGATCGCCGTAAAAAGCAGAAGAGAGGAGACGCGAAGAGAATCTCGGTACCTTCTAGCACACCTCAACCGACGAAACTACAAAAACTAATGTTTCCTTTTGAAAAAACTTTTTTCATGTGGATTCCAAAGGATTTGTTGGCGGAAGGCAACTTTTTGTTTTGTTTTGATTATAGTCACTTTAACAGCTTATTCTTGACTTCTGCGGGGTTGGGATTTGAACCCGGGTCCTCAGCGTGAGAGGCGTGATTACTAACCACTACGCCGGGATTGACCCCCGGAAGGCAACTTCTTCGAAACAGAAACTTTAGTTTTCAGAAGGTCGCATAATGCATGTAAAAGTGTCGATTATGTGACCTTCTGAAAACTAAAGCCAGAAATGACTTTCATGAATTTATTGTGTGTGTCTGGCAATCAAATTCAATCAAGGAAATAAATAATAAATAATATACACCAAACACGTAGAGAATAGCCCACTGTGAGAAACTTATTGATAATGCTTAGTGTTTGCTAGTCGCAACCGTCGCAACGCTTCCTATGCAAGATAGCATGCAAGATTGGATCATAGTTTGTGTAAAAGCGGAACGTCGCTGATAGGTACGATATGCACTACAGTATTTTATTGTTATTCATTATTTGTTAGAGATTTTCTTCGATTCGATTAGGTATGTGCAATTTCAGGACTAAAGGTGAGATGAGTCGTTATTGATTTTGTGAATTTCAAAAGCAATTTTGTTATTTAAAATAAAAATTCTGTTCATGAAAATCTATTCTCTGTGTTCAGATTGGCAAGAGGAATGCAGTGAATACATGTTTAAAAACAGAGTCTCTCTTTTGGGCCCAAAAACTGCTTTCAAAATTGAGCTTTTTGACGAAAATTTAATGATTGCTCATTTCCCGTTAAGAGCTATTCGCGAGAAAAAAGTCAGAATCCTGTTCATGTTGTAAAATGTAGGTATCCAAAATCGAAATCAAACTATGTAGTAAGAAATCGGTTTTCTACGAAATAGAAAATTTTTGTTACAGAACAAATTATCACACACAGAACAATTATCAATCATATCATTTTCAAGATAACATATTTTTCATCAAATGGGCGTTGAAACTGACATTATAACTTTGTAAGTCTAACAGCATTGATTTTGATCAAGATTTACTAGGTTTATAAACGTGCAAAATGGCTTCTTCGTGAACATTTTTTAATTCTTTGTAATAAACAGACGTTCAACGAAGCTTTTCAAGCTAACATCAGTTTTTAATGTCTTTACCGCTCTGTCATCACGAATCTATCTTTGTGTATTTACCAGAAAGAACCATTTATATTAAAAAAATAAGAGATTCACAAGTAACTAAATCTATGATAGGTAGTGTGCTTTTTCAAAGGTTTAAACCCTTCCCTTTCCATTCCCTTCGAAAGCGAAAGACTCTCCTTTTCACTTTTTCTGTCAAAAGACACCCATTTCGTGCAGAAACCCAATTGGTAATTCAACTAAAATGCTACTCATCACAGCAAAGCCATGTGCCAGTAATAATAAATTTTATCTTAACCACGATTTACCCCTAAATCACGCGTTCCACATAAAACGCGCGATGAAGCTCGGCTGATGGCCTACGCTGTGGCCACTTGATGGCCACTAAATGCGTACAAATTTTCTCCCGGCGACATATGGTACAGTCAGCAACACCACATTCGAGTGCGCGAGGTGTTGTTTGGGGCCATCCGACTCGGTGCCTAACCTTTGACACTACGTAATAAGGGACCGGGAAAGCATAATGTGCAAAAGAAGCATAATGGATTTGGATGGGATGCGTGAAGTTTACTCAATCACGAAACTTAGCAAACCGCATTGCCGGACGTATTTGTGCGATTAGGTTTACCTTTGACATTGTGGGATTGTAAATGGATAATAAATTACGACTGTATTCAGGTAGGCCAAATATTTTTTTGTTCGTTATTGATTTTGAGGTATACTACATTTGGATACATTTGGATAGTTGTGTATTTTTACTATTTGTACAACTTTGTAGAATATGAAAAGGTCATACAACAACTACAAAATTTTTTTAGATTTTTTCAATCTTTGGATTTTTCTATCTTCGCTGAAGAGATAGAAGGTTACTGTCTTCAGCAAAATTTCTTATAATAATATCCTCTAAATGGAAAATGACGAAAAATAAATTTTCTATTTTACTTTTAGGGGGTTTAATCAAAAGTTGAACTCCACCAAAGGATAGAGCTTTCAATTTTAAGCAACACTTGCAAAGCTTTCACAGACACTTTTCCTACTCAAAATTCAAGTGCGCATGTTTTTTTAGTTTTGGACCAATGTGAAATGGCGTAATTTCAGGATCACAACCGAGAATAAAACCACAAACTATACAGACAACACGCGAACGATTTTTCCACGTACCAGAAGGGACGTGAGCAATTCACTCACCGTCCCTTCACAAATATTCATTTAGTTCACTTTTCGCTGAAATTGTTAGTTCATCGTTCATCATAAATAGCAACGCAAAACAAATGTTTTAGTAACCATGCAAATAATGAAAAATTGCAGACTAAATCTTCAACGTAAAATATTTGTTATTATTCCGTCGTCATCATCAGCAGCAGAGGACAAGTGTCGCCTTCATTCAAACTTGATCTTAGGTCACTCGTCGCCGATTTATCCGGCGTCTTAGAAGTCGAAAGGCGCTTTCGACTTGGTTGAGCCATTGGATCCCTCTATTCCTGGTGCCGCGGCATGTCGATGGGTTTATTGAAGAGAACCGTTTTCCTCACACTGTTGTCCGGTATCCCTATGACGTGATCGATGTACCGTAGACTAGCAATTTTCGCCAGATGTACGATAGGAATCTTTCCCAGCAGTGCCTGTAGTTCGTGATTCATACACCGTTCTCACTCTTCGTTTTCAGTTTGTACGCCGCCAAACAAAGCCGGCAGCCCCTTCCGCTCAAACACGACAAGGACGTGTATGTCATCCAGGAGCAGCGTCACAGTTCCAAGTCAACCCGACCCGATTTCCCACTTGAATGCGCTGCTGAATTTCTTTACTAGTATTGTGATCTGCGATCTGCGGTTACCAATGATCCCAAATACACGCACGAACTCAGTTACCCTTCTAGTTCGTTGCCAACGTTGCCAACAACGGTTACCGTCCATGGGAGGCACGTAATTGTCTCTTTTGAGTCTATCCTCTCATGTATTTGGGCTATGATGCTTTTTATTTTTAGCTCAATCCTCGTAAAAGCCGCTTTCAGTCTGGCGTATCTTGTCTTCACGGTCTCGCATTCATCCAGGAAAAATCTGGACACTTTACATGAAATATATCCTTGGAATGGGACATCAAATTGTAATTGGCATAGAATTAGACTTTAATTTGGACCAGTTAAGACTTGTCGTATTACTTCAAATTGCACTCAAATGCTACACTCGGGGTTACACTCACTTGCCTATTTTAACACAAAAAAAAACAAGACTATTATAACAGCACTGTTGGCGCGGACGGTTTATTGAAGTATACTTTAGCCTTTGGACTTTAAGCAATAGCCCGTGGTAGATCAACTGATCTCGGGGTTGCTTGCGGGACTAAGTTCTTTTGTTAGCGATAGCCCGATTGGGGTCGCATTAAACGCACAAAGTCTGAAGTCGAAATGGCTTGGTTTATTATCCGAAAGGTTTGCTTTTATAGCTAAATTTTGGTGGAAAATATCGGTAATGCATATCGATATTTTCCTTATTCTAAATGCATTCTTAAAGTTAAAAAGAGATAGACTACTGGGACAGAAAGATTCTTTGTTCGATACATTCGGTTCTGGAATTGTAATTCGAGTCCTTACACCAAGTCACATAGGCCACCGACAGGTCGGAGAGCTAGCTCAGCAAAATGCGTGCACTTGTGAAGTGTATGCATGGCGCTGGTGCTTGCGTTCGGTGCCCGCCGTGTGTCTCAATACAATCGGAGTTGTCTGTTTTGTTTTGCTTGTTGCATAATATTTATTTACATGATGTTGTGCATGGTTAGGGTAGAGTACGGATGGTACACTATTTTGATTCAAATAGTTCTTCAGATGTGGACCCCGCCAAAGGACAAATGAAAAATCTCATTTGATTGTTGATGTTTTTGTTGTAGAACTATAAAATATGATTGTTCAGTACAATTGAGGAGAATAGCAAATTAAAATCTTAATTTGAACCGATATCAGATACAGCTTTTAAAATTTGCGTGCCCTATAATTTTTGCAGCGATATGACTAGCAATACTTATAGAACGGCTGGCTGAGCAATAGGCCTACCAATTTGGACACTGGGAAAATTTGTTTATCGGATTCATTTGTGGATTTGATTAAAAATACATAGTTTTGTCTTATTATGGTATGACCTTATCATTTTTTTAGTCACTTTAACCAGATTTGGTCATTCGTGACTTCTACGGGGTGGGGATTTGAACCCGGGTCCTCGGCGTGAGAGGCGTAAATGCTAACCACTACGCCGGGACTAACCCCTGCCATATCATTAAATCCATCATTATTTCGGATAAAATTGGAAAGTTGCAAACCTTCTATTTTATAATTTATTTCATTTATTTAATACTACATATTTTATTAATTTTAAGATAATTCACAAATCAAGGAAAAATTTACTGGACTGGCATATGATTGGAGAAGTATTGCAAACCGCAGTATTTTTAACCGCAAGCATCGCACGGATCGCCATGGGCATCCTCATAATCACAACCCGGATGAGGACAGGTTCCTTCAACGAACCAATTAGCTAGATAGCGTTCACATTTCCGATAAAGCAGCTGATCCACAGTCCGCGTCCCAATGAATCCTCCATCGTACAAATCTACAGACATATCCTGCACAATCCGTGTCTGCTCGTCCGTTGCAGTTCTTTCGAAATAAACGAACCTAATGCCAAACCAACGATAAATCGAGTTTCAAATTTCGAAATCCGCTAAGGCCTTCGTCTTCGTTATTGAAGACGTTCCACAGATGTACAACGCATTGTAGCCAATACGCCAATAAGACGCAACCAATGATGTTTCTCAAGTGCGTCACATTGTTCACGTACGGCAAAGCTGAAGTGACGAGATTATTCTTCTGCCCAGATCAATCTTAGGCAGCACAATCTTCTCATCCTCACCTGGTCGATCGGCAACTGCAACTGTTGTCGGAACTATCCACCAACACCTGGCCACCGAAATCAACGATCTGCGGATCGAATACCAACAATGTGATGTAAACAACCAAATCGATTCGATTGCTGCAGAGAGGCGAAACTTGGTTCCTCCAATGGAAGTTGCTCGAGCGCTTACTTCATTTCCGGCATTGAGTTAACTGCCTTGGTTAGAAGAAGTGCTTTCTCGATCTGAACAAAACCATTTTGTATAAAAAATACAGTAAATTTTACATCATACTCATTTAGAATCATACCTTCCATATACATACAACTGCACCATTTCTTACAAGTTAACTGCCAGGAAAACTTAGCGAGGCTAACGGGCTGCTGAGATTGATAAGCGAATATTGGGTACTGAGATCCGCATGAATTGGTGAGATATACAAGGGACGAAATTCACTCACTTCAAATGAACCTGGTCCCTAAAGGCCCCCATACACGTACGCATATGTTGGGTTGGAAATGAACAAAATGTTGGAGGTTCATTCCGACCGAGCGCCGAGCCGAACATTTTCTTCTGCCAGTCAGGGTTGCCACATGCACAGATTATTCTGTGTTTAACAGATATTTGAAAGAAATCGCCTGTACAGAATCTGTATGCATAGAATACAGATTTTCGCCAAATTACACAGAATCAACAGATTTTTGAGCTTTTACACGAGAGTGAAAGAGACGGAAATAGTCAGCAAAATGACTCTCTATCTCTTTCACTCGCATTGTTTTGCATTGGACAGATTTTTGCACAGATATTTTTCCTCGCCGTACAGATTGTCAGATTTTTCCAACAAAAAACACAGAATTATATGTGGCATCCCTGCTGCCAGTTTGGTTCGTGGCACTCACACACAAGCGAGCGTGTTGGACGAACATGAATTCACCAACATTTTTGGCCAACATGTACGTACGTGTATGGTGGCCTTAAGATTTTACGCCTTTTGTTCCATGCGTAGTGTCTGTATAGTTTGTGATAAAACTCTAAACTATCGAGTTACGCTGAACGCGTTTAATACATTTCCAGTAATTGTAAATATGTGTGACAGAAAAATAAGGAAGCAAATTTTAGTGATCAATCTAATTATTATCACTAAGCTAATTTAAAAATGTGGCGATCGTGTAATGTATCTACTGCCTAGAGGCTATCCAAGTAAATTTGTCCAAACATTTTAGCTTGAGCCATTTTACGGTTTTTATGCAGTTTTAATCTATTAACGTTGATGAATGCAGTTCATTTCTTATTTAGTTGGTGCCATGTGTTGTTATTAGCACTCTTTCTTATTATGCTGGAGCTGTTATGTACATGCTTGTCTGTGTTGCTAAGTCTGTTTGTCTATGGTTCCAGTTCCTACCAGACATCCGGACCTAAAAGATACTCGTCTCAATTTTAGACTAATTTTGCCTATGGACTTTTATTAGAACTTTGTGTCTGTGATTATTACGATAAAAATATAGTGCGCGGAATTATGTACGCGTCTGAGCGGAATTATAATCAAGACTTAAATTAGTACGCGGAATTATGTGCACTGCACTATGGTCCAGAAAGCGATTTTAGACGGACAAAAATGATTGCGCCTTAACGGGATATTCTAGCTCAATGAAGTCTTCGGCAACTTTTTGAATGAAAACATGACGCATCTTTTAAAAGGATCGTCTAATGTTCAGATGATACCGTAACAACAAGTCAAGTAATAATTTTTTAAATAAGTTTGTTTTCCATTTTTTAGTTTCAAAACATTAAAGATAGATTAATTTCACGTAACTTTTCTAAACATTCCAAATTTCTAACTCTTACGTATTTTCAGCAGTGGACCTTTGTTTATGGACGACCCGTAAAGTCATATTTCCTCTTATAACTCATTTATCTCAACAGATAGCTCAATATGATGTTCTACAAAAATTTGTATACGTAAGAGAAGAATATTTTTGCAGAAGACTGTTTTGCTTTATCTTTATGAGTTAATAAGTTATAGCCGAATTCAGGTTAAAAACAGACCAATTTTACTGAAGCATAACTCAAAAAGCGGCAAACGGATCTTGATGAAACTTTGGCGATTTAATATGCACATATGCATAAAGTTTTTAGCAAAAAATGGTGGATGTGTTATTTTTTAAGAAAAAGATAAAATTCTTTGAACTTTATGATTTACTATAGCTAAAGTTTTCGTTTTATCCATCCCTAACTGCCCAGGTACAGTTTCTTGCTCAGTTTCAAAGCGTTAAAACATAATTTTGTGTAACTATTTTTTTAGAAAATGTCTAAAACATAATACAAAGCTTGTTGCTTTACTATTTATGTTTTATCGAGACAAATACGAACGCTTATCTTACGACAATCGCGGTCTTTTCAATCTGTTTGTGAAAAATATTCATGAAGTTTATTTGATACGTTTAGTATCAATGCCTACATTGAGAGAAAAACTATTATATATACACTGATAAATTACATAATTAAGAAATCTAAATACTATTTGCACTGCACTGTCGGAGGCAAAGGATACCAGCCATAGAGCTATACATATAGATTGTTCTGTGTATTCCCGAAACTGTACATATTTAACCTTCTAAAGAGACAACGATAGATAATGACTATTTTTCAAGAAAGCACACTCAAAAGAAAGTCAATTTGATATTCATGCAAAAGTAATAATCTGGACTAGCAACAGTTAAGGCATATTATAAAATAAAATTTTGGGTTTCATATCCAATCCTTGTTTTTCCAAATATTACAAAACTCAGTGCGTAGTTCATCACTGAATATTTTTGAGGTCGAACATTTTGTTTTAGATGTCCTATGTTTTCAAAAGTAAAAATTGACAAAAATCGTGCAATTATTTTCGTCACAATTTTCCTGAATTTTCGATTTTAAAACATAAGAACTCTTAAACGCATAGTCAGAATGTTGCAATGCTGATGCCAAAATGTCAATCTATTCTCAGCACAGATATTGTGTTATCCAATTAGAATAAATTTCATATATGGCTCTAAGACTCTCAAAGCAAAAACTATCTACAGAAGTCTACCCGTTAAAGGGTTAGTTATATGTTTGCTAATAATTATTAGCATCTCGTGCATTCGCTCAAATAAATCAACGTGGTGTATATTTAATAAATGTTGAAATTGACTGAAGTTTTTTGAGCGTTTCAGTGGAATACTAAGATTGAAAATAAAGGAAAAAAAATCCCGATTTATTTCCATTGTTAATTTTATAGTTTTAAATGGATTTAAAAATCATAGAATTCTTCTTGAATTTCAATGGTGAATTTCCCGAAAAGTATAACAATTAGTGGAATTTCCTTCGTAAGTAGTTCGATTACGCGCAAATCATAAGTTTTCCGCAGCTCTGCTTCATCTTTGTCGTTTTTCACATCGCAGTTATTTTTAGTCTATAAAATATTTTCAAAAAACATTCAAAACATATTGCGAATATACGCGTATAACAGTAAAAGTCCGTGTTAGTATCTAAAGGGATCGTAAAAATCGTTTAATTCAAGGTTATTATTAAACATTCTTTTAGTTTTTTCGCTTAAAAACAAGATTGCGAATGTAACTCTTTGAATGCATTCACTATTTTAGTATCAACCATGGTTATTGCCAGTATATTTGGTGTGTATAGTATTCCGTGGTCGCATACTTTATTACTTGAATGTGAATCTATGAAGAAAACGACAATTTTAGCTATAGTAAATCATAAAATTCAAAGAATTTTATCTTTTTTTAAAAAAATAACACCTCCACCATTTTTTGCTAAAAACTTTATGCATATGTGTATATTAAATCGCCAAAGTTTCATCAAGATCCGTTTGCCGCTTTTTGAGTTATGCTTCAGTAAAATTGGTCTGTTTTTAACCTGAATTCGGCTATAACTTATTAACTCATAAAGATAAAGCAAAACAGTCTTCTGCAAAAATATTCTTCTCTTACGTATACAAATTTTTGTAGAACATCATGTTGAGCTATTTGTTAAGATAAATGAGTTATAAGAGGAAATATGATTTTACGGGTCGTCCATAAACAAACGTCCACTGCTGAAAATACGTAAGAGTTAGAAATTTGAAATGTTCAAAAAAGTTATGGGAAATTAATCTATCTTTAATGTTTTGAAACTAAAAAATGGAAAACAAACTTATTTAAAAAATTATTACTTGAATTGTTGTTACGGTATCATCTGAACATTAGACGACCCTTTCAAAAGATGCGTCATGTTTTCATTCACAAAGTTGAGGAGACTTCATTGAGCTAGAATATTCCGTTTAGGCGCAATCATTTTTGTCCGTCTAAAATCGCTTTCTGGACCATAGTGCACTGACACGTAACCGGCTGAAGCATTTGTTTCTTGTTTATTGGAACTTTACACCAACTATCATATTTTTCTCATAAAAAAGACTAAAAATCCTATCCGATGGTGAAGCTATGGTTATTCTAACTCACCATTAGAATTTTTTACACAGATCATAACATTGTCTGCGCCTCAAGTTCGCGGAATTACCAGCAGTCACGGTACGCCCTTTTGGAAAGTTACTCTCAACTCATGAATCCTTGCATGGCATCCAACATATCAGAAAAATTTCATTCCAATAAAAAATATTCGAGACAAACCGTTTTGATAGTTGAGTTGGAATTGCTCATATGTGCACTCAGTGCACTTACACCCCTTTCCTTCCAAGTGAAAACCAACTTTTATTTTGCTCTTTTTTTCATGTTTCTAAACGGTCAAATTTTGACATGAAATTTCTAGCATGCATAAAACCATGCTCAAAGTATCGTTTCCTACCATTATCTCGATTTTTTCAATTTCGTCACTTACACCCCTTTTCCCTCAATTAAGATCACAAATACACCTTTTTTGTAAATTTAATAAATTTAATATAATGTAATGGTACTACATAAACAACCATGATTTGTTAATTTATATCGAAAAATACTATGCACATTCACAGTGACTTGAAATCCACCTGAAAATAAAAATCAGGCACAATAAAACGAGCCAATGTAACCCTAAGTTGATAAGCATTTCCTCTTATCAACACTAATATGCAGAGATATAACGCCCTACACGATTTCTACCGTTTTGCAATTATAGCATAAGATTCAAAATAATTAACGCTAAAACTCTTCCGTAAATTTAGGACTAACAAAAGCCCAGGAATTTTAACGACGTCGACGTTTTTTTCATCAAAATATATCTGAAATTTTATGGGATACTTACAAATCAATTTTCGATGATAGAAGCCAAAGACCATTGGAAAACACTGTGAATAGTAAAGTATCATCGTTAATCGCAACTTAGCGAGTAAAAAAAACCTTTTAGTACAAAGCCTCCGGTGGTCGGCTAGATTGCTGGTGCTACATCCTCCGGTGAGGTGAGACTACTACTGACTACATTCGTGCGGTTTGTGGCGAAATATTTGCAATGGCTAGCGTTTTGCCGCAAACCAGCGAAGTAACATTGGAATGACATTTGACCGAACCCTGTAATTTGAACCTCGATGGCATAAAATGACACACATACACGTGACAGGAGGTGACGAAGATGATCGCGGTCTTGAGCCGCCGGTCGTTGCAGTGGGTGAAATGCCGAATGAAACCCGGTGCCACAGTCGGCGGGGCACGGTAATGGCTTATCTTGAAAGCATCTCGTTTGTCGGAGAAAATCCCGACGGCCTTTGCAGTGCAATGTAATGTGGCGTGGCTCGACGGGGCACGGCGTACTTTCGGTCATCATCGCCACACACATAAGTATAGATTCACAATCGCTCTTTAGCTCGGCCGATGCAAATAATAACTTCATTAGGCGTGTTTTTTAATTTCCCGCGCACATAAATCGGTTGCATAACGTGCATGTTTTTGCCAACGTCATCGAAGGGGGATTTATGTTGGGTTAGCTGTAGTGCCAGTGGCCCCACAACTGAAGATGATGGTAAAGATAAATACAAAGTCGTGCACGAAGCAGCCAAAAACTAGTCGCAGCCGTTTTTGGTATTGCGTTTATTTTTTTTTGGGAGATTGTTAAGCTGTATATGAAGTTAGGGCAGAGGTACAGTAACAGTATGAACCATAAAAGATTGATGGTTTCAGCCTATTACAAGGAAAGATAAAAACGCATGCCCAAGCACTTGACCATCTTCTGCTTTACTTGAGATTAGCTGACCTAATGCATTATGATTTTCTCGCAGATAAATGACAGAAAATGTTTATTGTAATTAACTGTTGTTGTAGAGGTTAGGTGTATTAAAAAATTGAGAAAAAACTATCCATGCAATGTGACAAATTATCTGTTAAAGTTGAGGAACAAAAACGTAAACTCATCAATTTAGTGGAAGGGGGACTCATGCTGTTTCAAGTTTTCGTTTCGAATCAACTCGATCTTGGGCCAGTCGTCTCAGAAGCCATAAACCACTTTAGATCTGGTCAGGCCATCCTGCAAGATGAGCTCCCCTGTTCCTGGTGCCGGTGGGGCTGTTGAAGAGAACTATTTTCGTCACATTGTCTCGTTTGGCATCCTTACGACATGTCCGGTCCACCGTAGCCTACCGATTTTCGCCAGATGTACGATGGGAATCTCTCCAAGCAGTGCCTGTAGTTCGCTACTCATACGCGTTCGCCACTTACCGCTTTCAGTTTGCAAAATATCGTCCGCAGCACCTTTCGCCCGAACACGGCAAGAGCGCGTATGTTCTCCGTGAGCAGCGTCACGGCTTCAAGTTCATAAAGAACTACCGGTCTAATAAGGGTATGGTACATTGACAACTTCGTACGAAGGCATGTGCTTCTTGATCGTAGCGTTTTATGAAAGGTAAAGTTGGATCTCCTTACTAGTGTTGTTAGCCGCGGTCACCAGCGATCCCAAATACACGAATTCATCTACCACTTCTAGTTTGGCGCCGTTAACGGTTACCATCCATGAGAGCCACGCATTTATTTTCTTTGACCTTCTTCCTTTCATGTATTTGGTCTTCGACGTATTCATTTTTAGCCCAATCCTCCTAGACTCCGCTTTCAGTCTAGCGTAGAGAACCTCATATTATTCAATCCATTCGATATTCGATCCAGTGTTAAGCTTGCTTCATTTAGAATGCGAACAAACTTTTGCTGAAGTTTTTGGAGCGTCTTAGTAGAATACGAAACCTGGAAATTAAAGAAAATAGACACTGAGGAAGCTTGGAAGTCGTAGGCGAAACACGTATCTGTCAAGAATAAATTATACATAGTAGAATTAAATTGGATAAGTTTTCTTTTTATTTAATTTTCAAACTTTTGCTCATATTGTGGCGCACTTGGTGGACGGATTTGGAAGTTTTTGGCGCCCACGAAAATTCCAGTTCCAGTTTGTTCCGAAAGACCTTAACCCACCCAATTGCCCCCAGTTTCGCCCTATTGAGAAATATTGGGCAATCATGAAGAGGAGACTCAAGGCAAAGGGAAAAGTTGTCAAAGTTATCGATCAGATGAAGACCTAGTGGAATAAGATAGCCAAAACGATGGACGAAGAAAGTGTGCGCCGCCTAATAAGCCATATTACAGGAAAAGTTCGAGAATTCTTTTGAAACCGTGACGAATAATTTTATCCGTATTTTTTCTTAAAAGTATGAAGAAAATGCTACATTTGTGTAAGAAAAGATCTTGAATTCAATAATAAATAACTGAAATACACGCAATTGTTTTTGTTCCAGTAGTATCTGAAGCAAGCTTTAGCTCTGGGCACGTGGTACTGCTAACATTTCGGCAAGATCTGTCGGTTGGTCCATAGTGGCGCGAGCCCCCATGAAGCCTGTCTGGTAATTGCCTACGAAAATGTGACATCCGTCGAAAAACTACAAGGTATACAGCCCTAAAGGTTGTACGTAAGGGTGACGTAGGACTATATCAGATCACTAGATCAAAGAATAATGTAAACTGCATTTCTGGCATATGCATGTTTATAAGAATCTGTGAGTGCCATTGTTCAAGCGAATGTTTAAAAGAGGGCGAAATATTCAGATTCAATTCTTTATTTAATGCAATGGTGGCTTTGAAAACACGTGGGCGGGGGTTCATAAGTACAACACCTGCAACCATTGAGACATAGAATATTTCTTTTAAAAATCACTTGTGTGCATCATAAAGGTTGAAATAGTAATGAATGACCAGCCTCCAGATTATTGTATTGAATATGCACGGTGCTCCAAATAGCGTTATTATCAGAAAAAATTCTCCATAAAATCCGAGTATACCAGTCGATTTGTATTACTTTCCACCACCTTCAGTCAAAATTTAAAAAAAATCGTAGGCACAGTTTTGGAGAAACGGCCATTTAATGTCAAAAAGGCGTAAATCTCGTAGAAAAAGACAAAATACATATACAATTGTGCTTATTTTATCACACAATGATTTGAAATAATCATACTGCTGTCATTATCATAAAAAGAACATAGTAGGCCTTGTTCTGCACTACAACAAAAGTTAATGTAAGATTAATTTTTTTGAGATAGAGTAAGGTGGGGCAAACGTCCGATTCAAGGATTTATCAGTGCCGATTCCGCATAATTTGACAACATTGATATGGACTTGACATACTTTGATAGCTTAAAGTCCATCGTATACATTTACTATTTACGAATCATAATTGCAGAGTTAAATGGAAATGCTCAATTAGTGCGGTTTGGATGTTTTATTTCGTAATACGGGAAACGCAATATAAACATAGTTGAAGCAGCATCTCACATTACTCAAGCATCTCTTTTGAAAATGCGGTGAGAAAAATTTACAAAAATATATTTCTATTTTATATAATTTAATCAAATCTCGCCAAGATCTAAATGGCACAAAAGTGCAATTCAATTAGTGTATTAGCAAGTGCACTAATTTAATAAATTCAAACTTCGAACTTTTGCCTCGCGGTCAACGCACTTTTTCCGTGCTAATTTGGCAAAAGTGCGATTCGGCACCTGATCAGAAAAATGATGATTTTTAATACTATTGCTCCAGAGGATTTATAGCTGAATGTAAAGATGTTGAGTTGTTACATCAATATTAAATATACTTTACTGTGCTTTATTTCATGAAAATTGAAGACAACTTTAAATGTCGCACTTACACCCCACCTTACTTTAACGGATAATCACGAAGAAAATCGTAGGAAAGTTTTACGAAAAATAAAAATGCCCACTAGCGTGGCAAAAGTTCGTTTGAATCCAATTCATAATTACCAACGCATTATTTACTTGTCCATGAGGGGTCAATCCCGGCGTAGTGGTTAGCATTCACGCCTCTCACGCTGAGGACCTGGGTTCAAATCCCAACCCCGCAGAAATCACGAATGACCCAAGCTGGTTAAAGTGACTATAATCTAACAAAAAAAAAAACTTGTCCATGAATCGCACTTTTGCTCCGCCCGTGAATTGCATTTTTGCCCTACAAGACGTTTTAAGGGGTTTGATCAAATTATGGAAATAGAAATATATTTTGAGAATTTCTTTCACCGCATTTTTAAAAAAGGAGTGATGCGAAACGCTGCTGCAATGTTTCAACAAGCAATAGCTTCTATATCAATAGGAGCCGTATTTGCCATATAACGAAATATTACATCAAAACCGCTCCAAAGTAACATTTACACTTAATTCAGCAATTATGCTTCATAAACAACAAATGTTTACGATAGATTCAAGCTATCTCAGTATTCGACTATTCATATAAATGTGGTCAAATTACGGGCAATCTGCACTGATAAACCATTGAATCACACTTTTGCCCCTTTTTACTCTACACATATTCACAAATATGCAGTTAATTAAAGCAAAATTCATTAATATACGAGAAAAAATTGAAAAACTCCTTTTAATACTACAATATTTTATGTCTAAAGCTTCCCACTCACTAGAGTCCGAGCCAAAACGGCTTGTAGCCTTCTTTAGTGAGTGGCAAGCGACTTTACATAATAATTTATTATTATTATTCAAAACTCATTAAATCATTCATATTTCCATTATATTGCATGCAGCATATCTCAAAAATATTAAAATACTTCTACCGATATTTGGTACTCTTGTGCGCACTAAACAAGCGTATTTGTATAGCTATTGCGTCAATTTGCTTATGATTTATGCTCTTTTCATTTTAAAAGGGCATATCTCCAAAACCGTGCCTACGATTTTTTTTAAATTTCACCCAAATATAGTGGTAAGTGCTACAAATCGGCTGGTGTACTCAGATTTCATGGAGAATTTTTTTTGATAATAACGCTATTTGGAGCACCGTGATATGATTATGCGTAGCTTGACATGTTTCAATAATCTTACTTTTACTCAATTGTGAGCTTTAAAAGGGCCATTGGTTATAAATAACATTAAAGCCAAAGCACGTTCATCGCAAATATGACGTGCCATTCGAATGTCCTTCTCTTTTGACATGCATGGCAACAGTCGCGTACGGCGTCGGCGTTACATAGCAGAAAATATGGCACATGCGCAAAAATTTCTGTTTTATTTGTATGAGAATCCTTATCCTCCTACCACAGGGGCGAGGGGTCTCAAACCATCATAGAAAAAATTCATGCCTCCAAAAACACCCACATGCCAAATATGGTTCCATTTGCTTAATTAGTTCTCGAATTATGACAAAATTTGTATTTCATTTGTATATAAGCCCTCTCCCCCCTCTTAGAAGGGGAAGAGGTCTCAGTACGCCATCGAAAAAAATCCTACCTTCTAAAACCCCCAAATGCCAAATTTGGTTCCATTTGCATGATTAGTTCTCGAGTTTTGTGCAAATTTATGTTTAATTTGTATAGGAGCTCCCCCCCCTCTTACACCGTCCATAAAATTGCTCTATCGCCCCTCCATAAAATTGCTGATCATTTTATCTTTCCAACGACACATAAATTGTTCAGTTTCATTCAGTAGTTTAGTAGTTATTAGCATTTGAAATCTTTCATTCCAACGTTACACTTCTATTTTCATTTTCACAAAGTGCTACCCAGTTCCAGATAGTAAACAAAGACGTAGTCCTACGTCAAAAAATTGCATTTTCATTAAAAGGCAGCAAAAATATGTTGCTCAGTCATTCATCACTCATCGATTTATTTCGATTTTCGAACTTATTGTTCCAGCTGACGGCGCTTGAAAGTCAGGCACAATTTGTCAATGTTAACTAGATAGACCGCGCGTTACATTGAAGTATCCTTCAAATCCTGTGTAAATCAATTTCAGTTCATTTGCAATCAAAGTTTCTAGCTTTTTACTAAATATTGGATAGAAAAGTACAATGAACTCTAAAAGCTGCTTCGCCGACGCAGATTGAAGCTTGTTTTGAAGCGGAGCCGTGCTACTTCAATTGAAACCAAAGCTTCATTTCTTCATTGATTTGTACCAATTTGCAATTGAATGTTGTTAGAGCCCTTGTTGGCAGTTATTATTTTTTATTAATTGCGATTTTCTATATATATTTTTAATCATACAATAACGCTTAAAAGGTTAAGCTATTTTTATAAACCATTTTTTACTTTCAACACGTTTTTCATTTTTATTTAGAGTTTGTGTGACATCCAAAGAGGGGGGGGGGGGGGGGTATGTTGAGTTTTATGACACAATCGGACATAGGGGGAGGGGGAGGGGGGTCTAAAAAAGCAGAAATTCGGTGGACGTCATATTTGATCGTCCCTAATCCGAGGCAATCAGTAAAATAATCAAAAATAACTTTTTTCAAAGGTGCGTAGTAATCATTGCTGTTGGAAACCCCTTGGGTACGAGGAACGTGAGTATGAATGTATGTTTCGCCATAATTCCGAAATGACTGGACCGTTCTTCACCAAACTTGACATACAAGTTCCATGACATAACAGAAGCAGTGCAGGCGGAATGTTTCCCTTCCGTCATAAGGATTTTCAGAGAGCAAACAGATGAACAAGTAGCTGAAAGAGACGTACTTTATTATTTAGATTGTTGATTGAATGATGACATATTGAAGGCACTTTTGACCCACTTTGGCCACCTTAGCGTACTACTTGCGTTCAAACTATAACCCTAGTAACCTAGCCGATTGCCCGATGTTACTCGGGGCCCCTTTGTTTCTGAGCTACTTGTACATCTGTTATTGAAACGAAAATTCTCATAATGCAAGAAACAAAACGCTTTTTCTTCATTGGAATGTGCCTACTTCCTTTGTCAGTTCCTCTCCTGTTTTCCCCCAGCCGCTTGTAAGTCTGTCTTCTTCTCGGTGCACTGTGCAGCAAATTATCAAAATCTCCATCATCCGTCGCAATTACTTCTGATTGATCAACATACACCATGTAAAACGACTGATACACCACTGTCTGTCTATTATGATACCAAACGTGTCGATTTTGATGCGATCCAAAATCTTTTAAACAGTATCGACGGGAATGCAGCCTTGGAAGAAAATAACATAAATACGGCCGCTTTGACCTTCTCGCATATTTTAAATTACATTATTGACCGTCATGTACCTAAACAGACGTTACGCTTAGAACCGCGCTTACTTTCGACTTGCGCACCGACCTGCCTTGAGGAGGTATAGTAGGTATAAAAAATAAAACCCAATCACTGCGAAACCACTATCTGGCTCTCAACAAGCGTTATAAAAAGCTTGTCCGACACTGTTTGCGCAAATACTTAACCAACGTTGAGTGTAGACTGATATAATAATAGGACTATTTACCGGTCACTGTCCGAGCAAACGCCTTCTCAAAACGATTGGTAGGCTGGACAATGATATTTCCAACTCTCCGAATTCGAAAGCGAAACCGCAGAACAGTGCAGTGCACTAACTCTTCGCAGACTAAGAATCTTCGGTAAAGGAACAATGGAGCCTTTCGGAGTCGGGTCTGCAAATCCCAATCAGGTAATAAACTAGGTATGAATTGACAATGACAAACACTTCCATCAATAGTGTTATGTCGGCAACTAATAACTAGACAAAAGAAGAAGTATACCACAATAGATCAAAATAATGGTCGCAGTGGTCAAATCTTCCGACAAAAAAAAAGACTGAAGCGTAATCGTACGTCGTTCTGGAAATATGTTAGTGTACAGCGGAAAGACGACGATCTTCCATCAGCCATGTTCCTTAGAAACGACACTACGACCAAATTGGATATGGATTGTCAACTGTTTTCGCGGAAATTCTTCAGCGTCATTTTCAACGAAAGGCTGTGCGAAACAGAAGTATCTACTGCACTAGACGGCGTTCCAAATTTCGGCGATTCCCTGACTAACCTTACTATTGACGATTCTATGATCAATAAGTTAAAAAGCTCAACTTCCAGTGAACCGGGTGGCGTAACGGTTACTCCAATACGATGTCTATTTAACTCATCGATTAGCTCAGGTATATTTCCCTCTGCTTGGAAATCCGGTTACATGCCTCCAGTACATAGAAAGGGGAACAAAAGAAACAGACAACTACAGAGGGATCTCTGGCTTAGTGCATTATCAAAACTCTTCGAGCTCGTTGTGATCGTGCCAACTTTCTCGTTCGCCGACGAGAGACTCACTATTGAAACTTAAACCCAAGAGAGTCATTGGTTTTATTAACCATCCCAAGTAACAAATTCAGTTTTAAGGTGTACTTGAAGAGGTTTTCGGCACTTGCTCTTTAAAACCGAAGGTAAAACTTGTAATTTTACAAAACTTCGATAAACGACCTTAAAACTCTCATAAAATTAGAGAGGCCCACATGGTTCTCAAGAATATTTTTAAAGATCCTCTTAAAATTTAAATTTTTTTTGCCGGTATCTACTTATAGTGACTTCCTAGAGTTGCCTTCAACTATAATAAAACCAACACAAGTGTTGATAATTTTATGGTTCTCCTCTTAAAGAACAGTTGACTTGACATCAAAATTGTTCACAGATATTTATATTTATAAACGTCCATATACCGATTGCATCATTTAGAAAACAGTCAAGGCAACCGAATAACGCGAAATTTTTTTTTTAATTATTTCTTGCACAAGACAATGAACATTTTTCCACAAACTTATTCATCACAAGTTTACAAGTTGTTGACGACGAAGACCACGTGCGCTCGAATAAAAATTATTCGAATTAGGGTTTATTTCTAATTCCCGTCGTAGTAAGGAAAGCCACTCTAATGTTCATCATTTTTTAGGTGGATTTAAAGAATACTCCAAAAGTTCTGCTGCTGATTTGACTCAAATACACTCACCTTCCAATTCCTCACCTTTTGAATTCACTAAAAAGCGATTATTAAAGCATTTTATTGAAATTACGCAACTGACTTTATACCTTAAATTCGTCATACCGTTTTGAAATCCGCCCATCAAAATTTTTCATCGTCCGAACAAAAAATCACAATAATGTTTACGAAGCTAGCGCGCATGTATTTGTGTAGGACGGCATGACAAATGTTATTCTGGAAAATTTCTGTAGGTTATGCAAGTTTTCCCGGCTGCAGAATAACAAAAATGCGTTGCGAGGGTTATTTTCATTTTTTTTATGAATGACGGAAATTGAAACGATTAGTCGACATTTTCTTCTTCGTCGCACGAAAAAACATAGGAAATTTGGCTGCTAGGAATTCTTTAATGAAAAAAAGCATTCAACCCATGCAGCACACATTTGGCACTTTTAGTTGCAGTAACTTATTTATGGCTAAAATTAGTCACATATCGGTTGCCACAACTAATTTATAATAACTGTGCTACTAGGGAAATAGATCTCAGCTCACTTTGATTGATCGCGTATGATAGTCAACAAACTAAATTATTAGGGAATAACTAATTTTGCATTATGTGTCAAAGAAATCGCTGATATTTTTAATAATTTGTGTTGGATAGGACGGAAATAGGCAATTACGACGAAGCAGCAACATACCCTACTTCAGGTAACCAAGTTTTTTTGCGACATAGGCATAAACTCGGTCCTCTGTTCTGTATAACAAACGAAAACGTCAACGATATGTGTCAAGTGTTATTGACAATTGCAAGAAAAATTGTACCATCCAAAGTGCGATATCGCTCATAAAAGTCTTCGGCGCACTTTTTCGTTATCTTCCAAGCAATAAGTGCGCCGAAGATACCGAAACGATTTAATGCAAAATAGCATTTTTATGAGCGATATCGCACTTTGGATGGTACAATTTTCCTTGCAATGGACAATATGTAGTTCGAAATCCTACTTGTGACATTGTGTATCACTATCCTGTACATCTTCGTTGTTTTGTGACTTCGCTAATTCTGGCATTAGTTTTCTAAAGGTCACATAACACATGCCAAATGGTTAATTATGCGAGATGCGACCTTCTGAAAACTAAAGCCAGAATTGTTTAGATGAAGGGGTGTTCAAAATAATGGACAGATTTTCGCATAATTGTTGTTGTTGCTTGTTGTTGAGTATGTGCGTGGTGAGTGAGATGTTTGTTTTGAAATTCGACGCTGATTTGGTAATCGACCTTAAAAAGCGAAACAAAGTACCCTGGATCCCCACTAATTTGAACGATGCGAACTAACCTCATGCAAACTAACGGGGTTAATTTTTAATTTGAACATCTGGCAACCGTAAATATGCTGCAACTTGTATAAACTGATCGCCCTACTCTATGTTATTGCCTTGGTGGTGTTTGCCCCAAATTACTATTCGATTACCCCAACGTTCAGCATGTAATATTGCACACCCTTCCGCTCTAAATATAAAATGCATTCTATCAGACATTCACTCTTTCGTTAACAGTAGATCGAACGTAGCCGATCAGACCTATATGTATCGATCATCATTAGGCTTAGTAAATCAGTTGCCAACAGACTGACGACTGTGCGCGCAGATCTATATCGCCGATTAAAGTCAACGATAAATTCATCCACCAATTTTCTGAATTAAAAAGTGTTTTAATTAAACGATTACTATCGTGTTCCGTTTTATAGTCCGAAATCCGGTACAAAGTTGATCCTACCAAAACAGGTGGTTTAATGTTCAATGCAGTTGAAAACACCGAATATTTTGTTTCCCGATCGGATTTTTATCAGAATCGTTAGGAAAACGGATTGTGGAACAGATTTAACTTGTCGCGTTTATTGACATTAGGCCGTATGAATAAAATACTTTGCTTTACTTTTCCCGTTTAAAACGTATGGGAGCATTTGCTCTAACTCTTTTATTCATACGGCCTATTGTCTTCATAAGCAAATGATGTCATGTTGGCTATGACATTTAAACTTCTTTTGTACGACGCGCAAAATAACAGGGCTCAAATTAAAAAGTGTTTATATTAAAAACGGTCAAACGAACGGGGATCCATGGTGTACAAAACAAGTTTGAAAACAATATTATTTGAAAATATTTATTTAAGAGTACTATAAGATACTATTGTTAGCTGATAGAAAATGTATTACAACTTCTTATTTTAAAGTTGACTTTAATCATGATTAAATCACTAAATGCCACTGAGCTACATGACTGAGCTCTGTCGACTAGAAGGTTACAGTTTCAACAGAGTCTCTTGTTTTTGTCAACAGGTTCTTATAAATTTTGAAGATGAGTTGATTACTTGTTTTAAACTACTGGGAAATCGACATGTAGTCGTTGATGATATAATCTCGTTTCACGATGAGATATAAAGTACTTGAGACAAGCTTACTTCAAAACAAACTGAACAGAAACCTTTTCACAGTGTCATAACTAGTCATAATATTGGTTATCCATAACTGAAGCTTGGCAATCGAAATTTATGATGCATAAACTGTGTTCGATTAACATGGAAAAAAGTTGCTATCTAATGAAGGGTGCATCATCTTTTTCTATTTAAAATGCTTACTTCAGAGCATTTAATGCGCATATGAAGATTTGTTTATAGAAACCAACGAAACATTTCGTGCAATGTGTTATACAAGTTTTCGTTTATCAGGACCATTAAATCCGACCTCCATTCGTTTGCATCTTTCATTAGCGTTGTTTGGTTAGCCGTTTCTCGATATCTTAAATTTTCAATTTTTTTGAGCCGTCAATTTTTTAAAGAAAAATCTTCTTTTTGAAAAAAATCAACTGATGGCTGAATCTCTACGTAGACACTGTCTGGACGGTTCTTATTTTGCAAAACAGTTTTGCAGTATAACAGTTTTCGCGGAAACCTTCTTACTTGTAAGTTTTATTTGAGATAGAAATTAACACGTATTCGAAACATAATTCAACACAGCGAACCACTAACACAGTTGGTTCATATCACTCCTACTGACGGATTATAGATAAAAAGAATAATAATACCTTTCATTTGGTATCAAAATCATGAAAATCGATTTAGTCGTTCAAAAGTTATGTTTAAAAAAAGTTTGACAAAACGACAATTTTTGAGCCCACCCAAACGCTAAAACGGTCTAAAATTTTCTTAAAATCGGTAACCTTACAAAATTTGAAAAAATCAGAGAGCTTTTTTATGAAATTGCTAAGTAAGTACAAGTATAATTAGTTATTGATTTGTGAAATAGGTATCAATTTTTAATATATAGGTACATAGCCTGCTAAAGGTCTAGTTTATAGGTTTTTGGTAATATTGAACTATGCATAATTTCCTGTAATGCCATTTTATTCGTTTCATATCAATAAAGTTTTCTAGAATAAATTTCATCAATTTTTATCTATTGACTTATATCTATATCTATATCTATATCTATTGACCGGTAAAAGCAATTCTTCACAAATACATCCGAGTGTTAAAACCTTCCATTTGATGCTAAATTAATTATAACTGCTATTTGATTTGATTTGATGCTAAATAAATTATCTTGGTTAAAATCGTCATAAAATTTACATTTAATGTGTTGTACACGATTGCTCATAACTTTCAAATAACCCGCCCAATCAAAAAACAATTCAATAGTGATCTATGAGGCTGTATTACCTTTCAAATAAGAATAATGGCGCATTAATCGGTTCATCGGCATAAAGGCTTTGAACAGCCGTAATATTTTAACGTTTGTCGTGCAACTTACCTTAATTGAGCTCATATATTTTTTACTGGACACTTAGGATACCGGAGGCTATTTTCGGTCCACCAAGCGATAGCCTGAACAATATTCAGGAAATACATTGAAACTATATTTATTTGAGACAAAATTTTTATACCAGTTGGTAGAATAACATTTACATTTGGTCTTAATAAAACGCTATTAAATTTGAGTTATAGTCGCCAGAAATGATGACGTTGCTGCGACTATTTTAGGCCCATTTTTTATTGTGGTGTCTGTGTTGTTCAAAATTCCGGCAAGTCGTAGGCGCGTATGGTATAAACTATCCCGATCACGAGGCCATAACAAGGTTATATCAGTTTTATGATTTTTATTTTTTTATCATTATGATATTTATAACACAATCTGTTACAATTTGGTAACAAATTGATTAAGAAGCAATAACAAAATTTGTAACAGATTCTGATAGTTGTAACTCATTTAGATATAAATGCATTGCATATTGTGGGGCTTATTAAAGACTTATCTACCAAAAACCAGTTATATCTATTTGAAGAAACCTGGGAAATTGCGAAGAGCAAACAGCACCACCCAAGGGCCTATTCGGTGGAGCGACAGATCAAAAGACAGTCAGACTGTAATCATTGTAATGTGTCGGTGTTTCCTCATCGGCTCATTGAACTAGTTTTGCCAGTGAGAACCGCTTGGTTCTGGCGCTAGTGTATATTAAATCGTCCATAAACATTAGCACCAGAAGCAAGTGGTTGTCACTCAAAAACTAGCTATTTCAACATGATAGAAGAGTTCCAGGCGCATCTGCCTCGCATATTTGTAGTAGTGTAAATGGAACACCTCATTTTTAGGCTGAACTTAAAAACAAAATGCTGTAAATTGCTACTGAATGAAATTTTGCATTTATATTTTCGTATCAGAGGGAAATTTTTCTGTTTCTCCGTGATAAAAAGAAGTAGATGTGTTCTGAGATACTGTATTAACAGCTGCTTAATTTCTCAAACAAGTAAACTTGAACATAATTGTGAGTTTTCCCAACCATTGCTTCAATTTTTTCGGCCTAATCACGTGCTAATGGAGAAATAGTCGTTTTGATGTATAATGAATAAAAATTGGCAAATTAGGTTTTTTTCTAATTCTCGTCGTAATAAGTAATTCTAATTTTCATCATTTGTTGGATGGATTTAATAAATACTAATAAAGTTATTGTGCTGATTTGACTAAAACACACTTACCTTCCGATCCGTGAACTTTGAAATTACTGAAAAGCGACTATTAAAGCATATTATTGAAATTACCCAACTGACTTTATTTCTAAATTCGTCGTACCGTTTTAAAATCCGTCTATCAAAATTATTCATCGTCCGAACTAAAAATCACAACAATGTTTACGAAGCTAACGCGCATGTATTTGTGAAGGACGGCATGACAAATATTATTCTACAAAATTTCTGCAGGTCAGGCAAGTTTTCCTGGCTGTAGAATAACGATAATGCCTTGCGCGAGTTATTTTCATTTATGAATGACGGAAATTAAAACGATTAGTCGACATTGTCTTCTTCGTCGCACGAAAAAACGTAGGAAATTTGGCTGGTAGGACTTCTTTAATGATAAAAAGCATTTAAATAGATCTCAGCTCACTTTGATTGATCGTATGTGATAGACAACAAACTAAAATATTAGGGAATAACTAGTTTTGCGTTGTGTGTCATAAAAATGCTGATATTTTTAATAATTTGTGTTGGATAGGACGGGAATAGGCAATTACGACGATGTAGCAACATACCCTACTTACATTTTTATGAAAATAGTTATAACACATTAAAGTCTATGAGTGCTACATTCGTTTCAGTGTTGTTAATAGCGGCAAAGTTTTTATTTGAGAAAGCGTAGCAAAACAAGGGGAATGTAGGCCGAATTTAGTAGCATGCTGAAAATACCCTCCGTTACTCTCTTTGTTGGTGATTAGTTTAATACGATTCAAGCCATTCTTAAATGGAGCCCTAGCTCAATTACAATTTTTCGCAAGTTGAAAAGCAGTATGTCAATTCGATCAAATGCCTTACAAAAGTCCATATAAAGTGCTTGGTTTTCATTGTCCATTGCATTCAATGAGTAGTCTATGAAATTCAATAGCGTTGTCGTAGTCGAGCGTCCTTTGAAGAAACTGGGTTGCATTTCTGTAATTCTGTCTTTAATTTGTAGGAATAATTTTCCATTGATAATTGCTTCGGAAAGTTTACTTTCTTCGCTTTACTAGTTTACTTTATTACTTAGCTTCGGAAAGATAGACACTATAAATGAGATTTTCCATAGTTTTGAGGCGATTCAAATTTAGTCAAATTTCCAAATAACGGTTCTAGTGAAATAAAATTGAGCAACCATAATTGTTTTAAAGATGCTTCAATTTTTACTTCGTTTGAAACTGTATACTATGCTTATGGTGAACCATAATTATAGCCAAACAGCTAAGTATATCAATTTATCAATTTACGACCTACTATGGATGCCAGCATGTGTGAACATTCCTAGCTGAGGTGTCAACTGAGTAGTAAAAATTACTCTTTCGACTACCAACCTGACCCGAATCCCACATACCCAAAAGTTGGTAATCGCCTTCGAACCGACGTAATAGTCCCTGACGCAATCTCGAACCAACAACAACTTCCGATCAGTCACCATCAATGTTGACTTTACAAATCAAACTAATGGGATTGCAATTTGTTGTTGCGCACTACCGCACAAGCATGATCTACAGCTAATCTCTCTGTGGGTCGTCGACAACAAAACACCTCATAGGGAGAAAAAAAATCAGAGTCAGAGCGAGACCCGCGGGAGGTCAACTCTCATCTATTTGGATGAAGACCTTTGAAGGACGGTTTGACATAACCGCCGAAGAAACGAACCTTTTATGCCCATGCCCAATCATCTATGCGGGGATGCCGTGTTGTGGTCGCTTCGTTCGATTTACCATGGGATAGTTGGACGATGATGTTTGCACACACGCGCAGTCCACTGTGTCGTGAGAAGAACCCCCACCGGAGCGGCGAAAAAAGTGAAATCCGAAATATGAAGATTCACTTGACTGATGTTGTGTAAATGTCCACCACACCGGTTCGCAGGGGTAAACAGCAACCGTGTCACTGTCGCTTTCTTCCGGAATTCCAATGATATCAACATAATTAACCACGGATGAGCACATTAAAATTCCGAAATACCAAGATACCGAGTCGAAATCTGGGTTAGGTTGCTAAATATAGGGTTTTCGCATAATTTAAAAAGTGAATCTTTGCGGACATTGATTTGCTGGTGCTGTTGATAAAGGCGGAAGTCTTTTCGTATTGTATGAAGCTCGGCGCATCCAAAGTTTACCTCATAACAAGCGGCTTAAAAAATAATATTAACTATCCGTTCTAGTTATTGTAAGGGTTAGTAAATCTAATGTATATCTAAAGGTTAGTAATCAAGTAATCAAAAGAATGTTTTGTTACCAGTAGCAGTATCATTCTTATAATACAAAAACAAACTCTTTACTTTGTTTTCGAGAACATGCATAACAGAGTATGCTGGTGTGCAAGCAAAATGTGTGGGACGATCTTGGGGACGATAGTTTTTAAAAGATTTTCTGCTATGTGTTATGTCAGTTTGTCAGTGGTTAAAGTAATGGCAAAGTCCCGTTTAAGTCGTGCGGGTCATCAAAACGGTCTAAACAATTTACTGCGAAAGAGAAATTCTGCTGAATGCGTTGGTGCAAGTGTGTCTATTTAGCATTTGTGATAGTATTTAGCTGCTGAAGTGTTGGAACTGGAAGGTTAGACCAGAATAATTCCACGTCATTTGCAGCTGGTCAGCTGTAATTTAATTCTACTGTAACTAGGCTAGGGCAAAATGAAATAAAATTTTCCTACAATTTTCTCGTTGATTCTTAAATTGTACTAAAACGCTCTAAAATTAGAAATTAGAAATTGGCAATGCAAACCCATTACGGTGTGAAGATTTCATAATTAGCATCGCATAGCACAGTTTGATCTGGCTGGTAAACGGCTGAACAATGCGTACCGTCGGTGCCTTGTGCACGTGTAGGCATAAAATAGACCCTACAGTGGTTCATAGCCTCTTATTCAGCAACTCCTATTCCTACCGCCTCGTGGTACCAGCCGGGATACGAGCAACTTTGGTGGAGATCGGGTAACCAACCCCGGTGGAAGCCAAGGTCGTATGCTAACAGGAAGGGAGGGCTCTTTCGAGCTTCGTTGGCCCTCCGGCGAAACAGGGGTTGGTGTAGAAGGCTTTGCAAGCCGTCACCACGAAAAATACTTAAGCACGGAATGAAGAACAAATAAATTCTTACTGGAATAATCGGAATAGACCCAAACGACGTAAAAGGACTATGGATTGGAAACTCGGGACGTGGAACTGCCGATCTCTCAACTTTCAAGGGAGCACTCGAGTGATCCCCGACGTATTGTAGAGCCGCAAGTACGACGTCGTAGCACTGCAGGAGGTGTGTTGGAAGAGCTCAACGGTACGTACGTTCAGAGATGGACATACCATCTACCAGAGCTGCAGCAACACACACGAGCTGGGTACAGCTTTCATAGTGATGGGCGAGATGCGGAAACGGGTGATTGGGATAGCCAATCAATCCTCGAATCCGCAGGTTGAGGATCAAGGGCCGATTCTTCAATATAAGCATCATCAACGTGCGCAGCCCTTACCTCAGAAGTACCGATGACGACGAGGATAAATTCTTCGCGCAGTTGGAGAGTGAATACGACCGCTGCCCAAAACATGATATCAAGATCGTCATCGGGGATTTCAATGCTCAGGTCAGCCAGGAGGAGGAATACAAACCGGTGATTGGAAGGTTCAGTGCACACCAGCGGACCAATGAAATGGGCCTAAGACTTATCGACTTTGCCGCCTTCAAGTATATGGCCGTACGTAGTACCTTTTTCCAGCACAAAATCCATCACAAGTACACCTGGAGGTCACCAAATCAGACAGAGTCGGCACTTCTCAGACATTATCGACGTTAGATCCTATCGAAGCGCTAACGTTGACTCGGATCACTACCTAGTGATGGTTAAGATGCGCCCAAGACTCTCCGTTGTGAACAACATTCGGTACCGACGCCAGCCTCGGTTAGATCTCGCGCGGCTGAAGCAGCCAGACGTCGCCGCAAACTACGCGCATTCACTCGAAGCTGCGCTGCCGGAAGAGGACGAGCTGGACGAAGCCCATCTCGAGAACTGTTGGAACACTATCAAAACAGCCATCAGCAGTGTAGCGGAGAGCTCCATCGAGCATGGGGCCCGGAATCAGCGGAACGATTGGTTTGACGATGAATGTAGGAGGATGATAGATGAGGAGAACGCTGCGCGGGCGGTCAAGATGCACAGTGCCACACGTCAGAACGTGGAAAGACACAAACAGAAGAAGATGCAGCGAAACCAAATCTTTCGGGAGAAAAAACGTTACCTGGAAGAGCAGGAATATGCAGAGTTGGAGCGGCTGCATCGTTCTCAGGAAACGCGAAAATTCTACCAGAAACTGAACGGATCCCGCAAAGGCTTTGTGCCGCGAGCCAAAATGTGTCGGGATAAGACTGGCAGTATTCTAACGGACGATCGTGAGGTGACCGATAGGTGGAAGGAGCACTTCGACGAACACCTGAATGGCGCCCAGGCGGAGAACCATGGCGGCGGGGAAAGCGATTTCGACGGTGCAACAAACGGGGAAGAGGTGCCAGCCCCAACGATAGGCGTTAAGGAGGTCATCATGCAGCTAAAGAACAACAAGTCAGCTGGAAAAGATGGCACCGGAGCGGAGCTTATTAAAATGGGATCAGAAAGCTGGCCGTTTGTCTACACCGACTAATTGTTAGAATTTGGGATACGGAACAGCTACCGGAGGAGTGTAAAGATGAGGTTATCTGCCCGATCTATAAAAAGGGCGACAAGTTGGACTGTGAGAACTATCGAGCGATCGCCGTTCTCAATGCCTCCTGTAAAGTGCTGTCCCAAATCATTTTCCGCCGTCTATCACCAATTGCGAATAGATTTGTGGGAATTTATCAAGCTGGCATCGTTGAAGGTCGGTCTACAACGGATCAAATATTTACACTGCGGCAAATCCTGCAAATGGGCCGTGAATACAGAGTTCCCACGCATAATTTATTCGTTGACTTCAAAGCCGCATATGATACCATCGACCGGAAAGAGCTATGGAAAATCATGGACGAGAACAGCTTCCCCAGGAAGCTCATCAAACTGATTAAATCGACGATGGATGGTACACAGTGCTGTGTTCGGATTTCGGGTGGATTGTCAAGTTTATTCGAATGACGCAGAGGGCTTCGTCAAGGTGATGGTCTTTTATGCCTGCTGTTCAACATAGCGCTACAAGGTATTATGAACCGAGCGGATATCAACACACGGGGCACGATATTCAACAAATCTAATCAATTCGTCTGCTTTGCCGATGAGATGGAAGCGCGAAGCAGAAAAGATTGGGTTACAGGTAAATACGTCTAAAACAAAGTACATGCTACATGCTGGCCAGCGGAACCGAGGCTGACCGACACCGCTTGGGCAGTAGTATATTGATCGATGGCGATGAGTTTGAGGTAGTCGATGAATTTGTCTACCTTGGCTCACTGGTAACGGCGGACAATGATACCAGCCGTGAGATTCGGAGGCGTATTATCAGCGGAAGTCGTGCTAACTATGGGCTTCACAAGCAATTGCGGTCGAGCAGACTAAGTCCCCGTACAAAGTGCACCCTGTACAAGACGCTTATTAGACCGGTTGTTCTCTACGGGCATGAAACATGGACAATGCTCGAGGAGGACCTGCGAGTGCTCGGAGTTTTCGAACGACGGATGCTAAGAACGATCTTCGGCGGCGTACAGGAAAACGGAGTATGGAGGCGGAGGATGAACCATGAACTCGCACAGCTCTATGGCGAACCCAGTATCCAGAAGGTGGCTAAAGCTGGACGGATACGATGGGCAGGGCATGTTGTAAGAATGCCGGACAACTACCCTGCAAAGATGCTGTTCGCCTCAAATCCGGTAGGAACAAGACGACCAGGAGCGCAGCGAGCAAGATGGTTAGACCAGGTGGAGCGAAATCTAGCGGAGGGTACTCGGTGTCCGAGGAATTGGAGAGCGGTAGCCCTCAACCGAGTTACATGGAGAAATTTTGTTCAACAGGCTTTGTCTTAGGACGGCAAGCCACCTAAGTAAGTAAGTAAGCATAGTATGATCGCCCGTGAGTTGCCCGCGATCGACCTAGATCAACTGAGATTGTACAAAGAACCATCAGTATGATTCTTGGGAGTAGCAGATCATTTTCAGTGTGCATTTTCTGGTGATCTAATTCGCTGTAATGATCAATAGCAAAGCTGGCCACGCCCATGCAGGTCAATTTGGGAGGGAAAGGAATGTTAGTCCGACACTTGCTGCTACTAGAGCCCGAGGAATCCTCTGCATCATCCACAAGTGTCACAGGAAGGAGTTGTTGTTAGTAGAAAGGAATTAATCTGGATCCACCGAGGCAGGTGGTGCGATCACTGTCATTCGGGCTCACGTACGATTTGAGGACGTTTTTGGTTACGTGGCCATTGCGAAACAGGTAGTGGAGATCCGACATACCGGTATAGGAAAAATATATGAGAAATCAGTTTACCGCACCGGAAGTTATGTGCTATCAACATATTCAATTCGTTCGAAATCGCGCGCGGTCAGTTATTAAATACAGATAGACATTTGTTGCTATGCACGATAGCTGTTTTGAGACAAACGGGTTTCTTTTGGCAATTAAGGCTGTGAACCATTTTGCGAAATTTTTAACTTTTTAGTTAAAATTTGACAGTTTGATGGTTATTTCTCCTCGAGTGGTTAAAATCAGTTCAATCAGTTCAGAATGCGAACCATTTCATATTTGACAGATTGATAGTTGTTTTACTCAATGAAAGCATATATAAGGTGAGGATGAAGATATGTTTCTATAACAGCGAATTTATTTATTCAGTCCAGATTGGAATTGGATGAATTTTTGGTGTTTATTTGCTCCTATTTGAAAGTTAAAATTAATCTCATTTCACTTCGGGTTGAATAAACAAATTTGTTATATGTTAAACATCCATACAGTGCCACTATGGTCCAGAAAGCCAAATTAGGTGAAAAAAAATGTTTACTCAGTAGTCGTTGATTTTAGACTATTTACGTCTTAGCAACAAAATCTTTATTTAGGATGCCGCTTTTTTGGCATGAGCTATTTTAGGGTGACCCTTAAATTAACCAAGATCCAGAAATTATCTTCAAAACGAGACAAGATTGAGCGATATTTACTTCAACAATTTTATAGCTTGAAGTATTTTGAGTAATATTGCAGAAGACGAAATCCTTCTATCTCGAATCGTTTCCATATTAGAGCGATTTTCCTGAGTCAAGTTAGGGTGACCCTGCTATTTTGCGATTTTTCTCAATAACTTTTTTATTTTGCATTTCTCGCAAAACACTTCCTCAGATGACTTTTGAGGCTCAATAAGACGCAACTTTTGGTGAAAAAAGAAATTGGCTATCTACTTTACTTCTACACTTATATTAAATTTTATGATAAAAATAGGCCGTTTTCAAATGTTAGTATCTCAGAAAGGTGCAAGCAGAATTAAAATCGGTTGATTGCGTTTGAAAGATCGTGATTTTTTGTGCATAATATCAAAAAAATGGAGAGTGGATTTTTGTCTATCTCAAATAAATCAACTTTGAATATGTGTGGTTTTAACATATTTAAGTATATAAAACTAAACGAGTTGCGCCATAACTCCGGAAGGCCTTGACTGTTCTTCAGAAAACTTGGCGCACATGTTTCTTGATACAAGTGAATCAGTGCAGGAGGTTGACAAAAAGGGGGTGGTCGCTATAAAGGGGAGCGGGAGGTACAAATAAGTAAAAGTGGCTGTAATTATCTTGCATTTAAACCGTCATAAGTTGTGTGAGTGGTCCAAATCTAAAAGAGAATGTATAAATTTAACCTCATGTTTGTTGACTTAAACTGCATAATATGGGTAGACATTAAAAACGGTAGACTATCCAATAAACAGAGGGAATAGTAGACAAAGTAATGAAATCATATGTGTTTCATAGTATCATGATCATGGAGTGGAACTACCGAATGAGAAGTTTAAATAGTTTTCTACCCGCGACGGGGATTTCCGTGATTCGCACCTCCCCTTTCATCAGAGGTCACCATTTTTGTTGTCTTTCATCCACTTGTACGTCTGTTTTCGATAAGATTGAAAATCTCAGGCGAGCGAGTGTGAAAAGCATAGCATCCAAAGCTTACTCCACTGACGCAAGCCTACGCCAAACAACTGCTGGCACTGTGTGCATACATTCTGCTACCTACACACTCGCGAGTGTACAGCCTCATATCAACTTTCTACACATGCCGCCCGCGAATCCAAAGCTCACGAGCTGTCCATAGGTCGTGAGCACGAGCGGCACACTTGGATGTATGGATACGGATTTTACTTTTCTTCTTCATTTTACACCCTCGCTTACACACGCGGGTAAGTGTGCGGGCCAATGCGAGCGATGATAGGTATCAACTGCTGGGTTGCAATGACGAGCGTAAGCGACGAACGTGGCTGATAACTAAATAGCAAAGCATTGCAAAGCCTAGGTGCTATATTCCGTTATCGAAACTTGACTTTCTGTTTTTTTATACGACAGACTTTGCAGCTAGCTGTTAGAGTGCAGGACAATTGCAGGGCCAGTTTCTACGATCCTATTGACTCTAACAGCCTCTCCCAGTCGGGATTCGAACATATGACGACTGGTTTATTAGATCAGCATCATACCTCGAGGCCAACTGGGAGGTGATAACTAAATACACTATGGCAAAAACTAGTCGCAGTGTATGAGAATATCAGAAAAGAAATCCGAAAGAAATGCTCATACATATGTGTTCGTTAGAAGAAAATCGTGAGACAAAATTGGACCACACGAATGCGGGCTTCACAACACTACGTTTCAGTTTGTAAATTCTCATAATACAAAAAACAGCTTTTTTCCTCATTTAGACATATCTACCCCTCCCCTTGATTAGCTCTCCTCGGTCAGCGGTCCTTTTGTCTACAGCAACTTGTACTTGTCCTTATATTGTTCTACTTCCGTAGTTGTGACCCTCCCATCTTTTCACACGCTCTTCATCTTATCTCCCAGCCATTGTACAACTTCTAACAGACCAAATGCAAGATATTATTATTATTCTATATTTGAGAGGTTTTCAGCCTGTGGCTGGTTAGCCCCTTAATGCAAGATGCTCGCAGCCACTTTTACTTATTTGGACCTCCCCCCCCTTTTTTTTAGCGACCACCCCCTTTTTGTCAACCCCCTGCGCTGATTCACTTGTATCAAGAAACATGTGCGCCAAGTTTTCTGAAGAACCGTCAAGGCGTTCCGTAGTTATGGCGCAACTCGTTTAGTTTTATATACTTAAATATGTTAAAACCACACATATTCAAAGCTGATTTATTTGAGATAGACAAAAATCCACTCTCCTATTTTTTGATATTATACACAAAAAATCACGATATTTCAAACGCAATTAACTGATTTTAATTCTGCTTGCACCTTTCTGCGATACTAACATTTGAAAACGGCCTATTTTTATCATAAAAATTATTATAAGTGTAGAAGTAAAGTAGATAGCCAATTTCTTTTTTCATCAAAAGTTGCGTCTTATTGAGCCTCAAAAGTCATCTGAGGAAGTGTTTTGCGAGAAATGCAAAATAATAAAGTTATGGAGAAAAATCGCAAAATAGCAGGGTCACCCTAACTTGACTCAGGAAAATCGCTCTAATATGGAAACGGTTCGAGATAGAAGGATTTCGTCTTCTGCAATATTACTCAAAATACTTCAAGCTATAAAATTGCTGAAGTGAATATCGCTCAATCTTGTTTCGTTTTGAAGATAATTTCTGGATCTTGGTTAATTTAAGGGTCACCCTAAAATAGCTCATGCCAAAAAAAGCGGCATCCTAAATAAAGATTTTGTTGCTAAGACGTAAATAGTCTAAAATCAACGACTACTGAGTAAACAATTTTTTCCACTTAATTTGGCTTTCTGGACCACAGTGCAGTGGTGAAAAAAATTCAAGGAAAAATCAGTGAAACACATCGAAGCTTTTTCCTTTCCTGTGGCATATCTCATTGACTCTCAGAACTTGGTTAAAACTAATCATGCTCCCGAGCAGGGTTATTTTCGAAATACCATCGTACTGTCAAATTTTAACCAAAAAGTTAAAAATGTTGCGAAATGGTTCACAGCCTAAATCGAAAACATTGACTGCGCGAGATATCTTTTTGCAACCTTCGATCATAGAACTTGCTTAAAACTCTGACTACTTTATTAGGGAGCTGTATAAAAGCTGCCAAGCTTTTGATATTGGATAATCATAAGATAGAAATAACGCGCGATGTTCCTAGGTAACCGATTTTACGATTAAAATGCACGTTTATAAGATTTCAATAAAAGTTCCGGTTTGTAAACGCACCATTGCTAACTGTGCTCAAATAAATTCAAAGTGGCGTTCTAAAACAACCGCTGTCGTAAGTATGTAAGCACCGGTTGTATGAGACTAACCTGGACATTCGGAAATTTTCGTGTAAAGCCAGTAATTAAGAAAATTAGGATCAAAAATACAACTTTTTTATAAATGAAATATAATGGTAATGGTACTACATGATGAACCATAGTTTGAAAATTTATATCGAGAAATATTATGCACATGCGAGATTTGCGATGGCTTGAAAACCACGTGACAAACTTAAATCTATTATACCTGAAATTAAAAATCAGGCACAATGAAGTTTGCCAATATAGTCCCTAAGTTGATAGGCATTTCCTCCTATCAACACTAATATCACAGAACAGAAGTGGAAGTAGAAATCCAAACACGTACATGCTACTTTCTACAGATACTAGCGAACCTGGCGGTAGCGAGTCACTTTTTCCCACGAAAACACACGAACGCATACGAATGCACACGAAAGCATGTGAAATCTGCTATGCGATTGGCAGTGAGCGTTCTGCTTATATTGCTGTTATTCGCTTCTATACGAAAACCTTCCCAAAGAAAAAGAAAAACAAAAAAGTCTCTGTTACCAGTTTTGATCGCCGAATCGTTCGGACTTCCACTTCTGTTCTGTGCTAATATGCAGAGATATAGCGCCCTGCACGCGTCAATCACGGTGTGAAGATTTTTTAATTAAGTATTTTCAATCATTTGAAAAATTTCTGTGGAAATGAATAGTATATAGTGTATTGTATTAAATGTTTAGAAAAATTTCCAATCGAAGACTGACCAAGACTGAGTTAAAAGCATGTACAATGATATCACTTTGACACTCGTTGCACCCGACGTCTTGCTAGGCTTTACCAACCAATCACGCAGCGAGAATTTCTAGTTAGACAATGCTTCATAGTTATCGATTTCCCAATAGTGTACACTTAAAAATCAATAGTTTTCTTTATTTTGAACGGGTCGACACGTAAAAGATTTTCCGGTGATTAGTGCAAAAATATGGAAAATCGATCAGGAAATCGGTGAGCTATTAGCGTTCAAACTTGATCACTTTTCGTGCTAGATTTTTTGGAACGAACCTTTATTTCAGCTACCTTCCAGTAATACGTAGTTCTCATTAAAAAGTTATTAATTATTTTTGTTCTAAAACGACTTTGAATTATCGTTCCCCCACCCCACTCCCTGCCACACGCACGATAATGACCTTTGGTGTTGTATAACAAAAATTAACCGGATTCAAAAACGAAAATCCCTCTCATAACACTTTCGCATCATGTTTACATTCCTTCTATCTTTTCAGTCTAATCACCGAACTGTTAGTGAGGATCACTCGTTTTGTATTACACCTATTAGACAAATCACTTACGGCCTATAGAAGCGTGAAAAGAGAAAATCGGCGTGCGTCATCTTCGACCAATGGCTTTTCGAACGTTACTTGACGAAGGTGCGAAATTGATTGAATCAAACCGTTTCAAGTGAGCAGCGGGCCGGTATTGTGTACATTCGGTTTTTTTTCGCTCATGGTCTCATCACTATGAGTCCAGGCTACCCAAACAGCTGCCGGGCATTCGTTGTTAGAGGATGCGCAAATCAGCCATCGCATCGAAACGCATCGTGACCGAGTGGTGGCCATTGCACAGTCCGCCCCGTGTTGTGCCCTCACCAGTCAGGCCTTCGTTCGCCGCATAGGTTATTTGAACACCTAACCCTGCAAGCTGGATGCTAACTTTGATTGAGTGGATGAACATAAATTTGCGAGATTACGATTCCGAATCGCTGGCGTGGAATTGAAAGTGATTGATAGCAAATCTTATGGCCATTGTGCGGACGCGATGATGTACGCAAAAGAAAGCCGCCTGTCGAGGTGTGCCTCTTTATCGTCGGTAAATCACATGCCCATCTGTGCAGTGCAAAGCGGTTTCTGTCCGGAAACCATGAGAGTCATATACATTTGAATATCCTTAAGAATCGAAGCCGGAAACACTTTCCAATGGAATGTCGTCTGTTTGATCGAAAATTAACGTGGCCAATAGCAACAATTCAAAATTGAAATTGAAAATAGTTGTCCGTCGCTTGTAGCGCATCCAATCGATTACGACCCAAGAAAGGCCGAAAGCCTTAAATGAAATTTGTTGTAAGCAGAAGCGTCTGTAACGGATTTGTTGCGTACCGGTTTTGGCTTCGAATTGGGTTCGAATTGGACAAATCCGTGCTTTGTCCGGTGAAGCGGCCTATATGAAGAAACTATGTGTTGCGCAACGACACACCGCGGCGAAATTGCCGCACTCAAGGGTAAGCAGGTTAGGAGGTGGAGATGGTCGGGAACTCTCACTAGACGATGCGAAAAGATTGTGGTGGCAGTTGGTAACTAGTTATGGCATAAGTTTACCATTCCAGCTGCTGCTATGCTCGAGAGGAGCGGTGGCACCTATCACCCGTATGCCGAATCAACGTAATCAGCAATGATCTTCAGTGAGATCTGTCCGCCGTATGAGTCCTTTTTTGCAGCACAATAAAAAAAATCTTTCTAATTGTACCATCGAAACCTGACCGCGCGCTACGCTTAGGTTAGTTTGACATGTACCTATCATTAGCGTTCAAAAGTGTAAGAGCTCGAGGATTTAATCGACATAATAACTGGTTAATGTGGTATACTTTCGAAGATTTGGTGCGATAAGATTGTGCGGTATGTGATCTGCTTATAATTGTTATCGGAAAAACAGCAACAGCGAGTTGAAACGGATGTGTATAGAGCATAATAATAAAAAAATCGTCCAACGTCCGATCAGTACACCGTAATTATTTTGTTTGATTTTTGCTTATCGTTTATAATTTGTTTTTCTGAACGATATTTCATCTTCTCATGATTGCTCTTTTCACAGCAAACAAAAGCAACCGCCTATTAAGGGCTGCCTAATAACTGCTTACTTTTGTCTCTACTGCACAGATTATATCTTGAATGCTGTTATTATTTCTAAGTTAATAGCACTATTTTCCGGCAGAAAACAGCCGATTCTCTTCTGAACCTCTGTTATTTCATCGAAATTTGCTGCAGATGCTTTTATTGAAAATTTCGCTTTTCTTTCTTATAAGGTTAATATTTTGTGATAGCGAAAGCTGGGAATCAATGAAAACATTTTCTTTAAAATAATGCTCACAAAAATCTAACTCCAATGTCATTGAATATGTCATCGCAAAACTACGAATAAAAGTACAATTCAGCAATATAGTAGTTGTCATTTGTGATATATTTGATAGATGAGGTAGAAGTTCATAAATTTTTCAAATGCCTGTGCCGAGTGTATCATTTTTTATCAGTTTTTTTAAATTTGTTATTCTATAAAGGGTAAATCACCAGGTCACAATCACACATTCTTTGTAGTTTGTACCTTGCGAGTTTTATTGGATTTTCAGTTTTATTTTTATTTGTTTACTAGCTGATTGCCCGGGGCCCCTTTGTCACTCAGTCACTAGTACATCTGTTTTTGTAACGAAAACTCTCATAATGTAAGAAACAAACCCTTTTTTGACGTAGGACTACGTCTTTCAGGAAGGTTCCTGGTATAGGGGGTAATTCCAAAAAATCTTTCTCAAAAAGTGGTCAGGTTTTGAACGCTAATAGCATAATGGTTTCCCAAACGATTTTCAATATTCTTACACCAATCGATTGGAAAATATAAGAATTGGCCCAAATCAAGAAAAGTATGGATTCTTGATGTTTAACTATTGAATAATTGAAAATAATGAACCTATGTTTTACCAGAATGCTCGCTTCGTGATTGGTTGGAAGATTCTTTACGATGATCGAAACTTATTCCAATTTGATATCTGTGCTTGAGAAGTAAGCCAAAACAAGTGACAAAGTTTCCTCATTTCAACAAGATTTCTTAACACCGCGATTAAACCCAGACCATTTTGATGTCCTTGCTTGGGAAGTACGCCAGAAAGAGTGACAAAGCCCCCTTGTGCCAACAGATTTCTTACGAACGCGATTAAATCTAGTCCAATTTGCTGTCTGTGTTAGGGAAGTGTGCCAGAAAAAATGATACAAGTTCGTTGTCCCAACAGATTGCAAATTCTTTATTGCGAGACGTTTAGCCTAGACGTATTTGATACCTGTGTTGGAAAAGTGCGCTACAGCAATAGTGTTGCCGCCGCAAAATATAATTGGCAACTCGGACAACGCAGTTGACACTGCACCATGAAGGTGTCGATACTGTCATCATCATCGATACTGTCATCGTCATAGATTGTCATCATCGAGGCTGCTGCGTCATTACGACTACGAGAATTAACCGCCTGAATAAGTGTAGTATGATAAGCCAATTTGCCATAAATCATTGAAATATTTTCTTTACGATTTGAGTGTAAAATTACAGTAGGTAGTAAATTCTACGAAAGAATTAACGCTAATTTCTATATAATAACAGTTATATACAATAGCAGGTGGATTTAGTTTAGCAGATAGTGCGGAGCTTAGGTTTGCCTATCATCCATTGTTCTCAACTAAGTAAGCGTCCATTGCTCTTTGTCGATAACTTCTAAATCCATAATCCGCCTTTTAGGGAAGGTAATTTGTTAAGCCTAATTTCGTTGGTACGTGGATACCCCAAGTAGTGCAGGAAACACTGAATTGTGAGTGTTACATGATCCCAATTTATGCAATCTCTTAAAGATATCAATTATTAATTCCAGCTTTGAAGCGCACTAATAAACGGAAGCTATCAAATCTCAGTATTTTCTTGTCCACTGCCAACATTCTTCAAAGAATTCATGGCTAGCAACGATACCGTCCAGACGCCTGAAAGAACTCAGGTAGGCTGCGTAGCTTGTGAACGGCCCAGCACCGAAGATAACTTCGTCTGCTGTGACAAGTGCGACGGATGGTGGCACTTTTCGTGTGCCGGAGTCACAGCTTCCATAGAAAATCGGGATTGGATTTGTTCGAGATGCTTACCTGTTCAACGACCACCCGATAGTGCGACGTCAGTAAAATCTACAACTAATAGCCGTAAATCGCGACAAGAGCAATATTTAGTCCACTTGGCTGAACAACAAGAACTAGAGAGGCAACACCTGCTTCGGGAACACGAACTGCAGAAAAAGCACCTGGAGGAAAAACATCAGCTATTGAGCATGCAGGAGGACGAAAATCGCAGCGTTCATAGCCCCCACAGTATTGTTAGTTCCTCCACACGTACTAATCAATGGGTGGAGAAACATGTAGAGGTATCCATACTGCCTGTGGAAAATGAAGGTGCCGTGGGAGGAATTGCTGTTAATACAGAAAATACGTTAGGTGCTCAAACCTACCAGAAATCGAACAACCAGTCAGTAAAGCCGGATTTCACAGAATCTTCGCTTGTCGGGAAGCTGCGAGACAAATTAAGGCGTCGTGAAGAGGAATCACAGCAGACCATCAATGCACTGCAGAAACAATTGAATCAGGTCCAGTTCGAACTGCAACAGCTTAAGAAACGCGATCAATCCGCACCGATAGCAGCAGCCACAGGAGCTATTCCCAAAAACCATACTAATTTTTCTAGAGCTATGCACGGATCTAAATTTCAACTCAGTGGTGTAGAGTGTGAGATTTCTCCAGTGGAAGCTGAGCTACCAACACCCTCAGCAGCAGTTTCAATACAGACGCGAAATAGCACACGCGTTAATGAGCAAGTAGACAGCACTCCTTCTCTTGGTAATAATTGTTTACCCGTTACTCATGAGCGACAATTAAACGTTGCAGAGAAAAGGAGCATTAGCGCTCGAGTTATTACCGTTAAACAAAACGTATCTCACCAGTGTGACGTCCCCGAGCAGCTGCGAAATCACGCGCCTCTGGGACATCGGAATACCAGTTCATTAACCTTTCCAGCGAATCGAATTCCATTGTTCAATTTTCCCCAACCAGAGCAACAACAACAAAACCCCGCGCACTCGACTCAAACTGAATGCAATAACCGAGCAGCAGCGGGACACATGCCACCCTGGGGGGATTCTATGACAAGGTTTGGACCATCACAAGAGCAACTGGCGGCCAGGCAGGTGCTCCCACGTGATTTGCCTACATTCACAGGTGACCCTGCGGATTGGCCCGTATTTATAAGTAACTATAATTATACCACAAGTGCTTGTGGCTACAGCGATGGCGAAAATATGATTCGCCTCCAACGTTGCCTAAAGGGTAGTGCTTGGGAATCCGTACGAAGTCGGTTGATCCTGCCAGTGTCCGTGCCTCAGGTGATTGAGTCCCTACGGATGCGGTTTGGCCGCCCCGAATTACTGATCGAATCATTTATTAAAAAAGTAAAATCCTCGCCGGCTCCGAAGGCCGATAAGCTCGATACGCTGATTGAGTTCGGAACGATGGTCCAAGGACTCTGTGACCACATTATCGCAGCAAACTTATTAGAGCATTTAGCAAATCCAACGTTGTTGAAAGATCTGGTTGGAAAACTTCCAGCGGACTACAAAATGAAGTGGGCACATTACCGGAAACAGAGTACAATTGTAAATCTGGAAACCTTTAGTAAATTTCTGGAGGAAATAGTGGAGGACGCGTACAGCGTGTCATCCGTAACCGTTAACGAACGATCAATTGAGCACAAAAGGCAGAGACACACTGATCGTAGTTTTGTTCACACTGATAGTCAAGAAAGCTCAGAAAAAACTGAAATCCCAGTTGATTCTGCGAGAATGGAATGCTCGGTTTGTTATAAATACAGACATCGAGCGAAGGATTGTCGGCAATTTTTGTCGATGTCGATTGAGGAGCGTTGGAAGAAGATTCATAGCCAAGCACTCTGTCGTACTTGCCTCTATGGTCACGGACGTCGCTCCTGTCGTACCAGCACTCGTTGCGGTGTGGATGGCTGCCAATATCGCCACCATCCGTTGTTGCATTCTCCCTCCACAGCAAAATCCGCTGCGAGGGAAAATCATGCAGAAACCCATAACATGCATCGTGTTAATATGTCTAAACTTCTCTTTCGTATTGTTCCTGTTACACTTTACGGACCAAGCGGTAGCATAAACACGTTTGCCTTTATCGATGAAGGCTCATCACTTACAATGATAGAAAGCAGTTTGGCTGATGATCTGAAAGTCGACGGATATGTCAAGCCACTGTGTTTGAAATGGACTAGCAATGTTACACGTGAGGAAAAGCTATCTAAACGGATCGCGTTTGAGATATCAGGGCTCGGAAGAAAGCAGCGCTACTGGTTGAATGACGTCGGAACTATCCAAACGCTAGACCTACCAGTACAATCACTACCAATCGATGAATTAAAGCAGCACTATCCACATCTTCGAGGCATTCCAATCGAAGGGTATCGTGATGCCGTTCCTCGACTGCTGATTGGTATTGACAATCTCAACTTGGCGCTACCTCTCAAGACATGCGAAGGAGAAGAAGGGAATCCGGTCGCCGTGAAAACACGCCTCGGATGGTGCGTATACGGTGGTCAAAGAAACACCAAATCTCCCAGCTTCCAGATCTGCAACTGTGATGAAGAAGAATCTATGGATGAAACGCTCAAAAAATACTTTTCGATCGAGGAAATCGGTGCTCGACCCGACAATGAGCATTTATCGAAAGAAGATCGTCAAGCATTAAAAATACTGAAGGAAACCACTGTTCTGAAGGGGGATCGGTACGAGTCAGGCTTGCTGTGGATATTCAGTCAATTTGAATTCCCCGATAGCTACTCGATGGCAATTAAAAGGTTACACTGTTTGCAGCGTAGAATGGAGAAGAATCCGACCTTAAAGGCTAATATTCTGCAGCAGATACGAGAATACGTCGACAAAGGTTACGCTCATCGATTATCGGTCGAGGAACTATCAGAAGTTGACCCCCGTCGAATTTGGTTCCTACCATTAGGTGCAGTAATAAATCCTAAAAAACCATCGAAAGTTCGCCTCATATGGGATGCTTCAGCGAAAGTCGATGGCATTTCGCTAAACAGTATGCTATTAAAAGGGCCCGATCAGTTAGCATCTTTACCTTCAGTAGTTTTCCGCTTTCGACAGCATCCGGTGGCAGTAGTGGGTAACATTAAAGAAATGTTTCACCAGATCCTCATTACTCGACGCGATCGCTATGCGCAATGTTTTCTGTGGGCTCCCGACGCTTACCATGAACCTGAAGTGTTCGTGATGAATGTTGCTACATTCGGAGCAACAAGCTCGCCAGCAACAGCCCAGTTTGTCAAAAACACCAATGCACAAAGGTTCGTCCAGGAATTTCCTAGGGCTGTCGAAGGGATTATCCATAACCATTATGTGGACGATTACCTCGACAGTTTTCTAGATTCAGGCGAAGCCAAACGAGTGGCAGCGGAAGTGAGAGAGGTACACAGGAGATGAGGATTCGAGATCCGCAATTGGTGCTCCAATAGTCCGGCAGTTTTAGCACATCTGGGAGAACATACGAGCAAAGTAGAGAAAGACCTGAATCTAGAAAATGCTGGGACCCCCGAACGGGTACTTGGCATGCTGTGGAACAATGGCGAGGATATGATCCATTTTGAGACGACCATGCGAGAGAACGTCAGGCACGTTATTGAAGGAGACAGGAAACCTACCAAACGACAAGTTCTGCAATGCGTGATGACGCTCTTCGATCCCTTGGGCCTTCTAACACCGTATTTGATATTTGGTAGAGTTCTTATCCAAGACGTATGGCGGGCTGGAACAAAGTGGGATGAACAAGTAGATGACAATGTTTTTCAGCGCTGGCGTGAATGGATTAAACTACTTCGTGACATAGATATAATTCGTATCCCCCGCTGTTACTTTCGTCACTCTGACATCTCCAGTCTAGAAAATGTCCAGCTTCATATCTTCGTGGATGCTAGTCCAGTAGCCTACTCTTGCGTATGCTACTTTCGAATAGTTAACGCTCAGGGAGTGGTGGAGGTATCGCTAGCTGCAGCCAAAGCCAAAGTTGCCCCACTCAAACATTTTTTTTTCCATGTGTGGACTCATTACTGCGACCAGTATAGTTGATCTATTGTAATATCGCCCGGGTGTTTGCTGTATGACCTGCACTGCATTTCTTTTTGCTATAATCGCTATTGAGTGAGCGATATGCTTATTAAATTTTTTTTTTTTTTTTTTTTATGCGTGCTTGCGTGTATTGGGGTTTTACCCTTCCTTCAAAGCTTAATCTACTTTACCCACTTATTCCTCGCTGCCAGCACTATCCCATATTATAGCCGTCCCTGGCGAGGACTCATTCGTACCTCTGACCAGTACACTTAACTATAGGAGGGACATTTGCACTGTTAAGAGGCTTCAGGGGGTAAATATAGAATTCAGCACGAAGGAAGGGTAAATGGAGGGGCCTGAGAATAAACCCATGCTAAAGTCACTTGACATCGAGAATGGCTTGATTCTACTAAGATTCGAACCCACGACCACTCGCTTGTCAAAGCAGACTCGGTAACCTTGCGGCTACGGAGCCCCCCTCCCACTCAAACATATGAGTATCCCCAGACTGGAACTCCAGGCCTGTGTTCTGGGTTCGCGCATGATGAAACTTATGCTGGATAGCCATACCTTCACCGTCACACGACGGTACTTCTGGACAGACTCTAGTACCGCTCACACTTGGATTAACAAAGATCCTCATATATATCGCCCGTTCGTTGCTCATCGTGTGGGAGAGATACTGGAAACAACGAAACGCGAAGAATGGCGATGGCTTCGGTCCGAAATAAATCCAGCGGATAAAGCAACAAAATGGGGTGTCGGACCGCATTTCAGTGCGGACAGTATTTGGCTCAATGGCCCTAAATTTCTGCTTTATCCAGAAAACCAGTGGCCACGTGCACAACCAGAGGATTCCGGTGAAGAAGAGCTACGCTCGTGTTATATACATCAACAAGTGCCCGTGCCAGGAATAACCGTAGATGCTAATCGATTCTCATCGTGGAACAGACTCAGGCGTGCTATGGCATACGTACATCGATTCATCACGAATGCTCGTACGGACATTGCTCACCGTCTTACTGGGCATCTTAATCAGAGTGAGCTGCGAAAGGCAGAAACGACATTGTTCCGGATGATACAGTGGGAATCGTATCCGGAAGAATTGACTTTGCTGACAGGCAATTGTGGTTCAAAACAAGCTGCGAAAAATACAGTAGAAAGGAATAGTCCCATTTACCAATTCAATCCACAGGTCGACAGGCAAGGAGTACTACGAGTGGATGGCCGAATAGGAGCAGCCAAACGTGTTAGCTATGGCATCAAATTTCCAATAATACTTCCTCAAAAACATCACATTACTAATTTGATTCTGGAAGACCTGCACCGGAATTTTAAACACGGAAACAACGAGACGGTCGTAAATGAAGCTCGTGAGCAGTTTTGTATCCCACATTTGAGACGGGTTGTACGAAATATCGCCAGCCGCTGTTTGACATGTAAAATACGAAAAGCACGCCCAATCATACCACAGATGGCCCCACTTCCCGAAGCACGCTTATCACCGTTTATCAGACCATTTACCTATGTTGGCGTGGATTACTACGGCCCGATTTTAGTAAAAAGAGGCCGAAGCCAGGTGAAACGATGGGTAGCTCTGTTCACCTGCTTGACGGTACGAGCAATACATGTCGAGGTTGTCTGCAGTCTCACGACTGAAGCATTTATTTTGAGCGTGCGTAGATTTGTCGGCCGTCGCGGAGCACCGGTCGAACTGCATAGCGACAACGGGACGAACTTCCAGGGAGCAGAAAGAATTTTGCGGAAACAAATATTTGACGGGTTATCCGCTACGTTCACTAACACTGCCACAATATGGCGATTCATCCCTCCAGGCGCCCCACATATGGGGGGGTGCTGGGAGCGTATGGTAAGGTCGGTCAAGGCTGCATTATCACCAGGATATCTTTATGGGGATTTAGACGATGAGACTTTTCAAACGCTCTTAGTAGAGGCCGAATCGATAGTTAATAGTCGTCCACTAACGTATTTACCTCTACGGTCACCCGAACAGGAAGCTTTGACACCTAACCATTTTTTGCTTGGTAGTTCAACAGGAGTCAAGCAGCCCCCAGTACAACAAACCATTGAAATTCCAGAACTAAGGAGATCCTGGAGTATTCTGCTAAGGCAATTGGACAGATTCTGGAAAAGATGGGTACGAGAATACCTGCCAACACTCACGAAGCGCACAAAGTGGTTTGGCAAAACGAAAAATATTCAACCCGGCGAATTGGTATTGATTATCGACGATACGAAACGGAATAAGTGGACCAGAGGCCGAGTCCTGGAAGTTATTACTGCAGCAGATGGAGCTGTAAGACAAGCTGTTATTCAAACCTCTGGGGGAATATTAGGGCGCCCATCATCGAAACTAGCGGTTCTGGAGGTGGATGAAAATAATGTAACTTCGCCAACCGAAGGTTCCATTGGGGGGAGGATGTTGCCGCCGCAAAATATAATTGGCAACTCGGACAACGCAGTTGACACTGCACCATGAAGGTGTCGATACTGTCATCGTCATAGATTGTCATCATCGAGGCTGCTGCGTCATTACGACTACGAGAATTAACCGCCTGAATAAGTGTAGTATGATAAGCCAATTTGCCATAAATCATTGAAATATTTTCTTTACGATTTGAGTGTAAAATTACAGTAGGTAGTAAATTCTACGAAAGAATTAACGCTAATTTCTATATAATAACAGTTATATACAATAGCAGGTGGATTTAGTTTAGCAGATAGTGCGGAGCTTATGTTTGCCTATCATCCATTGTTCTCAACTAAGTAAGCGTCCATTGCTCTTTGTCGATAACTTCTAAATCCATAATCCGCCTTTTAGGGAAGGTAATTTGTTAAGCCTAATTTCGTTGGTACGTGGATACCCCAAGTAGTGCAGGAAACACTGAATTGTGAGTGTTACATGATCCCAATTTATGCAATCTCTTAAAGATATCAATTATTAATTCCAGCTTTGAAGCGCACTAATAAACGGAAGCTATCAAATCTCAGTATTTTCTTGTCCACTGCCAACAAATAGTGTTCGGTTATAATTTAATTCTGTATTGTATGGATGCACTAATTTGCGTTGCATTGGAAGTGTAATAAAAAGATGTGCTGTTGATAAAATGGAAATGAATTGGTAAAATCTCTTCAACGTGGGAAAACCCATGGTAGTAGGAAAGCAATAGTTTGTAATCTCGATTTTGTTAAAATGTTTCCATATGCACATAGAAATAACTCTGATCCATGGGCGTAGCGACGGGGATCCATGGGCGTAGCGACGTTGAACCCCAAAGACCCCCCCCCCCCCAGAAGAAAATTTGTTCTACACTTTCAAGCTTGAAATTTTACAGCCATCAGTTTAGAACAGGACCCGACAACGTCACTTTCAATTGCAAATCGTCACTCGACAATGAAGCAATGAAGCTTCGGTTTCAACTGAAGCAACACCGCTTCGCTTCAAAGCTGGCTTCAATCAGTGTCAGTAAAAGGGATTTCACTTCAGCATGACGATCGGTTTTAAAGCTTCATTTTCACTTTTCAAATATTCAGTAGAAGTTCAGTAACTTTTAACGCAAATGAAGTGAATTTACGTAACATTTCCTACATCTATGTCCACGCATGTAACATTCAATTTTCGTACCTGACTTTCAGTGGTCGTCACTTGGAACAGTCATCAACTTCAGCTGACGCTTGCTTGAAACGTTTTGTTCAATAAATGAAATCAGTCGCTTCATGTATGATGCGAAGATGAGAGAAAGTCAGCTTCATTTATTTGTTGCGACTATGCCGGGTTAGTTTAGAGCACAAGAGAATTTGCAGGGCTGGTTGTACGATCCTCGTCAGCAGTTTAGAGTCGCGATGGTTCGTGCTGTTTTAAGCTTCATTCAACTTGATTTTGGGTTACTCGTCGCCCATTTCACAGGCGTTTCTGAAGTGGTAGTTTTTTCTATTTAAAAAATAAAAAATGTCGGTTAGACTCGGTCAAGCCATATCGCACGCTGAGTTCTGGGTGCTGGTGGGGTTGTTGAATAGAACCCTTTCCCTTACGACGTATCCTGTTCACCGTAGCTTACCGACTATCCCCAAATCCGTTAGTAGTCTCTTCAAGTAGTGTCCTTTGATTCATGTACCTGCGCCACTTCACTTCCAGCTTGTACTCCGACAAATATCGTCCGCAAGGGCGTATATGTCCTCAGTGCGCATTGTCAAATCCCCAAGAACTATCGGTCTAGTAGGGGGCTTGTACATTGTCAGTTTCGTACGGCGGCTTATGCCTCTTGATCGTACCGTATTGCGAAGGGCAAAGTAGACTCGATGCTCTGCTTGAATACGTCGCTGGATCTCCTCATTTGTTTTGTGTTGCTGTCCGCGGCCACCAGGCCCACATACACGAACCCATCTACTACTTCTGGTTCGTCGTTGTCAACAATGCTGGAAGTTTCTTGTCGTCGTAGTCATCTCGTTTCCAGTCATCAGAGTCGTTCTGGTCCTGCTGTTGGGATTGGTAGCGGGGTCTCCCAAACATCGTTCTCAGGCAAGTATGCGTACGTTAGTAACATTCATTTGCCTGATCAACATCCGTGTTCCAGCGAACCGTCTACTAGTCTACCACATCACATATTTTATTATTATTTGGAAATTACTGCTGAGATCTATCAAACGAAACCGAGTTATTTAAGATCGGACGGTTCATTCAAAAGTTATTCAAACTTTAATACTTGAGCACCGTATATTAAACCGTTAAAACGTGTGAAATCAAAACATATCAATCAAATGTTGATGGTATTCAATGTGTGTGATGTATGTATGTATGTATGTATGTATGTATGCATATATGTATGTATGTATGTATGTATGTATGTATGTATGTATGTATGTACGTGTGTATGTGATGACAATTTGCAATTTTTAAATTTTCATTGAAATTCAAGAAAAGTGAGAAACATGTCAATTGTCTGAAGTTTTTGAAGCCTCTTAGTGGAATACGAGCTCTGAAATTAAAGAAAAGAAAAAACTTTTACCGACTAAATTTCACTATTTATTATTTATTCGCGATAGATACGTATACGCTTTTACATAAGACACTGATGAAGCCTGCACGTCGTAGGCGAACTACGTATCTGTTGCAAATAAATATTAAATAGTGGGATTCAATCGAAAAGCTTTTTCTTTTTTTGATTTCAGATTTCAATTGTCATTTTCTTCACTTGCTGTTACTCACAATTGTACAAGAAAAGCAAAAAGCGAAAAAAGCAGTTAATTTAAGCATGTCGGTAAAGTGGTGTATAGGATTAAGAATACTAGTGAGTTGATTTTTCCAAATAAATTTATACAAATTTCAAACAAATTTTGCGCATCAATAGATGCTCTTTTCAATCATTAGATATTAGAGCTTAGAAATGTCATATGAAAAATAGGAAGTAAACGTTGCACGGTAATAACTTTGTAAGATTTGTTTTCGTTAGTGATATTTTAAAGGACAGATGTCTTATGTCATGTATCATGTTTTAATAAATAAATCCAAAATGACAAGCGCTGGAAATCATGTCGATCATATTTTTCATTCTCAAGCATGTTTATGGCGCAGCTTTTGCACTATTTTTCGACCTCATCTTGTTTTCCTAACCCTCTAACATTGTAAAAACGATGCGATCAAGCTAATGACTATCTTTTCATGAAAGTACATTCAAAAGAAGCTCAAGTTTTGATTTTTATGCAAAAATAATTATCTGAAGGACCACCAGCTAAGAAATTTTTCTTTTTCATATCTAATGCTCTATTCAGTTATTTTTTCTAATTCAGATATGTTGCAAAATTGAAGCCAAGCAAACTAATAGTAAAATTTTCAGATTAATCATTTTGTTGTAGATATCCTTTTTCTTCAAAAGCGAAGTATAACAATAATTTTTCTGAACTCTTGTTTTTCAAAGATGCTAACTTTTGAACGCATGGTATTAATATCAAAATGTCAAAACATCTGCTATGAACACATATTTTATATTGTCAATTCAAAACAAAACAGTCTAAGTTAGTTAGATACTGATGAATGTCATACGTCGAGACCGAAATACGTATTTATCAATAGTAGTAGAATTAAAGGATATAAATAACTTTTTGTTTTTCTTCTTTTTATAAGCCTCCACTTTCAGCTCAACGTCAGCAGTTCTATCAGCCACCACATCGCAAGTTTTTCTATACTACAAGAATATTGGTGGTATTAATAGTTCTCTTGCTGAGTACCAGCTAGCTTGCAGTGATGCATGCTACGATATCTACGCTTTCACGGAAACTTGGCTGAAGAACAGCACACTATCGAAGCAACTGTTTAACGACACGTACTCAGTTTATCGGCACGATCGGACAGCCTTAAATAGTAACAAAAACTCCGGCGGCGGAGTTCTTTTGGCCGTGCGCTCCTGCATCAAATCCTGGCAATTGAAACCTCCCGAAATAACGACGGTCGAGCATCTGAGGGTAGCGATATCGACTCAATCTGAAACGGTTTTTATCTGTGTCGTATATTTTCCACCTGACCGCATCAATGACAGCTGCATAATCGACAAATATGCACTCTCTCTCTCTCTCGAATGGGTTGTCTCTCAAATGGAAGCTAATGATAGCATTATTATTGTAGGCGATTTCAACCTCAGCACAGTTTCGTGGCTCAGCGATACGAATAATTTCCGCTTTCCTGACTTTGCTCATTCCTCGTTTCGTTCAGCTTCACTGTCCTTGCTTGATTCATATTCAACAGCCGGACAGCTGAATGGCATTTTGAATGCAAATAACCGTTTGCTTGAACTGTGTTTCGTAAGCGAAGAATTAGGGCAGCGTTGTTCTATTCTGCAAGCCCCAACACCACTCGTCAAGCATTGCAGGCATCATCCACCTCTATTGTTGACACTGGATTTGAAACCCGAATATCGTTTCTTAGACCATGCTGAAACCGTCTTTTACGACTTTCTCAGAGCAGACTTCAAGGCGAAGAACAGTTTTTTGACTAACTTGGGGGGCTCCGTAGCCGCAAGGTTACCGAGTCTGCTTTGACAAGCGAGTGGTCGTGGGTTCGAATCTTAGTAGAATCAAGCCATTCTCGATGTCAAGTGACTTTAGCATGGGTTTATTCTCAGGCCCCTCCATTTACCCTTCCTTCGTGCTGAATTCTATATTTACCCTCTGAAGCCTCTTAACAGTGCAAATGTCCCTCCTATAGTTAAGTGTACTGGTCAGAGGTACGAATGAGTCCTCGCCAGGGACGCCTATAATATGGGATAGTGCTGGCAGCGAGGAATAAGTGGGTAAAGTAGATTAAGCTTTGAAGGAAGGGTAAACCCCAATACACGCAAGCACGCATAAAATTTAATAAGCATATCGCTCACTCAATAGCGATTATAGCAAAAAGAAATGCAGTGCAGGTCATACAGCAAACACCCGGGCGATATTACAATAGATCAACTATACTGGTCGCAGTAATGAGTCAACACATGGAAAAAAAAAACTTGGACTGGAATTCTTTACTCGCTAGTCACGACGTTAACTTTGCTGCTTCCACCGTTTGTGGCATCATACTTTACGCAATAGATCAGTTTACACCCAAAAAATTCAAACGCAAGCCTTCTAAGCCCACATGGTCCAACTCGGAACTTAAACGCCTGAAACGACTGAAAAGCTGCCCTTAGGAAATACTGCAAATATCGCTCGGACCGTACCAAAGTTGACTATGCACATGCTAGCTCCAACTACAAGCGCCTAAATAATAACTTGTTTATTGCCCATAATTCGCATCTGCAGAGCGCTCTTAGAGCAAATCCCGAGAAGTTTTGGACCTTTGTAAACGAACAACGGAAAGAATCTGGACTTTCTTCCAATATGACTGACGGCGTTAAAGTAGCGGATTCAGTCGCATATATTGCCGACTTGTTTCGCACGCAATTCAGTAGCGTTTTTTCTGATGAGATCGCCCTTGCTGTGGCAGCCACAAGTAACATTACTCGCTTAACCGTTTCCAGTTTCCCGTACAACATAACTAGCGATGTGGTGATCTCTGCTGGGAAAAATTTGAAATCATTGACGATGGGAGTTTTCCCCGAGTGCTGGAAGGATTCCTTTGTTTTCTGTGCACAAAAAGGGATGCAAAAGAACTTTTGCTGATTACCGTGGTATTGCTGCCTTAAGTGCTAAGCTGTTTGAGCTAATCGTTCTGGAAAAGTTGAAGCAAGATTGCTCACACTGCATCTCTCCTGACCAGCATGGATTTATGCCAAAGCGCTCAACGACAACCAATTTAATCGCCTTTACATCGTTCATCATCCGTGCAATGCAAGAAGGGAATCCAGTTGACGCTATATATACAGACCTCTCTGCAGCTTTCGACCGCATAAACCATGAGATAGCCATCTCTAAATACCACGAATTGGGCATTCACGACAATCTGCTGCCTTGGCTTCGCTCCTATCTCATCGGCAGAACTATATCAGTCAAAATCAGCGATTACGTATCGTCACCCTTCGTAGCAACTTCCGGCGTTCCCCAAGGCAGTCATTTGGGACCGTTCTGGTTTCTGCTGTACATGAATGACGTGAACAGTATCCTCAAAAGTTCGAGATTATCTTACGCTGACGATTTGAAAATGTACTGTACAGTAAAAAGTCCTAATGACGCCCATCTCTTGCAACAGGATTTGGAGACCTTTGATGAATGGTGCCGAATTAACAAAATGTCACTAAATGTGTCCAAGTGCTCAGTCATCTCCTTCGGTCGCAAACGTAACATGTATCTGCACGATTACGCCCTTCGTGAGACGGCCCTAAAGCGCGAAACAATTGTTAAAGACTTGGGAGTCTTGCTTGACTCGAAACTAACGTTCAAGAACCACATTTCTTTCGTTGTATCCAGGGCTTCCACGCAACTAGGATTTCTGTTCCGCTTTGCGAAAAGCTTCAAGGATGTATATTGCTTAAAATCTCCATATTGCTCGCTGGTTGGTCCTATGCTAGAATAATCCGCCATTGGTTGGTCACCTTTTTACCAAAATGCAATTCATCGGATTGAAGCAGTTCAACGCAAATTTATTAGTATATGTTACTCTTGTTGACTTTTTCGGTGAGAAATAAGAACTAAAATGTATTCAGCGGACGTTTCGACTTACTATGCTTCAGTCATTTACTACGCGTTGAACATCTATTCTCACTGTCTCGTCCTTTATAACTTATTTATTAGGTTTGCTCTGCGACACCTACGCAGGTGTGACACATATAACCTGCCAAGTTACGAAAGCCGTTGCAAGCTGATTAATTTAGAACCGCTGGAAGGAAGGCGCAATGTGGCTAAGGCGTGTTTTGTCGGCGATCTCCTTCAAGGAAATATCGATTGTCCTGAATTGCTTAGTCGCCTAGATATCAACACTAGAAGACGTAATCTTCGTTCGCACGCCTTTCTCGTCAATCGACATTCAAGAACTAACTATGGGTTATACGAACCAGTGCTTAGTATGTGCCGGGTTTTTAATAGCTACTATGAAGTGTTTGATTTTAATGTGTCTCGTGAAAACAATAAGCGTTGTTTTAAAAGATGTTTGTGCTAGATTAGTTCATATATGTTTTAAACAGATATTTGTCATTAGGATTATACTTTATCTGTTGACTATAATAAATGTAAATGTAAATTGCCGTCCCCGAAAAGCGCGCGTTAGTCTCGTTTGAGCCTTGTCTTCGACGCATTTATTTTATATTCAATCCTCCTGGCCTCTACTTTCAGTCTAGCGCAAATGGCCTCCGCCGTGGTAATGTTTTTGGCTTTAATATCAAAGCGCATAGCCTGCATAGTTTGCTACAATTACTGAAAATCAAACTTCTCGATTGGATATCTGCTTGTCGAATTACCCCCTCAAGAGCGATCTTGAAAAGCATGCAGGATAAGTTGTCAGCTTGTCTGCGTCTCGAATAGACTCGATCCTATGGACTCTTACAGCCTCTCCCGGCCGAGATTCGAACACACAACAAGCCTCGAAATCAACTTAAAGGCATAATTTTAACATTTCTCTTATTTTATTTCAATTCGATTTTTTTTGTCAAATGAAGAACACTCAATTTCAACCTAAATAGCTTTTAACTGGAAATAATTCTCCATTTCTTGAATAAATTGCATAAGTTTAGGCTATATTCGATTTCTTTTTGTAACCCCCCCCCCTCTCCCCCTAGAAACTTTTCTGGCTACACCCCTGCTCTGATCTATTGAGGATTGAACGTTTACACTCTTACTACTTTGATAAATGTTACATGCAACTCTGATTTTTGTGATGAATTAGAACCCCTCTCCTGTTTAGGAGGGGGAGGGGGGGTCCCATACAAATGAAATACAAATTTCCTCATAACTCGAGAACTAATCAAGCAAATGGAACCAAATTTGGCATGTGGAGGATTTTGGAGTCTTGAATCTATTTTATGATGGTTAGAGACCTTTCACCCCTGTGGTAGGGGGATAAGGACTCTCATACAAATAAAACAGATTTTTTTGCGTAACTCAAAAACTAATCGAACTCGCGAGATTCGACACTCTTCCATAAAACATTAGTCAATAACAAGACCGCAAAAACTATCTATACCCAGGCACTGCCAATGCTATTCACATGCAAGCCAAAATTTAGGCAAAATATGCGGGTACTTTGCTGCTCACCCTCTTTTAATGCTAACAATGCTCATTTCCAGCTGATTACCGACAAGAAGAATTAAAATTAAATTTTGCATGCTAATTTACAACATCTATGCAGTCAAAATGCCAATCCCAATATACAGCCACGTGCTGTATAAAATACCAGATATGCTAATTAAGGATGATTATCGCCAAAAATGGTTATCGATAACAATCGATATTTTTCGTAATTTTATCGATATTATCGATAAGCATCGATAATTTTTAATGCAAACAATATATTGACAGGCGGAGCCAACCTAGGCACTGGCAGCGTTACTTATACTCTATGTGTGTGACAGTAACCAACATGAATATGTTGAGCTTGATTGGTTAGGTTATTCGGGTTGAACGCTGAACCCCGCTTATGCGAAATCCACCCAAATGTCTAGCAGCAAACACTTTTTTCATCCAGACTTTCTGTCAGATATCTTCCCGCTGTTACCCGTGAAATCAAGCAGCAAGGCAACAACCGTTTCTAGCAGAAACTTTGCCTTACGCGGTTTTGTTTAGATTTTGCCGAATTTTTGTTCGATTTCTGTCAGCCATGTCGAACATGTTGGCAAAGCCTAAACTTACCGACATTCTTAGATAAAATTTTCTAAGTTTGTACACGAATAGTGGCCTTAAGGGTGAATCGCATGGTGAAGAAGTGAATGCGGGTGTTTAATAGGGGGGGGGCATGTCATATAACCAGGCTGGTAAACGGCTGAATAATGCGTACCGTCGGTGTCTTGTGCACGCGTAGGCATAAAAGAGACCCTACAGTGGTTCATAGCCTCTTATTCAGCAACTCCTATTCCTATCTCGTCGTGGTACCAGCCGGGATACGAGCACCTTTGGTGGAGATCGGGTAACCAACCCCGGTGGAAGCCAAGGTCGTATGCTGACAGGAAAGGAGGGCTCTTTCGAGCTTCGTTGGCCCTCCGGCGAAACAGGGGTTGGTGTAGCAGGCTTTGCAAGCCGTCACCATGAAAAATACTAAAGTACGGAACGAAATACAAATAAATTCTTACTGGAACAATCGGAATAGACCCACGCGACGAAAAAGGACTATGAATTGGAAACTCGGGACGTGGAACTGCCGATCTCACTCGAGTGCTCTCCGACTTATTGCAGAGCCACAAGTTCCACGTCGTAGCGCTGCAGGAGGTGTGCTGGAAGAGCAACACACACGAGCTGGGTAAAGCTTTCATATTGATGGGCGAGATGCAGTTTATTGGGTGGTGGCCAATCAATCCTTGAATGTGCAGGTTGAGAATCAAGGGCCGATTCTTCAATATAAGCATCATCAACGTGCACAGCCCTCACCTCAGAAGTACCGATAACAACAAGGATGAATTTTACGCGCAGTTGGAGAGTGAATACGACCGCTGCCCAAAACATGATATTAAGATCATCATCGGGGATTTCAATGCACAGGTCGGCCAGGAGGAGGAATACAAACCGGTGATTGGAAGGTTCAGTGCACACCAGCGGACCAATGAAATGGGCCTAAGACTTATCGACTTTGCCGCCTCCAAGAATATGGCCATACGTAGTACCTTTTTCCAGCACAGAATCCATCACAAGTACGCCTGGAGGTCACCAAATCAGACAGAATCACAGATCGACCACGTTTTGATCGACAGTCGGCACTTCTCAGACATTATCGACGTCAGATCCTATCGAAGCGCTAACGTTGACTCGGACCACTACCTAGTGATGGTTAAGATGGGCCCAAGACTCTCCGTTGTGAACAACATTCGGTACCGACGCCAGCCTCGGTTAGATCTCGCGCGGCTGAAGCAGCCAGACGTCGCCGCAAACTACGCGCATTTACTCGAAGCTGCGCTGCCGGAAGAGGACGAGCTGGACGAAGCCCCTCTCGAGAACTGTTGGAACACTATCAAAACAGCCATCAGCAGTGTAGCGGAGAGCTCCATCGGGCATGTGGCCCGGAATCAGCGGAACGATTGGTTTGACGATGAATGTAGGAGGGTGATGGATGAGGAGAACGCTGCGCGGGTGGTCAAGATGCACAGTGCCACACGTCAGAACGTGGAAAGACACAAACAGAAGAAGATGCAGCGAAACCAAATCTTTCGGGAGAAAAAGCGCTACCTGGAAGAGCAGGAATATGCAGAGTTGGAGCGGCTGCATCGTTCTCAGGAAACGCGAAAATTCTACCAGAAACTGAACGGATCCCGCAAAGGCTTTGTGCCGCGAGCCGAAATGTGTCGGGATAAGACTGGCAGTATTCTGACGGACGATCGTGAGGTGACCGATAGGTGGAAGCAGCACTTCGACGAACACCTGAATGGCGCCCAGGCGGAGAACCATGGCGGCGGGGAAAGCGATTTCGATGCTGCAACAAACGGGGAAGAGGTGCCAGCTCCAACGATAGGCGAAGTTAAGGAGGTCATCATGCAGCTAAAGAACAACAAGTCAGCTGGAAAAGATGGCACCGGAGCGGAGCTTATTAAAATGGGATCAGAAAAGCTGGCCGTTTGTCTACACCGACTAATTGTTAGAATTTGGGATACGGAACAGCTACCGGAGGAGTGGAAAGATGGGGTTATCTGCCCGATCTATAAAAAGGGCGACAAGTTGGACTGTGACAACTATCGAGCGATCGCCGTTCTCAATGCGTCCTATAAAGTGCTGCCGCAAATCATTTTCCGCCGTCTATCACCAATTGCGAATAGATTTGTGGGAACTTATCAAGCTGGATTCGTTGAAGGTCGGTCTACAACGGATCAAATATTTACACTGCGGCAAATCCTTCAAATGGGCCGTGAATACAGAGTTCCCACGCATAATTTATTCGTTGACTTTAAAGCCGCATATGATATCATCGACCGGAAAGAGCTATGGAATATCCTGGACGAGAACAGCTTCCCCAGGAAGCTCATCAAACTGATTAAATCTACGATGGATGGTACACAGTGCTGTGTTCGGGTTTCGGGTGGATTGTCAAGTTCATTCGAATCACACAGAGGGCTTCGTCAAGGTGATGGTCTTTCATGCCTGCTGTTCAACATTGCGCTACAAGGTGTTATGAACCGAGCGGATATCAACACGCGCGACACGATATTCAACAAATATAGTCAATTCGTCTGCTTTACATGGATATTTTCGGCAGAACATCTGAGGCGGTGGCTGAACTAAAGCGCGAAGCAGAAAAGATTGGGTTAAAGGTAAATACGGCTAAAACAAAGTAATGCTGACCAGCGGAACCGAGACCGAACGACACCGCTTGGGCAGTAGTATATTGATCGATGGCGATGAGTTTGAGGTAGTCGATGAATTTGTCTACCTTGGCTCACTGGTAACGGCGGACGCTTATTAGACCGGTTGTTCTCTAAGGGCATGAAACATGGACAATGCTCGAGGAGGACCTGCGAGTGCTCGGAGTTTTCGAAAGACGAGTGCTAAGAACGATCTTCGGCGGTGTACAGGAAAACGGAGTATGGAGGCGGAGGATGAACCATGAACTCGTACAGCTCTATGGCGAACCCAGTATCCAGAAGGTAGCTAAAGCTGGACGGATACTATGGGCAGGGTATGTTGCAAGAATGCCGGACAACTACCCTGCAAAGATGGTGTTCGCCTCAAATCCGGTAGGAATAAGGCGACCTGGAGCGCAGCGAGCAAGATGGTTAGACCAGGTGGAGCGAGATCTGGCGGAGAGTACTCGGTGTCCGAGGAATTGGAGAGCGGTAGCCCTCAACCGAGTTACATGGAGAAACTTTATTCAACAGGCTTTGTCTTAGGACGGCAAGCCACCTAAGTAAGTAAGTATGTCATATAACCAAGAGTTTAAAAATATCGAAAATTATCATTAATCCAATAATTTTATCGATATTTTCGATGCCTCCTAAACATCGATATTATCGATAAGTATCGATATATTTTTCATCTTTAATGCTGATAAGCGATTGATTTACTGTTTATATAAATGCTTATTGGTTACCTGGGTAGTAACACTAGATCATGCAGGGCGAGACGGCTGCGAGTGTTGCCGACGACCCGCCGTCGGAAGCGCCGGCAACTTCCCCGCAGAAATCACCACTGTCTAGGTTTATTTGTTTACCTAGGTCTACTGGCCTCTATTACTTTCCTTCAGTTGGGTCCGAACGGGCGACAGCGAGTAAGGAGAGAATCACCCCTGCGAAATGGTATTTTCTACGAAAAAGTTTTTCGACATTCCGCTTTTTTCCGGTTTTTCGCGAAATGGTATTCGGCGAAATGTTGTACAATCACGGCGAATATTGCTATCCGTTTTCTGGCTAAGCAATGAGGAGAGTTGTTTCTACATTACTGTGAGTAAAAATTGCAAATTTGTATATTAAACTTCCCATCCAAGGTAACCAATAAGCATTAACAGAAGCAACAAATCAGCATATCTGACATTTTATACTGCACGTTGTTGTATATTAGCTTTTTGACTGCATAGGTGTTGTAAATTGGCATCCAAAATTCTATTCAAATTTTTCGTGTTAGTAATTAGCTGCAAATTAGCATTGTCAGCACTATAAGAAGGTTAGCAGTAAAGCAGCTGTATATTTTTCCAAAATAGCATTTGAGTCCTATTTAGTGCAACTTAATTAATTAAGACAAATTGTCAGATGGATTATAAATAAATAAACAAACAATTAAACAAATGTATCAAGAAAATTCCTTCGACTGATGCAACTGTGGCTTGTTTTCCATTAGACCATCACGTAAAATCCATCTGATTTTATGCATCTATTAAAAGGGTAAGAGCCATTCAGCAATCACCATGTTGGATGTTGTTATTATCTCATATCTCTTAGAAGCGCTGTTATTTCGAGGTAACTTTTGGCGCGAATCAAAATCGTATAGAGATTCTCAGAATGGAATGGTCACTCATTAGGAGTTTCTTCAAAACTTTAAGTTTCAATAAAACTCTTGCACATTAGCAGCATTATTACACGCGTAACAACATATGTGCGAAATAGAAATACTCATTCCACTAGTGTTTTATAGTCTCATTACCAGTTTCGAATTGAAACCACAAATGTTCATTTAAATTAAATTAGATTGTGATATTGATTTGAACATGAATTTAACATTGGTATTGAAGAAATCCATCGTCCCGCAGCTTTACCGTTGAACTCATTAGGTCATTAGCTTGTTGTACAGTAGATAAACGAAATAGTTTTTTGTGGCTACTGCGAGAACGCCTGTTGTTTATTTGGAATGCGATGGTTCAAAACATTAGAAGGAAGGTTGAAGTGAAACTTATGTAACCAAACTTTAGTTTTGAATTAAGTTTGAAATTCATACTCAGCAGCTCAGTTGATACCTGACTGCAAACCAGATTGATTATTGATAAATTTACATCTTTTTGCAATCCGCATACATCTTTTTGAAATCTGAATATAGAAGAATCCGAACTCTATTTGGGCTGGGGAACTATCTTTCTTCTCATGTTTTCTTCTAGTTTATTTTTACCGAATGAAGAGGTTCAGAAAACGATCAACACTTGTGTCATCGCCAGCTCGGTTTAGCTATGCACCATGTATTACATAATGTTCTCCGGGCAATTAGTGCTCGATCCGCATTCGCAAACTTGAAGGCAATGCTTTTCAGTACTGGTCGTGCGGGCATTTGGTAAGAAGTAAGAAGGCTTTCTGCCCCTTCTGTTGTTTTTGCATATGCTAGTTGGGTGGAGCTTGTGCTGAGTATGCTATCTGATTTGGCCATCCCAATAATCGACTACTGAACTAAACTTGAAATGATCATTACATTCTGTTCTCGAGAGCTAAGAGATTTTGCATTGCGATCGGCATTTGACTTAATGATTGATCAACGCACTACCTAGTCGCATTTCTCAATAGAATTGCAATGCACATTCACATTTTCTCGCCCGCAAAACACAGATCATTTGGCATAAAGTTGAAAAGTTTACCCAGTGCGGTTTACCTGTTCCATGAAAATTCGCCGAAGGGCCAGCATCAGCCAGCGCGTAGTGGAGCATTCGCGTTCGCTGCCACGCCAGAACTATGTATAATTGACGGCATAATCTTATCGCGCAATAGATTTGTACTCTCACACGCTCGTTAACGACGGTGAGCGATTACGATGATCCGTAATACGTGAGGTGAAATGTTGTGCAGCATCACCGCTGGATATCGCCGCTAATCATCTCACGAGCCGCAACTAAGATGCGTGGGTGCTTAACGATAAATTACCTAGAGAGTTATCTCGAATGGTATCACGGCTAGATGCTAATTGTAGGTTTAATACGAACGGGTAATTATGGATAGTGCGAACAAAGGGGGTTATTGGGTCATTGGAATAGATATTGTTTTCGGAAATGCAGCTGTGTTAGAATTATTTGGTATGTACGCTATGCCTTACAAGATGTACCTGTTTTGCAGCTAATTAGACGTAAAAAAGCTACATTCACAGATCTAATAAGACAGCAACTGATTTCGACAATCGACAGCCCCGCAGCAGTATGGATCATTAAATGCACAAAAATTTCATCAGGTACTTATAAATCCGATACCTTATTTCCGCATTTTGTTTCCTATTCCTAGTGCAACTGCTAGGTCCAGCATTTCAATTTCATGTCATATTGAAATATGTCGGGTTAGTTTGGTTAGGTTAAGCAGATTGACCGTAGTTGCACTCCGTGATTGGCCGAACCAGTAAGATTGCACAAAGAATTAATTGAATGGTGCTTGGGAGTGGTATGACATTCTCACTGTTCTACTTCTACTGATACAATACTTTGGAAATTGACCAATAGCGACGCCGGCCATGACCAGGAGGCTGTACTACATGGGAAAAGGAAGGAGTATTAGTTCGATACTTGTTGTTGCTAGAGACCGCGGGTACCTGTATCTCCACAAGCATCACGGGATAGGATTTGTGTTAGCAAGCGAAGATAAAGATCAGGGTTCATCTTGGTAGATGATATGATCTAACGACTAACAGTTATCTATTACAGAAACGTTTGGAAAGCGCATGCGACCCAAAGCATTGCGCATAAATTCGATTCGATGAATGTTATGCTTTGTACATTTATTTCAATAAGTAAAACATAAACTATTCCCGCGCGAATCCACTGTAACAAAACTAGAAAATTTTGCGTCCGTCTTGTCAGATGAGGTTGACGATTTATCACGATAGATAATGAAGTTAGCTTCGCAAAGTCTCTGAAGTTAGCTTCGTAAATTTAACCGTTATGTGTGCGACAAAAAAAACACCTTTAGCAGGGCGACAAGGGTACCCGGGTACCCAAAATTGATATTGTCATAACATCAACAATTTTAAACCGATTTTGATGAAATAAGTGTCATTTGATTCGTTAATTTATCTAGTTTTGAATTATTTGGCCATTTGGCCATTAAAAGACATACGGGGCTCAAAATTCCGGAATTCCGACAGAGTGTCCGCTGTGAGGTAGAGAACTGATTGTATTGCAGGAAAATCCGTCATGCGGATATAAAAACTCTAAAAATTCATACAATGAACTATTTCATATAATGAGATGAATCAGGTTGGCCATTCCGCAGTAGGTTCCTGTGGGGTCATGGGTGGCCAGTCTAGGATTGGAGGTAAAGCCTAGCAATATGGGTATCAAAGTTCTTGGAATTAGTTCGGTAGGTGATATTTTTTACATTTCGATGAATATTGATTGGTCATTTCGAAAATGGTTTCTACGGGATCCCAGATGATACCACAGGATTCAGGATAATGCTAAGCATTATCAGAACGTTATACATCCGTTATACATTTGGAACCAGTTCCAAAATTATTAATCAGTACTAAACTGGCCATATCAGTTCAAAACATCTAAAAGATCCGCTAAACCAATCCTAATATTGGATTGGGCACTCAACTGGCCATCTGTAACCCTACAGGAACCCAATTCTGGAATGGCCAATGCGATTTAGTCTCCAATTTATATAATAAGATGGAAAAAGGGTCAAGTACAAAGCTAATAGCTTTGCTGAAAGCTGATATTCTTTCAAAACAAGCGGCTTCCCACGTTTTACCGAACATTGCTTCGGAATTACCGATTCCCGGGAACTACATGTCATTTTATGGCCAAATGCTTTATCTAATCAAAACTAGATAAATGTACGAATCAAATGCCACTGGTTTCATCCAAATCGGTTCAAATTAGCAAAAGTTATGACCATAGCAAATCATGGGTACCCGGGTACCCTTGTCGCCCTCCTACGTAATGAAAAAATTCAAGTGCCTCTCGTTGCTAATCCCCTTTATGGATATGCACCAAAAAAACCCTCAATTACTTAAGACCAACGAGTTTTACGATGTCGCAAAATTTCAATGACGTACGTTTTAAATTGAATGAGTTATAACTATTTTAAAACTGAAAAGGTACCCGGGTACCCTGTTGCACACATAACGGTTAACAAATAAATAGCTTCGTAAAGTCTCATGTTTTGATTTGATTTATTATTTTCTCGCAAATTCACGCACAATAACGATAACAAAGGGTTCGTCAAAATCACGCGTTTTAATTCGTTCAAAAACCATTACATTAGAATCTTCACTGCTCCGCGAATTTACATACAAAAATCACGCAAGTGATGTATCTGGGTGACCCGCCACCACAATCCGGGACCCCTATATTCGGCTCTCCACCTGAGACAAATATTATTGTGAATTACCACATGCTGTTAGTTAACGTGCTCAATAAAACAAATTGAATTGGATAGTAGAAATCTGCAGGCTCGAATTGAAACCTGCGTAATTGCCATGGCTTTGGAAAAGGTTGTTGTTCAAGTTTTTGCAACGAACAGTCGGCTTCAACCTGGTCGAGCCATCTAGCACGTTGAGCCCCTCTATTTCTGGTGCCGGTGGGGTTCTTGAAGAGAACTGATTTCACTACACAGTCGTCCGGCATCCTTGCGACGTGGCCGGCCCATCGTAGTCTCCCAACTTTCGTCAGGTGTACGATGGGAATCTCTCCAAGGAGTGCCTGTAGCTCGTGGTTCATACGTCTCCGCCACTCTCTGCTTTCCGTCTGTACTGCGCCAAAAATAGTCCGCAACATCTTTCGTTCGAAAACGGCCAGTGCACGTATGTCTTCCGTAAGTAAAGTTACTGTCTCAAGTCCGTAGGGGACTACCGGTCTGATTAGCGTTTTGTACATCGTTAGCTTTGTGCGGCGGCGTATGCTCCTTGATCGAAACGTCTTGCGAAGGGAAAAGTAGGCACGATTTCCAGCTTGAATGGGTCGTTGGATATCCTTACTCGTATTATTGTCGGCGGTGACCAGAGATCCCAAATATACGAACTCATCAACCACTTCCAGTTCATCGCCGTCAATAGTCACTGTCCGTGGGAGGCCAACGTTACTTTCTCGGGAGCCTCTTCCTACCAAATATTTGGTTTGCGACGCATTAATTTGTAACCCTATCCTCCTAGCCTCCGTTTTTATTCTGGCGTAGATTACCTCCGCCGTTCCACGGTTCCTAGTAATGAGGTCGAGGTCGTCTGCAAAGGCTAGGAGTTGGCTACTCTTACTGAAGATCGTTCCCCTCGTTTCAATGCCCGCTCGCCGGATCACACCTTCAATAGCGATATTGAATAACATACAGGACAGTCCATCCCCTTACCGTAACCCTCTGCGCGATTCGAAAGGGCTTGAGAGCGTCCCCGAAACGCGCAAGTAGCACATCACTCGTTCCAGAGTAGCTTTGATCAGCCGCGTCAGTTTGTCCGGAAAACAGTACTCGTGCATTATCTGCCATAGCTGTTCGCGTTCAACGGTATCGTATGCTGCTCTGAAATCCACGCAAATATGATGCGTGGGCACGTTGTACTCTCGACATTTCTGAAGGATTTGTCGGAGAGTAAAAATTTGATCCGTAGTAGCACGGGCCCCCATAAAGCCCGCCTGATACTGCCCTACGACTTCTCTTGCTATTGGGGATAGACGACGCAACAAAATCTGGGAAAGCACCTTGTAGGCGGCGTTGACCAGCGTAATGCCGCGGTAGTTACAGCAGTCTAGCCGGTCGCCCTTTTTGTAGATGGGACAGACTACGCCTTCCATCCACTCCTCCGGTAGTTTCTCTTGTTCCCAAATCCTTGAAATCAGCCAGTGAAGTGCCGTTACTAGCGGTTCTTGGTCATTTTTGAAGAGTTCTGCCGGAAGTCGGTCCTTCCCGGCGGCTCTATTATTCAGCAGACCGATTTCTCGTCGGATCTCTTCGAGATCGAGAGCCGGTACGCTGTTGTCGTTTGTAGGTACTCCGAGGTTAACTTCCATTGCGTCTCCTGCTGCTATATCACCATTGAGGTGTTCATCGAAGAACTGCTTCCACCTGTCGACCACCTCGCGCTCGTTTGTGATAAGATCCCCTCCCTCGTCCCTACACATGTCACGATTTGGTGTGTGGGCCTTGCGAGTTTAGTTCACCTTCTCGTAAAACTTAGCCCGGAATAGTTGTTCAAGCTCCTCACGATCTCTGTCCTCCTTCTGGCGCTTTTTCCTTCTCAGGATCGTGGTCAACTCATTCCTCGCTCGTCGATACTTGGCCAAATTCTCTCTCGTGGATATGCTCAGATAGTTTTCCCAAGCTCTTTTTTTCCTCTCTATCGCTTCTTGGCATTCCCCGTCAAACCAATCATTTGGTGCACTCGAGGTTTCCACACCTAGCACCGCGGTTGCGGCCTCGTTGACGGCTGAGCGTATACTACTCCATCCGTTTTCGAGGGTCTAGCTCCACAGAGGAAGGCAGAGCTTCATCCAGTACGCGCGCGTAGTTTTCGGCAGTTCGCGGGTTGTCTAGTTGCCGAATGTTTAGCCGAGGGCGACTTTGTCGCGAGGTATAAACCGTCGATAGTTTTGAGCGCACATGTACTGCTACTAGGTAGTGGTCCGAGTCAATATCCGCACTCCGTAGGGAGCGTACGTTGGTGATCTTCGAGAAAAACCGGCCCTCGATGAGAATATGGTCGATTTGGTTCGAGGTTCGTTGGTCAGGTGATCTCCAGGTGGCCTTGTGGATATCTTTGTGAGGAAATAAGGGTCTTTTGATCACCAAGCCTCGAGAAGCCGCAAAATTGATGCATCGCTGGCCGTTATCGTTCGTGCCGGTGTGCAGGCTATGGGGCCCGATCACCGGTCTATACATTGCTTCCCTGCCGATTTCGGCGTTTATATCCCCGCTGACGATCTTGATGTCCCGTGGTGAGCAGCTGTCGTACGTTGCCTTCAGCTGCGCATAGAACCCTTCCTTCTCGTCGTCGGGTCTACCTTAGTGTGGGTAATGCACGTTAATGATGGTGTAGTTGAAGAAACGGCCTTTTATCCTCAACACGCACATCCTTTCGTTGATCACTTTCCAATCCATTACGCGATCCTGCATTTTGCCCAACACTACGAAGCCCGTTCCCAGCTCGTTGGTCGCTCCACCACTCTGGAAAAATCGGGCTCTGCCGCCACGGATCCTCCACACCTCCTCGCCCTTGCGACACGCTCCTGCAGATGCCAAACTTTCGGGGTTCTAGCTGATCGAGCAGCACCCTGTCACCACCAACGAAATTTAGCGATCTGCAGTTCCAGGTACCAAGTCTCCATTCCATGTCCTTATTTCGTCGCCTTGGTCCATGTCGAATATTCCGAGAAGATATCTCTTGACTCTTGTTAGTTTTTTTTTTTTTGGTTTAGATAGGTAGCCGTACTAGGGCTTGCGCTACCGAGTCTCGTGATGGGGCTGCCATCATGCAGTGTCGAAACACACTGTGCCTCCTCCCCTGTTGGTATACGACCTTAGTATCCACCGGGGTTGGTTACCCGATCTCCGCTAAGGTTGCTCGTATTCCAGCTGGTACCGCAAGTAGGTAGGGGTAGGAGTTGCTAGATAAGAGGCTAGGGACCACAATGGGGTCTGTTTTACGCGTTATCCAACCATTTACCAACCATTTGCAACGAACGAGGCATAAAAATAAGTGGTGCTAATCCCTTCCATTAAAGTAGTCAGAGCCTAAACAGAGAAAAAAATTGCTACATAAACGTAGAGTGACTATATACAGAGTGGCGACAATGTCAAAATTGGAATGATAATTATCTGTCAGTGTCATTCCAATCGAGCAGACGACCTATCCAACGCGTATGCAGGAAAGAGAAAGAAAAACCTTGGAAAAACCGCATTGCATACATTTGGGATGACTTGTCGCCACTCTGTATATATAGTCACTCTACATAAACGATTAGAACAAATTTAATTCAAGATCATTGAGCATTGCGAAACAGATTCTAATTTTGATGAAGTTATTGCTTCACCATTGGTTGACCTACTTACTGAACTTTCTTAACAGCTACAGCACTTCTTGAAGTATGTAGTCCCTAAGTTGATAAACATTTCCTCTTACAAACACAAATATGAAGAGATATAGTACCCTACACGTTCTACTTCATAGCAAACTGCAACGCTAACGCTAACAGTAACAGCTGTAACTTGCAATAATGGAAATAAGAAATTATGTTCAGAGTTGTTCCAGTTTTGTACGGATCAGTGAGAACGATACACACCTACACGTGGCATTCCGTGTTAGCAAAATCCTTGATGTGACAGAAGTTTGTGAGTGACCTTGGGTACTATTGAAATACAATGTTGCAGACAAAGGTACGAAGTGGAAGGGAGTCCTAATTTGCCGTTGCCGTTGGTTCCGTGGACCGGAGTTTCAAAGAAGAAAATTGGCATAAAAAACCTTTCGCTGGTAATCCGCATTAATCGGAACTATATTCTAACCATAAATGTTATCTTCCAATCTAGAACCATTTATAAAATGGTTGGGTACCATATCCAAACTGTTGCCTGGTATAATATCAAGTATACTGGTTATGATTATTTAATTTAGTAAACATAAATACAATGGGTCGTAATAATGTTCACCATACGAAATCCAGCGATTTTCCAAGGATATTTTTGAAGTGTAGGATATGATGAACATAATACTAGTTGAACCATAACATTAATGGTAGTATCATTGAAAAATTCTGCTTTTGGAATGAACTGTAAGCTTTGATCTTATGGTGGTTATAAAGATTATAATAGTGATATGGTAATGACCATTTTCACAATTGTTTTCATTTATGCGGGAAGACTACCAAAGAAGTGCATCGAGCTCATCTGTTAAAGCACTACGTAGCCAGTCATTGGTTTATTTATCCACAGGGTCCCTAAAGTGGGCTATCTTACTCAATGTAACAGCTTACGCACTGCGTTTTATCAATAATCTAAAGCGTAGGTAAACTCCGCATACCAGGACCGTTGAAAAAGCAGGATTTTAAAGCCGCAGACAATCATCTGTACTATTGTGCTCAACTCTCCGCTTTCGCAGAAGAAATGGCTATCCTTGCGAAAAACCGTTCATCGAAATTTCCAGTAAAAACTATTGCAAAGGTCAGCCTTCTATACAAGTGGTGCGCCTTTCTGGACGAAAACGATATTCTCCGTGTCAAAGTAAGAAAGAAAGCGTGTGCGTTTATTGATCGAGACGCTTTTGAACAGATAATGCTTCCCCAGGATCATTATATTACACGTCTCGTCATCGCCGCTGTCCATGAGCAATTCAACCACCAACACCACGAAGAGTGGTAAACGAGATATTACAGCGCTACCGTAGTCCCCGTTTGAAAGCAACGTATCATAAAGTCCAAAGAAAGACTGCCAATAATGCACAATAGTCTTTGCAAAATCGCAGCCTCCATCAATGAGCGACCTTCCTGTAGCACGTAGCCTTTACTCCCTCTTTTATTCATATGGGAATGGACTACTTCGGTCAGATGCTGGTGTCGATTGGGAGACGTACTGAGAAAAGGTGGGGACTTATTGCCACTTGTTTAACCACTCGCGCCATCCACTTGCAGATCGCTCACTCACTAAGCACTGATTCCTGTGTAATAGCTATTCGCAATATTATGGCTAAGAGGTTCGCGATATATAGCGACAGTGGAACCAAGAATTCGAGAAGAGCGTACTCGAGAAACCATAATGGACCATAATGCCTTAATAAAGGAATTCACCACGAGCCACACCGAATGGATTTTCAATCCATATGGGTGGAGCGTGGGAACGCTTGATACAAGGCATCAAGCAGAACTTCAGCCGAGTGCAAACGACCAGGCTTCCCAGCATTTAACCATTTTACTTCAGTGAGCGTGGACGGATTAGAAAATCCGTTCGCGAGAGGCGGGATCCAGAGATCTCCGCCGATGGATACAAGTGGAAGCGCCAGCGTGAGCGGAAAAGGAAACGGTACACCTGTCGCTCGAACTGCATCTACGCCGGATGCAGCGATGACCAGTCTGTCGCTAATAAAAAAAGCAAACCCGTTCGCGGGAGGAGGCATCCTGCGTTCTCCACGAAGGGTGGAGAAAGATGCAACTAAAGGCGCTAGTGTGGGTGGTAAAGGCAGCGGTATGCCTACCACGCCGGACACAGCGATGAACGGTCCAGCGTTAATCAGGGCGATGGGAAAAAATAGGGACGCACTACCTAAAGCGGTAGCAACGTCACAGCAGCTCGATATAATCATCGAGTTCACGTCAGGTCGCGGCAATTTCTCCAAAGAACCTGAAGCAAAGCTTGCTCATGCTTCGGAGAACCTTGTGTGCAGTGACCAAAACGCACAATGACCTCGTGGCGCGTGCGGGAGAGGTTAAGAAGGGGACCGTGAAGGCGTCGAAGTCAGTACAGACCCATTGATAGCGTGTCGAAACACGGAGCTACGGAGAGCGCTACCACCATGAGAGGAGTTGCCCTACTCAGGGACCTAACCGCACATGTGCGGAGCATCCGCCGCTCACGCACTGGCGAAATGATCCTTGAGTTAAAAAAGGACGCCACCAAGAAGAGTTCCGCATACAAGTCGGTAGCGGAAGGAGTGCTCGGGGAGGGAATGCGGGTACGTGCTCTCACACCAGAAATGACTCTCAAGCTTAAAAACCTGGGTGAGATCACCGAAGTGTGCGAGGTCGTACAGGTTCTCAAAGCAAAGTGAGTGGTGGTGGCAACCGAGACGGTTCGCCTGCATAAGGGTCCTGTCGGGACCCAGGTAGCAACCATACGACTCCCGCTAGCGGACGGAAACGAAGCCCTGAAAGCTGCTAGGTTAAAAGTGGGGTGGTCGGTATGTTCACTGAGCGTGCTTAACCAATCGGAGGCTTGCTTCCGGCGCTTCGAGCACGGGCATAATGCCTGGAACTGCAAGGGGCCAGATAGGAGTCAATTGTGCAGGAGATGTGCTTGTGCCCAAGTGCTCGATCTGTACCGGTAAACGGGGCGCAAAGCACGTAACGGGAGGTCCAAGGCGCTCGGCTGGTGTGCCGGCGACCAAGCCACGATCATAGTGCAAGTGACACAACTCAATCTGAACCACTGCAGCACGGCTCAGCAGCTGCTACACCAAGCAGTTTCCGAGTCATTGTCAACGGACATTGCCATCATCTCGGACTCATATCGCGTCCCTGCCGGAAACGGAAACTGGGTCTCGGATAGGTCCGGGATGGCGGCTATATGGATGACAAGCAGGTTCCCGGTTCAAGAAGTTGTGTCAACCGCAGACGAGGGATTTAACTTTAACTAAGGACTTTAACGCTTTGGTGTAGAGTGGGAAGTCGTCGTCATAAGTACCTTCAGCAGGAATGGTGCGGAGTCTATCATCGACGTGGCATTTGGTAGTCCTGATCTGATAGGAGACTAGAGGGTAGACTGTGGCTACACTCACAGTGACCATCAGGCGGTCCGCTATGGTGTCGGTCAGATAACAAGGCGGCAGATGGCGAGTAGAGCCGACACTCCAACTACCCGTGGATGGAAGACATCATACTTCGATCCTGAAGTGTTTGTGGAAGCGATCCGAAGAGAGTGCGGTGATCGCGGTATGCTCAATCCGAACACTGATCATTTGGTTGAGGTACTATCGCGAGCGTGTGACGCCACCATACCTAGGAAAGGCCAACATAGGAATGGGAGGTCACCGGCTTACTGGTGGACAGATGAAATTGCGGAGCGTGTCTTTGGGCGAAGAGAATCATGCAAAGCACTCGTTCGGACGAAGGCAGGGCTGAATGTCGAGTAGCACTAGTTGCTGCACGCGCAGCGCTTAAGAGTGGGATAAAAGCTAGTAAACGAGCCTGCTTTATGTGCTAGTGCCAATACGAACCTGTGGGGTGATACCTACAGGGTCGTAATGGCAAAGACCAAGGACGTGAGGGCGCCCGCAGAGCGATCGCCAGAGATGCTGGAGCGGATCATTGAGGGCCTCTTTCCTCGCCACGAGCCAAAGCCCTGGCATTAGACCGCTGAGTCGTCCCACGGCCGACGTTCCAGTATCTCAGACCATAGCGTAAGTTGGTTGGTCTCCATGCCTAACAGTCCGCAGTTGTCACGCTCGACGTGAGAAATGCGTTTAATAGCGCTAGTTGGGACTCCATAGCCAACTCGCTTCGGAACGTCCAAGTGCCGGTGTCGCTGTACAGGATTCTGGAAACTTATTTTCAGAATCGTGTGCTATGCTACAACACGGAGGAGGGTCAGAAGTGCGTTCCAATCACTGCAGGGGTTCCGCCAGGTTCCATTCTGGGGCCAGTGTTGTGGAACGTCATGTATGACGAGGTGTTGAAGTTAAAGTTTCCGGTAGGGGTGGTGATGGTTGGCTTTGTGGACGACATCACCTTGGAAGTCTACGGTGAATCTTTCAGAGAGATTGGGTTGATGGCTGCCCACTCTATAAGCATTGTTGAAGATTGGATGCGGTCTAGGAAACTGGAGCTAGCGCATCACAAAACGGAGGTTATCGTGGTAAACAACCGCAAGTCGGTGCAGCATGCAAAGATCAGCGTTGGGGACTGCACTATTTCGTGGCGGAATTTAAGAAGTGTCCGTCCACGCTACAACGAGTATAATGCGATTTGATTTTGGGATTTGAAAAGCCTTTTCATCTTTAATATGCAAATTGTGTACCTTTTGTCTTTGCGAGCTGTGCCTCACACAGTCGATTTCCTATATAAGAGCCAGTTGGCAATAAACTTATCAGATAAATTTGTTACTTTGAACGTGCCTCGCGTTTCTCTTTCCATCCGACCCGAAATTCCACATTTCTACCATCGCTTGTTGGACCGAGTAAAATCAGCGGCCCATAAAACTCCTGGGAGTCATGGTCGACGATAAGCTCAAGTTCGGGGGCCACGTCAACTATGCCTGCAAGAAGGTTTCCACAGCTATTTTGGCGTTGTCTCGTATGATGTCTAATAGCTCTGCGGTATATGGCAGCAATCGAAGGTTATTAGCCGACGTGGTCCAGTCCATACTTAGGTATGGCAGGCCGGTATGGTCATCGCCGTTAGGAACCAAAACGTAAGCCTGAAAAGTACCTATCGTCTCATGTGCTTGAGAGTGGCGAGTGCGTATTGCACCGTTTCACAAGATGCAATTTGCGTTTTAGCGGGTATGATGCCTATTGGCTTCAAGCAACATTTGGAGAAGATTTGGGATGAAATGCCTCAGGATATTGTGCGTTCTGGCTTTAACGCTTCTTATCAACGATTGCGACTAGTTATTACAAAGCAAAGAGAGAAAGATTTAATTTAAGATAAATATTATGGATACACCTACTTTACACGAAATGCATTCTAAATTAAAAAGTATGCAGGCGTTTCATTTTTGTAACCATTTATATTAATATTTTTTTTTTTGAAACGATGATTCTACAATTGATGAAGGGACGGTAAGGGAAAGTAATGAAGAAGGATTTTTTTCGGGAATGAAGGGGAAGGATGGAAAGGAAGGGGGAGAGGGGGGTAATAGGTAACTATGCTTAACAAGTTGTCGTTGTGACTCCTATCTTTTGTCCAATGCTGGAAGGTGCATGAGTCGCACCAAGCTGTAATCAGAGATTATAACCGGATTCGAACCCACAACACCTGCCAGGGCGTGTCGCTCACTGGTACCCGTGTACCTTTGAACCACAGAGGCGCTGGACAAAAGAAGTCTGCACAACCCCCCTTATTAACCATAGCGACATGGGTTGGTCTATTTTTAGACACAAATTGTGCCTCTTCCTCCACCTACTGTAGAAACCACCGACCGAGAAGTTTTAATCTAACGTGTTTTTACTTTCAGGACGACGACACTATGCAGGCCCTTACGACTTGCAAGGTACTGCGTGTGACACTGTTCGTCCGAAAGCGTGTTAGTCCGCGTTTCTCAGCGCGGTTCTTCGGAGAAAGGCTCCGGGAAATCATCGTTTCAAAAAAAAACAATGTTAATATATGCCTGACCACATTTCAAGGTCATGACTTAAGTCACGAGTTTGGTCAATTTTCATAGGAACGGAGCCTTTCTCCGAAGAACCGCGCTGAGAAACGCGGACTAACACGCTTTCGGACGAACAGTGTCACACGCAGTACCTTGCAAGTCGTAAGGGCCTGCATAGTGTCGTCGTCCTGAAAGTAAAAACACGTTAGATTAAAACTTCTCGGTCGGTGGTTTCTACAGTAGGTGGAGGAAGAGGCACAATTTGTGTCTAAAAATAGACCAACCCATGTCGCTATGGTTAATAAGGGGGGTTGTGCAGACTTCTTTTGTCCAGCGCCTCTGTGGTTCAAAGGTACACGGGTACCAGTGAGCGACACGCCCTGGCAGGTGTTGTGGGTTTGAATCCGGTTATAATCTCTGATTACAGCTTGGTTCGACCCATGCACCTTCCAGCATTGGACAAAAGATAGGAGTCACAACGACAACTTGTTAAGCATAGTTACCTATTACACCCCCCCCCCCCCTTTCCTTTCCACCCTTCCCCTTCATTCCCGAAAACAATCCTTCTTCATTACTTTCCCTTACTGTCCCTTCATCAATTGTAGAATCATCGTTTCAAAAAAAAAAATATTAATATATGCCTGACCACATTTCAAGGCCATGACTAAAGTCACGAGTTTGGTCAACCATTTATATTATTGACAATTATTGCTGCTCACCCTTTAAATAATCTCATGCCTCAGAATTTTCTATTTACAGGTAGTTGGTAGAGAATATAGTTTTTTATATTAAAGAATTTTTAGAAACATTAATAGTACGTAACACCTTACATAATATCAAAAGTTTTCTTAGCTACTAGACAAATGCATCACTGTCACAAGAGCAGCTAGTCTCTAAGCATTGTGCGGCTCTGAGTATTCATGTTAATCGATTGAAATAGGCTAAGCTTCCCAACAAACATTTTATTAGGCAGTGCTTTATTCAACTATTATATAGCTAATATCCAGGAAACAATCGTTTCGTAAGCCATTATACAGCAAAAATGTTTGCTGGGTCCGTTTATTGTTATTCTGTTATATCGTTTCATAAAAGGATAGTTAAAACAAGGATTTATAGGATTGTATGTTCCAACTGAAATATAGGTGCTAGTAAAAGAATCATACCCAAACTGAATAAGTTTCTTTATTGGCAAACATGTTTGTCCGCCTTTTGTAATCAGTAACACATTCGATACTCAATCAGCGTACGGCTATTGTTGAACGTAAAGTACTTTGCTGATTGCAATAAAACGTTCCAGTTAAGCACAATGTTTGGCAAAAAATCACCATTAGTCAAACAGATTACGCAACATTAAATGCTCAAGTGCCACTAGTCCGTGGTTCAGTGGTGGTACCGAAGAAATCGAAATCAATTTGAAAATGGTGCAAAGTGGCATTCGCGCGCACTTTGATGCTCTAACTTGCCAGTAGTGGTTGGCCTCAGATTGCCGATCATTTTCTCACGGGTGCTCCACAATCGAACCGTCAAAATTCGCTCTCGATAGCAATTAGCCTGTTAACTAGCAGTAGTAGTTGGCATTCCGCTCCCCGTGCACACCCCTGGAATTATAGTTAAACCATCAATTCGAAACGGTCCAATTGCGAACCGAACTAGCACAGTTTTGATTGACTTCGTCGCGTGACCGGGGGACGGTTCATAATAGCTAAATTACGCCGTATTCATTACACTGTTAAATTGCAGCATAATTATAATCGTCGCCGTCATCATCATTTTCTTCAAAAACCAGCATCTATTCGATATCGACAATCAACTTTATTTCACTTTTCGGCAACATTTTCAACAAACCGGCGCCTTTTCTTCCTTTTGACAGCTTCAGGCTCGAGTACCGTTGAACTGGAAGTCTCAAATTGGTAAATACGACATGGTCATGCAGTTGTGCGTTTTGTTCGGCTCGTTAACGTGTTGAAGCTTCATGTTGAGACCTTCAACGGTATTAGATGATGGTCACAACAATGATCCGACTACTACAGCGCATGCTTGCTGTTGACTTTTTGTTTTGCTTTACTCTTGTATTTTTTTTTATTAAAAATGTATGTATTATACCCAACACCCCTCCCGGCTCACGGTGGGGCGTTCCTTGCACTTTTTTTAGTCAATGTTTCATCACAGCTCATACATGAACACTCCTCTGTTTTGATTGGTGTACGCAGCGAGTACGTCTTGTTGTGATTGGATGCATTTTCGGTATGGTTTTACGAAATAGTTTTTGATTAATGGTCCATCGATGCTAGCCGATGACGTGATAGGTTTTTAAAGAAATTTACAATTGACTATGGGCAGCTTATTATCTCACACAATTCTATGCTCTTTAACTTCGTAACTTTTCCAAATTTACAGTTATCCGCACCACCAGAAGCACCGGCCACCAATAACTCCGGCTAATGAAGGAATCGAATCTCCCATTGCTACAATCGATCGCTATCGCGTTCGCTTTCATTTGAGGAACCTAACTTAGCATAAATGCCGCTCAGAAAAGAATTTCTCATCGCTCGCCGGCTGGATTGGAATGTTCTAATCTACACACGCGACCACATCAAGATTAATAATCCCACGAAAGTGTAGCAATTAAGTCGCCCGACGTGATTGATGATCACTTCGTTGCCACCCTTTTAAATGCAGCAGCCAAAAAAACAAAACAAAAAAGAAAGAAAAGACTTATCTTGATTCAATGTTTGCCCAGAGGCGAAAGTCTCAAGTCACAAGAGGAATTTTATTTATTTATATTATGTTTCAGCACGTGTCGGTCTGTAATTTTGTATTATCTGAATGAGTTGGAATACTACGAACGCAATCATCAATCTAGTAACATAAATGTTATATCAGGTTTTTATATTATTTTTATTATGTATTTTATGCAAATATGCAAATGAAGAAAGATGAGAAACTGAATGAATTGTTACAATAAAATATTGGCTACCTGAATGAGTCGGTCCTTAGCTAGCCGATTTTCACCTTCCCACTAGTGCATTTGAACACGCTTCGAAAATCCGTTTCATAACTTTCGGGTGCATTAATCTTCTTTGATCATTATTGACGTTTCCCTAGTTCTTATCGTAGTCGGCTCGCTTTACGACTTCTATTTTACTTTTGCCGCCAGTCGAATAACGGTATTTGAGGTGGCGTTGGAATTTCCATCGTTCTAATCGCCCCTAATGCCGACCACATGCGTGATCTTGACGATACCTTGTATGCTAATGATACTATTACAAACTGAATTTCATTAATTGTGGAAATCTTGCTAACTGGTTTTCGGAGTATAAATATTCCTATACCTGAAAATAAACCAAATTACTTTAATATTTAGAAAGGTATTAAAATTGAAAGTTCCGGTGGGAACTTTTTGTCAAAATTTCAGCGACGAACTTCTTCCAAATAGACTAAACAAATAGACTAAAGAAATGAGAACAGCTGGACATTTTTCTAAATTTTCGTAGCATGGGCCGAGGGTAGTGCACACCCTCAGTGCCTCGCGGTCTATTTTATCTTAGATTATTAAAGGAACTAGATACGCCAGTCTTTGATTTCCTCATACATCAGTGAAAAGTATGCCATCAGCACTATCTACTGGCAGTAAGGTGAACTGAACTATCACAGGCTTTGTATCGCCTTCTCATTTTACACAAGTGTTAGTAACAGATGATATAGCCAAACGTGTGCTTATAAAAACGCTGTACAAATACTATAGGAGGTTAGTACACCCTGTTGCCGTCAGTAGCTACTTTACTGACGATTGAATCTGCGAAGAGTGGCGTAACTGCTTCCTTTACTAATCTAAGATCTAAAGAAATCTAAGATTATACATATAGTTATAAAAAAGACTTCACAAGGGGTTGTCAGTATCTCTTCCAGCAACTCCTATCCCTACCTCCTCATAGTACCACATTTATATGGACAGGGTATGCTGAGTGTAAACTCTCCACCTGCAAATGGCAGATCTCTGTGGAGCCATGTTCGCCTGATAACTACTGAGAACCAGAACCAGAGCAGAGGGTCTACAGCCACTAAAGGAAGGTTAGTGTCATGCGACCCGTGCCGAGGGTAGAATAGACAGGGAAGGGGTGGGAGAGGTTTCCAGCCACAGCCTGTGGAGTACCAAGGCGCCCTACATGGTATTTTACTTTCACCTGGAACTCGTCAGAGAACTTCATTGCACGCGATTCTAAGGAGGCCATCTGAAAGGCCTTCGCGCTCAAACCCCATAATGGGATTTTCTATAGTGAGATGGTGGATGCCCCAGCATCGGAATCACATCAAGTGATTACCCACCCAAGCAACAATTTGAGTTTTATTATACTCTTATGATGGCATTTAAGACCAAAACTGGTCTTGAAGACCACCATAAGAGTACAATAAAACTCACATTGTTGCTTGGGCATCCACTGTACCTAACGGCTTTCAGCAACGAAATCTTAAACTACATTGCGGAACAGGATTCTTAGGCCATACGGCCAAAGCTAAGGAGCTGCCAGTTTAAAATCGGTTACCTGCTTGTCATTTGTGCCGACTAGAAGACAGTAAGATGGCTGGAGACTACGGTACTCAACTCGCACGACTGAGAATCCACCAAAACGCGCCGGTCGTGTCGTGATTTGGTCTCCAGTCGACTTCAGCCACCGAAGCCCTTTGATGTTGGGGAGTAGACTGATCAACAAAGTATTCACGCTACTGGCCGCTGTTCGCCAGTCTCTGAGTCTAACGACAATGTCAAGGACAGCCGCGTAGCCAGAACGGGAGACCAATTAGTCTGACAACAACGCTTCTCAATCTGCTGGAAAAAATCACGAATAATCACACCCGCATTGAATTCTTGAAGAACTCCCCGCTTGGATGGTAAATGGTTGGATAATGCGCAAAACAGACCCCATAGTGGTACTTAACCTCTTATCCAGCAACTCCTATCCCTATCTCTACGTGGCACCAGCCGCAATATGCCGCAACCTTAGCGGAGATCGGATAACCAACCCCGGTGGAAACTAAGGTCGTATATCAACAGAGAAGGAGGCACAGTGTTGTCTCGATGCTATAAAATGGCAGCCCCATCACGAGACTCGGTAGTGTAGGCCCTTGTACGGCTACCTATCTAAATCCAATTCCCCGACCCCGATCCATGGCGGCGAAACCCCATTTTGTCACAGCAGTGGAGCGACCAAACGAGCTGGGAACGGGCTTTGTACTGATGGGCAAAATGCAGGACGTGCATTGTCCACACAAAGGTAGACCCGACGACAAGAATGAAGCATTCAATGCGCAGTTGAGATTTCTATCGTACACCTTGCGAAAAGTTACGAGACTGCGGTGGGTGGGTCGGCCACGTCGCAAGGATGCCGGACGACTGTGCAGTGAAATCCGTTCTTTTCAAGAACCCCGCCGGCACCAGGAATTGAGGGACCCAACGTACCAAATGGCTCGACCAAGTTGAAGCCGGCTTGCGTGTGTCGAGACGCGCAACGAATTGGCGACGATTAGCCCAGGACCGAGTACAATGCCACTCCGGCTCTCAGCTGGTAAATGTCATATCAAGAACTCCCCTCTGCATGGCAATAAACAAGCGCGCTGGTAAGCGGTAAATCTACGGAAACCGCACTTCATTGCCAATAGTGACGCTGATTGTTTCTTATTTACTATTTTAATGGGGCTTTCAACCGGTAGTTGGTTCGCCCCAATGACGCTGAGCGATTTTTCAGGTCCAATACCAAGAAACGGCACACTGCGCTTTTCTTGACGCTTGGAGGCGCCTTCGACAACATGCCCTTCGCTTCAATTTATACGACTTTTCCTAACAAAAGAATTAGGCAGCCAACAGTGAACTGGATTTAAGCAATGCTGGGAGGGCAGTAGCCGCAAGGTTACCGAGTCTGCCTTGACAAGCGAGTGGTCGTGGGTTCGAATCTTAGTAGAACCAGGCCATTCGATGTTAAGTGACTTTAACATGTGTTTATTTCCAGGCCCCTCCTTATCCTTCCTTCTGCATTCTGCATTTACTAACAATGAAAGCCTCTTGCCAGGGCAAGTTGTAAGAGTGGTACTTGCTTTGAGGTGCGAATGAAGCCTCTTGTTCAAGGGTAAATTATAGCTTGTTCCGCTTCCTGGTTCTAGGAACGAGATAGGTGATGCATAAGTAGTAAGGAACACATACATACACACATACACAGCTTCATTCTGTGCTGAACTCTGCTTTACCGACCATGAAGCCTTTAGCCGGGGCTGGTTATAAGAATGATACTTGCTCGAGGTGCGAATGAAACCTCTTGTCCAAGGATAAATTATAACTAGTCTCCGCACTTCCTGGCTCTAGAGCTAGATTGGTTGAAAAGTGGTAAGAAGCGTAGAGGGAACAAGGGGTGAAAACACACCGACACTTTAAGCACGGATAATAAGCAGTTCGCTCACTCTACAGCGATACTGCAATAACAACGAAGTGCGGAACAACACCTGGATAAGATCACAATAGATCAAAATGCTGGTCGTAGTGATAATATCCACACACACACAAAAAGCAATGCTGTCAAGCAGGGAAATCACAATCGATTTGGTTCGAGGTTCGTTGGTCAGGTGATCTACAGGTGGCCTTGTGGATATCTTTGTGGGGAAAGAAGGTGCTTTTGATCACCTCAGTACCTCAGTAAGCCGCAAAGTTGATGCATCGCTGGCCGTTATCGTTCGTGTCGGTGTGCAGGCTATGGGGCCCGATCACAGGTCTATACATTGCATTCCTGCCGATTTGGGTATTCATATCCCCGATGACGATCTTGACGTCCCGTGGTCAGCAGCTGTCGTACGTTGCCTCCAGCTGCACATATAACCCTTTTTTCTCGTCGTCGGGTTTACCTTCGTGAGGGCAATGCTCGTTTATAATGGTATAGTTGAAGAAACGGCCTTTTATCCTCAACACGCACATCCTCTCGTTGATCGCTTTACAGTCCGTTATGCGATCCTGCATTTTACCCAACACTATGAAGCCCATTTCCAGCACGTTGGTCGTTCCACCACTCTGGCAAAATTGGGCTTTGCCGCCATACCTTCTCGCCTTTGCGACAGATCTCCTGCAGTACCACGATGCCAAACCTTCGGGATTCTAGCTGATCGAACAGCTCACCAACGAAATTTAGCGATCTGCAGTTCCAGGTACCAAGTCTCCATTCCATGTCCTTATTTCGTTGCCTTTGTCCATGCTGAATGTTCCGAGAAGATATTTCTTGACACTTGTTGTTAGTTTTTTGGGTTTAGATAGGTAGCCGTACTAGGGCTTACGCTACCGAGTCTCGGGATGGGGCTGCCATCTTTCAGTGTCGAGACTACACTGTGCCTCCTCCCCTGTTACTATACGACCTTAGTTTCCACCTGGGTTGGTTACCCGATTTCCGCTATGGTTGCTCGTATTACGGCTGGTACCACGTGGAGGTAGGGATAGGAGTTGCTAGATAAGAGGCTAGGTACCAGTACGCTTAACTATAAGAGAGACTTTTGTGCTGTCGCGAGGTTCCATCGGGGTAATATAGAATTCAGGGTGAACGAAGGGTAAATGAGGGGCCCGAGAATAAATCTATGCTAAAGTCACTTGATATCGAATAGCCTGATTCTACTAAGATTCGAACTCACGACCACTCGCTTGCCAAAGCAGACTCGGTAATCTTGCTGCAACGGAGCCCCCCATAGCAAGCTGCGAGGAGCTCTAAATACCACTGTTTCGTATCGTTTACAATAGAAACTCCAGCAAAACAGTCGTTATACTGTTTACTAGGTGGAGGAGACATAAATAGCCGCGTCACTGCATAGAAAAAAGTCCCTGTCTACCTATGCTAGATTTGTATTTGTATTTTGGTTGATTCATCTGACAATTTAAATATTATCTGCATGAATATGAAACTTAAATCTTGAACAATACTACTGCAGTATCCTAGACCTTGTCAGTCTTCTACTAAAGGCGTGTGAAGAAACGTCTCCAAAGTCTAAAAATTCTTTGACCAGTGGCGACGTCAGTGGTTCGTTCAAACCGTACATGGTCCGTTGGAATTTGGTTGTCAGTAAATTCGATGAGTGAAGCTATCTACGCCTGGTAAATGGCTGGATAATGCGGAATATAGACCCCATAATGATCGTTAGCCTCTTATCCAGCAACTCCGATCCCGATCTCCTCGTGGTACCAGGCGTAATACGAGCAACCTTAGCGGAGATCGGGTAACCAACGAAACTGAGGTCGTATACTAACCGGGAAGGAGGTATAGTGAGTCTCGGCACTATAAGATTACAGCCCCATCGCGAGACTCGGTAGTGTTGCCCCAGTACGGCTACACCCCTAAATAAAATCACTAACAAAATTCAAGCAAATTCGGAGCGGAATATTCGGCATCGACTTAGGCGACGGAACAAGGACGACGAATGGAGACTTGGTACTTGGAACTGCAGATCGCAAAATTTCGCAGGTTGCGAGCAGGTGCTGATTGAACAGCTTGAACCCCGCAAACTCGGCATCGTAGCTCTGCACGAAATCTGTCGCAAAGGAGAGAAGGTATGGAAGATCCGTGGCGGAAAGTTTTACCAGAGCGGTTGCGCTACCAACAAACTGGAAACGGGCTTTGTAGTGTTGGGCAGAATGCAGGATCCCGTGATAGATTGGAAGGCGATCAACGAGAGAATGTGTGTATTGAGGATAAAGGGCCGTTTCTTAAATTATAGCATCATTAACATGCACTGCCCGGACAAAGGCAGACCCGACGATGAGAAAGTACCGTTCTACGCGAGGCAACGTACGACAGCTGCTTGTCACGAGACATCAAGATCGTCATCGGGGATATGAACGCCCAGGTCGGCAGGGAAGAAATGTATAGACCGGTGGTAGGATCCCATAGCCTGCACACCGACACAAACGACAACGGCCAACGATGTATAAACTTCGCAGCTTCCCGAGGCCTGGTGATCCGAGCGCCTTTTTCCCGCGAAAGGATATCCACAAAGCCACCTGGAGATCACCTGACCAACGTACAATGAACCAAATTGACCACGTTCTCATAGAGGGCCGGTTTTTCTCTAACATCACGAACGTACGCTCCCGACGGGGTGTAGATATTGATTCTGACCATTACGTAGTAGCAGTACATGTGCGCTCAAAGCTGTCCACCGTATACCGGACACGTCAAAGCCGCCCTCCTCGGCTGAACATCAGGCAGCTAGATAACCCGCATGCTGCCGAGAACTACGCGCGAGTACTGAACGAGGCTTTGCCTTCTTCCGAGGAGTTAGGTGCTTCAAACCTCGAAGACGCTCGAAGAATACGCTCGACCATCGGAGAGGCCGCTACCGCGGCACTAGGTATTGACCCTCGAAGTACACAAAATGATTGGTCTAATGGGGAATGCCAACAAGCGGTGGAGGGGAAAAACTGCTTGGAAAGTTAGTATTGCCACTAGAGAGAACCTGGCCAAATACCGACGAGCTAGGAACCAGTTGACCACGATCCTGCGGAGGAAAAAGCGCCAAAAGGAGGACAGAGATCGTGAAGAATTAGAGCAACTATTCCGAGCTAATGACACGCGCAATTTTATGGGAAGGTGAACCAAACTCGGAAGGGCTACACATCGAAACCTGACATGTCTAGGGATGAGGGAGGGAATCTAATCACAAACGAATGCAAGGTGGTCGACAGTTGGAAGCAGTTTTTCGATTAACACCTCAATGGCGAAGTCGCAGAAGGAGGCGGAGCGGAAATTAACCTAGGAGCGCCCATAGAAGATAGTAATGTCCCAGCACCTGATCTCCAAGAAGTCAAACGAAAAATCGGGCAGCTGAAGACCAATAAAGCCGCTGAGAAGGACCGTCTACCGGCAGAGATTTATAAACATGGCGGAGAAACGCTAGCAAAGGCTCTACGCGGGGTTATTTCGAGGATTTGGGAGGAGGAAAACAAAAAGGGTGATCGGCTAGACTGCTGCAACTATCGCGGTATTACGCTGGTAAACACCGCCTACAAGGTACTCTCCCAGATCCTGTTACGCCGGTTGTCGCCGATAGCCCAAGGTTTCGTAGGGAATTATCAGGCGGGTTTAATGGGGGCTCGCGCAACTACGGACCAAATTTTTACTATCCGACAGATCTTGCAGAAATGTCGGGAGTGCAACGTGCCCACGCATCACATCTTTATTGATGTCAAAGCAGCATACAATACAGTCGATCGAGACAAGCTATGGTAAATAATGCACGAACACGGATTTCCGGACAAACTGACACGACTGATCAGAGTTACATTGGATCGAGTGATGTATTTCGTACGCATCTCTGGGACACTTTCGAGTCCCTTCGAGACGCGGCGATGGTTGAAACAAGGTGACGGTTTATCCTGCATGTTGTTGAACATCGCTCTTGAGGGGGTGACCCGACGAGCGGGCATCGAAACGAGAGGCACGATTTTTACCAAGAATAGGCAACTTCTAGGTTTTGCAGATGACTTCGATATCATAACCAGGAACTTTGCGACGGTGGAGGCAATCTACGCCAGACTGAAAGCGGAATCTAGGAGAATTGAGCTAAAAATAAATGCGTCGAATACCAAATACATGAAAGGAAGAGGCTCCAAGGAAACAAATGCGCGTCTCCCACGGGCGGTAACCGTTGACGGCGACGAACTAGAAGTGGTAGAGGAGTTCGTGTATTTGGAATCGCTGGTGACCGCGGACAACAACACTAGTAAAGAGATCCAGTGGCGCTTCCAAGCGGGAAATCGGGCCTACTTTGCCCTTCGTAAAACGCTGCCGCTCGATCAAGAAGCATACGCTGCCGCACGAAGCTAACAATGTACAAAACCCGGTAGTTCTTTATGGACTTGAAGCCGTGACGCTGCTCACGGAGGACATACGCGCCCTTGCCGTGTTCGAGCGGAAAGTGCTGCGGACGATATTTGGCGGAGTACAAACTGAAAGCGGAGAGTGGTGGAGGCGTATGAATCACGAGCTACAGGCACTGCTTAGGGAGACTCCCATCGTACATCTAGCGAAATTTAGCAGGCTACGGTGGGCCGGACACGTCGTAAGGATGCCGGACGACAGTGCGACGAAAATAGTCCCCACCGGCACCAGGAACAGGGGGGCCCAACGTGCACGATGGTTCGACCAGGTCGAAAGCGATTTGCTGAGACGACTAGGAAATTGGCGACGAGTGGCCCAAGACCGAGTTGAATGGAGACGAGTGCTTGAAACAGCACGAGCCACCCCGGCTCTATGCTGAATAAGAAGAAGAAGAAGAAGAAGAAGAAGAAGAAGAAGAAGAAGAAGAAGAATAAGAAGAAGAAGAAGAAGAAGAAGAAGAAGAAGAAGCTGTCTACGTGAAACTCGGAATCAATACAAATGTTGGTTGAACACGTTCTATTCTGGTTTTTCAACACAGGTTAGTAGGATTCCAGATGACACAGACATTCTCAAGTATTGGGCGAATCAACGCGCAGTACAATGCCTTCAAGCAATGGGGATCTGTCAAGTCTCGGGAAATTTTTGCGATGAACCCAAGTTGTTGTGAAACTCTAGAGATGACAGCAGTATAATGTTGCTTGAACATAAGCTTGTTATCCAACAGAACTCCAAGATCGCTGATCTGATCGACGCGTTCGAAATTAGCTCCGTTTATCCGGTAATCAAATGAGATGGGTGTATTACATCGGTGGAATACATTTGGTAATGCTTGAGCTTGCGCACACTGTTTATATAGCATGGAATCTCCTTCTTCTTTACTGCTGCTGAGCAAGTCTTGCTCAAAACAGGTGGAATGGAAGACGATGAAAAAAGGTGTAGCTTATTTTGCAGCGGTGGGTCGATGTCTTGTTGCTGTTATTGTTATTGATAAGTCACGCTCGAGCGTGAACAAAGGGAAACCAGAGTAATGGGTTGCGGCATCACACGGTAGATGGACGGACAGACTCATACCGGGTCTATCGACCGAAACATGGTGAGGTGAACTTCCACCTGACGTGGTTCTTATCTGGATCGGTTTGGCCACCCTGTGTCGCCATCCTGTCCAGAATGCGGCAGCGTGAAAGAAACACCAGAGCATGCAATATTCGAATGCCTAACACTCAAAGTATCCCGGGTAGATACAAGGCTTGAATGTAAGTGGGCAAGTGGGACCTAAAAATGCATAGTTTGGGTTTATTCCACTGTGTTATCTATAGCTATGATTATTTCAAAATTCTTTCAGCACAGAAACTCTTAAGTGGTATCACTTCGAAGGATTAATTACGAAAAAGGCCTATCAATTTACATGACATGAATCTGAAGGAGAATTTTCAAAACTATGGCGATAGGTCACACTTGCCCCATTTACCGGGGCAAGTGGAACCTATATTCAAATTTGATTAAAAAGCATAAAATAACAGCAAATTGTGTAAGTTAATATACAGAAATGTTAAAGCATTGCAAGAAGCAATCAAAAACAATATTTGTACGAATGGTTCATTCAAAAATAGCGTTACAAAATCAGATCACAACGGGCGACTCTATAATTTATATAAAATACAGGTCGTGAGCAATTACGCTGTAAAGCATTATTGTAATGAAATGTAGTTCTATCCAATTCTTGGGAGTCGTAATTTAGGATTAACCATTGTTTAATAGCTCGAAGATACGATTATGATCTGTTTGTTCTACCATGCCCAATTCGGTTGAGCTAGTCATAAGAGAGAGTTACGCTAAAATAACCACAACGCTTTATTGTTTTAATTCCGGTTGCAGATTTGCTGAATTATATCAAATTTGCTTTTCCAAATTCAATTAACATCGTTTAGGTGTAACCAAAATCTGACCAAACTGTTTGTTCCCTCATACGCTGTGCTAATGGGCTTCTTTTTGGGGGCCCCTTGGTTTAGTCCTTTTCGGTTTTATTTTAAAGCTTTACTGATGTAAATATTATGTAATTGAACGGAAAATGTTCGGTAGTACATCTAAAAAATGTGTTAAGACAGGAAGTTTTGTGCTGAAACACTTTATTTTTAATAGGTCCCACTTACCCCGGGTGCTTTAAAGTGCCGACCTTATTTCGACCCATTTTTTTAATGCCGTTTGTCAAATTAAACCACTAGTTTTCGAGCGTAATTCGTTAATACACTCATTATGTTTACCTACTGTCAGAAAAACATGTACTTTTACGTAAAGCCTGTGGCCGCAAATTGAAAATAACGCTCAAATTTAAAGTCCAATTTTGGTGTTTGTAATGCCTGTTATAAATAATCTATAATTTTAATACATGCGTTTGAGTTGTATCTTTTATTTCTAGAAAGGTTCGGTTAGAGAAAATGAGATTGAAGAGAGTTATGGGCTCCGTTCCCACTTACCCCGTATTTCCACTTGCCCCGGGGTACCTTATGTAAAGAAGAGAGCATCTGGAATGCTGTTAGTAGGCTAGTTTTACAAATCATGTCGGAGCTGCAGCGCATGTACCGTGAAAGCACCTAATTCCGATCACCTAAGGCAAAATTCATCTTTGAGTCCTTACTACAAAATAAAGCTTAGACATTTATTTACATCGTATGTGTCTTTAGCAAGTATTTTTACTTATGTTTCATGGAAAAATATTAAAATGCGTAAATTATTTACCGAAAGTTATAAAAAAGGCATCAAATTATGTTGTATCAGTGTACCTAATTCCGATCATCAATTTTAAGGGGTGATTCTAATTCCGATCACAGGTGTATCTAATTCCAATCACGTCATGATGAGCTGTTAAAGTATAAAACTATAGTCAACTTGTACCAAATGGATCGGAAATATTTTGCGTTTATATTTTGTGATGACAATCCCCCTACCAGTCATTTTCTGCTTGCGTTATCGATCATTATTACCATTAATATTCATAAAATTTGTGTACTCGAGCGCTCGACAAGCGGATTATGAAACTTTCCCCTTCTTTTATCTTCGTTCAACTGTTACAATTACAATAAAGCTTTCATAAAGCTTTGATCATAAATAACAGTAAAAATCAAATCAGAAAGGTTGTGTTCCAGACATGACCACGTAGTTGGCGTAGAACTACGTTAGGCTGATTTTCGCGAAGAAACCTCGAATATTAAAGAAAACTTTTTACACCATATTGGTATATGTGTAGCATAAAATAGCGTAAATTAAGAAACAACAAACAGCATAATAATAATATTAGCTTGCTTAATAAATTGAATCGTATTTTTGGTAAATGAGTTATTTTGTGATATCAAAAACGAATAGTTTTACTAGTGCCAAAATCGAAGTATTTCAGTATAGAAATCTGACTCACGCATCCAGCTATTAACAAAGTTCTAGGAGAAAACTTAAGTCCTCAAAATAATATATTATTGTTACAATAATAGAACAGTCATTAATAAGATAGTCCACAACTGCACTGTCACTGCCGCTTGTTTGTAGCGTTAGAAAAGCAAGAAGTCTAAGCCTCTCAGCCCAAGTAACATTTTGGGTTTTATTACACTCTTATGATGGCATTTAAGACCAAAATTAGTCATGAAGACCGCCATAAGAGTACAATAAAACTTACATTCCCAGCAAACAATTTGGTTTGTATATCTAGGTTGCAATTGAGAGATACGAAATTATATCCGCACGAAAAAGTTATATTTCACATAAGAACATATAAGTACCAAAGTGGAGGCAATATACGTGCAAAAAATTTGACAATCATTTGCAATTCTATCTTGCATTCTATACAACAGTTTTTGGAACACGCAACTTAATACTCCTCAATATGCAATCAAGATATAACTAAATGTTACAATCAACTATACTGCTATATAATTCACAGCCATAAGTTGTATATGACGACACGCACGACTACAAAACAATTTATTGTACACTTCGCTTTGCCATACTCTAATCATTATGCAATTCCAATTTAAATCTAACATGCATACGACTTAATGAGGACTTTCTATTACGATCTTGTGTTATCTGGGATTGTTGCTTGGGAGTTGGCCTCGTGGTACGGGATTGGTCTAATAAGCCAGATGTCACATGTTTGAATCACGACTGAAAGATGCTGTAAGAGCCAAAGGATTTGTAGCACTAGTCCTACAATTGTTCCGTACTCTTACAACTGGCTGCGAAGACAGTGCTGTGCTTTATAGTAAGCAAAAAAAACACGCAAGTTTATTTTGCTCCTTTGTCTTCAGGAGCAGCCACAGGCTTGGTGTGTGTAATGGTCGTCCGTGGGGAAGCAAGACTATCATACAGAAAATGTGTGAAAAAATTTTAGCTCGAAAGTTTTCGATAATTTTCACTATTTAGCGATTGGCAAACAATCTTTTCAAAAAAATCATAAAATTGCTGCATCATTTATGCTCAAAATCCGTTTTAAATTGGAAGAGCTATTAGCGTTCAAAATCTTTCATTCTTTCGTGACGGTGCACAGTGGCGCTCCTCCATACAAAGCTTGGCCAAAAGTCAAAAGTTACTTCAAATCGACTGAATACAACATCTTTAACTAATTTTGGGTCACTGATTTCAAATTTGGGATCAGAGATAGAAAAAACTGATCGCTCATTAGGGTGGTTAACAAAATTTAAAAAAAAATAGTTTCGTTTTTTTACTTGTTTTATTGTGGTTTTTGTTTTTGAGATGGCAAATTTTGTATTTGCCGTTGAAATCATAAAAAACTTGTATCATAATGCATTAGGGTGGTTCACAAACCATAAAAAATTTTAACAAAAAAGCTTTAGTAAATTGCGATATCCACTAAGCCGTTCAAGCTATAGAATTAGCTTTTCGAAGCGCCATCGTAAGGTATCTTAACTATATAAAAATAAATTCAAATCGGTTCAATAATTCAACAGTTACGAATTTTTAAAAAAAGAAAATTGGTCAACAATGATCATTTTTGGCATCACCCTAACTCAGAAAAAGACACCCTAAGCGCCAAGTAAAATGTCAGGGGTCTAAAACTTTCCGAAAAGAAACAACTACACAAAATTTGAACACCCCCGAGCATTTCTAATTAGGACTTTCGTGGAATTCTCCTATTCCTTCCTTAGCGCAGCAAAGCGCAGAAAGCCACCTAGATTTCCAAAACGTAAAGAAAATTTCCTATAAGATGCATTTAACGTGATCGTTTTCTGACGTTTCCCGCCATACTTTCTTGATCGCTGAATATTGGTGTTGAGTTTCCCAAACATTTTGTATGGAAGAACAAAACATCATTCTTCAACATGTTCAACTTCAGTCATTTGTCAAAAATTCATTTTAACTTCATACTGGCTAGAATTTTTAGGTTGACCTCCCAAAGTATTCCAGAAAATGATAAAAATATAATAATGGAAAAAGTCAAAAGATTTCAAAATTCCTACCATGTTATCATGTTGCGAATAATACTTGAAATCCAAATAGCAACTTTGTTGGCATGCATTTTGCGAGTTTATAACTTTGTTATAGTGATCGGAATTAAAAACAGAAAAAAAATGTTATGTTCATAATTCCGATCAATCACTTTAATGGAATAAGTTCCGCAAATTCAGCATATTTTCAGCCAAATTTGTTATAGAACGGTTATATATGCTTGTATCTACATGTTATCATAGAATACCGAAGAAGGTAATATGTTTCCATGCTGCTATGATCTTTGCAAATTTGATCGTGCGCTTAGCACTTCGGCTAAGAAAATACATTTTGATGACATTTTTTGCTGCTGTCTGTCGAATTTATTTTATTATGAAATGCATGGTGCCACAAAGGCAGTTATTTTTCAAGAACTGACACATAAACACATAACACAATAACTGAGCATGCTTATTTACTACAGATTTTGGCTCAATTTTCTAAAAATTGACTATTTAGGTTGAGTGATCGGAATTAGGAGCTGATCGCAATTACGTGCGGTCACGGTAGAGAGAATACGAAAACACCAACTTGGTCAGCTAGAATCACGGAAACAAGATGTGAAACACGGCCTACATGATGTAGGCACATCCATCGTGATAGGCTAAAATTGCCACAAATAGAAGCCCTGCGAGGGTGGCCGTGAAGGGATGGAAAAACACGTCTTGACAGATAACAGAAAAGTGCACATCCTCCTCCCGAAGTATTACTTGACGGTAGTTCCGGGAGAGCGGGAAATGGACAGAGACAGTAAGAGGTTTGATTAGTAGTCATGCACGAAGTAATGGATTGTGAGTCCCACAAAGTGCCATCGCACTACTTTTTTCAAACGTTTGTTCTTCAGTTTTATTCCTTGTTACGTTTAATAATCAAGCCAAGGACGTTTCAAGGGGCAAGCAGTTTTTGGGCTCAAAACAGGGGTTCTGTTAGTAGAAATGTATTCACCGCATTATTCTTGCTAATCTGAAAACAGAGAATATATTTTCATGAACAGAATTTTACAGAATTTACAGAATCAATGACGATTGACGACTTACTTCTCCTTAACATTTACCATTTTTATATTAAACACTCAAAAATATCAAACTCAACCGATTCTCGACCAGTTTAATGGTTTAATAAACCTCTATTGAAACAAATTTGTTACCATTAGCGTAAGCACTCTAAATGATTTGTTTTGTCTCATCGGCATAGCAGTATGTATTTCATCCAAAAGTAGCCGCCACGCTGCACAAAAGTTCAACAAAGATGAATCAAGTGCGCTGAACTTTACATCACACCTCGGCAATGATGATGATCGGTCATCAAACAGAGACGCAGCAGAAGCAGATTGCGGAGAAGGAAACCATGCTTCAATTCTACACTCGTCGTGTTTGTTGCAGTCGATGCTGCCATCCATGCAGTAGGCATAACGATCAACAAAAATACGAAAAACATCGCACCGGCTGAAAACATAGGAAAATCTATGCGAGAGAACAAACAATGGTATGCAGATGATCTGGCCGCATGGAGAGGCTTCGATTAGACAGGCTCGCTGCTTGGTTGGTTGCTCGGCTGGATGCATCGCCGCAAGTCACTCACGTCAATAAAACTGGCCGAGAGCAGACAAACGGCAACCCGAAACAAGTATAATAAACTCAGGGAGAAAAAAAACAGACGATGGGGCTTAGCCTAGCCGCCCTGCACCGTCGTTGGCGGGATGCCGAAAATTTCTCGAAACACACCATCCGACAAAGATCAGTCTGGTAATGACATCCGACGCGAGCAGACGCGACTTTCCGGGAGTTTCAGTGAACTGTTGCTAGAAACGTTTGAGCGATCCGTTCCGTGTTATTTGTTGTTGAAATTGTGTGCTGTTCGAACCGTCTTTAGTGCCACAAGAAGCACTAAACTGTGAGAAAGAAGTGATTTGTGTGTGAACTAAAGTGTCGAAACAAGCAAATTCCGTTTGAAAGTGAAATTCTTTTGCCGCTTGCAACAACACCTTGGATTTTCAATACTCTGAAGGCTGATTATTTGGCAGGATCCTGTTTCAGCGAGAAGTGTGAACCATGCAGTGGGTGAGTGCTTTTTTTGTATTGATAGATTGTGAAGTGACTTGAGCGCCTGAACTAAAGCGACGAACCCATTTGTGGTGGCACTGCAGACAGAGTGCAGCTGAATCGGTCGTAGATGCGCTTAAACTAATGCTCCAAGCAGGAAAAATGACTCAATTGAATTGCTTCCATTGGCTTTCTACCATTCTAAACAAGTGACATTAACGTTGTGCTCGTGATATTTTCTGCGGTTTCGAAGGATTGCCGCGTGATGCATTCGTCTAGCTGCAGAAATTAAAATAAATTAGAAAGAGTTAAATTCCGAACGGTTGCCTAACCAGGAAGGTTGGGATTGGCAACGCGAAATGGCTTTGGTTGCAGCACCGGGCGATCATATTCCGAAAATGGATGACAGCAGTTACGTGTGCACACGAATGGGTCTCTAGGGTGCCGCAAAACTTACGTTGCAAGCCAGAGGTTGACCCAACAGCCAGCAGTAGCGGGTGTCTAACGCACGGAAGATGCCCTAACGGCGATGAGCAGCAGATTGGAACGGTTCGATTAATGGCAACCGGTGGTGGTCGGTGATGTACTGGAAAATTGATTAATATACAATTTTTCTCCTCGTTCGGTGGGTTGAGCATGGTGTTTTGTTTTTTTTTTGCGAGTGAATATGTTCAGTTTCATTTCAATGCAACTGCTTGCAGCGATATATGTGAACTGGTTTGAATGGGAATTTACGTGACTGGAATAGTTTTCTTTTAGCTTCCATTGAATAATGATTTATGTAGCTGCCATTGGATAATACTCACAAAAACAAGAAAGAAAACATCTAGATCTCAATTAAAATGCAATGTACAAAATAGGATACGGCTTCTTTTTAATTCCAACTGCTGAATAACTAAGATAGACGATACCAGCACATCTGGGAAACAATAGGTAATGTTAAAAATTATAGACACTACTGTGAGTGTCACACAACCCGGCGGTAGCACCCCAACGAAAATACAAAATTCAGATGATTGCACTCAAGTTTCTCGAAACGACGCAACTCATAGTTTAGTTTTCAGTTCATGTCACGGGATTTGACAACGAAAAATTTTCCTCTTAGGGTTATTAGACCTAATGAAATAGCATTTGAAACATATGAAATTTACCATTTCTTGGCAAAGAAAAAGAATCCAATGACTTTTAATTTAACTTTTAGGGTTTTAATTTGCGGAGGAACCCCTGCTGTTGGGTTTACCTATTAAATAAACTTTACTTATTATTTTTCGTCTCGTTATTTGGTTAACTGACGCCCATTGAAAATGCACGAAAATGAAAATTCTCGTAATATATTTTCCGCACTGTAAACCATTCGGCTCGGTCTCTCAGTTGGTCTCGAGGTATGTCACTTGTTAGACCAAGCCAGCAAAGGTAGGACATAGAAGAAAATCCTCTCGAAAATACCACGAAATCTTATTATAAAACATTATCGCACTCCTTGTTGTTAGTGTTGCCTTATGTCAAAACTGTCATTGCATAGCGTTGAAAAGAATGATTCCCATCAAAAGTTTGGTGATAAAACACTGTAAGGAATACCTTTCACTACAAAAAATTGCTGTAAAATATAAAATCAGTCGTGGTGCTGTACAGGGAATCTGGGAAAAATTCTCGGAGTTCAAATCTGTGGTTGGTAGAACACGTAGAGAATTCTAGGATCCAGGAAAACAAGAAAAGTCCCCTGGTGATCATTCGGTCTATCAAGAAAATCAAGAAAAACCATCAGCTTTTAATGTACGAGTCAGTTGTCAACATACCGTTGATTTGAACCAAGCTTTCTACTTCGGCCCAGGCAAAGCAACCCCAGACCGTAATGTTTTCGCGGTTTATCGCAGGCTGTAGAAGACGGTTTTAAACCGCTTCAGTTGATTTCCTTCATGCTCTCGCTCGTCGTTTTCGATTAAAGATGTCAAAATGCTATTCGCCAGTCCATAAAATACATTTTCAGAAAGATACCGGCTCATTGATATATGTTTTACGAGTTCAAGCCGTGCTTTTTTATTTCTTGAACTGACGTATTGTAGTTTGTGAGCAAACTTGTTCTACAATCCACGTTTCCTGATCCTGCGGATAATTGTACGGTCCAATACTAAAAGCTGAAGGTTTTCTTTGATAGATCGATTGTTCACCGATGGAATATTCTTAATTCCCCGGATGCTCATTGCATCAATACTATGGTTTGTTTTACACACATCTCCTCTACGCGTTCTGTCACTCAAGTAACCAAGAGTTCGGATAATGGTGTCTAACGAGGGTTAAATAGCTTTATGTATATTGATCTGTAACTTGCTAAGCAGCTTCACTTTTAAGTAATTATCCGAACTTTCAAGTTGTCTTGAGACACATTCCAGCGTTACGGGACACAATTGGCAACTATTTTTACTGTGTAAATTTGCTCTTGTTTCACCAATTTTTTAGCTAATAGCTTGTATAATTGGTGATCAAAGGGGACTTTACTTTCCAGTTGTGTGCCAGGGATTTGATTCAAAAGGAACTGATTTGCGTGGTGGGAATGGTGTCCCGTAACGCTGGAATGTGTCTTGAGCATGGCCCGACATCGTCGAAACAAATAAATGAAACCGACTTTCTCTTACCTTCGCTTCATACATGAAGTGACGTGCTTCTTTTGTTGACCAGAACTTTTCAAGCAAGCTTCAGTTGGTGGCTGTTTCAATTGACGTCGGCAGAAAGTCAGGCCCGATTTGTCGACATTGACTAGGTTAACTATAATCTATAATATGCGTTGCATTTTAGAAAATGTTACTCAAATTCAACTCATTTGCATTCAAAATTGCTGGCCTTGTTCTGAATATTTGATAGAAAAGTACAAATGAAAAGTTGAAACCGACAGGCATGATGAAGTGAAACCCGTTTCACTGACGCTGACTGAAGCCAGTTTGAAAGCGAAGCGGTGCTGCTTCTGTAGAAGCCGAAGCTTCATTGCTTCATTGTTGAGTGACGCTATGTAATTGAAGGTGACGTTGTCGGGCCCTGGTCTTAAGTTCGCTGTATAGAACGCTAAGCAGCTTCGAAATAAACTGGCAAAAACTAAGAAAAAGCTAATATTTAGCACTACCTAACTTCTAAATTCGTTGCATTCGCCTGCTGTTGGATTTGAACCCGGGCGTTCCGCGTTGTAAGCCTATCCCGATCCATTGCATCATATTTGTCGGATACAAGTGATGTGAATTATGCTAAGTAGTTGTTCTTGAGTGTAAGTTCGATTTAAAAATTGCAGCAGCTTTATGCAGCGCGAGTTAATTATAGAACATTAAAGTTCGGAGCCAGGCAATCAAATAATAGTGAGATACCTACAGCATATGTTATTGATATGCGCATATGTAGTTGGAAAATAATTATTACGCAATAATTTATATTAGTAGTATTAAGAAATGTGCGAAGATTTAATTAATTTGAGTGAAATGAAAATGATTGCTGGTTTGATCACCAGAAATTTAAACATAAAAAGTATGAAGGTCTGTGCCTAAGGGCACGAACGCTGGGCTAACGTAGAATTACGCAATGCAATTCAATGCAACTCGATAACGCTGGACATTTTTCAAATGTTCCACAGTTTGTTACGCAAACTTATAACTTTGCTAGATGAGTGTACCAGTTTCTTCTAATTTGTAGTTCTATAAAGAATTAAATCATCAAGTCACCACAATCGCACATCCTTTGGTGATGGCCGGTGATACCATATTTTGTAGATTTTTGAGTGGCTTGTAGCACCAGATCACTTTAGATAACTGGCTGAAAATTACACACCAGTTGACAATCGATATACGTTTATTGGCTTAAAAAACTTATTCAAAACATAGAATATTTGTCGTTAAACGTAAAACTTTTGGCTAAAGAGTAAATAATAATCAATTAATCTGGGTTATCATTCTCAAAACTAATTCACTCTTATCAATTTATTCAAAAATGTAGCTAAAAACGCCTTTATTATGACATATCGCTTTAATGCATTCTTGTCTTTCAACTAACATGTAAAATGCTAGTTCAAATTACGCAGGTTGGAAGATTTTCAATTAATATAATCGTTCTAAGTTTGGAGGTTTTCTAGGCACTTTATTTTTATACTTTACTATAATTAAATCAAAAACTTGTAAAGAAATTCATGGCTAGTCTTTAAATAATCACTGAAAATTTAATATTTTTTGAAACGGTAGTTCATTTACAATTGACGAAGGGACGGTAGAAGAAAGTAATGAAATTTTTAGAGTGAAGGAGAAAGATCGAAAGGGTGAGAGTGGGGTTATTAGTAGCTACGGTTAACAAGTAGCCCTTTTGACTCCTACCTTTTGTCCAATGCTGGAAGGTGCATGGATCGAACCAAGCTATAATCTGAGATTATAATCGAATTCGAACCCACAACATCCGCCAGGGCATGGACGAAAGGAGACTGCACAACCCCCTTATCAAGCGCGCGACGTATCTTCAAACTCCACCGCTGAAAATTTATGCCTCATGTGAAATGCTGGAATATTCCATCTACCACGTTTCTACCTTTGTTATACAATATAACAAAGGTTTAGGAATTGGTCGAAAAACACGAAGTCGATCTGAGGCCCGGAGGGCCGTGTCACATATACCAATCGATCAGGTTCGACGAATGAACAATGTGTGTGTGTGTGTGTGTGTGTGTGTGTGTGTGTGTGTGTGTGTGTGTGTGTGTGTGTGTGTGTGTGTGTGTGTGTGTGTGTGTGTGTGTGTGTGTGTGTGTGTGTGTGTGTGTGTGTGTGTGTGTGTGTGTGTGTGTGTGTGTGTGTGTGTGTGTATGTGTGTATGTGTGTGCGCTTCAATTTTCAATCGCCTATTTCTCGGAGATGGCTGAACCAATTCGTCTGCTATAACTTTTATTTGAAAGGTATTTTTACCTAGTATATCACTATTAAATGGTTTCGTGGTCTGACTTTTAGTTTAAAAGTTATAAGCAAAAAGGTGAAAATTACGTGACACGATTTTCTCCGGAACCACATAACCGATGTCATCGATCTTAGTACCAAATAAAAGCTCTTACTATTGCTAAACTTCACGCCAATTTTTATTGAAAACAAACAAGTGGTTTAAAAGTTATGCTTAAAAAACCAGTTTTGACAAGGTTCAAATGATCGCCTGTTTCTCAGAGATAGCCAAACCGATTTACGTGCTATTAGTTTCATTTGGCAGGTAATATAGCCGGATAGATTACTATTGAATGGTTTTTTGATTGGATGTTTAATTTGAAAGTTATGAGTAATTCAATACACCACACCAAAATTAACAATAATTTATAATGATTTTAACCAAGAAAAATAACCTAATTTTAATTATTTTAATATCAAACGAGAGGTTTTCACACTACGAATATATATGCAAAATTTCATAAGAATTGGTTTTACCGGTCGAAAGATATTAACCCTCGAACACTCGCGCCAACTTTTATAACACAGTTATTCGCGCGCACAATAGCCCAAAACCAAAGAAAACGTGCGCACTGGAGTTTTGACTAGGAAAACTTGGTTTTAAGTTTATCGAACCTTTGGAAGAGTTTCTTGAAATTGAAAGCTCTATCGCCTGGTAGAATTTGAATTTTGATTAATCCCTCTAAAAGTGAAATAAAAAATTATTTTCCTTCAGTTTCAATATAACACATTGATGTCTTCTGCAAAGTTTTAGAGCATATTATTACAAGAAATTTTGCTGAAGACAGTAACCTTCTATCTCTTCAACGAAGAGATCTTATTTATTGTATATGAATTTGAAAAATCAGTTTTTCTATTTTAGCTCTTTTTGTAATTGTTGTATGACTTTTTCATGTATTACAAAGTTGTATAAATAATAAAAATACACAACTTTGCTGAACATAGTATACCTCTATGTTTCCTTGTTTACGAACTGTAGAACTTTGATTATAAAAAATACCCTGATTTTGACCCCGAATTACTCGACTACCAACAGACGGATACATTTTAAACATTTTACATTTGCTGGTAGTTTTGCTGCACACAGACACCGTTTTTCCATATGAAGAAACGAAAGAAAATTCCAGTTGGGGCCAATTGCGGTACACCTCACATGCTACTTGCTTCGTTTCTGTGATGTCGGTTTATGCTAATCTATTTTCCTAACAATTTAAAGTAATAATGCATTCAATAATTCAGACATTTTGCTCATAACAAGTTTATTGAAGAATAAACGTTAGTATATACGTAATATACGATTTGTAACTATATAACAATATGGCATTCAAAAACCTACATATGGTATACAGAATACAACAACGTGAGTAACCGAAGGTTCATAAAAATTGATGAAATTTATTCAAGAAAACTTTATTGTTGTGAATCAAATAGAATGGCGTTACAGGAAATTATGCATAGTTCGAAAACCTATTAACTAGACCTTTACTACGCAATGTATATGTTAAAGAATAATATTTCATCTTACAACTTACTTTTACTTGCACTTACCCTCATTAGTAACAACTTACTCAGCAATTTCATGAGAAAAGAACTATCAAAATTTATAAGTGCTTCTATTTGTTTCAAATTTTGTAAACTTATTCAATTTCCAAAAATTTCATGTAAACCAAACGTGTCGATTTCTATCTCAAATTGCAACTAAGACGGTATAACAAAGGTTCCTTTCACCACTAGGTGGATTAAATCAGGTTTTATTCAAGATTACAGTTTAGTATTCAGTTTAGATTTCAGTATATTTTTGTAATATATCGATATAGTCGGTTGAAGATAAAAGGTAGATGCGTTCTTTTCTTCAACAGTTTATTTTCAGTACATCAGCTTTGTCTAAATTTAACGAGATATTAGCCCTCAACTTGTATTAATGACTAGCATGATTGCTTTGAGTATGTTAGTAAATAGGTTTTAATAGCTCTTTAGGTGCAATTTTTTAAACGTCCTACAGTAGATTCGACAAAAATGCTTTTCTGACGAAAAAACTGAGCACATGCACTTCAATAACATCTCAGCATAAAACATAGAGCATCAAACACACACACAACACTAACCTCATCGCGTATCGCATTTTACTTGAATATTTTAAACAAAACCAGCCCTTCACTTTACTTGAAATGTAGTATTTAGAAACATTTGATTGTAGCACATCAATATCAGGCTTACTTTCCATCCCCAATATATCTCCGCAGTTGGCAGAAATTCACAAAATATGAAAGCACACGAGCACCTAATTTACATAAGCGCATGCAAAAGACACTCAGCATGCACTATGATAAAATCTGTATGTACAACTGGCGTAAAAATTTGCGCAATTTTCATCCATCGAACTTTTCACTTAAAAATCTGGCAAGTTTTATTTACTTTATTCTTAAACAAAAGACGAAATGCATGCAAAAGACTGCAAACTAGATGTATCCAAAATTATTCCGGTAAATGAACGAATCGATTTTTTAGAGTGCATCTATTTCATGCGACAGGCGAATTTTCGTATTTTTTCTTTTATCTCTTGCTCGTAGTAAGCCAGTGGTGCCATAGAAAATATTGAAAATTGTTGCTTTTTCGTCATGTAACTAACAAATGTAACGGAGGATATGGCAACATTACATTGGGTAAAGAATACCAGCGAATTTTGTGTTAAACTCTCGCGTGACTTTAGCTGGAATGTTCATCATATGCTATACAATGCTCCCGTGTTTTAATAACATTGCTCGTCAATCTGCCAGTACACACACAATGCGTTTGGTTATTTGTCGCTTACAGTTTCTATTATATTCGCAAAATAATACAAATATATAATGATGATATCTTAATGATCACTAATTTCACCTTAATGTTCAAATGATAAGATCGATCGAAGGGAAGAAATAATTGACAGGATAGTTTAACACTCTTACAAACTTGTTTACTTTCAGGACACTGAATTTGTCTAGGTTCAATGTTTAAATAATAACTTAACATCGATCAAAGAGCGAGGGTAGTTTCGAATTTTTACAAGATTGTTTACCTTCAGGACTTCAATTTAGTACAGGTTTACTGGTAATTAATAATTCCTGACCTGTTGGAAAGTGAGGGTTCGTTCACTTTTTTTAGAATCGAAGTAAACGAAACCGTTGCACTATGGTCCAGAAAGCGATTTTAGACGGACAAAAATGATTGCGCTTAAACGGAATATTCTAGCTCAATGAAGTCTTCGGTAACTTTTTGAATGAAAACATGACGCATCTTTTGAAAGGGTCGTCCAATGTTCAGATGATACCGTAACAACAATTCAAGTAATAATTTTTTAAATAAGTTTGTTTTCCATTTTTTAGTTTCAAAACATTAAAGATAGATTAATTTCCCATAACTTTTCTAAACATTTCAAATTTGTAACTCTTACGTATTTTCAGCAGTGAACGTTTGTTTATGGACGACCCGTAAAATCATATTTCCTCTTATAACTCATTTATCTCAACAAATAGCTCAATATGATGTTCTACAAAAATTTGTATACGTAAGAGAAGAATATTTTTGCAGAGGACTGTTTTGCTTTATCTTTATGAGTTAATAAGTTATAGCCAAATTCAGGTTAAAAACAGACCAATTTTACTGAAGCATAACTCAAAAAGCGGCAAACGGATCTTGATGAAACTTTGGCGATTTAATATACACATATGCATAAAGTTTTTAGCGAAAAATGGTGGAGGTGTTATTTTTTTAAAAAAAGATAAAATTCTTTGAATTTTATGATTTACTATAGCTAAAATTGTCGTTTTCTTCATAGATTCACATTCAAGTAATCAAGTATGCGACCACGGAATACTATACACAACAAATATACTGGCAATAACCATGGTTGATACTAAAATAGTGAATGCATTCAAAGAGTTACATTCGCAATCTTGTTTTTAAGCGAAAAAACTAAAAGAATGTTTAATAATAACCTTGAATTAAACGATTTTGACGATCCCTTTAGATACTAACACGGACTTTTACTGTTATACGCGTATATTCGCAATATGTTTTGAATGTTTTTTGAAAATATTTTATAGACTAAAAATAACTGCGATGTGAAAAACGACGAAGATGAAGCAGAGCTGCGGAAAACTTATGATTTGCGCGTAATCGAACTACTTACGAAGGAAATTCCACTAATTGTTATACTTTTCGGGAAATTTACCATTGAAATTCAAGAAGAATTCTATTATGATTTTTAAATCCATTTAAAACTATAAAATTAACAATGGAAATAAATCGGGATTTTTTTTTCTTTATTTTCAATCTTAGTATTCCACTGAAACGCTCAAAAAACTTCAGTCAATTTCAACATTTATTAAATATACACCACGTTGATTTATTTGAGCGAATGCACGAGATGCTAATAATTATTAGCAAACATATAACTAACCCTTCAACGGGTAGACTTCTGTAGATAGTTTTTGCTTTGAGAGTGTTAGAGCCATATATGAAATTTATTCTAATTGGATAACACAATATCTGTGCTGAGAATAGATTGACATTTTGGCATCAGCATTGCAACATTCTGACTATGCGTTTAAGAGTTCTTATGTTTTAAAATCAAAAATGCAGGAAAATTGTGACGAAAATAATTGCACGATTTTTGTCAATTTTTACTTTTGAAAACATAGGACATCTAAAACAAAATGTTCGACCTCAAAAATATTCAGTGATGAACTACGCACTGAGTTTTGTAATATTTGGAAAAAACAAGGATTGGATATGAAACCCAAAATAAAGATTTTATAATATGCCTTAACTGTTGCTAGTCCAGATTATTACTTTTGCATGAATATCAAATTGACTTTCTTTTGAGTGTGCTTTCTTGAAAAATAGTCATTATCTATCGTTGCCTCTTTAGAAGGTTAAATATGTACAGTTTCGGGAATACACAGAACAATCTATATGTATAGCTCTATGGCTGGTATCCTTTGCCTCCGACAGTCACAGTGCAAATAGTATTTAGATTTCTTAATTATGTAATTTATCAGCGTATATATAATAGTTTTTCTCTCAATGTAGGCATTGATACTAAACGTGTCAAATAAACTTCATGAATATTTTTCACAAACAGATTGAAAAGACCGCGATTGTCGTAAGATAAGCGTTCGTATTTGTCTCGATAAAACATAAATAGTAAAGCAACAAGCTTTGTATTATGTTTTAGACATTTTCTAAAAAAATAGTTACCCAAATTTATGTTTTAACGCTTTGAAACTGAGCAAGAAACTGTACCTGGGCAGTTAGGGATGGATAAAACGAAAACTTTAGCTATAGTAAATCATAAAGTTCAAAGAATTTTATCTTTTTTTAAAAAAATAACACCTCCACCATTTTTCGCTAAAAACTTTAGGCATATGTGTATATTAAATCGCCAAAGTTTCATCAAGATCCGTTTGCCGCTTTTTGAGTTATGCTTCAGTAAAATTGGTCTGTTTTTAACCTGAATTCGGCTATAACTTATTAACTCATAAAGATAAAGTAAAACAGTCTTCTGCAAAAATATTCTTCTCTTACGTATACAACTTTTTGTAGAACATCATATTGAGCTATCTGTTGAGATAAAAGAGTTATAAGAGGAAATATGATTTTACGGGTCGTCCATAAACAAAGGTCCACTGCTGAAAATACGTAAGAGTTAGAAATTTGGAATGTTTAGAAAAGTTACGTGAAATTAATCTATCTTTAATGTTTTGAAACTAAAAAATGGAAAACAAACTTATTTAAAAAATTATTACTTGACTTGTTGTTACGGTATCATCTGAACATTAGACGACCCTTTTAAAAGATGCGTCATATTTTCATTCAAAAAGTTGCCGAAGACTTCATTGAGCTAGAATATCCCGTTAAGGCGCAATCATTTTTGTCCGTCTAAAATCGCTTTCTGGACCATAGTGCGTTGGTGTATAAGATTGTCGTACCGGGCCTGGGAAGCAAAAGAGTGCTTCCATGTTTGATAATGCCTGATATTTATGATGTTTATTTGATAAATTATTTTTTTATTTGCTATATTCATCAATTTTTAGCAAAATTTCTGATCGATTAATGCAAATATCTCTAAAAATCCATTAAAAATGGCTGAGCTATACGCGTGCAGATCATAACCACTTTTCGTTACATGCTCATTTCTCGTACTTCTAAAGTGCACTTCAATATAGAAAACTAAAACGTAGTTTTACGTTAAAATAAAAACAATCATTTCGTGGCCAGAAACATCATACAGAACTTGTTAGCAACTAAGGTTACTTCAGAGCTTCATGTAGCATCCTAATAGCTTTGAAGTATCCATGAAGTACTTACTGCACTTCTTAACCCTTTACCGGGTAAGGCCGTCTGTAGACGGCCTTCGCTTTTGGTGCTCCAGAGTTGCATACTAAATTTGTTTTGAATTGACAATATGCTAAATGTGTTCAGAATAGATTTCTTAACATTTTGATATTAATATCATAACATTCTGACTATTCATTCAAAAGTTATCATCTTTCAAAAACAAAAATTATGAAAAATAGTGAAAATAATTAATGCGCGAATATTCCCTTTTTTACTTATGGAGAAAAAGGGTATCTAGAACAAAATTATGGACCTTAAAATTTTTCTATGAGTAAATTTCATGCTTTATTTCAATTTTGTAATGTATTTGAATTGAAAAAATATCTGGGTAGAGCGTTAGATATGAAAAACGAATAAGAGAAATTGGACTTTTTGTAGCCTAGCGCTTCTCCAGATATTTATTTTTGCATGAAAATCAGAACTTAAGGTTGTTTTGAGTATACTATCATGATAAATGAAAGCCAATGACTGATCGTATCGTTTTTACGATGTTGCCCGTTAGAGGGTTAGAGGGGCATTTAGTTCGAGGGGCATTTAGTTCTACGTACACTTATATACACGATATACACTACTAATCAGCAGGAAAGTTCCACGGAATTGTATTTGAACTAATTGTGAACTTTCGAGTTCGCTTGTTAAGTAATATTCGAACTTTTGGTTGCTTTGGTTGCAGCATCTCTTTCGAGCTCCTTATACAGCAGTCCCCCGAATAAGGCGGTTTCGAATAAGAACGTTTCAAGTAAGGACGGTCTCGTGTCTCGAGTGATTCCTCCATTAACGTCCGTGATCGAACGTCCTTATTGGAGTCTACGTAGCATACGGGAGTTGATTTAATTGGTTCCAACATGGAATAACTCGTGATCCAGACGGTATAGAAGGTTGGTGTTTTTGACAAAGTTGTTCAGTAGTTTGATGAGGTTTCAGTGGATTATAGTAACCTTCGGAATTGTCTCACTACGTGGCACTAGTATACATGTAGTATTCTTATGTAGGCTAGATCTTGCACCGCTAACTACCCAGTCAGTTGCGGTCTTTGGGACGGTTAATCAAATGACTGTTATCTTCAAAATGGTATGGAAAATTGCGCGGAATTGTCTTAGTACATGGCGCTTGGGCATATATAATATTTTTAAATTGGTTGTATCTTGCGCTGTTGACTATTTAGAAAGTTTTCGGGAAGGTTACTCACATGATTGCCACTTTCAAGATTACACTAGATCCCATCCATCGTAGCCATGATAAATGTAATAAGCTTACCCGGAGAGTTGTTTCGTCCAGAATTTTCCATAGCGCTTGTCGGTTTACGCTATCATATTTGGAATCAATGAACAGGTGGTGCGTGGGGAGTTGGAAGTCGCGGCACTTCTGAAGGACCTGCCGTAGGGTGAAGATTTGGTCCGTTGTAGACCGACCCTCAATGTAGCCGGCCTGATAACTTCCCACAAATCTATTGGCGATAGTCGATGGAAGATAACCTGGGAAAGCATTTTGTAGGCGGCATTCAGAATAGTGATCGCTCGGTAGTTCTCACAATACAGCATATCGCCTTTCTTGTAGATAGGGCAAATAACCCAGTATTTTCACTCCTCCGGTAGTCGCACCGTATACCAAATATTGATAATCAATTTGACTGCAAACAGCTGGCCAACTTGTCCGGGCCCATTTCAATAAGTTCTGCCCTAATACCATGCTTTTCCGCTGCTTGGGTTTTCTTAAGCAGCAAGATGGCTTCCTTAACTTCGCCTATCGCTGCACAGAACGAAAAAATGAATCTCACATTCGACGTCAACTGAAACCCGATATATTTTCCAATTAAATAAAACATAAACAGCTTAAACCGTTTTTAAAGATATATTTTTGCATCAATCCAAACGTAATAAACAAGCTTTTGAGTGAAAAAAAAAAACGTAATTTTATATGACTTGCGAAGTTCCATTTATGTGCATGTCAGAAGACGTAAAATTACGAGATTTTTTCGTAGTATGTGGGGGTGACACATCTCCGTTGCTTACTGCATCAATGAGGACACTTCCACCACTATCAACCTTTTACCGATTTCGGTAGAGAAAATATTTACATCACCGCTGTGGATCGATCTACATTTATCTATTTCGCCAGTTCTATTTTCAATTTCGCTGATCACGAATCAAATTTCGTGTCACCTTCGGGTAAGTTTGAAGAATCGTGGTTGTTTTTGATGAGTTCACATGAACAGCTCGTAAGCCGTTCGCCCATTGCTAGTTTCCAACCTGCTTTCTTGCATGATTTTTGGTATGGAACAGAATGACCATTCTGCTCTGCATCATAGTGGTCTATGTACATGGGACTTGTTAATAATCGCTATTCGACCACAAGGAAGTCATCTAGGTCCATTACTTTTCGTACTAATAATGAACTGTCTTCCCATTTTCATCGTCAGAGCGAATATTCTGGTATGCCCCGCTGATATCAAACTGTTCTGATCAGTAAAAGCCCTCAAAAAGTGTTTTGTCCTGCGACAAGATCTAGTTAACTTCGGCAGATTCTGCGGCCCACTCTTCTGTGGTTCAAAGGTAGGACGAGTTGGTTCGAATTCGATTATATTTGGCTACGATTATATCTTGGTTGGACCCGCAAATCCCCCAACTTGGATAAAAATGAGAGGTACATAACTTCCTAAGCATTGCTTCAATGACCCGTCGTTGCCTAATTTTCCGCTCTTTCCCCTTTACGCCTGGTTCCATTCGGTTTGTTGGTTCCTATCAACACCTTTGTTTCATTACTTTCTTTTATCGTCCCCTACGTTAATTGTTAAAAACAAACTACCGTTATAAAAATAAAAAAAATAAAAAAAAAATAAAAATTTAAATATTAGTCATGATTTGGGAAGCAATATGCAAAAAGGAAAAATTAAGTCTGGTTTTCATAGATAAAGGTGTGAAAATCAATGCAGTTTATTACCCCAACGAAGTACTTCCTCACGCCAAGTAGTTTTTCGTTTCACGACTCTGAAACTGAAACAAATATTTTTAATTATTTTTCAACTTAAATCCGCATAATAACGTTTATTGCAAATCATTTTCCAGTTTTAAAAGCAGCTAAGAGACATAAACTCATTACTGACCCAACACACCTATTCGTTTTTTCGAACGTATCTTGAGCAGAAAAGCATAATGAGCTGTCGAATTGCTGAATTACCCTCTCGAATGGTCACAATCGAGTGCAAAGCCTGCCGCCATTAGAAACACATCTTTAAAAGTTAACGACACATTCACTTGAATGAAAAAGTCAGTTCCTGTTTGCACATGCGGCGGTTGGTGGTCTCTGTTCCACCGTCAACAACCTGCAATGCTCGCAAAACAGAGAAAAGGGAAAATTATAAAATTATTACACTCCATCTTAATGGGGATCAAATTTAAATCTTGTTGAAACTCAGAAAAAAAGATCAGAAATTAAACAACTGCCATACAGGTAAGTACATCAAGGTAACCGAAATTCAGCGTACGTCTGGTGAAGCATCGGAAGAAAAAACGAAAACTACTGCATCGTGAATGTCGAATCGGGCACGGTTGTCACGGAACAACGACGAAGACGAGGCCTTTATTGGATGCAGAATGCGCCATGTGGTGAAGCAACCTTTCATGCCGGATACCTGTCCTCATGTCATAGTAACCAACGTCGTAACGTTTTCGGATCTCCGGAGAGTAGCTGTACACCTACTGCTGCACAGTTGTTGACATACCAACACAACTCAGTTAATAGACAGGCAGATGGGCAACGCCAGATTTAAGCCCGGACCATGCGGTCCGCACAGCCACGAGGCCACAATGTCATACCCAGTCCAGGCGAGATTTGAAATGTTATAGTAATTATTATAAGCGGCTTTTCATGATCATGAAGTCGCCGCTGAATGCCATTTAGGGACTTATCGCGGGTTGCTAATCTTCAATCGTCGGTGTTGTACCTAGCGAAGGGTCTATTTCAATGGTGCTTGACTGCCGTGCTAGTCTGGCTCGTAGCTGCTCAGCCAGCAACAAAATGATGGCTGGGCACTTGCGCAAACCCTCCTATCATTGCAAGGTGGGTGGAGTGGTGTAACATTGCTGCTGCTGCCAGATGCTGCAGGTTGTCATACTTTTCATGAACTTTACGCATAAACAACAATGTAATCGAGAGCGAGCCCCGCAGTTGCATGAGAAGGGAAACGCCGAAGAGCAGTTCCCACGCGAAAACTGTAATCCAGATGTTTAATTTTCTTTTGCTCTATTGCGGCTGACCCGATATTGGCGCGCGCCAGCTGGCTTGTGTGAAGAGTTACACCGCGCAGAGAAGTAAGCTGATATCCGCAATCTGTGTGGGCATCGTACTGACCTTGGAAAATGGATAACAATTGACGAGATTTGATTGGCCAATCAATGGATCATTAAAAAAGCTGAAAAATCTCACAGATGGCTCTAGCATAGACATGTTCTACACTCTTAAATGATTCTACCTGTAAATAGGTCGGATTTACTTAAAGCTAGATTGAAACTACTCAAAATGCCCTTAAAGTGTACAAACCAACATTTTGAGTAGTTTAAACCTCTAGAAGACTTTGGAATCTTTTTTATACTTACTCCTGGTGAAATTTCCTAACAAAAACCGGTATTTTTTGATATTTTTGGCGATTTTTAGCAAGAGTCAAAATCATTATGTGGGGCAAAACGCCAAAACCCGTGGGCAAAACGCACCAAGTTTGTCCGGCCAGACGTTAAACACAACCAGCAAATTTACATATAACCACGTGTTGTATAAACTCCTAAAACTAGGCTTCCAAAATGGCGGAAGCGTTTGTTATAGCGTTAGTCCATACGTTTGTTTACTGGGATATTCTTCTTCTTCTTCAGCAGCATAGAGCCGAGGTGGCTCGTGCTGTTTCAAGCACTCGTCTCCATTCAACTCGGTCTTGGGCCACTCGTCGCCAATTTCCTAGTCGTCTCAGAAGTCGCAAATCGCTTTCGACCTGGTCGAGCCATCGTGCACGTCCCTGTTCCTGGTGCCCGCGGGATTGTTGAAGAGGACTATTTTCGTCACACTGTCGTCCGGCATTCTTACGACGTGTCCGGCCCACCGTAGCCTGCTAACTTTCGCTAGATGTACGATGGGAGTCTTTCCAAGCAGTGCCTGTAGCTCGTGATTCATACGCCTCCGCCACTCTCCGCTTTCAGTTTGTACTCCGCCAAATATCGTCCGCAGCACTTTCCGCTCAAACACGGCAAGGGCGCGTATGTCCTCCGTAAGCAGCGTCACGGCATCAAGTCCGTAAAGAACTACCGGTCTAATAATGATTTTGTACATTGTTAGCTTCGTGCGGCGGCGTATGCTTCCTGATCGTAGCGTTTTACGAAGGGCAAAGTAGGCCCGATTTCCTGCTTGGATGCGCCGCTGGATCTCCTTACTAGTGTTGTTGTCCGCGGTCACCAGCGATCCCAAATACACGAACTCTTCTATCACTTCTAGTTCGTAGCCGTCAACGGTTACCGTCCGTGGGAGGCGCGCATTTGTTTCCTTTGAGCCTCTTCCTTTCATGTATTTGGTATTTTTAGCCCAATTCTCCTAGACTCCGCTTTCAGTCTGGCGTAGATTGCCTCCGCCGTCACAAAGTTCCTGGCAATGATATCGAAGTCATCTGCAAAGCCTAGAAGTTGGCTACTCTTGGTAAAAATCATACCTCTCGTTTCGATGCCCGCTCGTCGGATCACCCCCTCAAGAGCGATGCAGCATGAAGGATAGACCGTCACCTTGTCTCAACCCTCGTCGCGTCTCGAAGGGACTCGAGAGTGTCCCAGAGATGCGTACGAAACACATCACTCGATCCAATGTAACTCTGATCAGTCGCGTCAGTTTGTCCGGAAAACGGTATTCGTGCATTATCTGCCATAGCTTGTCTCGATCGACTGTATCGTATGCTGTTTTGAAATCAATAAAGATGTGATGCGTGGGCACGTTGTACTCCCGACATTTCTGCAAGCTCTGTCGGATAGTAAAAATTTGGTCTGTAGTTGCGCGAGCCCCCATGAAACCCGCCTGATAATTCCCTACGAAACTTTGTGCTATCGGTGACAGCCGGCGTATCAGGATCTGGGAGAGTACCTTGTAGGTGGCATTTACCAGCGTGATACCGCGATAGTTGCAGCAGTCTAGCCGATCACCCTTTTTGTAGATGGGACAAACCACTCCTTCCATCCATTCCTCCGGTAGCTTTTCCTCCTCCCAAATCCTCGAAATAACCCAGTGTAGAGCCTTTGCTAGCGTTTCTCCTCCATGTTTATAAAACTCTGCCGGTAGGCGGTCCTTCCCAGCGGCTTTATTGGTCTTCAGCAGCCTGATTTCTCGTTTGACTTCTTGGAGATCAGGTGCTAGGAAATCACTACCTTTCATGGGCGCTCCTAGGTTAATTTCCGTTCCGCCTCCTTCTGCGACTTCGCCATTGAGGTGTTCATCGAAGAACTGCTTCCACCTGTCGACCACCTCGCGACCGTTTGTAATTAGATTCCCTCCCTCGTCCCTACACATGTCAGGTTTCGGTGTGTAGCCTTTCCGAGTTTCGTTCACCTTCTCATAAAACTTGCGCGTGTCATTAGCTCGGAATAGGTGCTCTAATTCTTCACTATCTCTGTCCTCCGTTTGGCGCTTTTTTCTCCTCAGGATCGTGGTCAACTGGTTCCTAGCTCGTCGGTATTTGGCCAGGTTCTCTCTAGTGGCAATACTTAGATAATTTTTCCAAGCATTTTTTTTCTCCTACACCGCTTGTTGGCGTTCCCCATCAAACCAATCATTTTGTGTACTCCAAGGCTCAATACCTAGTGCCGCGGTAGCTCGGGAAGCTGCGAAGTTTATACATCGTTGGCCGTTATCGTTTGTGTCGGAGTGCAGGCTATGGGGTCCTACCACCGGTCTATACATTTCTTCCCTACCGACCTGGGCGTTCATATCCCCGATGACGATCTTGATGTCACGTGACGAGCAGCTGTCGTACGTTGCCTCCAGCCTCGCATAGAATGCTTCTTTCTCATCGTCGGATCTACCTTCGTGCGGACAGTGCACGTTAATGATGCTATAATTGAAGAAACGGCCCTTTATCCTCAATGCACACATTCTCTCGTTGATCGCCTTCCAATCTATCACGCGATCCTGCATTCCGCCCAGCACTACAAAGCCAGTTCCCAGTTGGTTGGTAGCACCACCGCTCTTGTAAATCTGGGCCTTTCCGCCACGGATCTTCCATACCTTCTCTCCTTTGCGACAGATTTCCTGCAGAGCTACGATGCCGAGTTTGCGGGATTCCAGCTGTTCAATCAGCACCCGCTCACAACCTGCGAAATTTAGCGATCTGCAGTTCCAAGTCCCGAGTCTCCGTTCGTCGTCCTTGTTCCGTCGCCTAGGTCGATGCCGCATATTCCGCTCCGAATATGCTTGAATGTTGTTAGTTTAAGTTTAATTTAGGTGTGTAGCCGTACTGGGGCAACACTACCGAGTCTCGCGATGGGGCTGCCATCTTATAGTACCGAGGCTTACTATACCTCCTTCCCGGTTAGTATACGACCTTAGTTTCCACCGGGGTTGGTTACCCGATCTCCGCTAAGGTTGCTCGTATTCCGGCTGGTAACACGAGGAGGTCGGGATCGGAGTTGCTGGATAAGAGGCTAACGATCACTATGGGGTCTATATTCCGCATTATCCAGCCGTTTACCAACCGTTTACTGGGATATAATGGGTTCATATCTCAACATGATTGGCAATAAAATTTCTTCATTTATTCTTCTCCAACTGATGTTTGATGAAATATTGTAAGTTAAGGGGGGGCCCTACTCTGGAAAGGCGGAAAAATCGAATTTTATTTTTTTGCATTTTCGAGACGCTTACACCTTCAGAAATGTCATACCAAAAGGATTTTTAATATCTGATCTCGTTGAAAAGTTACGGCAAATATTGTGGAGTCACCTAAAGGGAAATCCATTGCTGTACGAAACTTTGAACGCGTTTCCCCAAAACCATGTTTCTTTAGCTGGCGGTACGTATATCTCAGAATCTAGTGGACCGATTCGGCTGAAATTTCTTTCCAGCATGTAAAAATGAATTATCTAAATTGTTACGTAGCCGTTTTTTGATATCTCAATTTTTCAATTTTTTAAGAGCTTTGAATCGGCGATTTTTTGGAAAAACACGTTTCTTTTGGAAAAATTGCCGCCATTTTGAAAATTTTTCGAATTTTTTAAAACTGCTACGTAACAATTTAGGTATTAACTTAAAGCTTCAAAATTATCCTTGAAATCCGTTCTACGATACTTCGTTGGTTCCCGGCACGTACCGCCAGCAAGGAACTATTTTCTAGAGGGCATTCACGCGCCCACCTGCCACCTGCATAATAATTATTATTCTGGTATCCAAAAAATACAAAATATATCTTCAAATATACCTTAACCAATTAACAAAATACCCCAACACGAATTTACGAAAATATATTATTTTTCGGTCTTCCAGAGTAGGGTCCCCCCTTAAACGAAGTACAATTAGGTTTAAAGCAAATTTTAAGTCCTATACAATACATAATATTCCTACATTTTGATAAATAATCTGAAACAAAAGATGTACTGCAAATTAAAAATATTTTATAACTCTTCGATCCAGCTGTGGTGCATTCTACTCCTGTTTTGTATTTTGAAGTTTTTTGCAATTTATGTGAAAAACGTGCCTAGTTAATGCTGTTTTTGTGACGAATCATCGAGTATGACAGTATATCAATTAGATAGACTGTATTTATTATGAAAGTAATAATATGCAAGTCGGTATGCAAGACTAGTGGTAAAAGCTTAAGAGAAAACAGTGATTTATTACATGTGGATATTACAACAGTGGAATGAGATCGCGGATAATCGCTTTATTTTATTGGATGTGGCTATGTTTGATGCTTTTACTTGCTAAACAATTATGAATTAGCTTAGTTTCCGCGTTTTTAAAAAATTAATAGCATGGGCCATTCTACCCCCCGGTGCGTTCTGGACAGTCTTCCCCTACATCAGACAAGTACTGCGACATTTGATAGCTGCTTGTCAATGCTGCAACCAGATCTATAGGGTTCTCAAGGAATCTCCCGCATTCCGGACATATTTCCCAAGAGAAATTGGTTGAGCGTGACTGCCTAACCGTCTCAGATGCCTGAGGCCTACAGAAGTATGTATTTATTTATTTATTTACTATTTGATGGGGCTTTCAACCTGTGGTTAGTTCGCCCCAAAGATGTATGTATGTTTCAAGTGACCGTAGCTTTAATCTACTACTTTTCCAGTTGTTTATTGCCTACTTCAAGTTCCAATCAAGTTCGGCACGCCAGAGATCTTGAATCAGCATACGGTCATGATTAAGAACGGTATGAGCAACCCTATTTTGTTTAAACGCACGGTCGCGCGACTTCACATACGTATGAAATCAAGTCAGTGTGCCAGCTTGTCTCGAATGTAAAGAATAATTCTTTCTTTGAATCCCTTGCAATTCAGAGCATGCGCTTTTGCTTATCTTCTTTGCTACAATCGATGGAAAGCAACCCTTTCTCGGGTGGCTCAGCCAAACAGCACAGTACTTCTTTACTATTACTAACCTAGTTTCGCTTGTAGAACCCAAAATTTTTCTTGCTCTCGATACTTTCGATGATCCAGGGCAGATTCCTGTATCTTCCACAACAAATTGTTGCCAAATTAATTCGTTTAACTGTCGCCCAACGACAGATCATGGAGATCTAGAAACTTGTAAAGTTACCGTTCCTCACGTAAAGACCCTAAAGTGCCCAACCTAGAGCGCAATTCACCGCTGGTTGACTTCTACGACTTTCGAGTGGAGTAAACAGTTTTACGTTCCTTAAACCGATGAGCACAGTTGACTTCGCATTTTGGAACGTCGCTCATATGCTCTTCTCCCTGCAATCATCAGATCGACCCGTTTCAAGGAAGTTTCTTTGTGAACAACATTCGAAGTCCAAGTCGACTCCAACGGGTCCGATACACCGTCAACTCCGAGAATACGCGCGAAATCGGACTCTACTAAAATCAGAGACGAACCTTCGTTAAGAAAGATAAATGTATCGAAGCTACCGACGGTACCGTGGTAAAGCGTAATCGGCACATTCATTGTAGCACGAGGAGCCGGACGCTCTGCTCGCACAACATTCACGGACTGTTCCCGATGTCGTAGCGTATGGTAAGGGTAACGAGCCCGACATTCCCCAATAGTGTAGTGGTGTTCCGATCGACAGGTCCAATTGCCGTGGTCAAACAGACACACCTTGAACCGTTTCGCTGCTTTTAGTCGGTCGCTGACACACATTCGTTTACACTGCTCGCAACGGTGTACTCGGTGGCCAAGCTTCATACAAATCGGTCACGGTTCATTCATAGAAATAATGCTCTCATTATAGGCATGAACGTGAACTCTGGTTCTGCCTCTCTTTCCCTAGTTGATCACTTCCCTTCTTTAACTTCACTGGCATCCACTACCAACTAATCCATAAACTCAGTTTGTATCGCACCCGCTCGGGCTTGATAGTAGCTAGACAGATTTTTCTCCAGTAATAGCGGCCTGCCGTACAACCGTCGAAGTGGTTCCTCTATCGACGGCGCCGCGTTAGGAAACTTTCATTTTGTAACTACCGTATGTCGGGCCAGACCTCGAAGGCATTCTCTCAGCCGAACAACATTTTTCGAATTGATATCTCCGAATTAGCTTTGGAAAAACCTTGGATCTGGCAGCACTCTCGCTTGATTCAATTCATTGAGTCAATTTTTGGGTTCTTTGATTGAATTTTCCGAAATTGACCCTTCCACTGTGCCTCTACGAATAGAATTGCTGCGAAATGTCGATTATTTAACCATTCTTGTGTCTTCGTCTAGAAGAGGTGCATTGCGAGTAAATGTCGTCTTCGGCCAATCGATGCTCTAAATCCTGCTTTTCATCCCGAAACTCTTTCTCCTCCAGATTTACTTCTTTTACTTCTCCTATTCTTTTTGCTGCGTCTCTGGCTTCAGCTCTTCAATCTTCCTTTTCTTCTCTAATTGTTGCAGAGTTGAATGAGCTAAAGCTCTACAGCTGGAAACGCTTGATCTCGTAGATCCCCAAGAGTATTTGCTCGTTTCTGGTGCGCAGGGTATTTTTAGGAGTACCAAGATAGGTCACAGACGCACCACCCAACGATTAACGCTCATTGGCGTAGCTAGAAAATTTCCCTGGGGGCCAAAAATTTTTTCCAAAAAAAATTTTCACTTTGCTTAAAAACTTATATAAGCCATACTTATACAAGCGTCATTATTGGCGTCAGCAGCATAGAGCCGGAGTGGCTCGTGCTGTTTCAAACAGTCGTCTCCACTCAACTCGATCTTGGCCCACTCGTCCCCAATTTCCCAGTCGTCTCAATAGTCGCAAACCACTTTTGGCGAGCGATCCTGCATATGGAACCTTTTTCCTGGTGCCGGGAGGTTGTTAAAGAGAACTATTTTTGTCGCACTGACTTCCGGAATCCTTACGACGTGTTCGGCCCACCGTAGCCTACCAACTTTTGCCAGATGCACGATGGAAATCTCTCCAAACAGTACCTATAGCTCGTGATTCATACGCCTCCATCTCTCTCCGCTTTCAGTCTGAACACCGCCAAATATCGTCTGCAGCACTTTTCGCTCGAACACGGCAATGACGCGTAAATCCTCCGTGAGTAACGTTCCGGCTTCAACTGCTTAAAGAATTACCGGTGTAATAATGGTTTTATACACTGTCAGCTTCGTGCAGCGGCGATCGTAGCTTATTGATCGTTGCGCTTTGCGTCGCAAAGTTCCTCGCTAGGAGTTGGTTACCCTGGATAAAAATTGAGCCTCTCGTTTCGATACCCGCTCGTCGGACCACCCCCTCAAGAACGGTGTTGAACAGCATGCAGGATAAGCCGTCACCTTGTCTCAACCCTCGCTGTGTCTCGAAGCGACTAGAGAGTGACTCCGATATGCGCATAAAACACATATTCGATCCAATGTATGTCAGTTTATGCGAAAAACCGTGTTCTTACATTATCTGCCATATTAAAGTCTCGATGGACTGTATCACATGCTGCTAACAATAAACAATAAAGATGTGATTCGTGGGCACGCTGTTTTCCCGACATTTCTGCAAGATCTTTCTGATGGTAAAAATATGGTTCGTAGTTGCTCGAGCTCCCATGAAGCCTTCCTGGTAATTCCCTACGAAACCATGAGCTATCGTTAACAGCCGGTGTAACAAGATCTGGGAGAATACTTTGTAGACGGCTTTACCAGCCTTATGCCTCTCCATCCATTCCTCCGGTAGCTTCCAAATCTTAGAACGGCCATATTTCTCCTTACCAACGGCTTTATTGATCTTCAGCAAACCGATTTCCCGCTTGACTCATCAGGTGCTGGGAAATTACTATCTTCTTTGGGCACTCCCAGGTTAACTTCCGTCCCGCCTTTCACCGAAGAACTGCTTAAACCTGAAGACCATCTATCACATGTCCGGTTTTGATGTGTAATATTGTAACTACAAGGCTGTTGATATTCGTTTGGTTTTCACACAAGGAAAATAACGAGTGAACCACAGACAAACAGACATAACACTCGTTTTCCATTCATCGTATCTATTAAACCGTCATGTCAAATTTGAGCTTAGTTGGGAATGTTTCCGTTTTGGTCAAAGTGGCGCTTTTTGACGAAAGAAGGGGAATGCCCCATAAAAAATATTTGCTAGTTCGAGGGATACTCCTGTTGCGATTTGATATTTGGGAATGTGGGAATCATAGATGGTGCTAGTGTTCAGGCTAAATGTGAGGTACCATAATTCTTGTTGATTTTTCTTCCAAGAGTTATGTCTATTTGTATGTGAGTGAACTATTTTTGGAACATATAAACTGAATTTTTTCTGGTTTTCAAATTCCAATGGTAAAAATTTTCGGAGGGGTTGCAGAATTCTGAAGAAGGCCTGGTCCCCTAGCACCCCCTCTAGCTACGCCAATATAAACGCTTCGCTATATCGCCAGTCATTGGCACCTTTTCGCAAGATGTACCACATCCGGCCAAAGTCGGAAGTTTTTAATCGCGTCAACGGCCTGTAGTGAACTAGTACGTGGAAAAACACACATTTTGCGAATTGGACCTTTCACCTTTCACAAGCACCGCAATCAAACCCGTCAGACACATACGACTTTTCAGAAATAAAACAGAGTTATTCGGATAGTTTGATTCGATATAGATTCTCTGTAGCACTTTTTACTGTTGCTCATACGTGGAAATATTGGTTTTAGAATTTAGCTTCTATATGTTTTGTTGAAAATTAGCTTACTTCAACTTACTTTTAGTCTTTTCCCGTAGGGAACTACGAAACGTTCACGATCAACCACGGACAAACATAAGGCAGTTCTTTCGTTACTCGTTAAAGTCGTTCTTTCGTATAGGTTAAACGCTTCTGAACGCCGCAACGGTTAAATCGGTACCGGGTTATTTGTATTGGCAACTAACTCTGGTTCCTCGCAGCTATTCTCACTTTATACAACTTCCACGCACTATCTCAATAGCTCTACTACTAAAACCTAGCTCATGGCTAATAATTTCTTCTACAATCTTGCTCCTTCTTACTTTCAATGGTTACTTTCTTATGCTGTTTTGTTTACATTTGATTTTGACATGTCTCACATATCGTCACCCCTGTAGTCAGCCGCAGGGTTGCGCTTGCCCAATCGTGACTGCGCTGAATTGCCAGTGTCGCCAGAACACAAATGTTATGAACAGTGGGTAAATGCAGGCAACTGGCAACCCTATTCCTTTCAACTGCAACTGTCAGCAACTCACATATCGTGGGCCGTATTGAATACGGCCCAAAACAAACATTCTGCATTGTTGTTTTTTGTTTTGTTTGGTTCGTTGTGGTCCGTTCGAGCAGTTTTTTAGAAACTGCATTGGCAGAAGCATCTGATCGAAAGGATAAAAAGTGGCAGGAACAACATTTGAAAATACTTGCGATATGTTATGTAGTTATGTTGTGATGGATATGCTGGCCTGGAAAACATGGCCGCCTGCCGGCCCCCTGGGTAAATAGTCTCAATTGACAGATCCAACAGCTTGCATCACAAATATACCCTATTAAAACTGTTTCCAAAACCAGATGAACGAGGGTTTAAAATAAATATATCTAAACTAATTTTACGCGTGAATATTTATGCATACTGATTATCAGCGGATTCCAGCAGCACCTAGCCACAAACCTAGCTTTCCTTGCCACTGCATTTTTTGCAGTCTCTTCTATTAAATGATGATAAACATCTTAAGGTCACAGGTTTTTTGGCATGTAGTATAAGCCACGAGACATCAATACGAGAGATTTAGAATAGTAAAAGTCCCAGGTTGCTTCCTTGAGGTACTTCGGAATTGTTAGCAAAACTATTCAAGCGAGACGAACCCAGCTTGGTATTTAATTTGGGGTCTACCCGGTAAGATGTTAACCATTCAAGGAAGTATCCAAACAATAGTTTATAAATCTATTCTGTTTAACCTACATGTTATCTAATATTTTATAATATTATAAAATATTTCATGTTATTGTGTTGTAACTGAGCCCGCCCAATTAGCTTCGAGGTACGATGCTGGTTTAACAAGCCAGTCGTCGTATGTTCGAATCTCGGCTAGGCGGTGCTGCTAGATAGAGTCAGTAGGATTGTTGCACTAGCCCCGTAACAGTCCTGTACTCTAACAGCCGGCTGCGAAGTCTGTCGATAAAGAAGGGTAATGCCTAGAGACGGTTATGTTCAAGGCTTTGCTTTGTTGTATTGTAACTAACATGTAGAAGAGATAAAATTATTTCTGTGCAACAAACTTTTAGTTTTTTTTATGTCTGTGTACATTTGGAAACACGCCGAAGTTTACCCTATCCCAACCAAATATTACCTGATGCCAGCGGCTAACATTTTGATTACAACGCTTAAACCATCCTTGGTGAGTATACAGTTATAATCTTCTTCCATTGCTACTTTGTATTACATACAGTCATCGCATCATCGCCTACCAAAGTGCAGCCAGCGATGCAATCAGTCGAGGCCCCCGGTTTTTTTACCCGTAAAACCGGCCAGCTAGCTGTGTTGGTACACTGCATGTATCTGGATAATAATTGGATATTGTTTGGGTGTCATCACTGCATAGCCTATTTGTATGCACCAGCTTCCACAGACGTCTGACTCGACGACAACACGGACAAGACGGAATTAAGACAAGGTGCATTATTCATTTAGCACCGCTGAATCGGACCTACATACCTATACCGGTACCGACGACTCCCGTCGAGGTCCCATCTTCAGTTTGCCGATGCAATTTAGCTGGCTATTTTTCTTATGAAGCCCCAATGTTTGGTACCTACTGGCCGACGGTGGTGGAGGCATGTTTGATCGTCGCACCGCCCGCTGTAGTTGCCCGCCTCTGCTCCACCCCGGGTGGATCTCGACTGCAGCTTCATTATAGCAGTTGCAAAATCGTTTTAAAAGCGAAAACTGCAATGCCATCAACGAGCCGGACGATTGCATCGCGACTGGCGTAAAAATGCACTTTGAGTTTTGTGGAAAGTTCAAGAGTTGAAAGAAAGTTGATTACGTAAATTCTCGAGAGGCAGCGATTCGAGGAGGTTTTGTGCGGACAGGTTTGATTGTAGCTGGTAAGGATGCGCGCTTCCGGTTTTGAATTACTGGTATCAAGGAACAGGTTGAATTAGATGGCATTGGGGAATGGTGTAAAAGGAATATTTTCACAAGAGATTTAAAAAAATGCCAGCTTTAATAAATAAATAAAACCATCAATTTGCAAAACGGTGGTATTACGTTATTTATTAATATATATTTATTATAAACTCTATTGACTATTTCCAATTTGACCTGCCATGCTCAAAAGTTGTGAGTTTAGGCCACAAAAAGTAAAAAATGGCTTATTTATCCACAACGCTACTGTTAGCCAGGCACAATCCAAATTTTCTTATCCAACGGAAGTGCTCTTAGAAAAAGTGGGCGGCTACTTAGAAGGTAATATGTAAATCTTGCATTTACTCAGCTTTTTTCTGACTTTCGTTTCCTTTATTAAGTATCATCGCCATCAGGAATACTTCAAGATCGGCATTGAGTGATTAGTCGTGTCAGTTACCTTTTTGCACTCATATTTATCCGATCCGCAAGAGTTGCGGTCCGCCTGCGGCCATAAGCTTTCTGTCTCTCTCTCTCTTTCTTCAGGTCGTGGCACGCGACCATAATCATGTTTGGTTTGCTTTGGTGTTATGCAGCGCCGCGCTTTTCAGCTGACCGCCAATGCCGCTGTCGGTCTCGAAAACGGATTGGAGAAAAAGTCGAGCAACTCGCTTGTGCGAAAGTTGCGTAACTTTAAATACCGCGTGAAAAATTTTATTCCACTCAAAACAATGATTACATTGCGGAAAGTGTGCTTAGTTTTTCAATCAAATTTTAAATTCGATCTGGTCAAACTTTCAAATTCTTGGCAACTGATATTTCTTCTAGTTTTCTATTACTATTACTGAGATTACTGATGATCAATGTGTGGGAAACTTTGCTAAGCTCGGAGCCCGACAACGTCACAATAAATTGACATTCATCACGCGACGCTGACACGAATTTAACCTTCAAAGTCATTTGATGTGAATCCGAGGAACTTGTACAAATTAGTTTTCATGCATGTTCAAGCTGAAATGCAATGTCGGAGGCTTGTGACAACCACATAACGAAACCAGCGCGCATATCCCTACCAACGTCGCTAGGCTGTTTCGGATGGTTCTGATTAGCTTGCACTATGGGGCAAAGTCCGTAACTGTCCTGGCCTTCCTAGACGAAGAAGCGTCACTAACTTTGACGGAAACGAGCTTGGTGGATCGCTTGGGTGCAGCCGGAATCCATGAAAAGCTGACATTAATGAGAACGGCCGACATTGCTAGAGTGGAAAAGGATTCTACACGGGAAACCTGTAGGTGTCAGAGAGGACAATAATATGTTGTTAAAGACAGTCAGAACCATCGACAGGTTGATGCTGCCTAAACAAACGTTAAACGCAGGGAATCTTGCACTGCAATTCTAGTACAAGCAAGGCAGGCCGACCTTGCGTCGTACATACATAATGAAATATCCAACGACGATTTTCACTAGCTTACCCGAAACTTACCCTGCGCTGGAATAATCGGTCATTATCATTCCACTAGAATTCGCCGAGGACAAAAGACACTGGAAAATATCCGTGAGAACACTTGGCAAACCATGTCCATATTAGTAGCAGTGTCATTTCCAAGTAACATGGCTGACGGAAGATCGTCGTCTTTTCGATGAGCATTCATATATTTCCAGAACGACTTAGGGTTACATTTCAATCTGCGCTGGATTTTGTTTAAGTATTTACGGAAGCAGTGACGACTGAACTTTTTGTAACGCCTGTTGAGCACCAGATAGTGGTTTCGCAGCGATTGTGTCTTGCACCTTGAGTACCTCATTAAAGCAGCTTTTTTTAGAACTTAAGGCGACGCAGCGTAGCTTTTATTCAAGGTAGATACGGTTTTGTGCGTATTTTTAGGCACGTGGTGGTCAATAATGTAATTCAAAATATGTGCAAAGGTCAAAACTGCAGCGTTAACATCATTAGCATCCAGGGATGCATCCCAGTCGATACACATTAAAGTCGAGCCACAAAGCGTAGCAATTACGACGATAGACTGTGATATTACCTCTAGGTACAAAGTGCGAATCCCGAGACAGTTGAATTGCGCAACCCACCTTTTCACCAAACTGCGTCGCCGTTTGATTTGAATTGGTTCCAGGTAGTCCACTCCAATCTGCGTCTATGTTTGCCGACGACCTGAAGTTCTACCATGTAATAGCTTCGAGAGTTGATTACTGTGCCTTACAATCTGACATTGACTGGTTACTAAATTGGTGCACTCTGAACGAAATGGAGGTGAATGTGCAGAAATGTAATGTCATCTCATTCTGCAGAAATAGACAGATCACTTCGTTCGACTATAAGATGAAAACAGCCAGTATCACCCGGGTCGGTACCGTAAAAGATTTGGGCATTCTTCTGGAAAGCAAACTTTGTTTTGCGCAGCACATCGCAGTTACTACTGCTAAAGCTTATTCTGTACTAGGCTTTATCCAACGGAATACATAGCAGTTCCAGGATGTCTACTGCCTAAGAGTACGGGGTGCTTGTATGGGCGCCCTACCATGCAGTTCAAATGAACCGGATCGAACGAATCCAGCGTAATTTCATCCGGTACGCTCATCGAATGCTGCCTTGGAATGACTCAGTCCGTTTGGCTCCCTACGAGCACCGTTGCGCCCTAATACGTCTGCCCACTTTGGCAAATAGGAGGAGTATGTTGCAACGACTATTTGTCTTCGACCTCCTGCAAAACAATGTCGATAGCCCGGAGATGTTAGGACAGCTTCGACTCAACGTCCCGTCAAGGCGTACCCGACGAGCGGACTTCTTTAGACTTTCAATGCACCGTACTTTGTTTGCCAGGAATAATCCTATTGATGTGTGTTGTCGTGAGTTTAATGTTGTATCTGACTGTTTTGACTATAATGTGACAAGAACTGCTTTTAAACTTAGAAATAGTATATATTAGAACTGTCTGTCCGATACCTCCGAAGACCAGTATTAATAAATTAAATTGAACTTCGGTAGAGCTGAAAGAGAAGCCACCCCCATCATTGACCGTTGTACAAGGGGCAAAAACGAGCTCGTATTCCCAATAAATAAAGCCAATAAAGCTGCTAGTTTTTTTTATTATTTGAGGAAATAACTTTTAGGGTAACAAATATATCCGACTTAATAAACTGATTATAATATAAATTTATAATAACGGCTTGTATCGACTCTTTGTTTACGTGATATGCAACTCTTTCTGTCTGACGGTTTCCCTTACCTTTGACTTACTGGTAACAAAGTGGGCACTTATCACTCTTATCCGCTAGCTGCTAGGGACAATGTTGCGAATCGAGCGAGAAGTCAACCATGTTTACTCACACGCGAAAGAGTATGAGAAACGTAGCATTCAATGCTTACGCCGCACACGCCGTGTGCAGACATTCTACTACCCACACACTCGCGCACGCACATCCTCACATCGTCTTCCTGCATAGCTTAGTCCCAAGTCAAAAAACTCGCCGGGAATCAGCTGCCCGTGAGGCTGGTGGTGCAATGGAACACAAATTTTCCATTAGTTTTTCTTCTTCATCAGCATCTTTGCCCTCGATTCTATTCATGGGCGGGATTACGAGCCGTCGCGGATAATTGGTATCAGCAGATCGAGCTGTAACGACGAACGACGAGCGATGACTGTAGCTGTTAGCTAAACACACACTCGCAAGAATTCGTTGCAGTGCATGAAGAAATAACAGCGGGAGTTTTAAAGGAATGCTTATGCCGGCGTGTTCGTTCGAATAAGTACGCATGTGTGAGAAAATTAGACCATGGGCTTCGCAACACTGTTAGGGATAAGTAGTTTGGCTCAATAGGATAAGGTGCGCTGTCGTGAACTCGCCAACAGGTTTTAACCCGGAGGGTCATTCACCAAAGCCACAAGTTTAGAATCTTACAAGATGCCTATTCCTATGTAAAAAATACAAGGAATCGATTAGTGATAGTTCCATCACAGACTAACAGACGCAACTTACTTACTTACTTATGTGTCCATGTCCGCCGGTCCGGCAGAACAAAGGGATGAAATCAGAGATCTCCAGTGCTGACGGTTACCCGCCATGGCTTTTACCTGTCACCAGGACAGGTTCTCGTCTACAGCCCGGATGTCGTTGGCTAGGCTGCGTCGCCATGAGCCTCTGGGTCTGCCTCTTCTACGCTGTCCTTGTGGATTCCAGTCGAGTGCTTCTCTGCCAACCTCGTTCGCTCCTTTCCTCAAGGTGTGTCCGATCCACTTCCACCTACGTTCACGAATTTCTGTGGCTATCGACCGTTGATAACACCGACGATGGAGTTCCTCATTGGATATCCAGTTATCAGGCCACCTGGCATGAATGATGTATCGCAGGCACCGGTTAATGAATACCTGCAGTTTTTGCGTTGTCTCCGCTGAGACGCACCACGTTTCGCAGGCATACTGCAGTACGGATTTAACGTTTGAAATAAAGATTCGGATTTTCGAACGTAGAGTGATCTGGTTTGAGCGCCTAATGTTTCGCAGACCTGCAAAGGCAGCCCTGGTCTTCCTGATCCGTGTGGCTATATCAGTCTTGGTACCACCATCGGGCGTTGTCTGGCTACCAAGATATTGAAAGGCGTCTACCTGCTCAACTTGTTGTCCCGCTACTGTGAAGTTGGTGGAATTGTCAGTGTTCACTACCATAGACTTAGTTTTCGCTATATTGACTTAGGGACCTGCTGCCTGGGAGTCCTCGGAGAGGTCATCTTTCTTGCTCTGCATATCGTTTCGGCGTTTTGCGAGCAAGACAATGTCGTCGGCTAGGTCGAGGTCATTTAGCTGCTCCATCGTTAGAGGATTCCAAGGCAGTCCTCGATTTGTTCTACTGTTAATTGCTCTAACTAATATCGCATCCATAACGATGAGAAACAGATGGTGATAAAATGCAGCCCTGTCTCACGCCAGCAGTTACCCTTATGGGGTCGTACAAGACGCCGTCGTGCAAGACCTTGCACGAGAACGCCTCGTACTGAGCCTCGATGAGATGGACTAGCTTATCTGGAACTCCTCTACGCCTAAGTGCACCCAGATGTTTTCGTGATTGAGTCGGTCGAACGCCTTTTCGAAGTCAACGAACACCAACAGAAGAGAGTCCTGGAATTCGTTGATCTGCTCCAATATAATGCGGAGCGTTGTGATATGGTCTACACATGATCGGCCAGCACGGAATCCAGCTTGCTGCCGCCGGAGAGTAGCGTCGATCTTCTCCTGGATCCGGTTGAGGATTACCTTACAGAGTACTTTGAGAGTAATTCAGAGCAACGTGGTGCCAAGCCAGTTACCGCATTCAATTAGGCCTCCTTTCTTAGGGACTTACTTTGACCAATATGCCCTGCATCCAGTCCACCGGAAAAGTTGCGGTTTCCCATATATTGCTGAAAAGCTGATGCATCATCTGGGCTGACAAAGATGGGTAAGCTTTGAGCATTTCGGCTGAAATACAGTCTATCCCTGGCGCTCTTTTGGATTTCATACTCTTGATGGCTGCTACAATTTCATCCAGCGTAACACTTGGAACAAATTTTCTAACAAAACATCGTTTCAATGACACCCCTAAAACGTGGAAAAAACACTAGCAACACCTGATGATGTCTTCGCGCTACGCAGAGTACGTTGCTATAAACTTAGCAATGCTATAAATTTACTTGTATATTTTCTGACAACAGCGCCAGCACAGGCGAGCGGCGGCGTTTAAGTCTGGACTTAAGCGTAAATTTGAACTGATCGTTTTTATTGACGATGGAATGAGGCTTCAGTGTTACGTTTGTTAGTCTGTGGTTCCATCTTGTGCAGACCTTGGGAAGGTGTCCATTTTGCCCTATTATCCACAAAAGTCATGGTAAAAGCTAATTAAACAGTATAAAAACTTATTTGCCGCCCGTGAAGTGAGCTCAAATAGCTTCCAAATATTCTCAAAATATCGGAACAATCAAAGCCCATCCATACCATACTGTGCGAAATGCAAGAATAGTCGATTTTGGCCAACTCACCCCTAAATACATAGTAAAACCTAATTAAAGCGAATAAAACTAACTCCAAGGCCGCGAAATAAACTCGAATAGTACTAGGTATTACTATAGTAATAGTGCAAAACACCGTAGAGTTGAATGTCATCGATTTCATACCATAATGAATTCATAAACGGTTTATTTTGTCTAATTCGTAGGAACACGTACGTATTGTTCGGTGAATTGCCACATTGACATGAAATCTGTCATAATAAAATAAAATAAATGAGGTAAAATAACCCGTCGGTTAGTTACACGCCTTTATTAGTGCCGCAAAGGAGCTATCTTATCAAATGATTTCCAAAGGAAAGTCGCAATTACAGTGATGTTGTGACGGAAGCATTTAGAAATGCACCTTGTAATCGGTTGCAACATTAAACTCACCAATGAAACTTCTGTTCCGAAGGGCCACTTTGGAACATGCTTGTTCGCCTGGAGCAATCATAGGAATTAATTAACATTGCAATAATTGGCCACTTAGAGCTACTAAAAATGCTTTAAAATCTCTTCCAAATGTTGTCCCAACAACCGTGCTACTCCTCAGCTGGTTCGACATGTCCAGCGGCACGCAACACCTGTGTGTCCTGGCAGGAGCCGCCGTGTGTGCGTGTCGTTATAAGTAGGTATTTTGAAAATATTACATCTTCCAAACGAACGAAAGAAAAAAATCGTAAAGATGCTCTCGGAGAAAGTTGCCGGCCTCCGCACCCGGCGTTGTTGGTCTCTGTTACTGGTTCCTCCAGCAGAGGTAAACATCGTTTGGAATTTCGATTTCGTAAAGGCCGTTCGCAGGGCTCTGGTTATGGGAAGCAATGAAAACGAAAGACTTCGATGACAGGCATGCAGAGATTACGACGCGCGGCTGGTATGCGACATATGGTACTGTTTACCAGCATCTTGTTCGCAAAGTGGAAGCTCAACAGGACAAGTGATGTAAGACGGTCTGACTGCACCTCCTTTGGGGAAGATTTCCAAAACTGAAATTTAGCAATCGATGACTATTTCTCTGTGGGCAATTTTTTCCCCAGCACCGTTGTTATTATGAAAGGTTCCGGTAAATTGACCCGTCACGTACCTCCGACGTGATCTTCGCTGAAGCAAATCGTCAATTGTTCTCGGTTTTTACTCCTCCAACTGGACATGGTGTTGCCTTCTGCCTTTAAACTATTTACCCATATATTTTGTGCATTATTTTTGCTACGCTTAGAAATAGTGTAACATGCATTGCATAGATCAATACACTACCATCGTTATTTTCGATGATACAGAAGCGAGACGATTTCGTTCCACACGAGCTACATTCTGTTGATTCCACTGAAAAGGCCTAAGCCATTTCTTTAATAGAGATCATGTAACGCTCATTACTACAAGCCTGTGAGGCCACACAGACTGCCGGCTGCGTTTGAACGCTTTGCAGTTCGAACATTGGGGACTATCGCAGAATAATAACGCCAATAAATTCACCCTGCTGGGTACATCATGGGCGCAAGAAAAATGGCATCGCCAATTTCGCACTGTGAAAATAATCGAGAAATTATAAGCCATAAGCCATGTGGATAGTTTTGCCATTGGAATCGAAGCGGAACGTGGCTTTCCAATAATAAAACTATTATTACCAACGCTGAATGGATGAAAATAAAGTTCAGAGGGCAAAGATGGAGAATGACTTAAAATATTTTTGGCACTGTTTGCTCTAAATGATTCGTTAAACCTTTTAAAAATTAAACCTATTAATTGATCGTTCGGACTCATATAGCCGAGACTTGATGGAACGTAATAAATTAAAACTAAAGGAAACTATCGCTCCAATATTGGCCGTCAGTTAATTTTCTTTTCTTTTGCTAATCAATTAAATTGTACCTATAGGGAAGGTACCCTAGCCGTCAAGTGTGAAAAAAGAGTGGTGCCTGTTGGCTGATCCGCCGACAGTCGAGTTTAGTCGTTTGTTGGCTATTCAGGTGAGCTCAGTAACAATAAATGGCCTAATGGGATAACTAATTGCTAACTGTATAAGGTTTATGATCGCGCGGCAGAGATGATTCAGCAGTGCAAACGAAATATGGAAGTAGATCGCGATGAGATATTAGCAATTTGCCTCGACAGATTCATATGTTTATGCCTGGTAATCCCGATGAAAACATGGTTAATTATAAAAGATTTTGCATTATATGATAAATTTTCCATGGAAGGTAATTATATTAGCTTACTCGCAAAAAAATCTACACCCTTGCGAGCGGCCTTTCGGCAGTTAACCGGAACATTCGCCATGGCTGACGAAATCATGCGTGTAGGCATGTTTTTGAGTTCTTTCATGGTTTTATTTATCAAGTTCTCCGCAGTTTTCGCGACAAAATTGTTAGAGTAGACCTTACGCTTCAGGTTTGCCCAGAAATTCTCGATGGGAAGCAGCTGGGATCGACGAACTCGATATTCAGCCGCTCCATTTCCTCCAACGATCGCTTCGAGTAGTGGGCCGACTCCAGATCCGGCCAGAACACCGCGTCGTCGCCCTTAAGGTATTTCATGATAAACGACGCAACTTCCGGCAGGCACTTTCCCCATTCACGGCCAATCCGGATCGAAAGAAGAGCGGCTTTGATATCCCCTTCTCGTTGATTGTCAGCCACAGCAGCACCTTCTTGGGGAACTTGGTGTGTGAAAGGAACTTCATCTCGGAGCTCATTTCCTCCGTGGAGGAAGTAAAATACGAAGTGCCGGTTGCACCGACCTCCCGCCGAAACGCACGCAATGATGTAGTCACTTTTCCCTCGGTCTTCCTCTACAGCATCTTTTGGAGCTTCTTTTCGCTCAGGGTCATCAGCCGTCCGGAACCAAGCTTTCTTTCGATGCTCTGATTATTGTCCAATATTATGTCAAGATTTTGTTCAGGGCCGGTGCTTCCCTTAAACAAAACAAGCAGCTGCTTGGAGCGCCACTTCGAGGAGACGCCATTTCGCCTACATTAAAAAACTGTAGCATTAAGTAAATAAGTGGGTAATATAAAACTTTTTTCCTTCTCCTTTAGAAGCATTAGGCCGGAATGGCAAGTGGTGTATCTAGAGTTACTCTCCGCTGTATTGGGTCCTGGGTTATTTGCAGCCAATTCGTTGAGCATCTCGACACAAGCAAATCGGCTTCAACCTGGTCGAGCCATCTAATAAGTTGGGTCTCTCTGTTCCTAAAGGCCCTCATACACGTACGAACATGTTGGCCGAAAATGTTGGTGAATTCATGTTTGTTCAACACTCTCGCCTGTGTATGAGCGCCATGATCCAAGCTAGTAAAAGAAGATGTTGGGCTCGTTGCTCGACCTGAGTGACCCGCCAACATTTTATTCGTTTCCAACCCAACATATGCGTACGTGTATGGGGCAGGCCGATGGAGGTTTATAAGAAAACAGATCCACTGCACGGTCATCCGGTATTCTGGCGACGTGACCGAGACCGACCCATCGTACTTTCCCAACTTTCGACAAGTGTACTTTGCGCTCCACCTCCTCCTGATGAAAATCTATTCGCAACAAAACACAACAATCAAAACACTCAGACAAACGTGGTGCAAATCGATAATCGTGGTGCCGATTTGATGATATTAAATTATTTAGAAATTTTACGGGAGAGATTTTCGAATCTCTTCGCAATCTGCATTCAGCAGATTTATCTTCGATGAAGTAGCAAGATATGAGGACGAAGTCTCTGAACTAACAGGAAATAGAAGCCGAACTTTTTCGTTTTTGAAGGTTTATCATTCTAATAATGGGTTTCAAGAAACCGACAATTATTCTAAAGAAAAGGCGGTTCACTGTGACCTGTGTTGCGAAGCACTTGTGTGGGCTAATTTTCTCACACACGCGTACTCGTTCTAATGAACACACCGGCATAAGCATTCCTTTCGGACTCCTGCTCTTGTTTATTCATGCACTGCAACGACTTTTGCGAGTATGTATTTAGCTAACAGCCACGGTCGTCGCTCTCGCACGTCACTGCAGCCTGAGGAACTGATACCGGTCATTTGCGAGGACTTGCACTCCCACCCGCGAGTAGAATCGATGGCGTAAGATGAAGAAAAAACAAAACGTAATGCAAAATCTGTATCGCAGTGTGCCGCTAGGCCTCACGGGCAGCTGGCTGCTCACAAGTTGTTTGCCTAGTGAGTCGTTATGCAGAAAGACGTTATGAGACTGTGCGTTTTCGAGTGTGTAGGTAGTAAAATGTCTGCAATCAGCATGCTGGCTGTTTTTCATTTATTCATAGGGGGCGCCATTTTGAGAATTTGCGCGGAGCGACAAATTGGCAAGCGTCGGCCCTGATGTTGTCGATGCCGGAACGGGCGTTTCCGGCGTCCACACAGTGCCATACGATGTTCGTCTTCGACGCGGCGGGGTACCGTTCATTGGTCGCGTACACTTCTGAACGGAGTAGCTTCAATGTTTTGCCATCACGATTAGAGTTCGACTGATTGAGCTGTAGAATTTTTTTTGCAAGTAAACTAATATAATTACCTTCCATGGGAAATTTATCAAACTCAATCAGCTGTCTTAGTTTTGTTTTAACACCATCTGAAAAAAGTCCATTTTTTAATGCATACGGTATATTAAATTTTTCGAAGAAAAACATGTCGTACGACACCTTAAATCATTCTAGAATTCCAAAACTAGATCAACTAGAATCTTATATTCTTTACGAAGAAATCGAAGATTCTTTACATACGAAGATTAGGCCTAGACTAATTTGACGTCTGTGTTGAGATATATTATAGATTTACTTATTTATTTACTTACTTTACTTTGGTTTGTTTCGACCACGTTAAACGAATGGGCGGGCGAAACGAACCAAAATCTCTCGAAACGAGAATCGCAATGTAACCCCTGGGTCGAATTTAGGAGTCGTCTCAACGCTAATCTGTCTTGGGCTGCCCCTAACACAACAGGCACAGGGTCTGCCTCAAAGTCGACTGTCTCTGTCGGGCTCTCTGCTGAATATTATGTTCGCTGGTCTCTCATCCGGCATCCATGCTATGTCACCAACCCACTGCAGCTTGCCATGTTTTATTCACTTCATAATATCCGCATCTTTGTATACTTGGGATATTTCGTGATTATTGCGCCTGTGCTACACTCCTTCGTCTAATATACCGCCAAGAATTGATCGCAGGATGTTAGGCTCAAAAACGCCAAGAACTCGCCGGTCGCTCTCCTTCAGCGTTCATGTTTCATGGCCGTAGAGTACCACCGGGAGAATTAGCATCTTACAGAGCGCGAGTTTCGTACGGAGCTGCTGGTTATGGGACCTCAGCTGGCTATGTAGTCCGTAGAAGACCCTGTTGGCGGCCACTATCCATCTTTTTACTTCACGGCTTAAATCGTTGTCACGTGTCACTAACGTACCAAGGTAGACAAATTCGTCGACCGTTTCAAAAATATCGCCATCTATCACCACCGCAGTTTCAACACCCGAAGGGCTACCAGCCACCATATACCTCGTTTTAGCTGAGTTTATGACAAGCTCTATCCTCGCAGCTTCCTCCTTAAGATGCGTGTACGCCTCTCCCACAGCTCTGCGGTTAACACCGATGATATTGATGTCATCCGCGAGCCCTACGAGCATGTGAGAATTCGTGATGTTGGTACCGCTTCTCCGCCCTTCGAATAGCGCCTTCCAATGCAATGTTGAATTGCAAATTCTATAGCCCGTGACCTCGATTCAAACCATCTAACGTCACAAACGCGTCCGATGTCTTCCCCGCTATTCTGGCGCTTGATTTTGATCCAGCAAGGGTAGCACGTGTCAGCCTAGTCAGTTTTGTTGGAAAACCACGTTCAAGCATGTTAACTGAATCGTACGTCGCTTTGAAGTCTATAAATAAATGGTAATTTTGATAGTTGAATTCTCTCAATTTATCGAGGATTTGACGCAAGGTGAACATTTGGTCTTTCGTGGAGCGTCCCTCTCAAAAACCGCAGTGGTATTCGCCAATATAGGTTTTCTGCAACGGCCTCAATCTATGAAACAGCATGCGGTAGAGAATTTTGTATGCAGAATTGACGAAAGTAGTGCCTCGATAATAGCTGCGTTCGATTCGGTGGGCCTTTTTGTAAATAGGGCATATAAGACCTTCCAGCATGTCCGTAGGTAGTTCCTCATCAGTACATATCTTTAGTATAACTGTTCGGCGGGGATGCCGTCCTTTCCAGCTGCCTTGTCGTTCTTTAGCTTTTTAGCTGCTTTTTAACCTCCTCTAAAGTTCGTGGACCCACTGCTTGCATCATCTTTAATCGTTATCCCGTTTCTGTTGACAGCTTCATCTTGTTCACCATTCAGTAGTACATCGGATTGTTGTTTGCAACTCCTGACGACGAGACCTCCGATCTTTCGGCAATCAGGTTTTCCTCCTTGTCGTTGCGCATAACAGGAGTTAGCACAATCCGATTACTGATTCCGTTGACCGTTTCATATAAGCTTCTCATATCGTGCCTCTTGAAGCAATTCGCCGCCTCCGCAAGAACGCGATGCCAGTGCTAGCGTTTCTTTCGACGGTGAAGTCTGTTTTTCTGTGAGTGATAAGTAAACATTGACGGTTTCATAATTTTCATATATCGTATAATCGTATAAATCGTATAATAATGTGTGAAAATCATCTTGAATATCGCTAAACAAACTCGAAATCGTAACTGATTCACATACGATTTTCGTCACAGAATTGTATAGCATTATGGCACTAATCATGTTGAGTCGGATTTCATCGTATACAAATACATATGAATGTGAATTGTTTTCATATAATTTGCAGTATGTATATCGCCTCCAAAACAGTACGCATATGCTGGTTTCGTGCATCGAATGCGATTTTCTAGATATATGTATCGGTACATATATCATATTTGTTACTTTGATATACCGTCATCCGGGGATACTTGCAACACTTTTGAACTTTGACTTAGTATAACTCTCGAAGTATACCGTTTAGGTCCAAGTGTAAGTAGCCAAAACTTGTATAGTGGTGAGTACTTTTGATTTATGATTACGAGAAAAAATATAAGCTAAATGAATCTGAAGAATGATCCGAAAATAGGGGTGTTGCAAGTTACCCAGTAAACGGGGTTACTTGCAACACTTTTCTGATTTTGCGTTTCTTATGATTTTATATCTGGTTTCAAACCGCGAATGACTATTTTGAGATATTTTGAATGTATTTGTAGTAAAACAAGAGATACTGGAGGCGTTTTTTGTTTCCCAATTTCGTCTATCGCTTTTTTAAAGATATTCGGTGAAAATGCAGCATGTCGGCGAACTCCAAATTGCCGTTTCAAGGCACGTGAAATTTTTCACAATTTTAATTTTTCTGGAGATGGTGGTAGACGAAATAACATCGTACAGATGCAAACTTACTTTGTATATACTGTCTATTACGATAATTTTCATTTTTAGAAGTGCTGCTAGCCGCGCCATACTGGAAGTAACAACACGAATTCATCGTTTCTTCTCCAAGTTCAAAATATAAATAAAGCTCAAAGTTGCTATTTGTTAGCTAATATGATGCACTTATTGTGTACAGGAACCAAACAATAAAAAATAATTCCATGTCAATGAACTGACGCAACTTTGCACATCCATTTTTCCTACTATGAAAGTGGTATTACTTTCCAATCGTATAGAAACAAGAAAAACAATGATGTAATGGATTAAACTTAACGAAACAATAGGTAAACGTCCCTTCTTTAAAATGGCATTGGGTACAAATGGTTATGTTAACAAACAAATGCGTTAGAGCTGTCAAAAGTGCGATGCGCCAAAGTGTTGCAAGTAACCCCCGTGTTGCAAGTATCCCCGGATGACGGTACGTACGAAAATGTTTGCTGGGTTGTTGCTAAGTGTCAAAAAATGCCGCGAGCACCAACTCTGCGTACGATCTCACATAGTTGCAAGTAGCCGCAACCAGTACTACTGCTGATGATGTTATGACATATTCTAGCGTTACGGGACACCATGTCCACTACAAAGATCAGTTTCAATTTCACTAAATCCATTTGGTGAAACAGAAACTATATCACATTTTTAAAATGGTTGCTAATTGTGTTCCGGAATGTGGACTGGAATGTGTCTTATATATTTTGATGACATCGGTGTAAAACTAGCGGCATCCAGAGGGCAGTAGAACAGGCAGTTCGCTGATAAATAGCAAGAACAAAAGAGGTCCAAGATTACTCCCCTGGGGGACACCTCGTAAACACTTCAGAGCAAAAATTTCCGATCTGAACGCAAAGCGATCCATGTATCAATTAGGATCTGAACTAGGCGATTGAGAAACTATAGACTCCAAGTCTCTCTAGTTTGAAGACAGCATCTTGACTTGTCCACCGTTGTCCATTGTGCGAACTCACAATGATTCAAATTTGTCGCAAAAGATCGCTTAGCATAGAATTCATGTTGAGCAGTTGAAATGTAATTCTTACATGAGTAGAAAAGCGCCTGATCTCAAAAGCTTTTGAACAGTAGCATAAGGAGGTGGTGCCCTTGTAATTCCGAACGTCTTCTTGACACCTCCCTTGTGAAAAGGGAACTTAAATGAGTAATTCCACAGTTCAGGACTGGACGCTGGACCAAAAAGAAAGACTTGGAAGTTATACCAAAATCGCTTTGGATTCCTGCACAGAGATCGTTGGTACAGAAATCTGTTAAGTTTCTTCTAGTCGTTACTCGCATGGTTGAATTCTTGTTTTGTAAGGTTGAGAATGATTCCGGCAGTATCTTCGTAGAGCTCTAGTCCTCAGCCGTTTTAGTCAGCGTGAGTGATTGTTCGATCAAGAGCAATTTGGCGGCGGGTAGGCATCGAGTACAAATTCAAGTATCACGTTCAAGATAGTGCGCTGAAAATATTCGACGGTGTCGTCAATACATATAGCCAATGTTGCGAATCGAGCGAGAAGTCAACGATACCTACTCACACACTAGGGAGTACGAGATACATAGCATTCGTCGGTTTCACCGCTTATGCAGGCGTGAAAGAAACAGCCGCTTTTGCTGTGTGCAGACATTCTGCTACCCATACACACATCCGCACATCGTCTTTGTACATAGTTTATTCACGATTCGAATAACTCGTGGGCAAGCAGCTGCCCGTGAGGCTAGTTGAGCACTGGGATACAAATTTAGCAATACATTTTCTTTTCTTCTTTATCTTCGTCCTCGATTTTACTCACGGGCGGGAGTGCGAGCCCTTGCGAGTAATCATCAGCACATAGCAGTTAGTTTAGTGTCGCGTTAGCAAGTCAACGCGAGAGATAGCGGATCCGATCCCGTCATAATTAGCTCGTCGAATGTACGGTATACCATGACTCCCGAAAGGATCCTCAAAAATAATCGGCGTTGGGAGATTCAACAGAACGTCCAAAGCAGTATGATCTGCGTCAAAAGAAATCAAAGGCTCAATTGCTTGCGAATATGCTTATGAATGCTGCTAATATCATTACGACGATCCAGGAGTAAACAGATGATACCCACACTCACAACCAGGGATGGCACAATCACTTCGATTCAATTCACATTCATTTGATATATGGGACGTTTGAAGAACTAGTTATTATCTACAACTTTTCTGAATAAAGTTGGACTGTAGCTTTTATAACTACAAAAGGTATAACAAAATTTTATTCAGCAAAATTGTAGATAATAACTAATTCTACAAATGTCCCATATAAAACTTTGTCAAATTTTGTTTGGCTAACACGGTACTGGCAAATGAATATGAATTGAGTCAAAGTGATCGTGTCATCCCTGCTCACAACTCGACGATGCCTCAGCGATTCTAACCCATTGCCGCTCTACAACATCGGAAATTGGCGTTGAATCAATATACAGTGGACCCCCGTTCGTTTGAACGATGCCTCATGTAAAGCAAATCGTGTTTATGTGCATTATCTGCATAAGCAAATGATGTCATGTTGAGAATGACATTTGAACCATTTTTAATTTGCACGTCGTGCAAACCAGCGGGGTTCAGATTAAAAAGTGTTCAGATTAAAAACGGTGAAACGAATGGGGGTCCATGGGGGCTGTTCAAACGAGTTGAAACAGTAATCAGAATAGCCCCGCCACGAGTTCTGTACTATTCGAGGGGTTACGATCGGATCGATGGACAGCAAAGCCATTGCCGAACAGTTGCGTACTGTATAAACATCAAAAAATGTATCGATCCACACAATAACATCGTAGTCGCACTCGCTTGCCAGCCAGAAAGAATGGATCAACCTATGTCCGTAATTCTCGTACGTTTTGGTAGTAAAAGCGCATGGGGTGGTTATCTTCCACAGTGCTAGTTGCAGCAGCTCCATTGTTTAAAGTTGAAGTACCCACCAGAAAGCAGCACGAAAGAGCGGTAGGATCAGAGGCTCGACGACAAAGAACGGAACGGCTTTGATAGCAGGAACTGGTCGTAGGATCGAAGAAAGAGCGATGCTCGACTGTGCCGGATAGTCTGAGGGTATCCATCGTACTTTCTGATGTGCGTTCCGTTGATGGAGAAATAGAATCAGGAGCAAGGGTAAAGCAAGTGGTCGTCTATTTCCTGCTGCTGATCAAAAAGGCAATGATCAGGAAGTGAGATAGGTATCTTTCAACGGTCCGCAAACTAACAATACATATCAGCAGCGGATAAAAAAAAGGTTTATACTTGCTTTTCAAATCATTCCGGAACCGACCACTAGTGACATTTATTTCATTTATATTATTTTTTATTTTTTGTTCGTCGTTAAACAAAAGCGAAAAGTGCCCGTACGTTTGTACGTTATTCGAAGTTATATAGCTCTATTGTAATCAGTGAGTGATCATGTCAGTTTGACGTTAAATATGTTACTGATAAAAGTATTTTTTGCATTCTTTTATTTTCATATTCGTTCAATCGTCAATGTGGAATTCAAGGTAAGTGTACTTAAAATTAATGACGCTTTTTAGCAAAGGTTGGTTTTTATCATTTTCACTAAGAATGTTTAGAGTAGAGAAAATTAGCAAAATTGCAATAGGAAGTTTGATAAACAGTTAGTAAGCATTTCTTATTCTGGTTGCGTAAAGACTAATAGAGTCGAAAATAAGATCATTAATGGCACTTGACATTAACAAAGCAAAAACAAAAGCGGAGATTGGCAGAGGCGTATAAATCCCAAACAAAAGGCACTGCTTGGAAAGCTTCCCTGTCCTGCCGAAGGTTATTACACTCCGCCAAGTTATGAGGAATGAAGACGATTGCTGCAAAACAGTACGGTATTGTACAGTCAACATTTGTATTAAGTATGTATAAACATTATGAAAAGTTCCTACTTATCATTTCAAATGTACTGGTAAAATCAAGATTGTGTGCTCTCAAATCTCCACATCCCCAAACCTGTGAAGATGATCGTTTGCACATATTTTTCATAGAACAGTAAAGACACTCATATAGAAGCATGAAGAGCATGAGGAGCAGCAGCAATAAAAATTGACACAAATGCAATAATTCATGGTACACGCTACAGTTGTTATAGTAGTTTCTTTGCAGAATAACTAATGAGTATGCAAATTTTCACAGATTTAAATTACCGTTTTTACTGTCGATGTCATGTAACTCAATCAGCAGTTTTTTCCATCGACCTAGTTTCATTACCATAGATCGTACCCGATTCACCTGCAACACTCTGATATGAGTTTGAGTGCAAAAAGACATCAAACAATAAAACCTGATACAAACAGGATATCTGCACGCCAGGTGTAAATTTCTCCAATCGGCAGCGCTGTAAAATGCCTGCTATACCACTATTGATCATCTTTCCACCGATTTCGTGCGGTAGACATGAACGAACTTACATAATTAACGTCGGATCATCGGTGAAAGAGCGAATTGTTTGTCTATACATATATGACGTTAGTGGCCTAGCGCAAAGATGCAAAATAAAAATAACCCGAAGGTTTCGATTGGACGCTAGTGGCAAAATATCGTGGAATCGAAGAGCCAGTCAGTGTGAAGCTGAATACGTCTACCGTCGTCAACAAACGATAAATGCCTCACCGATGACGACCGACGCGACGGTAAGGGCATACTGGCAGTGCGTTCCCCAGCAGCGGCGTGACTGTGTGCACAGATCGTATTGTTAATGATGGAATCAATACAGTTTGTTTTAATCCTTAAAACCCACCAGGTAAAATTTTTTATTTTCTAAAACCAAACTGAACTAAATTAAATGATTCGAAGAAGAGTGACTCTACTTTCATGCTTTTCTATATGAATTCTCTCAGCTGGCCAGTCAGTGTGCAATCATAGTTATCGACACAGTCTTTGTGGTGCGTCACGAGTCAGAGAAATGTGTGAAAATGAGCGAACCCCGGTAGACAGCTGATGCGGATATTTACCTGTACCTGTACGGTTGTTGAAGATCATGCAGATGATGATAATGATGATGATGATGATGATGATTACGATAGTGATGAGTTTGACGGTGGTACATGTTTCAAACGCGATTAGCGCAATGGTTAGTGTCTGTTTTAAACAATTATTTAATCAGTCTCAAATTAAGATGCAGATTGTGGAGAATGGTGACACCTAGTATAGATGCCAGCTTTGGTGTGAAATGGTAAATACGAATTGACAATCAATGGACAGCTTCGGAATGCCAATCATGAACATAAAATAAACAAATGCCTATGATATGTGACGCAATTTAGATGTGCAAGCGAAGACTGCCTTCAGATCAATAGAGTGTTTAGTATTGTGTTGCGATCGTGTTGCTCGTCATACAGATTTTGTAATTATTTTTGTAATAGCTTCGGAAAAACGGTCACCAAGAATAGTATTTACCAACGTTACACAATTAGCGGTTAATGACGTAGCACAGGTAGACTAATTTCATCTCATTGCTTATCAAGTTCTGCCAGGTTCCTACCTAGTCGCACAACTAAATGTATAATTATGCGCAAAAATATAGTTCAAGCTGACATTTGCACTTTGCATTTTATGATTGAAGAGAAGCGAAAAAAACTGCACTATTTCTTCTGCAAAGCGCTCGCGATGAGCAGTATGTAGTACCTATAAACCAAGGTAAATTGAATGCCGATGTCGATCGCGAAGTCACAATTTTCATTGAATCGTGACTGCGTCTAATTTGATTTCAACATTAAATGTTTCGGAGACTTCGAGACATGAGATGTGTAAATTTGTAATCATATTTTTAGAACCATAATTGGAAACATTAAACGATTTTCTGAGTTAATTTCACTTATTTAATCGTTTGCATTAACCAACATTGGTAACATGTCAGTAGAAGGCGCCATCGTTCAAATATTACAGCACCTCCAGCAGTAATAGACTGCAACAAACCAGCTTCTCTGGTAACATCGTGAAATCGTCCATCAGCTACAAAATGTTGTGCAACAGCAGAAAACTCTTTTCCGGAGCGTGATACCATCCATCAACGTCAACGTTCCGCCTAATCTAGAAACCGTTCGGGACTCACTAGCCGATAATATTAGGGAGTTCCATTTTGATTGAGGCCTTATCACCAAAGATTCACAGAAGTTGGACGATGCTGCGAAAGTCGGACAGCATCTTCGTCGTATAGGAACCAACGAATGTTATCGGTACGTGAGCTACATATTGCTACATACAAGAAATTCAAATTCATCGTCCAAAATCCAAAATCCTGCAGTATTGTTCGGGACCAAGAAAACTAATGGTGATTCCAATAACACAGATCGCCAAAGCAGCTGCGGGTGAGGAACTCGACTTGCAACACAAATTTACCTGTAAAGTGACGTTCAACGTATTGAGACCGAACTTGACTTCGACAAGTTCAATCTTTGATCTCTATCAATGAAAAACTTTTCTTACCAGGTTGGTGGTATACCAGTTAAGACCAATTTCCTGCAGGAGGCGTACCCGAATATTTTTAGCATCATATTAGGATTGTACAACTAGAGTCGAGCTAAAAATGATTTTCAGATGATTTTCCCACCTGGTAGTTAATTTACCTATGCATCGACAATTGCAGGGGCGGACTGGCCCACCGGGAACCGGGCAAATGCGAATGTTCAATTGCTGGGGCCCCATGATTCATGAAATTATTTAAGTTGAGCTGTTGGGGTCCAAGCTCCGAAAACCAGCTTCAATGAGTATTTAAAAGTAGAATTAGTATTTCATCCGCAGTTATTTGACTACTTATAAATATTGAACTGTCGGCTCAAGCTCCATACTCAGTTTACTTCAGTGGCGACGGTCCGTTATCGATCCTGCGCCGAATGAATTATGGTCCTCCAGTACTCAATCATGGGCTACCTTTCTTCAAACCCCTCGAACACCAGCTGAACGTGCATCATCCTCGATAGCGCACATCTATCAGTGCGATGTTTACTCCGAAGCCTACGGCCTCTTCTTGATTCTCTGCTTAAAATAATTTTGGATACTCTTTCGTCGGGCATTCTAGACACGTGACCAGCCCATCGCAGACTGCCACACTGTACTACCTTCATTATAAGAGCATATTTGCATTCTTAATATAGTTCGTGGTTCATGCGTCTACGCTACACTCCATTTTGGATTTTGCCAAATTTTACGCTAAAGCTCCAAGCATTCGTCGATCAGCTTCTTTTAACGTCCATGATTCATATCCATAAAGGGCCACCGAGAGGATAAGTGTTCTCTAGAGCGTCAGCTTTATGCGAATTTGCAAGCTACGGGACTTCAGCTACAAAATGTAATGCCTGCGTAAAGGCCAATTCGCAGCTGCAATTAGTCGTTTTATTTTGCGACTTACATCGTTGTCTTCTCTCAGTTTCTCTTCGACACCAACGCCATTTGGATTTCTATGCCATGTACTTCGTTTTGGCGTTGTTAATGGTAAGTCCCAATTTCTCAATAAATGACCTAAAGGCTTCTTTCGCTGCTCTACTTTTGATTTCGGTGATATCGACGTCATTCGGAAAATCAAAAAGCACGTGAGGTCTCATCTGCTATTCTGAAACATAATTTTTACTCATCCAGCGTCATTCGAATCAACGTAACTAGTTCTGTAGGAAAACCATATCCTAGCGTTAACTGTCACTCATTTCGTTTGACTGAATCGTATGCCGCCTTGAAATCCATAAAAATATGATGAGTCTGCAAGTTGTACTCCCGGAACTCGTCAGTTACTAGACGCAGGGTAAATATCTGATCCATCTGACGCGACCCTCATGAAAACCAGCTTGATACTCACCGACGAAGAACTCAGCTAACGGGCTCAGCCTAAAACACAGGATAGGGAGAGCACATTATAGGCAAAATTGAGCAACGTAATGCCTCGATAGTTTTTACTCTCAAGCAGGGCTTCGACCGATCCTTTTTTTCTACCGCAGTCACACCAACGCGCATTCAAGTTCACACCGTCCGTTTAGAGGTGGAATACGAACGCTATGCATAACACAACTGTCAGTTTGCTCAGTCAAACGCCGATTGCACTCAGCAGTACGAACGCATTCTAAAGCTTTTGGACATTTTCGTTTCGATCAAGTTGCCTTTACCGTTTGGAAGTTGCCTTTACCGTGCATGGAAGAAGTCGGTCGGACTCCGTCCAATACAAACGAATATTTTGCTTGCGTCGGACCGGCGTCCGGGTGACAAACTATTACTGTGAGCAGCCGATTTGGAGACAAAAAGAGAAACGAAAAAATACGTCACCGTATGCTTCCAGTCAGTTTGCAGTTTACATTCTCAAAGCGCAAAGCAAAACGGGAGATAATAATAATAATAATAATAATAATAATAATAATAATAATAATAATAATAATAATAATAATAATAATAATAATAATAATAATAATAATAATAATAATAATAATAATAATAATAATAATAATAATAATAATAATAATAATAATAATAATAATAATAATAATAATGGAGTACAATCTAAGAAATCGAGATATCATGCGATCGCCCGAGGAGGTAGCCCCTACTGGAGCTGGTCCTGGAACGGGGGACAGAGCGAGCGGCCAGCGGCTGGAGGATGATCAGGTGCAAGAGCGACCTTCCAGTCAACGGGCTCAGCCCGTAAACCGAACGCGAAACAGACGAAGCAGCAACAGACACCACCAAGGCAATGCTGCACCTGCTAATGATGCTACGACTGACCGACGTCAGTCGCTCACTTTGGCAGGCCGCCCACGGCAACGGATCATGTGGACGAGAGAGATGAATATATATGTGATCCGCTGCTACTACGTTTGCACGAGGTTGGAGACGGATATGTCCGGCAGACCAATGATGCTGGACATGTTCAATGAACGGTTCCCTCGATTTGCTAACCAACTTGATCGGAACAAACTGTACAGTCGACGACGAACAATACTGTCGAATAACATGCTCACTACCACAGAGCTGGATACCATCAAGTTGGAAGTGCAAAGGGAGCTCGAGGGAACAGGGAATAGATCGAGTGATACGTCGAGGAGGAGTTCTGTTGGAATAGATGCAGCAAGACGCGAATCAGTTGCATCGGTAAACACACCAGTTGGGGAGTCACACGCCCCAGGACAAGACATGGGTCGACAACAACAACAGCTACGAGACGAACTAGCTTTCCAAATGGACGCAGCGGTTACACAATTTCGAGGTACAGATCCCCTATCTCGACACCGGATACCAAAGCTGCAGTATTCCTATCGGCTGACGAATGCAGTAAGCACTCTTAACGAGGGTATTTTGCCACGGTATTCTGAGGCCGCCGAGAACCTTGAGGAACTGCAGTGTATTGTTTATTCCGCAGCTGTAGCCGTTGTGAGGACTTTGGGTATGCGGACTTATCCCCAAGACATTGGTGAAAGTCGTGCACGTCCCAGTAAACAGAAACCAGCTTGGATGCGACGATTGCAATCAAGAATTGCATCTTTGCGGGTAAAAATCGGTCGATTAACACAGTATACAAGGGGAAACCGATCGAGAAGGCTGGTTCGTCAAGTAATGGAAATTGTTCAATCCGCAGAGCTCCAAAATCTCAGTGAACTAAACGTCACGGAGATCCTCGACACCCATGTACAGCGGTTAAGTGCTCTTGCAAAGCGGATGCGACGTTATGTTGAATGCTCGAAACGGAAAGAACAAAACCGAATGTTCAACACTAACGAAAGGGAGTTCTATAACCACATCAGAAAAGAGAAACCCAACTACAGCGAAGGACTTCCGGAGATTGGCCAAGTTACACAATTCTGGGCCAATTTATGGGAGAACCCCGCTCAACACAACAATGATGGGATGTGGTTGGTAGAAGAGGAGGAAAATAGTGATGAAATTGATAGCATGGCCGCTGTAGTAGGGGAAACAAGGGAGACTTGATCCCCATTTTGTTTTATGTATATTTCTCAAAAGTCTACTAGAAAAAAAACCTGGGTTTTCAATTTTTCGGCAGTTTACAATACAGGTTACTGCCTACAATTTATCTATTAGTGATACGTAGCGCTTAACAAAAGATATGAGATATTTTGGAAAGTACAGAAAATTGTACATATTCAAAATATGCGGGAGACTTGATCCCCCGTCTAGGCACAATTGATCCATTTGCAAATATATATTTTTAAAGCTCAACTTTCATTTGGAAGTTTTATTAAAATAGGCCTAGTTCATATAGTGTCATTATTTAGTGTACAACAGTTTAATTCAAAAGTATAAAAAGTATTTAGAAATCGTTAAGTGCATCGATCTGTAAAAGTATAGCTTTGGACATCTTTTATAATTTGGGACGAGAACTTTTTCGTTGGGTTTTAATTTTTGAAGCATTATATTTTTCCTGTTTAATAATCAGAGCGGCCTCCAGCTTCAATTTCGTTGGTGCATCTGTAAGGATGTGTATCTCCTCGTTTTCTTACTCTTCGCATATTTTTACGTGGTGATGCCTTTGGAAATGGTTTTATATTTACAGGTGTTTTGATAATTGTATTGTACTGTTGGGAAGAATAAATGCTTAATGCGAGAAATGTAGATTCAGGCAAACTGAAAATTCTTGATATTAGGCCAAAAATATAGACTTAGCGAAGGTGAGAGTCGAACTCACAGCTCCCAATCTCAGTTTGCCTGAATCTACATTTCTCGCATTAAGCATTTATTCTTCCCAACAGAAAAGTAAAAAGCCGACTGCTATACGTCGTTGAAAAGAAAGGAAAAAAAAAAAATTGTATTGTACGGAATCATCGATTTTGGTACCTGATTAAGAGAATTCTTCAAAGAAGATGAGTTGTTTTGTTCAGATGAATTCTTTGTCCGAGCAGTCTTTCTTCATCCTTGGAAAATGCACAGGTTGCTCCTCCGTAGTCCGGTTGGTGGATGAACTTTTCAGAAGCATTTTTTCGCTCTCTAACATATCGCTTAAATGTCATTACATTCAAATTGAACATTTTTGCGGTCGTTCTGACCGGATTTCCAAACTATTCGTGATTTTTACATAACGAATGTTTACGATATGGAGAATTGTTCATTTTATTATTTACGACATAATGGCCTCCAAGCTCTTCTTTTCCTAACAAAAGGATCAAGTGTCACTGAAATTATGTGGATCAAGTGTACCTGTCGTAGTAAGTTTTACTGAAAATTAATTTTGTAAAATATATACAAGTTTTATTGTAAAATGTATACAGCATCAATGAACAAACATGTTTAGCTAATATTTTGTTTGAAAAGTAATTCAAAAATTTCGAGGCAGTTTTCCGTAGCCAAAAAGTTGGACTTCACTAAAAAAAGAAGTATAGAGAATTATTCCATTGCAAATCTTATTATATTATATTTTCTTTGCAATGTAAAAATTTATTACATTTTTGTTTTGCAATTTTGTTAGTTGAATGAAATGTACAACTTTGTTTTTTTCTGCATAAAACAACATTGTATTTATTGAGAAACAATGAATGGATCAAGTGTCCCAAGGGATCAAGTCTACCTGGTCTCCCCTATTGAGCGCCCAGGATATTCGTGAGGCTACACGGTATACTAGGAATTGGGCCGCACCTGGACCAGACTTTGTCCACAATTTTTGGTATAAAAAGTTCTCTACAATTCACGGACGGTTAGCGGAATGCTTTAATATGGTCTTAAGAGACCCCCGAACACTCCCAGAATTCATCACTAAGGGGGTAACCTACCTTCTACCGAAGGACCGAAACACAGCTGATCCAGCCAAATATAGACCAATAACATGCTTGTCAAGTCTGTACAAAGTGCTATCGTCGGTAATTAGTAGTAAAGTGCAGGACCATTGTGATGCCAACGGAGTGATGACAGAAGAACAGAAAGGCTGCCGAAAAAACACACAAGGCTGCAAAGACCAAGTCATCATCGATGCAGTTATTGTTGGTCAGGCAAGCCAAAACAAACGAAACCTTGGTATGGCGTACATCGACTATAAAAAAGCATACGACTCCGTACCACACACGTATCTCATTAAGGTACTGGAATTGTATAAAATAGACGATGGCGTCATCAGGCTAATGAAGCACGCAATGAGAATGTGGAACACATCGCTGCACACTACCGATGGAGCAACAGTGTTACGGTCCAGAACTCTTAGCATAAGAAGGGTCAAGGTGACACCTTTAGTCCTCTATGGTTCTGCCTTGCGATGAACCCCCTTAGCAGAACACTTAACCGAACCAGTTATGGCTACAAGTTGAAGAGTGGGACAACGAGAACAAAAATTACCCACACCTTCTATATGGACGATTTGAAGCTGTTTGCGGAAACGAAGGATCAACTGCATCAATTGTTGCAAGTGGTTTCGACGTTCAGCAACGATATCCGCATGGAGTTGGGCATCGACAAATGTCGACTCGTCAATATTCACCGGGGTAAAGTTATGGACGCCGAAAGTTTCCGCGTCAACCCTAGAGAAGAGATTCGGAGTATGGTTGAAGGTGAATCGTACAAATACCTGGGATTCCTGCAACTAAAAGGTATTCACCACACGATGATCAAGAAAGAACTGCAGGAAAATTTCTTGCATCGTATCAACCGTATAATGAAGACTTTTCTCTCGGCCGGCAACAAGATCAAGGCTATAAACACGTTTGCCGTGCCGCTGTTGACATACAGCTTCGGGGTGGTCAAATGGACCAAAACGGATTTGGAAGCGATCGAACGAGCATTAAGAGTATCGCTGACAAAACACCGTTCGCACCACCCAAAATCGGCCACCGAAAGAATCACCTTACCACGAAGTGAAGGAGGAATAGGTGTGATTGATATCCAGGCACTTTGTGCCTCACAGATCCAACAGTTGCGGAGATATTTCGTAGAAAGCCAGAACCGTCATGAAATCTATCGCACTGTTTGCGAGGCAGACCACGGGTTCAGCGCTCTGCACCTGGCGCAGCATGACTATCAGCTGAACTGCGTTCTTAAAACCGACGAGGAAAAGATCGCAACGTGGAAGCAAAAAGAGCTGCATGGGACGCACCCCCATCAGTTAGAACAATCACACGTAGACAAAGCAGCATCAAATACGTGGTTGGTGCGAGGTGATCTCTTTTCGGAGACAGAAGGATTCATGGTAGCCATCCAGGACCGGGTTATTGCAACGAAGAACTACCGCAGGTACATATTGCACGAAAACATAGAGGATCGTTGCCGTAAGTGCAATGTAGTAGGGGAGTCGATTGAGCATGTTATTGCAGGCTGCCAAGCGTTAGCAGAAACAGCCTACCTCAATCGCCACAATACGGTTGCCAAGATTGTGCACCAACAACTTGCTTTGAAGCATAACTTGGTAAACTGCTACGTACCCTACTACAAATACCTGCCCCACCCAGTCCTGGAAAATAACTGTGTAAAGCTGTACTGGGATCGCGAGATCATAACGGATGTCCTCATACGTGCCAATCGCCCTGACATTGTGGTCTACAACAAAAGGATAAAGCGGGTCACCCTCATCGATATTGCTGTACCGCTAGACCACAATGTGCAATCAACTTTCTCGACCAAAATCACGAAATACCATGATTTGGCCGAGGAGTTACGGCAAATGTGGCACCTGGAGGAAGTACGAATAGTTCCAGTAGTAATCTCTGCTACTGGACTAGTTCCCTGTACGCTACTGCGCTCCTTAGAAGAGTTGGAGCTGCGCACCGAACTACAAGTAATCCAGAAAGCGGTGGTTTTGGCTACCTGCTACATTGTACGGAGGTTCCTGAACCACCATAACTGATCCAACCGAAGCAAACATTCAAACACCAAAAAAAATTAATAACTGATGAATGAGACCTCAGAGCCTAACCCCTTTGGCAAAACGGATAGCCCGGGGTAGGTGAAAGTTTCCAGCGTTACTGCTGAGAAGTGAAAAATTCTGATAATAATAATAATAATAATAATAATAATAATAATAATAATAATAATAATAATAATAATAATAATAATAATAATAATAATAATAATAATAATAATAATAATAATAATAATAATAATAATAATAATAATAATAATAATAATAATAATAATAATAATAATAATAATAATAATAATAATAATAATAATAATAATAATAATAATAATAATAATAATAATAATAATAATAATAATAATAATAATAATAATAATAATAATAATAATAATAATAATAATAATAATAATAATAATAATAATAATAATAATAATAATAATAATAATAATAATAATAATAATAATAATAATAATAATAATAATAATAATAATAATAATAATAATAATAATAATAATAATAATAATAATAATAATAATAATAATAATAATAATAATAATAATAATAATAATAATAATAATAATAATAATAATAATAATAATAATAATAATAATAATAATAATAATAATAATAATAATAATAATAATAATAATAATAATAATAATAATAATAATAATAATAACAGCAACAGACACCACCAAGGCAATGCTGCACCTGCTAATGTTGCTACGGCTGACCGACGTCAGTCGCTCACCTTGGCAGACCGCCAACGGCAGCGGATCATGTGGACGAGGGAGATGAACATGTATGTGATCCGCTGCTACTACGTTTGCACGAGGTTGGAGACGGATATGTCCGGCAGGCCTAGAATGCTGGACATGTTCAATGAGCGGTTCCCTCGATTTGCCAACCAGCTTGACCGGAATAAGCTGTACACCCGACGACGAGCAATATTGACAAACAACATGCTCACTACCGCCGAGTTAGACAGCATCAAGCTGGAAGTGCAAAGGGAACTAGGGAGTACAGGGAACAGATCGAGCGATGTGTCGAGTAGGAGTTCTGTTGGGCACGATGCAGCACGGCGGGAATCGACTGCACCCATAAACATGTCAGTGGAGGAACCATCATTGCATGCTCCAGAACTAACAATGGACCAACAACGACAACAATTACTTGACGAACTAGCTTTCGAAATGAACGCAGCGGTTACACAATTTCGGGGAACAGACCCCTTATCCCGACACCGGATACCAAAGCTGCAATATTCCTTCCGGCTAACGAATGCAGTAAGAATCCTTAACGAGGATGTTTTGCCACTGTATACTGAAACCGCTGAGAACCTTGAGGAACTGCAATGTATAGTGTATTCCGCAGCTGTAGCCGTTGTGAGAACTATGGGAGTACAGACCTTCCCCCCAGGTAATGGTGAGGCCCATGTACGCCCCCAAACACGAAAACCCGCATGGATGCTACGACTAGAATCTAGGATAGCATCGTTGAGGGTGAAGATAGGTCGGTTAACACAATACAAGAGGGGAAACCGATCAAGAAGGCTGGTTCGTCAGGTGAAAGAAATCGTAAAGCCCGCAGAGCTCCTAAATCTCAGTGAACTCAACATCACTGAGATCCTCGACACCCATGTACAAAGGTTAAGTGCTCTTGCTAAACGGATGCGACGTTATGTTGAATGTTCAAAGCGGAAACAACAAAACCGGATGTTCAACACTAACGAAAAGGAGTTCTATAACCACATCAGCAATAACAAAACCGATTACAGCGAGGGACTCCCAGAACTTGGCGAAATTACACAGTTTTGGGCCAATATATGGGAGAACCCCGCTCAACACAACAATAATGCGATGTGGTTGGTAGAAGAGGAAGAAGGCAGTGGTGAAATTGAACGCATGGCCCCCGTAGCAGTGACCGCCGAGGATATCCACGAGGCTACACGGTATACCAGGAATTGGGCCGCACCAGGACCAGATTTTGTGCACAATTTTTGGTATAAAAAGTTCTCTGCAATCCATGGGCGGATGGCGGAATGCTTCAACACGGTACTAAGAAACCCCCAGGAGCTGCCAGAATTCATCACTAAAGGGGTAACCTATCTTCTACCCAAAGATCGGAACACAACTAATCCCGCCAAGTACAGGCCAATAACATGTCTTTCAAGCCTGTACAAGGTGCTCTCGTCGGTAATCACCCAAAAGGTGCAGTACCATTGCGATGCAAATGGAGTGATGACTGAAGAACAAAAAGGATGCCGTAAAAACACACAAGGCTGTAAAGACCAAGTCATCATCGATGCAGTCATTGTGGGACAGGCAAGCCGAAATAGGCGAAACCTCAGTATGGCGTACATCGACTACAAGAAGGCATACGATTCAGTACCCCACTCGTACCTAATTAAGGTACTAGAATTGTATAAAATAGACGGTGGCATCATCAGGTTAATGAAGCACGCAATGGGAATGTGGAACACTTCACTCCACACTACCGACGGGATAGAGGTGTTACGATCCAGAACTCTCAGCATAAAAAGGGGGATTTTCCAAGGCGATACATTCAGTCCGCTATGGTTTTGCCTTGCGATGAACCCCCTCAGCAAAGCACTTAACCGAAGCAGCTATGGCTACCAATTGAAAAGTGGGACAACGAGTACAATAATTACCCACACCTTCTATATGGACGATCTGAAGCTGTTTGCGGAAACTATGGAGAAGCTGCGTCATCTGTTGCAGCTGGTGACAACGTTCAGCAACGATATTCGGATGGAGCTTGGCGTCGACAAATGTCGTCTCGTAAATATCCATCGGGGTAAAGTAATGGACGCTGAAAGTTTCCGCATCAACGAAAGGGAGGAAATTCGAAGTATGATTGAAGGTGAGTCGTACAAATACCTGGGATTCCTGCAACTGAAAGGTATTCACCACACGACTATCAGGAAAGAACTGCAGGAACGGTTCCTGTATCGTGTCAACCGTATTTTGAAATCACTCCTCTCTGCCGGCAACAAAGTAAAGGCGATAAACACGTTTGCCGTGCCTTTGTTGACATACAGCTTCGGGGTGGTTAAATGGACCAAAACGGATTTGGAAGCGATTGAACGTACCTTGCGAGTATCGCTAACCAAGCACCGTTCGCACCACCCAAGATCGGCAGTCGAAAGAATCACCTTACCACGCATGGAAGGAGGAAGAGGTGTCACTGACATCCAAGCGCTATGCGTATCCCAGATCGAGCAGTTGCGGAGATATTTCATAGATAGTCAGACTCGTCATGTTGTCTACCGCACTGTCTGTGAAGCAGACCACGGGTTCAGCGCCCTGCATCTGGCGCAGGAGCATTACCAGCTGAACTGCGACCTAAAAACCGTACCAGAAAAGGTCGAAACGTGGAAAGCAAAGGAACTACATGGGACGCACCCCCATCAATTAGAGCAAGCGCATATAGACAAAGTGGCATCGAATGCGTGGTTGGTGCGAGGTGATCTCTTTTCGGAGACAGAAGGCTTCATGGTAGCCATTCAGGATCGGGTTATTACGACGAAGAACTACCGCAGGTACATATTGCACGAAGATATAGAAGACCGTTGTCGAAAGTGCAATTCAGTAGGGGAAACGATCGAGCATGTGATTGCAGGCTGTCCAGCCTTAGCCGAAACGGCTTACCTAGGACGCCACAATGCAGTTGCCAAGATTGTGCACCAGCAACTCGCCTTGAAGCACAACTTGGTAAACTGTTACGTACCCTACTATAAGTACCTGCCTAGCCCGGTTCTGGAAAATAGCTGCATAAAGTTGTACTGGGATCGTGAGATTATTACGGACGTCCTTATACGTGCCAATCGTCCTGACGTTGTGATCTACGACAAAAGGAGGAAGTACGTTACCCTCATAGACATCGCTGTACCGCTGGATCGCAATGTCCAGTCAACATTCTCGGCCAAAATAACGAAATACCACGACTTGGCCGAGGAGTTAAAGCAGATGTGGCACCTTGAGGGCGTACGTATAGTTCCGGTGGTCATCTCAGCCACCGGAGTAGTGCCCTGTAGCCTACAACGTTCCCTGGAAGAGCTAGAGCTCCAAAAAAATTTGGACAATATCCAAAAAGCGGTGGTTCTTGAAACCTGTAATATTACGAGGAGGTTCCTGAATCACCACAATTAAACACAGCTGGAGCAGACGTAACAACAAAAAAAAAATATGAATGAGAACCACAGAGCCTAACCCCTCTTGGCATAAAGAAGCCCGAGGGTAGGTGAAAGTTTCCAGCATTTTTGCTGAGAAGTGCCAAAACTCTATAATAATAATAATAATAATAATAATAATAATAATAATAATAATAATAATAATAATAATGATAATAATAATAATAATAATAATAATAATAATAATAATAATAATAATAATAATAATAATAATAATAATAATAATAATAATAATAATAATAATAATAATAATAATAATAATAATAATAATAATAATAATAATAATAATAATAATAATAATAATAATAATAATAATAATAATAATAATAATAATAATAATAATAATAATAATAATAATAATAATAATAATAATAATAATAATAATAATAATAATAATAATAATAATAATAATAATAATAATAATAATAATAATAATAATAATAATAATAATAATAATAATAATAATAATAATAATAATAATAATAATAATAATAATAATAATAATAATAATAATAATAATAATAATAATAATAATAATAATAATAATAATAATAATAATAATAATAATAATAATAATAATAATAATAATAATAATAATAATAATAATAATAATAATAATAATAATAATAATAATAATAATAATAATAATAATAATAATAATAATAATAATAATAATAATAATAATAATAATAATAATAATAATAATAATAATAATAATAATAATAATAATAATAATAATAATAATAATAATAATAATAATAATAATAATAATAATAATAATAATAATAATAATAATAATAATAATAATAATAATAATAATAATAATAATAATAATAATAATAATAATAATAATAATAATAATAATAATAATAATAATAATAATAATAATTTATTTACATAATAACAATACAAATAACCATCTAATAGTTTTCAAAGTATGTATTACTATTCTACTAGTGAGAAAAATGCAATTTTGTTTCTTTCTTGAACCTATGAAATGATGTTTGTCTCTTTATTGCGTGAGGCAGGCTGTTCCACAGTCGTATAGCGCGATGTCTGAACGAGTCTCGCAAAATATTAGTTTCACACCTTGGAAGTAGCAAGTTCAGCGTTCTAGGAAGTGTTGTTGTGGTAAAATATTCTTCTAAGTAGACTAGAGGGTGATTTAGTATTTTATACGTCATACTGCAAATTCTAAAATTTATATATTCCCTGTAACTACAATCAAGAATCAATTTGGAAAAACTTGAAATGTGGTCAAATCTTCTTAATCCGTAAACAAATCTGGTAAGAGAATTGATAGCAAGTTGTAACTTACGAAAGTTTTCGTCTGTTGACTGAGCGAAAAGTACATCTCCATATTCGAATAGTGGAATTATTAGGGATCGTACAAGTTTTAATCTCATCTGCTGTGGAGTACAATGTTTTAATGCTACCAAAGTGTGCAATGTAAAATAAACTTTTTGGCAGACCGCATTAGTTTGAGCCTTCCAATTCAGATTGCTGTCCATGAAAATGCCAAGATTTTTTACGACATCGGAGTAATTTACATTTTCACTACCCAGTTTGACAAGAGGAGCTTCATGTACATCCATGTGTCTTGTCCTAAAAATGATTGCTTGAGTCTTACGTGCATTTAGTTTGAGACCATTCGCATTGCTCCATTCAATTATGTTTTGAATGTCTAGATTAACCATGTTGACAATGTTCGGTAGTTCACTCAGTTTTCCCGATAAATATATTTGACAGTCATCGGCATACAAGTTTGACTGACAATAATCAATTTGATTAGGTAAGTCATTTATAAACATTGAGAAAAGTAAAGGACCTAAAATTGATCCTTGCGGTACACCACATCCAACACATAAAACGTCAGACTTAAGACCATTGAATTCAACATATTGTAGTCGATTAGATAGGTAACTCAATATTAACCCAACTGCAGAATCGTGCAGCATAAAGTAACGTTTAAGTTTTTTGCAGAGCAACAGATGATCTATAGAATCAAATGCTTTACTGAAATCAAGCAATACTAGTACAGTTATCATTTTCTTATCCAAAGCACATCGAATATCGTTATCGATTTTTATAAGGCTGTTGTGGTGCTACAGTTTTTTCGATATCCTGATTGAAAACGACAAAGTAATTCGTGCTCATTCAAATATTCATTCAGCTGATTTGAGAGAATCTGTCTGATCTGAGAGATCGACTGTTTGCTTTTGCTGAGATGCCGCATGAATTGTAAGACGGCAGCAGCGCAAGCGGCAGATTGACTGGATTCAAAAAACAGTCAAATGATCGTTCAAAAAGCGGAGTTAGAATGCGGAAAGTTCGCATTCACGGCAGTCACATTCAACTTGCGATCCCTTTTCAAGCCCTGCTCTCAAGTCGATGTCCGTTTTAAAATTATGGAAAATGAGGCCAACCAACCACTACCCCGATATTTATTTTCCTCCCATATTCTGTTCCTGACACTGAGATGGCGAATTGTTTCGTACAGCTGCTCGCTCCCCGTTTTTAGAAATTCAGCCAGGATACCATCCTTTACAGCAACCTTACCGTTTTTCAGCTCGCTGATTGCTCTTTTGGCCTCCTCCTGTGTTGGTGGCTCCACAGTTTGGCCGTCGCTCAAAATTCTTATCCTGTACCTGCTGATCTTCGTGTTTACTTCTCTATTCAACAGCGTCTGTAAATACTCTTCTAACTGGCTGCTACCGTCGTTTTGTCAGTAAGCAGGTTACCAGGGCAGGGCTTTCAATGAGGAGAACGTGCTGCTCAAGCCACAAGTACTGATACCTTTTTTTTTTTTTTTTTTTTTACGAGTTGGGAAATCTGCTGAGCACCTTAGAAGATACGGTACTATCAGACACCTGAAAAGATACCTCAGGGAGTGGGGTTTAGATATCCCGACCCCCCTAATGGGGCGTGAGGATCCCGACCCACTAAAACCCTACTCGAGTCTCCAGCCTCAATCCCCCCTGGCACCACCTTATCGGTATTACTTCAGGGAGGGGCTATTGTGCTTAATGCACTCGCTTAGATAACTACTGGACTATGGTAGTTAGGCTGTTTATTCGCCGTTGATCGGCTCTCCAGTGGTTTTGTAGCTCGAGTACAATCTGGGTAGCAGCCGCATTGACCGCTCCCCAGATGTCCGAGCTGGAACACATCTTTTGGACTAGGTTATCCGGGGTAGTGTCCTGTCCGCTCACTGCCATCATGCTGCTTCTCGCGCCCGCGAAACGAGGGCATATGAAGAAAGCATGTTCTGCCGTTTCCTCAACATCCACGCATTCGGGACACGCGGGGGACTCCGCATGCCCAAACTTATGCAGATACTGTCTGAAGCAACCATGCCCTGACAGAATCTGTGTCAGGTGGAAGTTGACTTCGCCGTGGCGCCTGTTGACCCACCCAGATAGTTCCGGGATAAGTCGATGTGTCCACCGACCTTTTGTGGAATTAGACCATGCCCGCTGCCATGTGGTCATCGAGGCCGATCTTGTGGTACTCCGTATGCCTCTAGTTCCACGTTGGTTGAAGCACACTACGTCTTCGCTGATGATAATGCCAATAGGCATCATACCTGCTAAGACGCAGATTGCGTCATGTGAAACTGTGCGATACGCACTCGCCACTCTCAAGCACATGAGACGATAGGTGCTTTCCAGCTTGGCTAGATAGCTTTTGGTACCTAACGCCGATGACCACACCGGTCCGCCATACCTAAGTATAGACTGGACCACGTTGGCTAATAGCCTTCGCTTGCTGCCATATACCGCAGAGCTATTAGACATCATACGAGACAATGCCGAAATAGCTGTGGAAGCCTTCTTGCAGGCATAGTCGACGTGGCTCCCGAACTTGAGCTTGTCGTCGACCATGACTCCCAGAAGTTTTAAGGACCGCATTGACGAAATAGTGCAGTCCCCGACGCTGATCTTTGCTTGCTGTACCGACTTGCGGTTGTTCACCACGATAACCTCCGTTTTATGATGCGCTAGCTCCAGTTTCCTGGATCGCATCCAATCTTCAACAATGCTTATAGAGTGGGCAGCCGTCAACTCAACCTCTCTGATAGATTCACCATAGACTTCCAGGGTGATATCATCCGCAAAGCCGACAATCACCACCCCTACCGGGAACTTTAGCTTCAACACCTCGTCATACATGACGTTCCACAACACCGGGCCCAGTATGGAACCTTGCGGAACCCCTGCGGTGATTGGAACGCACTTCTGACCCTCCTCCGTGTTGTAGCATAGCACACGATTCTGGAAATAATTTTCCCTTGGTCTTTGCCATTACGACTCTGTAGGCATCACCCCACGGGTTCGCATTGGCACTAGCACATAACCTTTCAAAGCAGTCTCGTTTACTAGCTTTTATCCCGCTCTTAAGCGCTGCGCGTGCAGCAACGAGTGCTACTCGACATTCAGCCCTGCTTTCATCCGAACGAGCTCTTTGCATAATTCTCCTCGCACGAAAGCACGCTCCGCGGAGTTCCGCAATTTCATCTGTCCACCAGTAAGCCGGTGACCTGCCATACCTATGTCGACCTTTCCTAGGCATGGTAGCGTCACATGCTCGCGACAGTACCTCAACCAAATGATCAGCGTTCGGATCGGGCATACCACGATCACCGCACTCTCTTCGGATTGCTTCCACAAATACTTCGGGATCGAAGTATGAAGTCTTCCATCCACGGGTGGTTGGAGTGTCGGCTCTACTCGCCGCCTGCCGTCTCGTTATCTGACCGACACCATAGCGGACCGCCTGATGGTCGCTGTGAGTGTAGCCATTGTCTACCCTCCAGTCTCCTATCAGACCAGGACTGCCGAATGTCACGTCGATGATAGACTCCGCACCGCTCCTACTGAAGGTACTTGTGGTGCCGACGTTGACCAGATCTACGTTGAGCTTTGCCAGAGCTTCAAGCAGAATCCGGCCCCTGTGGTTCGTGCGACGACTTCCCCACTCTACCGCCCAAGCGTTAAAGTCGCCCGCCACAACCAACGGCCTTAGACCAGTCAGCACAACTGATACTCGGTCTACCATCCGCGTGAACTGCTCGATAGACCAACTCGGCGGAGCATAGCAGCTGCAGTAGAACACTCCACCCACTTTGGCAACCACGAATCCCTCGTCTGCAGTTGACACAACATCTTGAACCGGGAACCTGCTTGTCGTCCATATAGCCGCCGTCCCGGACCTATCCGACACCCAGTTACCGTTTCCGGCAGGGATGCGGTATGGGTCCGAGATGATTGCAATGTCCGTCAACGACTCAGTAACTGCTTGGTACAACAGCTGCTGAGCCGCGTGGCAGTGGTTCAAGTTCAGTTGCGTTACCTGCACTACGCCCGGGTTTTAGTCGCCAGCGCGCCTGCCGGGCACTTCGGGCCTCCTGTTGTGTGCTTAGCGTCCCGTTGGCCGGTACATATCAGGCACTTGGGTGGCGCAGTACAGTCCCTCGCTATATGACCCGTACCGCCACATCTCCTACACAAGTGGCTTCGGTCTGGCCCCTTACAGCTCCAGGACCTGTGCCCTCTCTCAAAGCACCGGAAGCAGGCCTCCGGCTGCTGGAACACGCTCAGTGGGCACACGGACCATCCCACCTTCAGCTTAGCCACTTTCAGGGCTGCATTTCCGTCTTCCAGTGGAAGTCTTATAGTTGCTACCTGGGTTCCCGCCGGTCCCTTACGCAGACGAACTGCCTCGGTAGTCACCACCACTTTGCATTGCTCGTTGAGAGCTCGTGCTAGTTCGCCCGCTTGGGTGATCTCGTCCAGGTTTTTAAGCTGGAGAGTCATCTCGGGCGTTAGTGCGCGGATCTGCACGCTATCGCCAAGGACCTTTTCTGCCAGCACTTTGTAAGCGGAACCCTTTTCAGTGGCGTTCTTTTTGAGTTCAAGAATCATGTCGCCTGTGCGAGAGCGGCGGATACTCCGCACATCCGCGCCAAGACCCTTCAACTGATCATGCCCTCTCATGGCCTTTAAAACTTCCGCATATTTCGGCCCCTCAGTTTTGAGGATAAGGGCATCGCCTTTGCTCCTTTTTTTCCTAGCCACTTTCGGTGGAGCTCGATCCTCCTCTTTCTTCCTGGCCTTCTTCTTTTTGACCAACTCCCACTGGTTGTCGGACGCTAACAGCGTCTTGTTACCCTCAGTAGGTTCTTCAGTTGGCTTACGACCCTCTGCTATCATGCGCTTCTTTGGACCCGTGGGGGTTTCTTCCCCTGGGGACTGCCTTGCGCGTTTGGCGGATGCCTTGTCGTTAGACTGCTCCGTAGTCGCGAGTGCCACGGAATGGTCGGTCATTGACGGGCAGGCATCTGTTTGTGCAGACCTTGATACAAGCGTCTTCTCTTTCTCTGCAACTTTTACTCGCGCTTCGAGTTCGCTGTGCTCCTTCGTCGCAGCACGCATGGTGCTCCGAAGCATGAGCAGACTTTGTTTCAGGTCCTTCGCTAAGGTGCTGCGACCTGCCACGAACTCGATAATGGCATCGAGTTGATGAGACGCCGCTACCACTCTTGGTAGCATGTCTCTCTTGCCTGCCACTGCTTTTATTAGCGACGGGCCGTTCATTGCTGCGTCCGGCGTAGATGCAGTTGGAGCGACAGGTGTGCCGTTTCCTTTTCCGCTTACGCTGGCGCTTCTACTGGTATCCATCGGCGGAGACCTCTGGATACCACTTCTTGCGAACGGATTGTCTAATCCGTCCGCGCTCACTGAAGTTATTATTTTATTTTGATTGCTCATATAGAATCCCACGAGTTGAGGGGAAAGAAGAGTCCGCCGCATCAGAGCCCCTCATGATGCGGTAAGGGCTGTTTACTGTGGAGGGCGCTCTGGTACTCCACAGGCTCCGTTTGAGGCTGAGTATTTATGAAACCCCCCCCCACCATTCATCCCTCGGCACGGGTCGCATGACACCTTGGATTAGGGGTTTATCCATTCTTGTTTTTACTTTTAGCCATGGATAACAGCTATTAAAACCATCCTCCTTTGGGGGCTTTGGACCCTCTGCTCAGGTTCTCAGTATTTTGAGGTTCATCGAACATGCTTCTACTGAGATCCGTCATTTGCAGGCGGAGAGTTTACACTCAGCCTTCGCGTGAGTGCCCCCTTCTCTGTCCGCATACGACCCTAGTTTCCACCGGTTGTCCGATTTCCACTAAGGAACGTATCCCGGATGGTACCACGGGGAGGTAGAGAGAGGAGTTGCTAAATAAGAGGCTGTGGAACTTCGTGGTAGTTCTGGAGCGCATTATTCAACCATTTACCATCCAAGTACTCCAGTACTGATACCTGAAGCAGGTTACCAGCACTATCATTGCACATCACAGGTATGGCAAAATTCTTGCCCCTGTCCGTGTGTCGTTAATGACGAAGCTCTCCTCTGGACTGGCGAGCACGTGCTCTTCGTACTGGCGTTTTAGACGGTGGGTTCTTTTTTCCGCAGCTCTACCAGGACCAACCAAAAAGATTCGCGCAGAGTCTCGGGCATGCCTCAAATTGGAATCGTGTGAAGAAATTCTACAGAGGATTCACACAGAATATCTTGCTTATAGAAGCAGGATTCTTATAGGAGAATACAAGAGTTTAATCCCAGGGATAGTTATAACTCGGCACGGGAATCTCCTGCACTATGAACTGTTCTGTCCTGACGTGTAGACGCACTCGTATATATTGAACGTATATATTGATTGACATCCTATCATTTAACACGCAAATCAAATCAAATATTCACACTGCGGCAGATTCTCCAAAAAGTCCATGAATACAGAATTCAACGCAATTTTTCATTGATTTCAAAGGTGCGTATGATACCATCGACCGTAAAATCATGGCCATTCTAACCTCGCAGGGGACTTTATCAACGTGATGGTCCATCATGTGGGCTGTTCAACATGCCGTTACAGGATGTTATGAAATGAGCAACACACAGGCACAATCTTCAGCAAATCTAGTTAGTTCGTTTGCTTTCCCAATGAAATGGACATTGTCGATAGAACACCATCAGTGGTGGTGGCTGAACAAACTAAATCTCAAAGTAGCGAAGATTGGGTTGAAGAAAAATGCGTCCAAACTAATGTACCGTGGACCGCTAATATGACGCACACGCTAAAAGCTGGTAACTCGGTCCCAATAACGACTGAATTTGTTTTGTTCTCTCGATACTCGACACTCGACAGTGCCTGAGTCGAGTCGAGTTGCACGACATGATTTACAAAATAGAGCCCATATTCATTCGATTTACTGTCCTTGTAACGCTGATGTCTTGAGTAGATGTCGTTTTTTGTGTTAATTTACTATCATGAGAATATTGCAAGCTGGGGCCTCTAATCTCAAAGGCCCGGTGGGCCCTTTGGCTCCCAGTCCGCTCCCAGTTCCATTTGATTTTGCCGCGGTCCCCACCGATCTTAAATACGCGAACTCATTTAATACTTCTAGTTCATCGCTGTCAACTGTTACCGTCGTGGGAGGTAGGCGTTTGTTTTCTTTGAGCCTCTTTGTTTCATGTATTTGGGCTTCGACGCAATTAATTTTAGCCCAATCCTCCTTGTCTTCTTGTTGAATATCATACAAGTAAAGCCGTCACCTTGTCTCAACCTTCGCCGCGTCTCAAAGGGACTCGAAAGTGTGCCGCAGATGCGCATGAAACACATCACTAGATCCAATGTACTCGACTCGAGCGACTGTATCGTATGCTGCTTTGAAATCAATAAAGATGTGATGCGTGGGCACATTGTACTCCTGACATTTCTCCAAGATCTGTCGGAGGGTAAACATCTGGTCCGTAGTTGCGTAGGGCCCCATGAAACCCGCCTAGTAATTCTTTTCAAAACCCTGTGCTATCGGTGACAGGTGGCCTAACAGGACCATAATGACAATTTTTTGGAAGGCACCTGTAGAGATCATCCATTGAGGTCTCCTATGCCGTCTACCACACGACTGTTCACCAACGCGCTCGTACATAAACTGAAACTCAATCTTTCAGAGCAGTGTAGTTTACCGCGCTAACACGGAGTAGTCCACTCAAAGCAGTATATGTATAGCGTCTACACGCTACTTCATACTTATATATATATCCAATGCAAATCATTATTATTTCAAATGCTTTTAATTTTTAATATATCCATCGGGCGTATTCCCAACAGCACCCTCTAGGCCCCCTCCAGGGAAATTTCCTAGCTACGCCAATGAGTCTCGCCAGCTGGCGTTCAGCAAATTCAAAGTGTACTTGTTTACATATTAAGACCCGAAGCAGGAGATTATAATATCTGTCAACGCATCTTCAGTTGCAGTTAGGGGCAATAATAAACCATAAGTTCCTGATGCCAAAATCAATCCATTTTCTGATGGCAAGGTCATCGAGCACGCTTTTTGAGCATTGAACGCTGCAGCGACGATACTCCCTGCCGGACCGTGAAGGTCTGGTTATAGTTTTTGTAGTCACTTAATTCCATTCGTTCATTGTTGGATGGAGATTCAGGGTGTAAACGGGCTATTTGCCACTATTACAGACTGGTTGAAAAAGGGGGTTTCAGTCTACACCGCCAACTGTCTCCACCGTAGGGCCCACATATTGCTTAACTACGATTTTCCATGGAACACGTCTCGATTGATAAGATCGAGAGCGTTGATGTGTTGTCCAGGATCATGAACTGGTATGCCAAGCAGGATAAAGATGTAGTGGTGGAGTGGACTACCTTAGTGGAAGATTTTAGGTTTATAACGAAGTCCGGTACAGTCCTTCAGACGGTTCACCGCTTTGACATGATGACACGATTGCCATGAAGGGCCATTCATCGTCCAGGATTGCATTATGTTCGGGGATAGGCTGGTGATCCCCGCCATCTACCTGAAAAGGTGCTCCACTCAACACCATTAGGGTCATCGCCCACAGCTAGCGAAAACAAGAGAATGATTCGTTCTCATATTCACGTTAACCAGCTTCCGACTAAAAATTCACCAAGTCTAAGCGTCGAGCAGATGAAAACGTCATCGAAGGTGAAGGAGTTGAAACTTTCATACCATTCATTGTTGGTACCCACGTCGCATCCACCTGAATCACCAAGATCTCCAGTGGATCACCTCGTGGCCTCCTCAGCAGCTAGTAGCTAAAATTCAACATCATCTTCAATAATGGGATTGTCAATCAAGAAGTAATAAGGTTTTACTATGTATTTAGGAGTGAATTGGGCAAAATGGACTATTCTTGCATTTCGCTCAGTATGGAACGCATAGGATTTGTTTATTCTGTTGTTTTGAAACATTTAAAAGTTTTTTGAGTCCATTTCATGGGCGGCAAATAAGTTTTTAAACTGTTTAATTAGCTTTTGCTATGATTTTGGGGGAGAATAGGGCAAAATAGACATCTTCCCGAGGTCTGCACAAGATGGGACTTTCACCAATCGATTTCTTGCATTTTTTACATAGGATTTTTTTTGCGTGTCATCCTTGCGCAGGGGCCATGCTAATCTTTTCTGTATCGTCCCAATTTTAGTATATGTCCAGCCGAAGCTAGGACAAATAGGTATCTTGTAAGGTTCCAAACCAGCGGCTTCTAATTATTGGGATCATGAGCTCATTTATGCTCATTGTGCGATGGTATGTTTGTAAAGAATAGTTAGTTGTCCATTTTAGCAAACTTGTCAAAATCCATTCGTGTCGTAACTGCTACGTATTCTTTTATACGCAGTAAATTAAATATTCATTATAAATATTTTCATTATATCAATTCAGTGCAATGCACAGGAATCCGTAACACGCCATCCTGCACGCCAAAGCACTGACTTAAAGCTTTCTAGTCCATCATCGCTATTTTACGTTGGTTGACCTATTCTATTACTCCTACCTGGCATAAAAACAAACCCTAGCGCAAACTTCCAACATGCCAGTCAAGGTCATTCTTGTTTGCCAAAGAATGAATCGCCTCATATCGCATCGCTATCGATCAAACTTTCCACCGTGCCTGCATGCCCTATTTAATAAGCAAAACACTACACAAGCTATCGGGGCGGGGGTGGCATTGTGACAGGTTCTCGACCTTTGCCGCAGGTAAGGCGCCTTTTGTAATTGCACAACCCCTAACCGTAATCGAGAAGTTCACCAGGACGGCACCTTGACGGTAGCTCCCGCTCAATTGGTAACTTTACACAAATGTATATACCTATAAAGTCTCATCTGCCGGCCAGTTTTAATTGCAATCTTACACATCTGAAAACTCTTTTCGGGCAACCGCCCAACTCGATGCTACGCTGAACCGAAAAACGAAAGTTTTTATCTCATTTTTATTTGGCAGACATAGTTTTACGATTCTCCCGCAGTGCCTTAGAGCGCGCGTAATGCCAAGTCCTGTTACGGCGACGCTGCCCATCATTATGCTATTATTCTGTCGGTATGGCTTCAACTAACATAAGGTAGTGTAGTAGTGGGGGACCGCGGTTGTAAAGCAGCCTCCTAAACGGTGTCGGTTTATTTATCGAACTGATTCGTTCCGCCTCCCTCGAGCGGGCAAACAAAGTACTCACTCCCTAAGTAGCTCGCCTTTGATCAGACCTACTGATGAGCAAACCCTCAATTTAGACTAATTTAGTAGATATTTCAATAATCGATTGCCTCCGGCTGATACTCCGGTAAAAGGTTGACCTGAGCACGCAATGTCTACAAGCCATCGCTGATCGCTTTTTATGGTGGCACTTCAAACGAGTCTTTGCTGCGATGTAGCTTGTGATCTAGTGAATGTTTGACATGTCCGCCGTGTTCAGTAGCAAAGGAGTACCAAAACACAGGAGGTGTAGTAGAAAATAAGCACAAAAATCACTGTCATTATGTGAATCCTCCGGCCATCGTACTGACGACACCCAAAGAAGTGGGCGCAGCCAAAACCCGCCGAAGGTCATTAATTTTCCGTTAAAAAGAGTGCAATAAAAATGTCATTAGGGGTCCAGATATGTAAGGCTTTGGCTGCTAGAGCAGCGTCATCTAGGAAGCACACAATTGCCTTTCTTTAGTTCCGCACGATATATATCTGCTTTGACTTAGCGGTAATTGTCATGACGTAACATACTCACGTAACTCTTTCGCCCGGCACAATTGGCCCGCATTAATGGAATATTACCTTCTGATTTGATTGTTTTGTCGTTAGTGCCACCAGTAAACAATCCGTTATGAATTCGATCGATGCTACATAAACTACATACGGTAGCAATCACGATTGATCTCTAATTTGCCATCGGTGCCGCATCATTTTTGATGTGAGATGGAAGGTTAGAGTTTATATGGAATACCAGCGCACAGTGGTCCAAAAGGGCGAAAACTGGAACTCGATCGTTTGCTTTCATTTCAGTAATGTAGTGTCTGACGAGTAAAATATCACTCGTATGAATACCTCCAATAGTCTGAAAGTATCCAAAATCATTGCTTTCTATAATAAAAATAAAAAAACCCCGATTTGATCCACCTAGTGGTGAAAGGAACCTTTGTTCTACGGTATTACTTGCTATTTGAGATAGAAATCGAAATCGTCTTCGGAACATAATTCATCTATTGGTTATCGTTGCGTAGTTTACAAAATTTGAACAAAATAGGAACACTTTTAAATTTTGATAGATCCTTTTTTCATGAAATTGCTGAGTAAGGATAAGTAAGTTGTTATTAACCTGAGTAAGTGCATATAAAAGTAAGTTGTAAGAGGAAATCTTATTCTTTAACATATACATTGTCTAGTAAAGGTCTAGTTTACAGGTTTTTGAGCTATGCATAGTTTCCTGTAATACCATTCTATTTGAATCACATCAATAGAGTTTTCTTGAATAATTTTCATCAATTTTTATTAACGTTCGGTTCGCTGTATTTTGTACAACACGTGTAGGGTTTTCAACGTCATATTGTTATAAAATTACAAAACGTTGTTTAACTAACGTGTATTCTTCAACAAACTTATTGTGCGCAAAATATCATAAATGTCAATTTATGGACAAACAAACTTATTGGGCGTCAAAATGTCAATTATTCAATGCATTAATGATTTAAATTGTTGGAAAAATGTATGCAGCAAAATTCTCAGCAAATGTAAAATGTTTAAAATGTATCCGTCTGCTGGTAGTCGAGTAAGTCGGAGTCAAAATTAGGGTATTCTTTATAATCAAAGTTCTACAGTTCCTAAACAAGCAAACATAAAGGTATACTTTGCAACTTTGCTCAATATAAGTTGTGTATTTTTACTATTTGTACAATTTTGTAGTACATGAAAAAGTCATACAACAATTACAAAAAGAGCAAACATAGAAAAACTAATTTTACAAATTCATAAACAATAAATAAGTTTTTTCTATATTCGCTGCAGAGATAGAAAGTTACTCTACTGTCTTTAGCAAAATATCTTGTAATAATATGCTCTATAACTTGCAGAACACATCAATGTGTTATATTGACACTGAAGAAAAATATTTTATTTCACTTTTAGGGGGATTAATCAAAATTTGAATTCCACCAAACGATAGAGCTTTCAATTTCAAGAAACTCTTCCAAAGGTTCGATAAACCTAAAACCAAGTTTTCCCAGTCAAAACTCACGTTTTGACACTCACGCACACGTTTTCTTTGGTTTGCGGCTATTGTGCGCGCGAGTAACTGCGTTACAAAAGTTGGCGCGAGTGTTCGAGGGTTAATATCTTTTGACCGGTAAAACCAATTCTTATGAAATTTTGCATATATGTTCGTAGTGTCGAAACATCTCGGTTGATATTAAAATAATTGAAATTAGGTTAATTATCTTGGTTAAAATCTGAATTAATTTTTGTTAATTTTGGTGTGGTGAATACAGTTGCTCGTAACTTTCAAATTAAACGTCCAACCAAAAAATCATTCAATAGTGATCTATCCGGCTATATTATCTTTCAAATGAGACTAATAGCGCATAAATCGATTTGGTCATCTCTAAGAAATAGGCGATAATTATTACTTTGTCAAAACAGGTTTTTTAAGCATAACTTTTAAACAGCTCGTTTGTTTTCAATTACAAATTCCTGAATAATTTAGTTTTAATAAGGGCTTTTATTTGATAGTAAGATCGTTGAAATCGGTCATGTAGTTCCGAAGAAACCCGTGTCACGTATTTTTCACATTTTTACTTATAACTTTTAAACGAAACGTCGTATCACGAAACAACTCAATAGTGATCTACTAGGCAATAATACCTTTCAAACAAAAGTAATAGCGAACGATTCGGTTCAGCCATCTCTGAGAAACAGGCGATAGAAAAAATCATTACATACATACACACACACACACACACACACACACAGACATTGCTCAAAACGTCGAACCCTATCGATTGGTATATGTGACTTGGCCCTCCGGGCCTCGGATCAATTTCGTGTTTTTCGACCAATTTTTAAACCTTTGTTATAGTATAACAAAGGTAAAAAGTAACTTCTTTGTGTTAGGAAATATAGACATAATTTCTTCGGCAAAGTTGTACAAAATGTAAAAGCAGGTAACTTTACTGAAGAAATGATATTTATTTCTTTATTGGATACTGAGCTATAGAGCATTGTCTTAGGAAGCACATCAAAAATTAGTTCTTCATGCTTAGCTTTAGTTAGTGGCATTTTACAAGAAGACTTTATTTTAGGAAATTAGCGGAGCACTCAAAATAAAGGTTTTTGCAGAAGATGGCAAATTTCTTGGACCTTCTTTTCCTTAACTTCGTAAATCAATGGAGTAAAATAGGGCAAGTGGAGATGAGATGCGGCGAAAATGGCAGAAGTTTCGCAAACTTGCGTTCAGAAAGAAAAGACTCTTTTTACCTTTGTTATACTATAACAAAGGTTTAGGAATTGGTCGAAAAACACGAAATCGATCCGAGGCCCGGAGGGCCGAGCCACATATACCAATCGATAGGGTTCGACGAACTGAGCAATGTCTGTGTGTGTGTATGTGTGTATGTATGTGCGGGGCGCAACTTTTCTATCGCCTGTTTCTCGGAGATGGCTGAACCGATTTGTTCGCAATTACTTTTGTTTGAAAGGTATTATTGTCTAGTATATCACTATTGAATTGTTTCGAGGTCCGACATTTCGTTTAAAAGTTATAAGTAAAAACGTGAAAATTACGTGACACGATTTTCTCCGGAACCAAATGACTGATTTCAACGATCTTGGTATCGAATGAAAGCTCTTGTTAATGCTAAATTTTTCGGGTAAATTTTATTGAAAACAAACAAGTAGTTTGAAAGTTATCCTAAAAAAACCTGTTTTGACAAGGTAATAATTATCGCCTGTTTCTTAGAGATGGCTAAACCGACTTAGGCGCTATTAGTCTCATTTGAAAGGTAACATAGCCTAATAGATCACTATTGATTTGTTTTTTGATTGGACGTTTAATTTGAAAGTTATGGGCAATTGAATACAACACATTAAAATTTACAATAATTTATAACTATTTCATCTAAGATGATTTATCTAGTTTGAATTATTTTTGCATCAAATTAGAGATTTTAATGCTGCAAATATATCTGCAAAATTTCAGAAGAATTGGTTTTGCCGATCAAAAGATATTAACCCTCCAACACTCGCGCCAACTTTTGTAATACGGTTACTCGCGCGCACAATGGCCCAAAGCCAAAAAGACATGCGCACTAGAGTTTTGACTGGGAAAACTTGGTTTTAGGTTTATCGAACCTTTGGAAGAATTTCTTGAAATTGAAAGGTCTATCGTCTGGTGCAATTTAAATTTTGATTAATCCCCTTAAAAGTGAAATAAAAAAAATATTTTTCTTCAGTTTCAATATAACACATTGATGTGTTCTGCAAAGTTTTAGAGCATATGATTACAAGAAATTTTGCTGAAGACAGTAACCCTCTATCTCTTCAGCGAAGCTAGAAAAATCTTATTTATTGTATATGAATTAGTGAAATCAGTTTTTTATTTTAGCTCTTTTCGTAATTGTTGTATGACTTTTTCATGTATTACATAGTTGCACAAATAGTGAGAATACATAACTTTTCTGAATATAGTATACCTCTACGTTTGCTTGTTTAGGAACTGTAGAACTTTGATTATAAAAAATACCCTAATTTTGACCCCGAATTACTCGACTACCAACAGACGATACATTTTAAACATTTTACATTATTGCTGATTGTTTTGATGCATATAGACACCATTTTTCCATATGAAGAAACGAAAGAAAATTCCAGTTGGGCCAATTCCGGTACACCTCATATGCTGATTCTTTATTTCTGTGATGTCAGTTTATGCTGATCTATTTTCCCAACAATTTAAAGTATTAATGCATTGAATAATTATGACATTTTGCTCATAACAAGTTTATTGAAGAATATACGTTAGTTACACAACGATTTGTAACTTTATAACAATATGGCGTTCAAAAACCTACACGTGTTATACAAAATACAACAGCGTGAGTAACCGAAGGTTAATAAAAATTGATGAAATCTATTCTGGAAAACTTTATTGGTGTGAATCAAATAGGCATTACAGGAAATTATGCATAGTTCAAAAATCTATAAACTAGACCTTTACTACGCAATGTATATGTTAAAGAATAATATTTGCTCTTACAACTTACTTTTACTTGCACCTACTCAAATTATTAAAACTTACTTATCTTTATTCAGCACTTTCATGAAAAAAGGATCTATCAAAATTTTAAAGTGGACATATTTTGTTCAAATTTTGCAAACTTATTCAATTTTCAAAAATTTTATGTAAAGCAACGCAGTACGTAACGTTAACCAATAGTTGAATTATACTCCGAAGACGTGTCGGTTTTTTACCTTTGTTATATTATATAACAAAGGTTTAGGAATTGGTCGAAAAACACGAAGTTGATCTAAGGCCCGGAGGGCCGAGTCACATATACCAATCGATAGGGTTCGACGAATTGAGCAATGTCTGTGTGTGTGTGTGTGTGTGTGTGTGTGTGTGTGTGTGTGTGTGTGTGTGTGTGTGTGTGTGTGTGTGTGTGTGTGTGTGTGTGTGTGTGTGTGTGTGTGTGTGTGTGTGTGTGTGTGTGTGTGTGTGTGTGTGTGTGTGTGTGTGTGTGTGTGTGTGTGTGTGTATGTGTGTGTGTGCGCTGCTTATTTTCTATCGCCTATTTCTCGGAGATGGCTGAACCGATTTGTCTGCTATTACTTTTGTTTGAAAGGTATTATAGTGGAGAATATTGCTATGCTATCTGTTTTGTGGTCCGACTTTTCGTTTAAAAGTTATAAGCAAAAATGTGAAAACTACGTGACACGATTTTCTCCGGAACCACACAATCAATTTCAACGATCTTAGTACCAAATGAAAGCTCTTACTATTGCTAAACATTGTGCCAAGTTTTATTGAAAACAAACAAGTGGTTTAAAAGTTAGCCTTAAAAAAAACCAGTTTTGACAAGGTTCAAATGATCGCCTGTTTCTCAGAGATGGCCAAACCGATTTATGCGCTATTAGTTTCATTTGGCAGGTAATATAGCCGGATAGATCACTATTGAATGGTTTTTTGATTGGACGTTTAATTTGAAAGTTATGAGCAATCGTATACACCACACCAAAATTAACAATTATTTATAATGATTTTAATCAAGATAATTTACCTAATTTCTATTATTTTTATATCAATCGAGAGGTTTTGACACTACGAATATATATACAAATTTTCATAAGAATTGGTTTTACCGGTCAAAAGATATTAACACTCGCGCCAACTTTTGTAACACGGTTACTCGCGCGCACAATAGCCCAAACCAAAGAAAACGTGCGTACTAGACTTTTGACTAGGAAAACTTGGCTTAAAGTTTATCAAACCTGTGGGAGAGTTTCTTGAAATTGAATGCTCTATCGTCTGATAGAATTTAAAATTTGATTAATCCCCCTAAAAGTGAAATAAAAAAATTATTTTTCTTCAGTTTCAATATAACACATTGATATGTTCTGCAAAGTTTTAGAGCATATTATTACAAGAAATTTTGCTGAAGACAGTAACCTTCTATCTCTTCAGCTAAGTTAGAGAAATCTTATTTATTGTATATGCATTTGTAAAATCAGTTTTAGCTCTTTTTGTAATTGTTGTATGCCTTTTTTGTGTATTACAAAGCTGTGCAAACAGTAAAAATACACAATTTTGCTGAACATAGTATCCCTCTATGTTTGCTTGTTTAGGAACTGTAGAACTTTGATCATAAAAGATACCCTGATTTTGACTCCGAATTTTTATACATTTACACCGATACATTTTATACATTTTACATTTGCTGATAGTTTTGCTGCATACAGACACCATTTTTCTATATGAAGAAACGAGAGAAAATTCCAGTTGGGGCCAATTGCGGTACACCTTAATGCTGCTAGCTTCGTTTCTGTAATGTCGGTTTATGCTGATCTATTTTCCCAACAATTTAACGTATTAATGCATTGAATAATTATGACATTTTTTTCATAACAAGTTTATTGAAAAATATACGTTAGTTTTAACAGCGATTCGTAACTTTATAACAATATGGCATTCAAAAACCTACACGTGTTGTACAAAATGTAACAGCGCGAGTAACCGAAGGTTAATAAAAATTGATGAAATTTATTCAAGAAAACTTTATTGATGTCAATCAAAAAGAATGGCATTACAGAAATTTATGCGTAGTTCAAAAACCTATGAACTAGACTTTTACTACGCAATGTATATGTTAACGAATAATGTTTCCTCTTACAACTTTCTTTTACTTGCACTTACTCAAATTAGTAACAACCAACTTACCCTTACTCAGTAATTACATAAAAAAAGGATCTATCAAAATTTATAGGTGCTGCTATTTTGTTAAAATTTTGTAAACTTATTCAATTTCCAAAAGTTTTATGAAAACCAACGCACTACGCAACGTTGACCAATAGATGAATTAGGTTCCGAAGACGTGTCGATTTCTATCTCAAAGAGCAATAAAACCGTATAACAAAGGTTCCTTTCACCACTAGGTGGATTAAATCAGGTTTTTGTTCGAGTAATAACCTTGCGAAATTCCTGAGTCGCGAAATTTTATGGCATGAGTAGTACCGGAATATTACGTAAAGCAACATTTGGAGGTAACGCAGCGCTCGATGAAGACCTGCGAGATTTTTCTGAGAAAATACGATTGTGTCGTTATGGATGATGCACGTACTGTAAGGCCGCTTTTGGATAACTTCATGAACAAGAATTTAAAACCACGTTCGATAGGATTGCAAAATAAAAGGTGGGTGAAGTTCCCGAAAATGTTCCCGTCACTAGATGTTTGCTATGTGGTAAAAATTGATATTGTAATGAGGAATCCATACTGCAGAGCACTATTCTAAAGAAGATCAAACTAGTTAGTAAACAGTAGAATGCTGGCGTGGTCGATTTGTTGAATTGCGATCTCATTCAGTTTGTAGCTGAAGCGTAATTGTTCATTTTTTCTCTTAAATGTAATCCCAGAACATTTGGTTTGATTAAAAAGCAGTCGATGCGTCCAGCAGCAGCAATTTTTACAGGCAACTATTGTTGAAGAAATAAGGCGCCGGCACTGTTTTGGGTAATGTTAAATAACATTAAATCGTCTGCGAGGGGTGAACATTCAAGCGAAAGGATTAACGATATAATACAATATAAACACTAGTGGATCCAGATGAGTGCCCAGTGCTAACCCGCAATAGGGAAAGAATTGTAAATCTCATCATCGATTCACCAATCACCGGGACGAGTACCCCATTGTGTAAGACTCTAGCCAGCTCAACAAATTGTCTACGCCTTTCACCGTTCATTAACGACATTCAGAGAAATTTATGGTTTGACTTCAATCTTAACATCACTATCGGTCACAGGCTTAGAGCTTAACCATATACACCATAGTCTAGTCCTGACGATCCAGAACATCACTGCACTGTTCGTATAGGTGTAGCCTATGAAAGTTTTTTGAGAAAACTTAACTTGAAATTTGTATGGTAATATGACTCAATGGAGGCGCACGGTATCTTGTGAATATCCTACACCCTCAAATAACAGATATTTATTTATTATGCAACAAGCGTTTCTAAAATCACTGTTTTGCCCACCTGGAAGTGTCATTAAACTTGTCTGCCTCGTTACGCTACACTTTCCGTGTTATGTTTTACCGCACTTTCCGCTAAACGGGATTCCGCAGTGCGACTGCACAGAACTGTGACCAAATTGCGACATACTGAAATCACTGTCGTAAGAAAAAAAAAAAAGAGCAACAACGGCAATTGGCATTAGGGTAAATAATCCAGATTTGGCTGGCAGGCACAATATTAATTTAAATAATCTCTGACTTAAAGCATGAGTTGTATTTGTAATAAATCGGAGTTTATCGCCGCAATTTAAACTAGGAAGCTCACGTTTTACAACACCTTTCTATCCCATAGTGTAGCTCACAATAAGAACGTCTCAAAAAGCAAAAATTCGTACTAGATTCTTTTTCTCCAACCACGACGATGCTCCTTTTATTTATTACCTACTTATGCTACGGATACCATGTCGAGGCGTTTCCAAACGGATGCAATCTACACCGACCAGAGAGGCTTTTGATAAGTTGAATCATAAAATTTCGATTGCCAAACTGGACAGGATGGGACTTGACGGCTGAAGTCCTACTTGAATGATCGATATCTGGATGTTCAAATCGTAGAATCAATATCCAGTGAGTTTATTGTACCATCCAGTATTCCACAAGGCTCATATTCGTGCTACACTTCAACGATGTAAACTTTCCGCTACAAGGAATCAGGCTTTCCTTTGCAGATGATCCTAAGATCGTTAAGATCTTTCTCGCGGTCAATAAAGTAGAAGACGCCGCGTTCCTGCAACAGCAACTGAAGAGCTTTTCTAGATGGTGTAACGAAATTAGAATGGTGCTACAAGCAGCACATCAGCTACATCGTTGCTAAAATATCCCGCAGTCTTGGCCTAATCCTGAACTGCGAAGAGCTTTAACGATATACATTGCTCGAAGAATTTGTAGTGCGCGCTTGTCCATTCGACGCTGGAATATTGCTCGGCGATCTGGAATCCCCATTATCTCAAAGGCGTTCGATCGGTTAGAGAAAATTAAACGCAGGTTCATTCGATTCGCCCTCCGTTGCCCGCTCCTGCTACCAAGATACGAAGCGCGCCTGATGCTAATTAGACTGGACACCCTAGCAACCAGGACAAATCTGTGCCGAGCAATCCTCGCAACTGATATCCTGATGGTCCGAGGTCCGATTGCTTCTCAACCATATTAGCTCGGCTTCTCAACCATATTCGCACAGACAAACAGACGAGACACTCGCGTTAGTTCTATCGTCCAGTCCAATATTCCAGCGAATATTTCATTCTCTGATCGGATTTCTACCATAATCGTTGGGAAAACGCAATGTGAAACATATTAAACACGCTAGATCAGCACAAACAAATCGTGTTTATGTGCTTTTTTGCATAACTAAAAGATGTCATATTGAAAATGACATTTGAACCATTTTTAATTTGCACGTCGTGCAAACCAACGGGGTTCAAATTAAAAAGTGTTCAGATTAAAAACGGTCAAACGAACGGGGGTCCGCGGTAACTTGTTACGCAATTAACAAATTATTAGTAGGAGACAAGTTTAATAACACTTCCAGGTGGACAAAAAAGTGACTTAAGAAACGCCTGTTGCATAATAAAATCATCATTCTTCAATCAATATCATTTTCTTTTTGTTCTGTTACTTGAGGGTGTAAGATATTCACAATGTACCATGCGCCTCCATTAAGTCACATTCCCATACAAATTTCAAGTTAAGTTTTCTCAAAAAAGTTCCATAGGCTACACGTATACGAGCAGTGCAGTGATGTTCTGAAACGACAGGACTACACTATGGTGTATATGGTTAAGCTCTTAGCCTGTGACCGATAGTGATGTTTCCTTGTTAGTGGAGTCTCCTCTCTACTCGGTTTTAGGCTACTTGTTACCAATTCGTTCAGTGTCTTAATAGGGGAAAAGTGTATAATGTGCCCCCCCTAAGAATAAATGGATATATCTCCGTTATACTTTCCCAAATTAACGTTACAACTACGTGTATATGTTGGTACTTAAGCTGACAACCAATTGCAATTGTTTATTTCATTTAGTATTGTGGAATAAACATGCTAGGAATTATTTAATAAAAGCACCTAAATGTTGTGTTTCTCGTCTGCGCGGGGTAAAATGCCCCACCTGCGGTATAATATGCCCAATGAGGTAATTTGAGTATTTCTACCAGTGACAGACCAACTCTATTTTGTAGAAAGTAAAACTATTTCCTTTGTTTTGCAAAATATCGTTATTTTATGTAAAATAAACCTAGTTTCGGCCTTCTGGTGCACTTTTTCTTTTCTTCATGGGGCACATTATACCGCAGCTGTGGCGTTTTGTACCGGGTAGTTGAATTACCTAGAATTTGGACATTGGTAATAAATTATTCCCACCACGGTTGCTCTACAATACTAATTGAATTAAATAATGGCAATTGGCTTCAACTTAGCTCTGTTTACCTATTTTTATAGCCACATTTGCAAGGGGGGGCAAATTGCACCACCGCAAGTGGGGCATATTGGCCTGCTTTTACTTATTTGAAAAAATATTAAATGCTAAAGCAAATCAAGCGTTTCATACCGTTATTATAAACAGGGATGTCATTTTGAAGTTCACTTTACGCAATCGAATTGCAACAACCGGTTATTTACAGATTTTGACAAGAAAATAGCTTATGGAAATGACGCCAAAAGTTACATCGGAAGCTGCTCAAAAACAAATTTATTTTTGTTTTGTTTTTACAGCATGTGACAACTGTCATACTTGCATAGTAGGCTAGTTCCATCAAATACTATGGTTTCTGGGTGGTTTTGCATTTTAATTTCGCTTGTTTAGCGAAAAACGAAGGGGGGGCACATTGGCCACGGGGGGCACGTTATACACAATTCCCCTACTAGCAAGTCGGCTTTGATCTGGTCGAGCAATTAGACACTTTACATTACTCTATGCATGTAGTCGATGGGATCTTCAAAGGCGACAGATTTTGCCACACTGTCATCCGGCATCCTCGCGATGTGACCAGTCCACCGTAACCTTCTCTTTTCAAGAAAATGATGGAAGTTTCTCCAAGTAGACCACGGACAAACAGACATAACACTTACCCTTCCATTCATGGCACACTGTAACAGTCATTTTAAATTTATTATAGGTTAGGAATGTCTCCGTATTCGTCGTAGTGCCGTTGTAGGGTAGCCCGTGCTAGCCCACGGACTTCTTCAACCCCGAAAAGAAAGAAACTTATATTACACTCCACCAGATCGACCTGACGGGTCGACCGGCACCTTACGACTCATTTATTAATAATTTCATACCTATCGTGTAGCCCTAACTTCTACGTAACATACAAGAAATGTGCGGTGGCTCGCTATTGACAAACAAAAACACTTGCGCTGCCTATGTTGCAAAAATGACAAACTAGGTCAATGCTATAAGCGGTTAATATCTTCCGGGACAGGGGCGTTACACCGTTTTTCAACGAAAAGAGTGGAATACCTCATAAAAAATACTTGCTTGCTCGAAGGATACTTCTTGCTGGCATGCGTACGCGTCATCGCTGGCATTTCCGCTCAAATCAGTCATTTCGTGAACTAGGGATTTTGTTACCTAGCGCCGCAGTTGGGGCCTCTAACGGCAGAACACTATTCTAAATTCCTTTCGTACCAATATTCCAGGCAACTTTGTGGATCGCTTTGCGGGGAAAAAAGTGCTTTTGATCCTTAGACCTCAGGAAGCTGATGCACTGCTGGTCATTATCATTTATGGCGGTGTGCAGGCTAAGGGATTTTACCCCCGGTCAAGGCTTCCCTTCCGACATGAACGCTCATAACCCCGCGCTTTCGCGGCGAAAAAATGTTGTACGTTGCCTCCGTACAACACATCCTTCTCGTCGTCGGATCTACATTCGTGTGGCCAGTGCACGTTTATGATAGCCTAGAAAAGGCCCTTATCCTCAAGACACATAATTTTCATGTAGATCGCCATTTCGTCCGTCAGTCAGTTTTGCACTCCTCCCATCACTATCAAATCCCGTTTCCCCTTACCTTCCACGCCTTATCGCCTTTACGACAGTTCTCCTACCGCGCCACGATGCCGAAATTCTTGCCAGGGCTCGAGCTGTTCAAGCAGCAGCCAGTAACCATCCCTCGGAATTCAGCGATCTGCAGTTCCAGCTACCAAGCAACTCCTCCCATCACTACATAGCCCGTTTCCCCACGCCTTCTACACGTTATCGCCTTTTCGACAGATCTCCTACTGCACCACGATGCCGAATTTATTGCCGGGGTCCGAGCTGTTCAAGCAGCAGCGAGTAACCATCCATCGGAATTCAGCGATCTGTAGTTCCAGCTACCAAGCATCCAATCCATGTCCTTATTTCAATGCCTTTGTCCATGCTGTGTGTTCCAAGTCGTAATTTCTAGACTGTTAGTAGTAGTTTGTGATTTGTGAGTTTGCCTTACTAGGGCCACGATAACGAGTCTCGTGGTTTGACTCCCTTTTGTTTTTAGTGCCGCGTTTCTTAATTCGGCTGCCCGTTCCGGGTCAGACGCTGTCGGAGGCCGCTCCTAAATTGGATTGCATACACTACGTAGGATGAGGAGACGATATTGCACCTTGCTGGAAACAACGTTGACATCCATCTCTGACATAGAATTTGAAGCTGAAGCGTACGCATGAGTACACGTCAGAACATAAATTTGGTTTTCACCGCATTAAGTTACCCGAGCTCCACTATGGTTGCTATCATTCTCTTTAGTACCAGGTTGAAGTAGGGATACGAGTTGCTGGACAAGAGGCTGAGAGTGCCTCTCAGGTCATCTGAGCAAGTATGCATTGTCTAACGATTAATCAATCAACTAATCTAGATACCCGATCAAGATCTAAACCCATTAACACCAAAAGGTCATTGGTTTATCACCTATATGATACCGATTTAGAGGGCCGGAGTCAATCATCCGGGTCGATTACATCAAAAACTAAAGTACAGTACAGTATGTGAAGAAAAACTAGTTACCAGCGGTTTTTCTGTTATTCTGGTAATCGTAATTTTAATTGTTAGGGCGCTATATCTCTACATATTTGAGTTGGTAGGAGGAAATGCTTGTCAACTTAGGGACTATTTGCTTCAAGAAATGTTTTATTGGTTTCACTGTTCCTGGGTTTAGCTGTCAGGTATCGCGAGCTAATTAGCAATGGGATGATTATCTACATCTTCATAAAAATCGCCAAAAATTTAAAATTGTTGCGGAATGGATTTACTTACTTACTTACTTGCTTACTTAGGTAGCTTGCTGTCCTAAGACAAAGCCTGTTGAACAAAGTTTCTCCATGTAACTCGGTTGAGGGCTACCGCTCTCCAATTCCTCGGACACCGAGTACTCTCCGTCAGATCTCGCTCCCCCTGGTCTAACCATCTTGCTCGCTGCGTTCCTGGTCGTCTTGTTCCTACCGGATTTGAGGCGAACACCATCTTTGCAGGGTAGTTGTCCGGCATTCCTGCAACATGCCCTGCCCATCGTATCCGTCCAGCTTTAGCTACCTTCTGGATACTGGGTTCGCCATAGAGCTGTGCGAGTTCGTGGTTCATCCTCCGCCTCTATACTCCGTTTTCCTGTACGCCGCTGAAGATCGTTCTTAGCACTCGTCGTTCGAAAACTCCGAGCACGCGCAGGTCCTCCTCGAGCATTGTCCATGTTTCATGCCCGTAGAGATCAACCGGTCTAATAAGCGTCTTGTACAGGCTGCACTTTGTACGGGGACTTAGTCTGCTCGACCGCAATTGCTTGTGGAGCCCATAGTAAGCACGACTTCCGCTGATAATACGCCTCCGAATCTCACGGCTGGTATCATTGTCCGCCGTTATCAGTGAGCCAAGGTAGACAAATTCATCGACTACCTCAAACTCATCGCCGTCGATCAATATACTACTGCCCAAGCGGTGTCGTTCGGCCTCGGTTCCGCTGGCCAGCATGTACTTTGTTTTAGACGTATTTACCTTTAACCCAATCTTTTCTGCTTCGCGATTTAGTCTGGTGTACTGTTCAGCCACCGCCACAAATGTTCTGCCGATAATATCCATATCATCGGCAAAGCAGACGAATTGACTAGATTTGTTGAATATCGTGCCCCGTGTGTTAATATCCGCTCGGTTCATAACACCCTGTAGCGCTATGTTGAACAGCAGGCATGAAAGACCATCACCTTGACGAAGCCCTCAGTGTGATTCGAATGAACTTGACAATCCACCCGAAATCCGAACACAATACTGTGTACCATCCATCGTAGATTTAATCAGTTTGATGAGCTTCCTGGGGAAGCTGTTCTCGTCCATGATTTTCCATAGCTCTTTCCGGTCGATGGTATCATATGCGGCTTTGAAGTCAACGAATAAATGATGCGTGGGAACTCTGTATTCACGGCCCTTTTGGAGGATTTGGCGCAGTGTAAATATTTGATCCGTTGTAGACCGACCTTCGACGAAGCCGGCTTGATAAGTTCCCACAAATCTATTCGCAATTGGTGATAGACGGCGGAAAATGATTTGGGACAGCACTTTATAGGCGGCATGGAGAACGGTGATCGCTCGATAGTTCTCACAGTCCAACTTGTCGCCCTTTTTATAGATCGGGCAGATAACCCCATCTTTCCACTCCTTTAGTAGCTGTTCCGTATCCCAAATTCTAACAATTAGTCGGTGCAGACAAACGGCCAGCTTTTCTGGTCCCATTTTAATAAGCTCCGCTCCGATGCCATCTTTTCCAGCTGACTTGTTGTTCTTTAGCTGCATGATGACCTCCTTAACTTCGCCTATCGTTGGGGCTGGCACCTCTTCCCCGTTTATTGCACCGTCGAAATCGCTTTCCCCGCCGCCATGGTTCTCCGCCTGAGCGCCATTCAGATGTTCGTCGAAGTGCTGCTTCCACCTTTCGGTCACCTTACGATCGTCCGTCAGAATACTGTTAGTCTCATCCCGACACATTTCGGCTCGCGGCACAAAGCCTTTGCGGGATCCGTTCAGTTTCTGGTAGAATTTTCGCGTTTCCTGAGAACGATGCAGCCGCTCCAACTCTGCATATTCCTGCTCTTCCAGGTAGCGCTTTTTCTCCCGAAAAATTTGGTTCCGCTGCATCTTCTTCTGTTTGTGTCTTTCCACGTTCTGTCGTGTGGCACTGCGCATCTTGGCCGCCCGCGCAGCGTTCTCCTCATCCATCACCCTCCTACATTCATCGTCAAACCAATCGTTCCGCTGATTCCGGGGCACATGCCCGATGGAGCTCTCCGCTACACTGCTGATGGCTGTTTTGATAGTGTTCCAACAGTTCTCGAGAGGGGCTTCGTCCAGCTCGTCCTCTTCCGGCAGCGCAGCTTCGAGTAAATGCGCGTAGTTTGCGGCGACGTCTGGCTGCTTCAGCCGCGCGAGATCTAACCGAGGCTGGCGTCGGTACCGAATGTTGTTTACAACGGAGAGTCTTGGGTGCATCTTAACCATCACTAGGTAGTGGTCCGAGTCAGCGTTAGCGCTTCGATAGGATCTGACGTCGATAATCTCTGAGAAGTGCCGACTGTCGATCAAAACGTGGTCGATCTGTGATTCTGTCTGATTTGGTGACCTTCAGGCGTACTTGTGATGGATTCTGTGCTGGAAAAAGGTACTACGTATGGCCAAATTCTTGGAGGCGGCAAAGTCGATAAGTCTTAGGCCCATTTCATTGGTCCGCTGGTGTGCACTGAACCTTCCAATCACCGGTTTGTATTCCTCCTCCTGGTCGACCTGAGCATTGAAATTCCCGATGAGGATCTTGATATCATGTTTTGGGCAGCGGTCGTATTCACTCTCCAACTGCGCGTACAATTCATCCTTGTCGTCATCGGTAATTCTGAGGTGAGGGCTGCGCACGTTGATGATGCTTATATTAAAGAATCGGCCCTTGATTCTCAACCTGCACATTCGAGGATTGATTGGCCACCACCCAATCACCCGTTTCTGCATCTCGCCCATCACTATGAAAGCTGTACCCAGCTCGTGTGTGTTGCCGCAGGTCTGGTAGATGGTATGTCCATCTCTGAACGTACGTACCGTTGAGCTCTTCCAGCACACCTCCTGCAGCGCTACGACGTCGAACTTGCGGCTCTTCAATACGTCGGAGAGCACTCGAGTGCTCCCTTGGAAGTTGAGAGATCGGCAGTTCCACGTCCCGAGTTTCCAATCCATAATCCTTTTTCGTCGCGTGGGTCTACTCCGATTGTTCCAATAAGAATTTATTTGTTCTTCGTTCCGTGCTTTAGTATTTTTCGTGGTGACGGCTTGCAAAGCCTGCTACACCAACCCCCTGTTTCGCCGGAGGGCCAACGAAGCTCGAAAGAGCCCGCCTTTCCTGTCAGCATACGACCTTGGCTTTCACCGGGGTTGGTTACCCGATCTCCACCAAAGTTGCTCGTATCCCGGCTGGTACCACGAGGCGGTAGGAATAGGAGTTGCTGAATAAGAGGCTATGAACCACTGTAGGGTCTATTTTATGCCTACACGTGCACAAGGCACCGACGGTACACATTATTCAGCCGTTTACCAGCCTGCGGAATGGACAATGATCTAAATTCAATGTTGTTCTAATCATTCATGAAACACATTATTACTCTCAGTTTAATGTCCTGAGGCTAGGTTCTGAGTATTTTTTGCAAGGGATCAGCGTCGCTTGCTTTCGTGCCTCGTTCGTTGCAACAACTTTGACAACCAGCAGTTTTGAGTAGTAGTTTGTATTGTAATTTACAATAATAATACAAATACGGTATTTGTATGATCTTTGTTACGAAACGATAAATTCCTGGAGCAGTAAAGTTTTTAAAGTAATGGTTCGTAAATGAATTAGGACGCGTGGTTGATGACCACCATATCTTAAATTTGCGAGAAAATATTAAATCAAATCAAAATATTCGTGATAAATCGTCAACCTAATCCACAAGACGGATGCAATATTCTCCGTCCATACAGTGGATTTGTGCGGGACTAGTTTATATTTTATTTACGGAAATAAATGTTCAAAGCATAAAATTCATATCCTCGAATTGAATTCAGGCTCAAATAAGTCGCACGCGCTTTTTAAATGACAATCTGTAATAGTGATCGCGGAAAGCTTTTGTAATGGATGAAATATAGGTAGTCGCTGACGCGCGGTTTGTTTCATTGGTTCTGTTTCATCTACCAAGATGAACCATGATCTGTACCTTGCCCTGCTAACACAAATCCGATCTCGTGATACTTGTGGAGATGCAGTGGTACCCGCGGTCTCTAGCAGCAACAAGTATCGGACTAATATTCCTTCTTATTCCCATGTAATACAGCCTTTTGGTCGTGGCCGGCGTCGTTATTGGTCAATTTTCAAAGTATTGAATCGGTAGAAGTTGTACATTGAGAATGTAATGCTACTGCCAAGGACCATTTAATTATGGTTTTTTGTGCAATCTTACTGGTTCGGCCAATCACGGAGTGCAACTACGGGCAGTCTACCTAAGCTAAGCTAAGCTATTCTGCCAATCTTAATTTTAATTGAAAATATACGCAATATTGTGGTATACAGATATTGAACCATAACGAATTTGTTTTAGCATAATAAAAAGTCAATAATAAACCCACGCCAGAAAATTCCAAACAAAATTGATATAGCTTATGCTGTCTTACTGGTAAATACAATGTAACGATACTTAATTTCCTTAATATGCTGTGGCAGGAATTATTTTCACGCTTATTCCGCAGGCCCAATTTATTATTTAGCAACGTAAATATAAAACAGTCAATGGGCATCAGTTCGAAACATAACCTAAAACGCCAACCGTTTGCATCAGCCACACCATCCGATTCACCGTGTACCCATCGTTTCGGATCTCGGTCGGAGCAATCGTTTAGTTATACGCTTGCCAAAGCGTGAAATCACAATCTCAACAGTTTATTAAGCCTAAGCAATGCATCAGGCCTGAACAAATTTGAGCAGCCGTAATGGTCATCGTAACTGAAATACCAGCACCGAACGACGGTCGTAATCAGAATGCGGCATGCGCGCGCCGCGGTGTGAAAAATGCAATGCTAACCTTTTGGCGGATGCCCGATTACGTACTCGTGGGAATCGAGCCCGAACCGGTAAAATTCTTGCTAACTCATCGTCAAAAGTTTTTCAATTAAAATCACTTAATACTTTTCAACGGACCGGCGACGCACCGGTGACAGCACATGTTTCAAAGGTTAGGAAAGTGCGTCACTGAAATGAATTCTTCTTCATTGGTTGCCATTGCGTAATGGCGTTCCATTCCGTCGTGTGGTCCACATTATTGCTGCGGTTCAAACGGGCGGAGGCTTCAAAACCAGGTAGAATCTCTAAAAACAATCTAATTATAAATCGTGATTCTTCCATTCCACTCCACATTAAAATTGAAAGTGAAAGAGCATGACCGGTGCGTTGACCTCTCGCCAATAACGAATGAGCGGCACAAAACAAACCCAATGGAAGATTTTACGACCTTGAGGGCTCGATCCGAGGCACAGGTATAATAAAGGATTTGTATACCGAAAAGAATGTAATTTAAAATTGATCAAGGTGGTCACTACTGTCGGAACTTATTGCGTGTTGGGTCATAAAATAAGTTTCTTTCTTCACGCTAGGTTCTGAATGTGAAACAGCCCACAGAGGTGCGTGTGTACGGGCGTCGAGTGATTCCAAGAACCAGCGGCGCTACGGGGCTAAGCACTTTCACTCTGTCTGCTGAGAGTGGTGTGGAATGCGTTGCAGGACAGAGGTCAGGAATGAAAATTAAACTGTATTTCATTGATAGATTGAGATCGAGAGATTTTGAACAAGGAACGGCGGGGCAAATTGTGCCGCTTTGTCAACCTATTGTGGGAGATTTCAGATTTGCTAGGGAATGTTTTTATTTTGACCTATAATTGCATTGTTAACGATTCTCGAGAAAATGAACAGAAATTCATATTTGTCTTACGATGACCGAGTACTCGGCCACTTTAATGTTACCACAAATTATCTGCTGTACCTTTCCTCTAGCTGAAATAGCTTTCTCTTGAGCGCATGGCTTTCACTCAACTTGTTGAGGAGAATTTGCAACGAAATAATGATGCAGATTGAGTCTAACCGCAAAGCGAATAGATACTGCACGTTTCAGAGGCGCTCATCACATCACATCACAAGAATTTCTCAATCAATACCTTAATCACTGCATACAAAAAGCAAATCCAAAGTGCTACACTTCGCTTTCGAAACTTGACCTTCTGTTTTTATACCACAGACTTCGCAGCTACCTGTTTGACTCTAACAGCTTTTCCCACTGAAGTTTTTGGAGTTTTGGAGCGTCTTAGTAGAATACGAAACCTGGAAATTAAATAAATAAAAAAAAAGAAAACTTATCCAATTTAATTCTACTATGTATATTTTATTCTTGACAGATACGTATTTCGCCTACGACTGGCTTGTTGGACCAGTGGCGTACCTCGACGTCAACTGGAAGGCTCAATCACTGCACACCTTTCAAAACAAAATTTTTAACTTGATTCAGTGATTATTTTTTTGTGACCGAGAACAAAAATTACTCGAAAGATAACACGGATTGTTTTCCGTATCACTGGCAATTACAAAACGTTATTAACTAAGCATCACAACGACCTTTAAAATATAAACATATGAAGTTGAAAACAACCAGCAGATCTCTCCCATCGGATTTCAAAATCCAATAGCATGATTTCACAGATGGGATTTTAGTCGAAAATCGTGATTGGTAAAACACCGCGCATCAAGTTGAAGTGTTTTCGGTATGAGTGGACAGGACGCACAAAAGTAAATACTCACTAGCCAGGTAGCAACGCAACGATGGCCATTTCTACTGAAGCATGGAATCGATGTCAGCTTTCTAGCTACTTCTCAGAAGCCGAAGCTCTTCACTCCGACGTGACGCCTCTGCCGATGGAACCTTCACAGTACAGACAGTAAGCGAATGGTAAACGGGAAAAACAAGATGTTCCACCGGCAGGTTAGCATACCGGCCCTTGTCCGGTAAAGATCAGCAATTGTATTCAAATCAGAAAAAGCTGCTAGTTTAAACTATCTTCATCGATTGCGCAATCAGAGTTTTGTGTGCGATGGATATTAGGCGATTTACACGCCGCTTATCGATAATCGAAAAAACGTGGTATGATCAGTAGTTATAGAAAGTCGATGAGTTTCGACGACCATCAACTACAATAACAGCGAATAGTAGAAATGTATGATAATGCCACGCTTGTTCAATATTTTCCCATGTAGCAAGCCTCTATAGTCAAAATCCAGTTAAGTGTCAGATTCAAGTGCTCTCTCGCCCGTTGTTTCGTCAACCTTACACCGACCACTTCGCCAGCTCTTGGCTGTTGGCTGTTATTCTTGTAATTATGGGATGATTTACAGTCATTGTTTTGCTTTATCTACCCCGACCGCGCTAGTAGAGAAAAAAATGTAGCTACTTCACGTCACACCTGATGTGTTTCGTTGATGAGGTAATTAAACGAGCTTCGAGCGCTTAACCTGCTGCCACCACACCGTCTAATGGAACTATGGAATGGTCTGGTTTGAGGTTAAGATGACGCTTGCTATGTTTTTGATTGTTTTCTTCGAGCCGTAAATGGCCATTGAAGAGCAACTTTGAGTGGCTTAAACCAAATCGGATCAAGTTCATCTGTTAATGATGCGGCACGTCTGCAAATAAATTAATCTATTTGAACGCTCTGTGCAGTGCCACCGAACTGTATTGTACTTTGACATTTTACGGAATGTTCCCATACAGATTAAAAATATCGAACGCCATTGGGGTGTTACTTCTATTGCTGCGATGTTGAATCCATTGTTTTCAATTATTTTATCATTCTCAATAATTGATAACACAAGCTATTTCCGATATTGTATTGTCATATACAGGTTCATAATTATTGAAGATAGGTAAGTTCTATATTTCAAGATAAGTAACGAAAATGTAGCTTGCGTTTTACACTCAATTTCTATAATATGAGTCGTTCCGATTTATTATAGTGGTCTATTGACCATTTTTATCGAAGATGAGATTTTTGCATATATCGTATCTTTTTGTATAGATGTGCTCAACAAACAATAAAAATTTCAAACTTGTTTTCATGTTGAATTTTTGGTTGGGAACAGAATGACCATTCTGTTCCGCATTATAGTGGTCCATGTACAAGGGACTTGTTAATAATCGATATTCGACCATTTTTGACTTCAAAACTACGTCGGAACACAATATTTGACTTTTGCTCGCTAAACCCTTTCATCTGATAGGGTAAGGGCACTATAATTCGATCTATGAAACCAACGCATGGCTAACAAAATGCAATATATCGTCCAAATAGCGCTAGTTTTTCGAAAATATGATAGAATAGTACAAAAGCATGTATATTCAATAACAATTAAAAGGAAATAAGTGTGCGATGCATATTTTTCACTCATTTTCCCGTTTCAATACAATGTCCCATTGGGCTAATTGAAATCGGGGGTGGTCGATTACAACGGGAAAGTTCACTTGAGAGGGAATGACCCCTATATAAACTTAAAAATTGAATTTTTCGAAAAACCCGAGATAGAATATTTAGAAAGATTTAGAGATTTTTAAAATTAATCGTTTTGACCAATACTAACATCCTGTGAAGAGAAATCTGAGGTGCAGGAAAGTTAAATAATAAATGCATTCAGACATAGCGTGTGGCGTCAGAACACTATATTCCATACCCAGTCGTCCATACTCTTTCACCAATACATATTTTATGGGGGGTTTATATCATTTATTGACATTTAGGGTAAACATCATTTTGCAGAGCAACGGCGTGTTTGTTCCACGTTTTTCAACTTCTAGAAGACTTTGGGATCTTTTTTACACTTACTCCTTATTTTTGGCAAGAGTCAAAATCATTATGTGAGACAGAACGCCAAAGCCCGTGGACAAAACGCACCAAGTTTGCCCAGCTAGGCGTTAAACTCAACCAAAAAATTAACATTCAATCACATGTTGTATAAACTCCTAAAACTAGGCTGCCGAAATGGCGGAAGCGTTCGTTATAGCGTTTGTTACATACACTTGTTTGCTGGGATACAATGGATTCATATCTCATAACATTCATAACATAATTGGCAATAAAATTTAATCATCTACTTTTCTCCAATTGATGTGTGATGAAATGTTGTAAGTTAAACAATGTACAATTAGGTTTAAGGCAAATTCTAAGTCCTATACAATACATAATATTGCTACATTTTTAATAAATAATCCGAAACAAAAGATGTAATGCAAATTAAAAATATTTTATAACCGTTCGATCTCGCTGTGATGCATTCTACCCCTGTTTTGTATTTTGACGTCTTTTGCAATATATGTGAAAAACATGCCTAGTTAATGCCGTTTTTGTGATGAATCATCGAGTATGACAGTATATCAATTAGATAGACTGTATTTATTATGAAATTTGCATACCAACTAGTGGTAAAAGCTTAAGAGAAAGCCGTGATTTCTTACATGTGTAATGAGATCGCGGATAATCGCTTGATTTTATTGGATGTGGCTATGTTTGATGCTTTTACATTCTACACAATTATGAATTAGCTTGTTTTACACCAAAATAAAATGCGCATTCATAATTTTACCAAATAGTTTCCGCATTTTTAAATAGTTAATAGCATGGGCCATTCTACCCTTGCTATTGGCGTTAGGCGACACAACCAAATATGGCAGAGCACCTTGTAGGCGGCGTTGAACCGCGTAATATCGTGGTAATAACGCCAATCGAACCGAATGTTTTTTTTTTTGTAGGCAGGACGAACCTCGAGCAGATTGACTGCTTCCACCTGTCGACAACCCCGCACTTGTTTGTGATCAGGTTTCCCACCTCGTCTCCATTTATGCCAGGTTTCGGCATGTTTCCTTTACAAGTTTGGTTCACTTTCTCATAGAACTAGCTCGTTAGCTCGAATAGCGTTTGTAATTATTCACGATCCCTGTCCTGCTTTTAACTTTTTTTTCCTAAGGATCATGGTCAACTCACTCCGCGCTCGTCCATACTTGGCCAAATTCTCCCTAGTTTTTCTAATCTCGCGAAACTTTTCAAAAGGTCCTAAGAAGCAAAAATACCCAAAAAATAAATTATTTAATAGTTCAACCACCATAATCATATTTAAAATACTATTCAGGCATACTATTTACGAAATTTGCTTATTTAGAATCTTGGTTTTCCTGTTTTTAAATTAAGCGCAATTCAGATTTGGATGATTAAATTAAGAAGCTGATAAATGACTTAGAATTTAAGGAGTTTTCGTTAATAAATGATTTTTATATATTGTTTTCCATCTTTATTCCTATGTTTTCTTCTCTGTTTAATGTATTTTGCAAGGTGTTTTGTAACCGGGGACACTTTTGTTGGGCAAAAAATACCCTGTGTTTTAATTTTGTTATAACTTTTTTTGTTTTAAGCGACAAAATACGCAGTCTATAGCTAAAGGATACGTATGTCTTCAAACTTTCAAATGCTTTAAAAAGATTCGAGATTGGATGATCCGATTAAAAAACTATGACCAAAAAACAAAACCTTTTTCTCAACCGGGGGATGTTCCACTACCCAGCAAACATTTTGGTCTTTATAACTTAATTCTAAATGAGATAAACGTCAGCATATAAGGTCTATCAAATCATATATCATGCGCAGAAACGGCATATACATGCAAAAGTGGAGGCGATATACATGATTTAGTTCTTCAGAATAATTGAAATGCCGACAAAACAAAACAGTTTATACGGCTGAGCCGATTGACTGGATTGCATTTCGACAGAGTTACGATATTTCTACTTTACCCTTCGCCTTTCCACCATGTGGTAAATGGCAAGTGTCAAAAATTGCATACAGAGCAGGCTATTTATAGCCAAATATTCGCCCTGAAAGTTAATGAGACAAAAAAGTAAAAGCTTTCTGAAAGCTTTTTTTCATAAGCTTCCAGATATTTATATTTACCCGACCTGTCACAATACTTAACTTTTTTGTCTATATCATTTAAAACAAGTTGTACTCACCTGGTTTAGAACCAAGAATCACCCGCACCGCAGTATTTGTTCATTACCTTTAAGCTACTGGTACATCAGTACCTCAATGATATTTTTGCACATCTTAAACCGAAGTCATCGTACATGTAAGCAATGAGATCTTATCTGATGCATTGAACATGTACCGTGAATTCGGGTGAAATTGATCACTTTTTCGAGTATTTTTTAAATATCTTTGAATAGAAACATATTTAGGAAGATGATTCAATTTTAAAATAAGTACTGTAGTGCTGGCTACACGACAGTATCATCTATATCTTATATAAATAGTTTTATTTTAGATAAAACTTAATGTAATCGTGAAATTGAAAATTTACAAATAACGGGTGAAATTGATCACGTAGAAATCAAGACGATATTGCTATTAAACCATACGCTCTGACAGCAATAACCTTACGTGCAGTATAAAATCTGGCGTAATCGAGATATTGCCTGTATATAGGCAACAATGTCGCGTACAGCAACTAGCACAAAAATCAAACAGTCAGCTCTACATTAGCATGGTTGATGCATCTGTTAAATAAATATGAACGATAGAAAAGATATTAAGCCAATTTTAGCATCGTAATCGTTTGTTTTTGTTTAAACATTGCTGTATATATGTGTAAATGTACGATTTTCGTATACAATCTTCACCAATCTAGTGAAACAAATAATTTAATTCTCCTCATATACGGGAGCTTGACTGTCTCTTTGAATGTGTAGTTGCATTTCGCTATGTAAGCACAAACCGATCTCTTGCACTCTCATGCAACTGCCATATGGAGCGTTTGTAAAATTTGTGCGAAGTATTGTCTGTCTTTTGCACCCTTTTATAAATCTCCATTCTGCTTTACAGAAAGAATAAACTTTCGCAGGTGGCAGCTCCATTTCGCACCCATAGCGATCTAGAAATCTATGTTGCCTCAGTTCATGATGTTATCAATCGTTTTATTTCGTAAAAGGTCAAATCAAACAATTTCTGTCGCATAATTTTATTCATGGAAATTATCAAAGCACAGCCAGATAATTAGAGAATCGAATTAGTTCTATCAAGATTTCCTTCTGCAACGAAATTTGTGTTAACAGCAAGGAGTTTTATCGGGCATGTTGAAAATTGCGATTCGATCAAAATAGTAAATTTTAAAAAATCAAGCCATTTACAAGATCAATCTTGCTGAAAGCCGAGTGACTTTGACCTGTAACTCAATCTTTATATGGATGGGTGCATATTCAGCTTTATGAATCAGTATAAACGTAGAATAAAGAGTTTTTTACTCGTTAGTCCAAGCTGATCAATTTCACCCGACTGATCAATTTCGCCCGAATCGACGGTAAGTACGGATTTGATTTATTCTCATCCGACATACGAGTTTGTGTCAATTGTGACTGAATTTCTGTGTCGTAAATAAGTTTGCATTTGATCGTTAATTTTAATGATAATGCTGACTTCATGGAATGATATGCAGTACCTTTGTTAGCATTCCGTGGTACAGATTATTCTAAATATACATTAGAATACGTTATATGCATATTCATATTTGATTACATGGAGATAATATTATCAAAGCTCAAGTACAAAAATGTTGTCTGTTATTTCAGAAGCTCTTAAAAAGAAATTAAAAGTTATTTAAAATAGAATGCTAAACATTTAGATGCTATAGGACAGCTCAAAATTGCTAACAACAATAAGCATCAACCATTATTTTTTACTGTACAAGTTTAATGCTGAATGTCTTTTTCCAATTCTACTTAACATTTGTATTTCTTCTGAAAAGCCATAAGATGCACTGATATTAAGGCATTTAGATTAGCGGAATGAATCATAATCTAGACTTGCCCAGTTCTGAGAAATACTCTCCTTGGTAAATTTTAAGATTTCCGTTCGTTCACTTTCCTATCAGAGAAATATCTAAAAAATTATGAGTTTCTATTTTTAACATTTTTAATTTTTAAAACGTTACATTACGTGGTTTTAATACGCCAAAAACAATCAAACTCCTCAAAGAGTGCTTCTTCAAACAGATCTTTTATTGTCTTGTCAATATGTCTTAATCATTATATGCTTGCTGCTTAATATTTAGGCGGGCTTATTTGAATTATTAACATTTTTAAAATAGTTAACAAGGTAATTGTAAAAGTTTTTCAAACCAGATAATAGTTTTTTGAATATTCCGCCACAATCAAAATAAGTTCAATTTTAACAAAAGAAATAAATAGTTATTTAAATTTAAAATAAAAGCGAAGAAGCCGTTAATTTTTTTGGTTGACAAATCTGCATTAAGAACGTATCCTTGAAATCTCTCTATTTTGTTGTTTTGGTTGTAAAGAAATAACAACAGATTTGAACGTGTTTTGATGCAAATCATATTTTAATGCACCTAGAATCTCATGATTATTACTGCTTTTATATAAATCTAAAACGATGTCATATAAGACATTTTGCAAAACATAATTCGATGAAAACTGTAATTAAATACGATTACATCTTCATGATAGCCATTGTTGATAACTAAATCTAAGAAATCGTCATATGCGACATTCGCTTAGCATAACCCGATTAACTTTCGACCTATTTACGATTTTTACTATTAATTCGTATATCAATCATCGTGTGCATCACGTACGATGAAATTTACACAATGTGCTTACAACATGTGTACATTTATACGAGTCCGATGTGATATCCATTTATATAAGACTAGCTGACCCGACAAACTTCGTATTGCCACAAATTAACCTGTGTTAATCCTCATAAATCATACATAAATCATGAATCTCGGATGATCTTTGCCACAATCTCGAGTTTTGCAAGCCCCCCAGCGCTTCCGACGGCGGGTCACCGGCAACACTCGCGATCGTCTCGTCCTGAATGATCTAGTGTACCTATAGATAGTTTTTGTGGTCTTGTATTGACTAATGTTTTATGGAAAAGTCTCGAATTTCTCGAGTTCGATTAGCTTTTGAGTTTCGCAAAAATTTCTGTTTTATTTGTATGAGAGTCCATATCCCCCTACCACAGGGGTGAGAGGTCTCTAACTATCGTAAAATAAATTCAAGACTCCAAAATCTCCCACATGCCAAATTTGGTTCCATTTGCTTGATTAGTTCTCAAATTATAAGGAAATTTGAATTTCATTTGTATGGGAGCTCCCCTCTTAAAAGGGGAAGGGGTCGTAATTCACCATAGAAAAAAATTCTGCCATCTAAAACTCCCACATGCCAAATTTGGTTCTATTTGATTGATTAGTTCTCGAGATAAGAGGAAATTTGCATTTCATTTGTATGGAAGCCCACCCTCTTAAAGGGGAGATGGGCCATAACTCGCTTTCTAAAGAAGAGAGGGGTCTCAATTCACCGTAGAAAAAAATCTTGCGTCCAAAACCACTTACATGTCAAATTTGGTTCCATTTGCTTGATTAGTTCTCGAGTTATGAGGAAATTTGTATTTCATTTGTATAGCAGCCCCCCCCCCCTCTTAAAGTGGGGAAATCCATAGAAAATATACCATAGAAAATATTCTTGCCTACAAAAACACCCACATGATAAATTTGGTTCCATTTGCTTGATTAGTTCTAGAGTTATGAAGAAATTTGTATTTCGTTTGTATGAGAGCCCCCCTCTTAAAAAGGTAAGGGGTCCTAATTCATCATAGAAAAAATGGTTGCCTCCAAAAACACCCACATGCCAAATAAGGTTCCATTTGCTTGATTAGTTCTCGAATTATGAGGAAATTTGTATTTTATTTGTGTAGAAGCACCCCCTCTTAAAGTTGGGAGGGGTCCTAATTCACCATAGAAAATATTTTTGCCCTCGAAAACTTTCACATGCCAAATTTGGTTCCATTTGCTTGATTAGTTCTCGAGTTATGAGGAAATTTGTATGGAAGCCCCCCCTTTTAAAGAGAAGAGGAGTTATAATTCCCCTTATAAAAAGGGGAGGGGTCTCAATTTACCATAGAAAAAATTTTTGTCTCCAAAAACACCCACGTGCCAAATTTGGTTCCATTTGCTTGATTAGTTCTCGAGTTATGAGGAAATTTGTATTTCGTTTGTATAGGAGCCCCCCTCTTAAAGTGGGGATGGGTTCTAATTCACCATAGAAAATATTCATGCCCTAGAAAACTTTCACATGCCAAATTTGGTTCCATTTGCTTGATTAATTCTCGAGTTATGAGGAAATTTGCATTTCATTTGTATAGGAGCCCCCCTTCCTAAAGTGGAGAGGGGTCCCAATTCATCATAGAAAAAAATTTTGTCTCCAAAAACACCCACGTGCCAAATTTTGTTGCATTTGCTTGATTAGTTCTCAAGTTATGAGGAAATTTGTATTTCGTTTGTATAGGAGCCCCCCCTCTTAAAGTTGAGAGGGGTCCTAATTCACCATAGAAAATATTCTTGCCCTCGAAAACTTTCACATGCCAAATTTGGTTCCATTTTCTTGATTAGTTCTCGAGTTATGAGGAAATTTGTATGGAAGCCCCCCCTTTTAAAGAGAAGAGCAGTTATAATTCCCCTTATAAAGAGGGTAGGGGTCTCAATTTACCATAGAATAAATTCTTGTCACCGAAAACACCCACATGCCAAATTTTGTTCTATTTGCTTGATTAGTTGTCGAGTTATGCAGAAATTTGTGTTTCATTTGTATGGGAGCCCCCCCTCTTAGTGGGGGGAGGGGTTTCTAACCATCACTAAAACCTTTCCTGGTCCCAAAATACCTCTACATGCATATTTTCATGCCGATTGGTTCAGTAGTTTTCGATTCTATAAGGAACATACGGACAGACAGACAGACAGACAGACAGACAGACAGACAGACAGAAATCCTTCTTTATAGGTATAGATTAAATCTCGACATGAATATACGATATCTGGTTTGCTGGGATATATATTTTGTAACATCGTATGGATGGCTGCAAAATGAACGATATTTAACTATATCGCCAGCTGTACAAGTCATGGTCTATATAGCTTATGACAAACTGTGTATCTGTAGTCTTAATCACAAGAAATTAATTTCTCAGCAGTTGATTACAGAGTAACATCTTACCTGGTGGCGAGCAAAAGAGTACCAATGTTGCTCACATTGAGAATAGCGCACAGCACACAACTGATAGCTGACCGGTATCTGTTAAATTTGTTTATGCAGTCAACTAATGAATCAGATCTGTTAAACATAAAAATCAGATCTGTTAATAATGACAATTTTTTACTGATTACACATAGCGATTTGAACGAATGTCTCATGTTCTTGGACTTTAGAAGCAATTTTACCCCGTTCCTGCTCACATGTACAGGCACTATGTTAAATATCGTGATATAGAAATCGTATTATAGAAATATCGCATAACCGGAACGATGAAATTCAAAATTCAAAATGACCAATCTAACAATAAACTTATTCAAAACGACCTATGTAATATGTCCAATGTACATTCCGGTTGAAAAACTGTCCTATGTAACCTTTTGGGCTTATTCAATGTAAATTCTGCATAAAATTGCAAAATCTCTTTATTATTACAAAGTACATTTATGCATCCTGATTTTGTAGAGGATAGAATAGAAAAAAATTGATTCAGTTTTGATCACTTTCAAATAATATTTTATTAATCTTCGCGCGCGCTTTACTCGCAAAAAATGTTTTGTTAGATAGGTCCTTTTGAAAAGTTACGCGAGTAATCTCTTTTTTTTCTCTTCATCACATGTTCAATCACATGACTTAACAAGGAGAATCCTTATCCTAACTAAGCTAAGATAACTTCTATTTTCCTCTCCAACGAACGCTAGCGTTCCACGTCAAACCTGCCATTCTGTGCACTTGAGGTTCTTTCACTTTGCACCGCGGTTGTGGCTTAATCGACGGTTAATCGTATCCCGTCCCGTCCTTCTTCAAGTGTCGAATCACCTAGCTCCACAGAGTAAGGTAGAGCCGCGTCCAGCAGGCGCGCGCAACTTGCGGATTTTCCAATTGTTTAATCGAGGAGGACCGTCGGAAGTTTTAAACGCACCTGTACTGGTGCTAGGTAATAATACAGGCCGAAATTGCACCCCGTAGGATAAGTATGTTAATATTTCGGAAAAACCGGCGATGAGTAATTCATAGATTTGGTTCGGTTCTGGATATTCGTTGGTCGGGTGATCTGTCTGCAGCGTCAACTTTGCAAGAAAAGAAAGTGATTCTGATTAGTATTGGGCGATACCGTATCAAACCCGCGATATCGATACTCGAAGGCCGATATTTCGATATATTTCATCGATACTTACGGCGTCTATATTATGCTAAATCGACAATTTCATCCCGATACTGTTTTGATAAAGCGGGATACGCAGCTGAAAAAATGTAGGCTAAAACTAGGCCAGGAAATGCTCCAGAAAGCAATATTTTAAAGATTTTTTCTTGCGCTGTTTTCTTTTCAGGTATCTACTAAGCTTAATTCTCAAATTTATTTTATTGGTATTGACTCTTATGCAAATCCTTGAACAATGACGCTTGTTTAACGCTTATTGAACAGTAAGTGCATGCGCTACGCGATTTTCAGTAATTCAGAACTGATCAGAAAGCACAGAGAGTAGTATTGGGCGCTTTTTACGCGCCGTAATAGCGGTGAAAGTGGCAGAGGTGGGACAGATATCGATAAGAGCTAGAACTGGAAAGGAGCAACTACCGGCGGAATTCTGCAGGAATGACCAAGAACCGCCAGCAACGACACATGGATGGTTTCAGGGGTTTGGGAGAGGGCTGCCGGACGAGTGGATTGAGGGTGTAGTTAGTCCCATCTACAGAAAGGGCGATCGGATAGATTGCTGTAATTACCACAGCATAACGCTGGTCAAAGCCACCAACAGACTCCCTGAAGTAATACCGATAAGGTGGTGCCAGGTGGGCTTTATGGAGGCCCGTGCTACTATGGATCAAATTTTTACTCTTCGGCAGGTCGTCCAGATAAGTCGGGAGTACAACCCATCATATTTTTGAGGATTCCGGGGCAGCATACGATTCAGTCGGGCGCGAACAGCTCTGGCAGGTGGTGCGGTTTTCTGTACAAAGCGACGTGTCCGAAATAGAGCTGCACTGGCGTGTTTTGGGGACACTCTCTTTACTCCATATGCTTTTTTATTGATTAATTTTTATGAATCCTTTTTTCTGTGTAGCATTTCCCAATCCCAGAATGCCGCCTTAAATAGTATCGATAAATCTAATATCGATGATTCACGAACAATATATCGACGGTATCGATAAAGCCGCGGATTTGATATTGATATTCAATTATCGATACTTTCGGGAATTTTGCCCTAATTCTGATCACCAGGCCTCAGGAAGCTCTAAAGCTATCGGTCATGTCGGTGTTCAGGCTGTGGACCCGATAACCGGTCTGTATACATCGCTTCCCTACAGACCTGGACGTTCATATCCCCGATGACGGTCTTGATGTCCCGAGGCGAACAACTTGTACTTCTGCTGCAGCTGCGCGTAGAAGCACAGAACAGAAGTGGAAGTCCGAACGATTCGGCGATCAAAACTGGTGACAGAGTCTTTTTTGTTTTTCTTTTTCTTTGGGAAGGTTTTCGTATAGAAGCGAATAACAGCGATATAAGCAGAACGCTCACTGCCAATCGCATAATAGCTTTCACATGCTTTCGTGTGCATTCGTAAGCGTTCGGGTGTTTTCGTGGAAAAAAGTGACTCGCCACCGCCAGGTTCGCTAGTATCTGCAGAAAGTAGCATGTACGTGTTTGGATTTTAACTTCCACTTCTGTTCTGTGGTAGAAGGCTTCCTTCTCGTCATCTGGTGTATCTCTGTGAGACAGTTGGAAGTATGCTACCATTACGCAACTGAAAATGCAAAATCGTGCATAGCGATATCTATGAGGGCAAGATAACCTGCTTCGGGATGAGCTGATAATATCATACGAAAACAAGACTTAAAAATCATTTGTAATTCAATTTCTTCAGTAAAGCAGGATCTCGTTTTGACAATCAGGATTTTTCACTGTAAATCAGGACACCAGGATAACGCGTGCGAAAACAGGATATTTCCTGGTAAACCAGGACATGTGATCAGCCTCGTAACATGCACAATATTGAAAACTACCGTGGAACTTCTATTTAAGCTGTTTTCCTAACGTTTCGAAAAGGTAGTATATGATGTGGTATATCGTGCTGTTAGACCAATAGTTTCAGAGCATCAACATGGCTTTGTAAAGAGACGCTCTACGATGACTAATTTGATGGTATTTGTAAATTTGCTAATTTCCGTCGATGCAATTTATGTTTACTTCGGCAAGGCCTTCGATAGGGCTCCACTTTCCACATGCGCTCGCGGTTGACAAAATGAAATGCCTGGGATTGCCCGACTGAGTTACTCAGTGGATGCTTTCCTACTGATCGCTAAGCCTTTGTCAACATTAACGGTGTTAGCTCCTCTAGTTTTGTGATACCATCGGGTGTCCCTTAGGGTAGCCATCTTGAGCCCTTAATTTTTATTCTCTTTTTCAATGATCACTGCAGTAACCTTCGTTCCTATAAGCTTATGTACGCAGACGATTTAAAGGTAAATCGTGAAATCAAAACCACACTTGGCTGCTGTGCCCTCCAGGAAGATATTCGTTCATTCGTTCAATTTTTTACATGAGCCACATGTCCTGGGAGGAGGAGTGGGATCGTAATCGGTAGTAATGCTTCGATTACAGCTTGGCTCGATCCATGGAATCCCCCAGCTTGGATAAAAGATTGCGGTACATAACTTTTTAAGCGTTGCTTCATATGGCCCTCCCTTACCTTATCTTCCGCTCTTTCCCCTTCATGCCTGATCTTAATCTATTAGAACCTACCGATAATGAAACAAAGATTTACAGTGGTTTACCGATTTTATCTACCCATCCGAAAATTTTTGGTAGATATATTTGGAAAGTAGACAAATTTGGGGAAAAATTAATTGCTCCAAAATAATTTAAATGAACGAAAAATATTGTTAATGTTGACCATTTTCTTCAATTGTTTATCATTTCAGCGTAATTTTGCGCTTAGAGCTCATTTTATTCATATCAACCATTAGCCATAATGCACGGCAACTCAGCATATTATGAAAAAAGACATGTCGAAATTCAAAATTGCTCCGATTTTATTCAAATTTTGTGTACTTATTTCTTTGCAGTAAATTTTAGACCCGTATTTTTATTTGGCACTTAGGGTTCTCTTTTCTGAGTCAGTGTGGTCTCAAAAGTTACCATTTTTTTCACCTTTCTTTCTTTAAAAATTCATAACTTTTGATCTATTGAACCGATTTAAAGTATGTTAATACCAAATGGAAAGTATTTTAATGAGCTTTTCAGGAAAAATATTGGACTGAAGCCCAGTTTTTTTATTATCGCAAAAACATTGAAAACATTCACTTTTTGTGTTTACATGGTGTGTAGACCAAAGAAACTCTAAGTTTTCATAGTGTCGAGAATGCAATGGAGACGCATGGTTTTTGTTTTTATTAGTAACAAAGGGTTTTTTTGACAAAGAAATGCGTCTCTAAAATAAAACGCCATGCGAGTCCATTACATTTTCGTATCTTTATGTCTTAAAAAAAGACTCTCAAAAACTAAAAATGTCCCATCGTATGTAAACAACCAGCTTGTCATTGAATGTATTATTAAAAAATAGATAACGAATATTTTATATGTTTTAAGTGATTTTAAGGGTTTCCTACAAAAAATGTTTTTGCAATCATAAAAAACTTTGAACGTCAGTTTATTGTTTTTTATGAAAAGCTTATTAAAATTTATTTTTTTTGTAATAAAATCATTAAAATCGATTCAAAGGTTCAAAAGATGAGAATTTATAAGGAGAGAAAGGTGATAACCATTGTTCCTAGCGGAGACGAGGTATGCCCATTAGTGTTACGGTATAGAAAAATCTCACAAAGGATCATTGTGAAATGTTAAAATTATGCGTTACAAAATAAATGGAAGTTACTTTGCGTATTTGACTTCAGCATTATTATACCCATTCTGTGTATAATTACACACCACAAATGCCATATAGTAAACTATAAAATAAAAAGAAATATTCTCTGTTATGCGTAAATCCATGAAATCTTCCAAATTTTCATGCCGCTCGGTTAAAATAACAATTTAAAAAAAGGTAGATAAAACCGGGTCAAAATGGTAGACAAAATCGGGGGTACCTAAAATCGGGTGTAGATTAAACCAGGTGTAGATAATCGGAATACCACTGTATTACTTTCTTCTACCGTGCCCTCCGTGAATTGTAAAAACTACTGTCATAAAAAAATGTCATGTCAATTTATATACCTGACCTCATTTCAAGGTCAAGACAAAAATCACGAGGTTGGTGTAAAACCTTCAAATTATTGCCACAAGGGAGAATTTGGTCGCTTAAAACAATTTACAACCATGGTTTGCCGGCAACTTTTCCGGACTTCGGATCCGAGGATTGTCCGGTCTCCGGTTCGGGTGTGATAAAAGATCAAACATTCAGATTTCATCCTCTACTAATCTATATCTGGTCCTATATTAATCACTAACCCAGAAGCAATGTAAGTTTTATCATACACTCAAGTACTTTTTTTACACGGTTTGTTTTTTCGATTATAAAAAACGGGGCGACTTAGGGCCCATTCATTTATTTCTCAATGCATTTGGGACCGGCCCGACATTCGTCACGTAGTTTGTAAATGGTCCCTAAGTTGCACCGTTGTTGACTATTCGAAAAAAACAAACCGTGTAAAAAAAGACTTGAGTGTACTCTAATTGTTACTGCGTTAGTCGTTAAAAGCTTGTAATAATACCCAAACTGTTGTTTGGGCATTGTACAGTCGTAACCGTTAACTTTTCTTCATATTTTTTATCCATTTACTCCATTAGCAAGCCATTTACATAATTATTTTCTAAGCCTAAGTTGCTGAGGAAGGTTCCTTATTTTTATTTTTTTCGGTGGTATAAAAACTAAGTGATGATTTGTCTCATTAAGGACTTCATCTTTTTCAAGTTAATAGACAAAGTCAAATTCACCAGCCATGTTTAGGGAGGATCTTCTTGCACCAACCTATTGATATTGGATATAAATTAACACATTTATCTACAAAATTTCATTTGAAGAAAAATTTCGCCAAAGCCTTCACTGATGCTGACCTACGACACTGTGCAAGTTATTTTTTATATTGATACGGTTTGTTATCAATATTGATGGCAGTGTCAAGAGATTTGGGTCAACCTAATTTCAGTAATGCCACACAAATGATGTTTATAATCCAGCAGAATTTTTTGGTTAAACTCGTGGAGCGACAAAAAATTCGCTTTTTATTATTTTGAATTAGGTTTGTATGATTCATGTGATTAACAGTTGAAACACTAGAATCACAAATTAAAACGCGATATTTTTCTTGAAGTGGTCATCATTTACTTCATCACCTGATTACGTTGCTTACGTGTTCCTTGTTCGTTCTTTGTACTGTACACTCGGTGATTCACAATCAACAAGAGTCGTAGAATGCCCTTGAACCTGACAGTAACCGTGCATGGAACAGCTTTTATTTTTATCAGAGAAAAAAGCCACGATGCAGTTATAATCATGTTTAGGTTACAACCGTCAATACACCGGGGGTCAATACATGTACCTACATAAGGCAATTGATATCAAAATAACAACGATAAATGCTTTTATAGTCTAAATTTTTGGCTGTGTAGGTACAACGTGGCCAACTTTGAAGAATTGGGGTTCCCAAGGTGAGTTTACATTAGTATTGGTAGCTTCACATACCTATGAAATTTGTCAAACAGCGAACCAAAATATTGATTGCGATTTCCAAGAAATAAGCCATTTTGCGATAACTTCTTGTGTGATACGGTTTATTTCTAATTCCCGTCGTAGTAAGTAAAGCCATTCTAATTTTCAGCATTTGTTGGATGGATTTAATGAATACTCCAAAAGTTCTTGTGCTGATTTGACTAAAACACACTTACCTTCCGATCCGTGAACTAAAATCACTAAAAAGCGATTATTAAAAAGCGAAGCATATTATTGAAATTACGCAACTGACTTTATTTCTTAAATTTGTCGTACCGTTTTGAAATCCGTCCAACAAAATTTTTCATCGTCCGAACTAAAAATCACAACAATGTTTACGAAGCTAACGCGCATGTGTTTGTGTAGGACGGCATGACAAATGTTATTCTGCAAAATTTCTGCAGGTCAGGCAAGTTTTCCTGGTTGTAGAATAACGACAATGCCTTGCGTGAGTTATTTTCATTTATAAATGACGGAAATTAAAACGATTAGTCGACATTTTCTTCTTCGTCGCACGAAAAAACGTAGGAAATTTGGCTGGTAGGATTTCTCTTTAATGATAAAAAGCATTTAAAAAGATCTCAGCTCACTTTGATTGATCGTGTATGATAGACTACAAACTAAAATATTAGGGAATAACTAGTTTTGCATTGTGTGTCATAGAAATGCTGATATTTTTAATAATTTGTGTTGGTTAGGACGGGAATAGGCAATCACGACGAAGCGGCAACATACCCTAGTTATTCTTTTTCTTTGTTTTGTTGCACTATCTGTAAAACTCAGGAAGGGGCTCGACAGTTTTGAAATGTGTATAATTGAACCGCATGGAATAAACATTTTTACGTATTCACTCAGATGAGTGTCAAATTAATTATAAATTTGAACTCATTAGCAACTACTACGATTTCAATCAGGCAATCAAACAGAAAGTGATGTCATTATTTTAAAACGGTCAATTGCATGTGTAACGTTGACATTATGTATAGATGCATTATTAGTTCGAGCTGATCAGGTATAGTAGCCTCCGTTCGGGTCATATCACTACCGTGGCGATAGATAAGGAATCACGATAAGATATCATTTAGCTAACCTATACCTATTGAAACCCCTGAGAAGCTTTACCAAGCAGTCTAGTTTACAAACGCTCAGAAAGAAGTATTGAATTGTTAAATCTTTACTAGTTGTTACTAAAACCCAATCTAAGGAAAAACTTGTTCGTCTCGAATCCCAAATGGAACCTGACAAACCGCCGACTCCCAAAATCGATTTTGTCGATGCAAAACCAAGCCGAAATCGGTCAGAAAGCACCGACGCGGAAGGATTTGCCGAATGTTCATCCGGTAGTGAACTTGCTCTTTCGGAGTCGGAGTCTGTCTCGGCTCCGATTCCAAAACGGAAAGGGTCCACCTACATCGATACGCCTTTGAACATGAATTCAAAGTACTACTCTTTGAATGGAGCTCGGCGTGGAAAGGTGTTAATTTTCAATCAAGTTCAGTTCGATAGTGTGGACTACGACGATCGGCATGGCACAGACAGTGATGTAAGAAGGCTTTATCACACACTACCTAGATTAGGATTCCAGCAGAAGGATATCTATGTTTATGAAGATTATTTGGCTAAAGATATTGAGCGAACTGCAGAAAAATGTATGTAGTTTGTTTGCAGTGTCCTGCAATTTATGGTAATGTTATTTTTGCTTTTTAGTGCAGACCGATAGAGATTTGGAAAACGCAGATTGCTTAATGGTGTTTATACTGACACATGGAGAAGATGGTGACTTTTTAATGGCTCACGACGAGAAATTTCACCTGTACACATTTATTAAGCATTTTACTCCCTCTGAGCTTAATTCCATGGCAGGAAAACCGAAGATATTTATAATTCAGGCATGTCGAGGAAAAAAACTTGACAGAGGAGTAAATTTGCGGGCCAAGCTGATTGTAACCGACAGCGGCCTGGATCGCGTTGATTCTCAATCGGAAATATTCAGTTATCCGGAATTCGCCGATTTTCTAATTGTGATGAGCTCACACCACGGTAAAACGATCAGCTTTCTGGGCAAATGAAAATATTATAGTTGTACTGAAACATTGCTTCATTTTAGGTCACTACTCTTTTCGTAATGCCGAAGGTAGCTGGCTCATCCAGGAGCTGTGCAACGTGATCGAAAGTTGTGATTTGGAATCTTCATCAATCTTAGATATTCTGACCGAAACTAACTGTGCCGTTTCGAAGAGAACCTCTAACGCCGAAGGCAATTTTGACAACAAAAAGCAGATTTCGAGTTTCTACTCGACATTCACCAAGCAATTGTATTTTAAATCTAAGAATAAATAAGCACTTATCGTTGATAAGTGCAACGTACAACGAACGTATTTTTGTTGGACAAATATACATAAGGTTACTGACCCACTTCATCATAGCTAAATACAACCCATACTTACTTTATTTCAAGCTTGTAAAGGAATTAGATCTGCAACTGCTCAATTTTTGACACAAGATGACTTCTACGCTTCTTGCCTATACATGTACACTGAAGTTGCTTTTTACACGGTTTTTTACGCGACTATTTTTACGCGAATTTCGGAATTTACGCGAATTTCAGAATTTACGCGTTTTTTTACGCAAATTTCGGAATTTACGCTGTTTTTTACGCGATTTTCGGAATTTACGCGAATGTGCTCAAAACGTCTATTTTTTCGCGTAGTGTTGAAATCCACAAAGTTTTATTTACGCGAAATTTTAGTTTTTTTTACGCGAATTTCGGAATTTACGCGGTTTTTTTATGCGGTTTTGGTTTACGCGGGACGTATCGTTCGCGTAAAAAGCGACTTGAGTGTACACCTATTTAGTCAGATAAAATATTTCGGAACTTAAATTTCTTAGTGAAACAATTTTTAATGTACCGGCGGGAATTTGTCGTACAGAAACTGCACTTCGTCATATGCGAGATTTCTGTCGTCTGTCATGGACAGAACACCATCATGCAACACATTGATTATCGAATGCCTTCTCGATATCCAAAAGTGACATTGCTATGGTCTTGTATACCGATTAGTTTCGCTGATTTATGCTGGTAACTCGATGGAGTAGATGGATGGTGGAACTATCCTTGCAAAACCCGAACTGTTCTTCCAGAAAGACACCATTCTCATCGGCAAACGAAAAAATCCGGCTCTGGATTAATTTCTCAAACAGCTTGGAGAGGGCAAACAGCAAACTGATGGGTCGATAGCTCTTGGAAACAGTAGGATCTTGAAGGGAAGTATCCAAGCTCCCAAGCACAGGTTGAACAGGTTTCCTATAAAAGTAAATGAATCCTAGCTCAAGTGCTTGAGTTCGATGTTGAACGTGCTGTCGTATCCGGGAGCCTTCATCCTTTTAGATCCAGATGCTTAGACTTAGATCCTCGGCTACTGAGTACTCGTGTAGGCTGAAGTGATCATTAAAATTCCATCACCCGAGCCGCCTGGCGATACAAGAGAAGGGGTAGGCTTTGGCTTCTTTTTCAGAACCTTGTTCAAGGACCAAAACAGGTTTGAATATGGTGGAATTTATTGGAGCTTCTGTTAGAATTCCTTGTTTTTAAACTCTCGAATTCGCTCCTGTTTAACCCTAGAGAGACTGTTTGTCATAGATTTTTTCCGCTGGTCTGCAGTACGCTGTACATTGCGCAACCTCATCAGATGTTCGATGGTGAATCTATTGAAGAGAGATGTTCATCTGGTGTTGTTGAACTGGAACCGCGCTTGCCCAGGCGACGGGAATCGCTCGCTGGAGGGATTCCACCACCTGATCGATCAGCTCCGGTGTATGCAGATCAATGTTGTCGTCGACAATACGTCACTCGACCTCGACAAACTCGACCTAGTTGGCACAATGATAGTTTCGTCGGGGCCGGCTGTCCACCATTGGTAGAAGTAGCAAGTTTCGGCATCACAGGGTAATGGTCGGAGGATAGTTTTTCGAAGATCTCTGGTACTGCGGAGATGGCCACGTTCATTATAAAGATGTCCAAAATGGAGTGGACATTCGATATGGAGATTCTAGGCGGACTGTCCGGCGCCAAGATATTGCAGTGGCCATCTTCCGCGAAGATGGTCCCATTTTGATTTGTCTTTCGGTGCCCCTACACCTCATGCCGAGCATTGTAATAATGTACTTCTCCCGCCGCCGAGTTAGTTTGCCCAAATCGGATCGTAAATGAGCGGCAGTACCGTCCCGGGCCCTGGTTTGTTTGGGACAATAAGCGGCAATTATGTTGATTGAGCCCATCAAGAGAATTTGGTCAATTATCGACGTGGGAGGAATGAGTTAACCACGACCCTAAGGAGGAAAAAGCGCCAGAAGAAGGACAGAGATTGTGAGGAGCTAGAACAATTATTCCGGGCTAATGACACCCGCAAGTTTTACGAGAAGGTGAACCAAACTCGCAAGGCCCACACACCAAAACCTGACATGTGTAGGGACGAGGGAGGGCATCTTATCAGTTCTTCGATGAGCACCTCAACGACGATATAGCAGCAGGAGGAGACGCAATGGAAGTTAACCTCGGAGTGCCTACAAATGATAACAGCGTACCGGCTCCCGATCTCGAAGAAATCCGGCGAGAATTCGGTCTGCTGAAGAATAATAGAGTCGCCGGAAAGGACCGACTCCCGACAGAACTCTAAAAAATGGCCAAGAACCGCGAGCAACGGCACTTTACTGGCTGATTTCAAGGTTTTGGGAAGAAGATAAACTACCGAAGGAGTGGATGGAAGGCGTAGTCTATCCCATCTACAAAAAGGGCGACCGGCTAGACAGCTGTAACTACCGCGGCATTACGCTGGTCAATGCCGCCTACAAGGTGCATCGTCTATCCCCAATAGCAAGAGATTTCGTAGGGCAGTGCCAGGCGGGATTTATGGGGGCCCGTGCTACTACGGAATAAATTTTTACTCTCCGACAAATCCTTCAGAAATGTCGAGAGTACAACGTGCCCACGCAGCATATTTTCGTGGATTTCAGAGCAGCATACGATACCGTTGAACTCGAACAGCTATGGTAGATAATGCACCAGTACAGTTTTCCGGACAAACTGACGCGGCTGATCAAAGCTACTCTGGAACGAGTGATGTGTTACGTGCGCGTTTCGGGGACACTCTCAAGTCCTTTCGAATCGCGCAGAGGAAAAGCAAGGGGATGGACTGTCCTGTATGTTGAAGGTGTGATCCGGTGAGCGGGCATCGAAACGAGAGGAACGATCTTCAGCAAGAGTAGCCTACTCCTAGCCTTTGCAGACGACCTCGACATTAGTACTAGAAACCGTGGGACGGCGGAGGCAATCTACGCCAGACTAAAAACGGAGGCTAGGAGGATAGGGTTACAAATTAATGAGTCGAAACCCAAATATATGGTAGGAAAAGGCTCCCGAGAAAGTAACGTTTGCCTCCCACGGACAGTGACTATTGACGGCGATGAACTGGAAGTGGTTGATGAGTTCGTATATTTGGGATCTCTGGTCACCGCCGACAATAATACGAGTAAGGAGATCCAACGACGCATTCAAGCTGTAAATCGAGCCTACTTTTCCCTCCGCAAGACGTTTCGATCCAGGAGCATACGCCGCCGCACTAAGCTGACGATGCACAAAACGCTAATCATACCGGTAGTCCTCTACGGACTTGAGACAGTAACTTTGCTTACGGAAGACATACGTGCACTTGCCGTTTTTGAACGAAAGGTGTTGCGGACTATTTCTGGCGGAGTACAAATGGAAAGCGGAGAGTGACGGAGCCGTATGAATCACGAACTACAGGCACTGCTTGGAGAGATTCCCATCGTACACCTGGCGAAAGTTGGGAGACTACGGTGGGCCGGCCACGTCGCAGGGATGCCGGACGACTGTGTAGTGAAATCCGTTCTCTTCAAGAGCCCCACCGGCACCAGGAATAGAGGGGCTCAACGAGCACGATGACTCGATCAGGTTGAAGCCGACTTGCGTGTGTCGAGACGGGCAACAAATTGGCGACGAGTAGCCCAAGACCGAGTACAATGGAGAGGAATTCTTGATACGGCAAGAGCCGCTCCGGCTCTCGGCTGAATAAAGCTAAAGCCCATCGACGTGCTGACCTTGGCTACTATGGCCTCGATGTCTTTCAGCTTGAAGCTCGGCAGTCGGCGGAATTTTACGTTACGTTTCACAGCACTTGTTTGATTGACTCTCTAAAGTCGAAAATCTGATTGGTGGAAGCTAACCTGTGACTTGAGGTGGGTTTCCGTAATGACAGTGATGTCGATCTTCTTCACGTTGAGAAAGTCGAGCAGTTCAATATGCTTGCTCCTCAGTGACCAAGCGTCCCAATTAACTATGGAGAAGGTTTTACAAAGTTTCTCTAAATGTTACATACATACAACAACTTTGCAATAACACTGTAGCTTTTTTTTCGCGTTTTCTCTTTGAAAATGCTGAGGTGTGTCTTTTTCGCATTTTAAACCACTTTAAAACCAAGAAGTACTATAGGCTGGAGAAATAGTGCCCACAGTTGACTGATAGGTTGGTCAAGCAATTATTCAGCACTGCAATTCATGAATGCTTTGTTTTGAAGGGTGGAAAACTGAAAAAGACAAACACTGTGAGCAATTCAGTAGTCATGTCCATGGGCTGACAGATAAAAGAATAGCACCGATATACGCTGAATGCGTGTTATATTCGCCCTCACGCAGGGCTGTCAATTTTTTCGAGCATTGTTTGATAATCAACTTTACGAAGAGCACTATTTTAATAATGCTAGCGCCCTCGTGACTAATAAATTTGCTACCAACATTGACGAGTGAATGGCACGCGGCGTCTCGCGCTTTGACGAGCTATTTCTCTTCCGCAAATGCTAATATGCCAGCAACGTAAACATGGCGACAGTAATATAACGTCTGATCTTTAGGCTTGACCCAAGGTTAGTCCAGAGAGGTTTTCTGATGTTGAAATTTGTTTTTCACCCCCGCAGGGTTACCCTTGACGATCACCGAAATATTCAAAGCGGAAACTGTTGAATGTATAAACAACGTCGATGGTTGCTAACCAATCGTTCCGCGCACTTCTGTTCTACAAACTGTGTTTTTGTATCAACAAAACCCTTCGTAAAATCCCAAAAAAGATTAAATACGGATTATGCTATGTAAAGTATGGTCGAAAGTTTTCAATAACAATACCATTACCTAAAACATAATGAAAGAGACCAAGGCATACAAGCAGACATTTGGATTGCAAGACAAGGTTTACTAAAGCAATATTGTCGAAATTTTACCTTATAGCAGTAGGTACTATATGGTAAGTAAAGTTATAGTATCTACAGTAAATTTTTTACAACTTATTCTGCTCCTTCTTTTATCATTTTTCTTTGAATAATATCAGCAGGTTGATAGTGTGTTTCACAACTTTTGGCATCTGTGCATTAAACTTGACTCTTTCTCGCTGGCATTTTAAGGTGAAGCCCAATAATTTATTTGCCGGATATCCTATTTCTAAATGATCATGTCTATAAAATAAATTACTAGTGTCAAACGCAAATTTGTCCTACGACACCAACTTGAAGACCTTCATTTCTAAGAATGATTGAATTCTGAATCCGTTGGATTTAGCATAAATAAAAGATACGCAAGGCCAAAGTGACATGTGTTATTGACATTTAAAATATGTTTTTGACATTGAAAATGAATGCTTTATTCAATTTAGCAGCGCTATCAGTCGCTAATATACTCCATATTAAATATTCATTCAAAATACAACTGCTTGGTAAATGTCGAGTAGAAATTGGAAATCTGCTTTTTATTGTTAGCACTGCCTTTAGCATCGGAAGTCCTCCTCGAGACGGCACAGTTAGTTGCGAGCAGAATATCGAAAATTGATGAAGATGCCAATTCACAATTTTCGATCACGTTGCACAGCTCCTGGATGAGCCAACTACCTTCGTCATTGCGAAAAGAGGTATAACCTGAAACAGTATTTCTGCATCTATAGCATTTTCATTGACTTGTAAATGTTATCGTTTTACCGCGGTGGGAGCTCATCACCAGCAAAAAATCGGCGAATCTCGGATAGCTGAATGATTCCGCCGATTTTGATGAATCAACGCAATCCTTGTTACTGTCGGTTTCGGGTAATTTAGTTTTCATTTTGACTCCTTTATCCATTTTGTTTCCACGGCAGGCTTGAATTATGAATATTTTTGGTTTTCCCGCCATGGACTGCAGTTTAGATGGAGTAAAATACTGCAATAGCTCGTGCAAGTAATATTTGCGATCGCGTGCCAGCAGAATGTCGTCTTTGCTTCCATGTGTAAGAATAATCACCATCAAGCAATCCGACGATTCCAAATCCTTATTTGTTTGCACTGAGATATAAACAAAAATTAGTATGAGAGCGTAATGATGTGAATAAATACCGTACAAGCTTTTGCAATGTCTTTAATTTCTTTGTAGGTCATGTCTGGATAATCGTGAATATCCTCTTTCTGGAACCCTAAGTTTGGCAGTGTGTTTTTAAGCCTGTTTACATCACTTTCGGTACCGTTTCGTTCGCCATAACCTTCGATATCAAACGTAATTTGGTTGAAAATTAACACCTTTCCGCGTCGAGCTCCATTCATTGCGTATTGCTTTGAATTCATATTCAAAGGCGTATCGATGTGAGTACTTAGTTCCTGTTCTCGAATCGATGTTGACGCGGACTCCAACCCTGAAGGACTCAATGTACTGCCGGATGAACTTTCTGTAAATCCTCCTACATCTGTACATTCGTTTTGATTTCCATCGACAACATCGATTCTGGGGCTCGATGATTTAACAGGATCCATTTTGAAAGCGAAAACAAGCTTTACTGGAGATTGGGATAGCAAATATTTTACGCTTCAACACTTCTTGCTGGGAAAGTGCAAACTAAACTGCACTACCGGCGATTCTCTGGGGTTTCAATCGTTAATCGGTTGATATCATATCATAATTGCTTATCTATCGTCACAGTAGTGATACGACCCGAAGCGAAACAGGTAATGAGGTAATTCGGACCAATAATGTATCTGTATAAGTATAACGTTAACGTTACACACCCAATCGGTGGTTATGGTGACATCACTTTGTTCTTCAAGACTATTTGTGTGGTTGTCGATCACTTGTAATGTCAAATTTTACCATTAGAATTAGCAACCCCAACTGTAGTCAAAACACAACGATATTTATTCAAAGCAGTTCAATTAGTTTTCAATTTGGTCCCCTCCTGGCTGATGTGAGGCAGGGAAGCCGAAAAGATATCGAGAATGATTTTCGCACAAAAAAGCTATCGCGAAATGGCTCGTTTGTTGGAAATTGGACTACGTTATCAAATCAATGTTTCCGTCCTATTACTGTGAATGTTTCCATATCATCAAGCTCTTTCAGAAAGACGGTATAAGTAGCAATCAATAAAAAAATTAAATAAGGTACACCGGGACAAGTGGGACCTAAAAAATGCAAAGTTTGGGTTTATTCCACTGTGTTTTCTATACCTATGATTATTTCAAAATTCTTTCAGCACAGAAACTCTTCAGTGGTATCACTTCGAAAGATTAATTACGAAAAAGGTCTATCAATTTACATGAAATGAATCTGGAGGAGAATTTTCAAAATTATGACGATAGGTCCCACTTGCACCATTTACCGGGGCAAGTGGGACCTATATTCAAATTTGATTAAAAAGCATAAAATAATAGTAAATTGTGTAAGTTAATATACAGCAATGTTAAAGCATTGCAAGAAGCAATCAAAAACAATATTTGTACGAAGGGTCATTCAAAAATAGCGTAACAAAATCAGATTACAGCGGGTGACTTTATAATTTATATAAAACACAGATCGTGAGCAATTACGTTGTAAAGCATTATTGTTATGAAATGTAGTTGAATATGTCGTTGTATCCAGTTCTTGCGAGACGTAATTTAAGATTAACCATTGTTTAAAAGCTCGAAAATACGATTATGATCTGTTTGTTCTACCACGCCCAATTCGGTAGAGCTACTCATAAGAGATAGTTACGTTATAATAACCACGACACTTTATTGTTTCAATTCCAGTTGCAGATTCGCTTAATTATATCAAATTTGACTTTCCAAATTCAATTAACATCGTTTAGGTGTAACCAAAATGTGACCAAACTGTTTGTTCCCTCACAAACTGTGCATATGGGCTTCTTTTTTGGGGCCCCTTGGTTTAGTGCTTTTTGGTTTAATTTTAAAGCTTTACTGGTATAAATATTATGTAATTGAACTGAAAATGTTAGATAGTTCATCTAAAAAAGTGTTAAGACAGGAAGTTTTGTGCTGAAACACTTTATTTTTAATAGGTCCCACTTGCCCCGGGTGCTTCGAAGTGCCGACCTTATTTCGACCCATTTTTTTTAATACCATTTGTCAAATTAAACAACTAGTTTTCGGGTGTAATTTGTTAATACACTCGTTATGTTTACCTATTGCCAGAAAAAAATGTACGTTTACGTAAAGCTTGTGGCCAAAATATCATTTCTAGAAAGGTGCGTCAAACTTACAACGCAAATTGAAAATCACGCTCAAATTTAAAGTAAAATTTTGATGTTTGGAATGCCTGCTATAAATAATTTATAATTTTAATACATGCGTTTGAGTTGTATCTTTCATTTCTAGAAAGGTTTGTTTGGAGAAAATGAGGTTGAAGAGAGTTATAAGCTCCATTCCCACTTACCCCGTATTCCCACTTGCCCCGGGGTACCTTATAGGATTTTTTTTTCCTGTATGGACTCATCACTGCGACCAGTAACGTTTGATCTATTGTGATATCGCCCGGGTGTTTGCTGTATAACCCGCACTGCATTTATTTTTGCTATAATCGCTATTGATTGAGCGATATGCTTATTGATTTTTTTTTATGCGTGCTTGTGTGAAATTGGGTACCCTTCTTTCAATGCTTTACTCTACTTTACCCGCCTCGTTCCACATGACAGCGCGCAGTCCCCAATTATAGTCATCCCTGGTGTAGCAAACCAGTGCATTTTTACTATAAGGGTCTCATTTTTGCACTGTCAATAGGCCATATCGGGGTAATATAGAACTCAGCATGAAGGAAGGGCGATGAGGGGCCTGAGAATAAACCCATGCTAGTCACTTTGACATCGAATGGCCTGATTCTACTAAGACTCGAACCCATGACCATTAGCTTGTCAAAGCTAAATATAGGATAGTTAGATCATTACATTTCCATTATAAGATGTTTCAGTTTACATAATTTCTAATACATATTTTCATGAATAAGCATTAGGTTGTTTACTTATGTTGATTTCGCTAAGTGTCTTAAAAAGCAAAGGGTAAAACCATAGTTTATGAGTAATCATTTTAGGCTGCTTAAAAGTTATTGTGAGCCTAAAATTTAGACTTTGAGAACCTAAAAGCAATAATAAGTTTTGATCGGTATATTATGCTGTTTGATAGATTTCAGACGTTTAAAATATTCCCAAGGACGAATTTGCTTTGCTTATACTTAAAGTTTGACTCGTGAAATAAAATTCGCTTTACATAAGTATTTCGATATCTATTGCAGGTGCAGGGTATCGTATTTGTTTTGGTCAGGGCGTAAACGGTGTATATTATTGGCCACTTCCATTTGATTTTGCCGTAAGTGGCCAATAGAGCCTTCTGACAGCTCAAGCACCCACGCTTGCGAACACGAAGTACGCGTGTATATACATGATATTTGCCTCATTTTGGGGAAGAGCTAATGCCTGTTTGCCCCATTTTCAAGCACCAACACACACATAAATGGAAAGGTCTATAACATGTACAACCCTGGCCAAAACATATCCGATACCTTATATACTTCCCTCTAACGGGTGACAACTAAAATTTTAAAATTTTTTTGAGGCCCATATACTGAACAACAAACTCAGAGCAAAATGAGAGTATGTATGTGTTAACTCTCCTCTTTTTGTCAATATTTTTTGTTTTGTTTATGCTAGCCCAGTTTAGCTGGGCGTCAAAACAGGAAGCATTTAGGGAGCGCGTTGTACAGTTCTACGAACTGTCACAGAAATCCATTGGCGTAACTACGGAGGGGGTGGTCAATGTACATTTAATTTTAATATGCCAAGGAAATGCCAAGCCCCCCTAGAAATGAGCGCTAGTTCCGCCAATGCAGAAATCTCGGCAAAAAGTATACGGTACAACAATTTAAAAGGAAATATGTTGCGGCTTCGACTGTTTATTATAAGATTATTATTGAGATGCTCAACAACTATTCGCAAGCAAGGTAGTGGAAGACCAGCCAAAATGATGGACGTACAAGGACATCGTTCTCTTTCTAGTGCTTTCAACAACAAGCCCTCTGGCAATTAAGATGTACCATACGAATGTCTGAAGAATATTTTGATCGATTGGTGAATGACCCTTTGGGTTAAAACCACTCAAAAAAAAAAGAATATTTTGATCCCGTTTCTACAAAAACATCATGCACATGGACAAAACGTGTTTTAATAGGATAGAACATCATCGCATTACGCCAAAAAAACGCAATCGTGCCTGAATACCCATTCGATCCCATTTGTACCCAAAAACCACGACCCGACCAATCTGTGTCAGTGCGCCCAATCGAAGATTTCTTCGAGATTTTGAGTTCCTTGGTGAATAAAAATAACAGGAGAGCCACGAAGTGCAAACAGTTGGTTGGTAGAATCAAGAGATGCATTCGCAAAGTTGACATGACGGCCGTACGACGCTCCTGTTCTGACATCAAACGGAAGCTTCGCCGAACAACCGATTACGGACCGTTTTCAAATGTACACTAACTTTTTTTCAACAATGGATAATGTATTATTAATTTTGGTAAATCAAATCTTCTTCATGCATCTTTGTCTTTTTTGACAGCTTGAGAAAAAAGTTCCAAAATTTTAGTTGTTACCTCGTCACCCGTTATATTAAATGTATCGAAGTATAATTTTATCGCGTTTTTCTTCTTTTCTTGATAACAACCAAGCAATTCGATTCACGGTTATTGTCAGGTTCAAAAGTAATTCGCAGCTTTCATTGATTGTGAATCACCGCGCATACATGCAGTACAAAAAAAACAAGTAACCCGTAAGCATCGTAATCAGGTGGTGAAATAATTGAAGATTAACAAAATATTATACAAACTCGGTTGTTAAACTTATATTTTTAAGCTTTTCAAGTGTCATGAATCATAAAAATTCTAGCTTCTCTTGAAGCGAGAAATGGGAATCTGAACTATATCAAGCTGCATACATCGTCACATCAAATGTTTACAAAAAAGATGTGATGCAATTTTCATTACCGTCATTTGTGCTGCCTTAAGCCTAGCATCCAGCTGAAAAGAAAACAGCTCAAGAAAAAATCCTGGTATTTACCGAAGAAATTTTGACAACTGCAAGGCAAGCAATTATCTGTCATTTTTTCTTGTGGTAATAATTGCGCCGGATATTATTCCGTACGGAAAAGTGACGTTTCAATTCACTAGTATGTAAAACTGCGCCATCTGAAAGTAAAACAATATTTCTTGTGAGGTGCATACTGGTAAAGAAATCGCAAACGGAAAATCTTTTCTTCAGCATTTCTTGGCCTATCTTTTTGCCCATTTCTTTTCAGGTCGATACTAGGCTTTACTGAAAAGCAAGTTGACCCAAAGCTCTTGAAGCTGCTATCAATGTTGGTAAAAACGCATCAGTAGAAGTAATTTTTGCAGTGTCACATGGCAGCATTAAAGATGGTTTCACCGATAACTTCTTCTAAGTGTAATCTTGAAGTTGACACAATTAGGAGAGGATTGTACAGAAGGACGGAAAGTGGAACTTTTTTTCAAGCTCAAGCTTTATTTAGGCTTTTTAGTTAACCCTTTAGGATAAAATGGGGCAAGTAAATATATCAAGTCAGTGCTTCATCTTGTAGCCTAGATCAAGTACTACAAACTTGCATATGTGTCACTTGTCTCCACCCACCCGTATGAGAGTACAACAAGCATACGCTTTATGTGTTTTCGTTCGCCGAAGGCTCATACGCATCCACTATTTTATGTTATGAAATAGAGACATGATTTCTTCGGCAAAGTTGCAGAAAATGTAAAGGCAAACAGCTTTGCTGAAAAAAAAGACATTTCTATCTCTATCGGGTACAGAGCTATAGAGCATTTTCTTAGAAAGTTCTTTAAAAATAAGTTTTCCATGCATAGCTTTTGTTGATTGCATTGATTTAGACTACAAGAACGTATTACTCTAGCTAGGCAATTATCGAAGCACTCGAAACATGCGTTTTAGCAGAAAACAGCAAATCTCTATGACCTTTCCTTACAAAGTTATGGCTTATTCAAGTTTTATTTTTCCTTAACTGCACGAGCCATTAGGGTAGAATGGGGCAAGTGCAGACATGAAATTATAGCTTCTCTTTAAAGCTTAGATAAAGTACCATAAACTTGTATAGGGGATTCTTGTCCCCATCTACCCTTATTAGAGTACGGAAAGCATATGTTTTGATAGTTGTTTTCATTTGCTTCAACCTTTATCAAGCTTTTCGTGAACGTATTGTTTTCCTTTCGTTTTCAAAGCTTACAGTGTTGTGGCAGATTATGAAAGCTTTAAATTTATTTGTTTTTTTTTTTGTATTTTATAAAATGGTTCAACAGCGCACGTGTTTTAAGCTTATGGCGTACACAAAACACATAAAACATAGTCTTGTCGTACTCTTATATGGGCGGGTGGGAACAAATGACACCTAACCTAAGCTTCAAGGTGAAGCACTGATTTCATGGATATATGCCTCATTGCCTCATTTTATCTAATAGGTTCGTGAAGTTTTTTTTCTTTGTAAAGAAAGGTCCTAGAGACTTGCGGCCTTCTGAAGAGACATGTGTTTTGAGTGTTACGATAATTGCCTAGAGCAATACGTTCTTGTAAAATGCAATCAACAAAAGCTATGCATGGAAAATAATTTTTAATTACGTTTCAAAGGAAATACTCTGTATCTATACACCCGAAAGATATAGATATATTATTTCATCTGCAAAATTGTTCGGCTTTACATTTGTTACAACTTTGCTGAAGAAACTATGTCTGTGTTTCCCAACACAAAAAAGTTGTTTTTTATTTTTATCATTTTTTTTTTTTTCCTGTATGGACTCATCACTGCGACCAGTATGGTTAGATCTATTGTGATATCGCCCGGGTGTTTGTTGTATAACCCGCACTGCATTTATTTTGGCTATAGTCGCTATTGAGTGAGCGATATGCTTATTGAATTTTTTTTATGCGTGCTTGTGTGTAATTGGGTGGTACCCTTCTTTCAATACTTTACTCTACTTTACCCACCTCGTTCCACATGACAGCGCACAGTCCCCAATTATAGTCATCCCTGGCGTAGCAAACCAGTGCATTTTCACTATAAGGGTCTCATTTTTGCACTGTCAATAGGCCATATCGGGATAATATAGAACTCAGCATGAAGGAAGGGCGATGAGGGGCCTGAGAATAAACCCATGCTAAAGTCACTTTGACATCGAATGACCTGATTCTACTAAGATTCGAACCCATGACCATTCGCTTGTCAAAGCAGACTCGGTAACCTTGCGGCTACAGAGCCCCCCACTATTTTTATCATAGCGAGCCATAGTAACTTTTGACAGTTTCAGATTATTGAGGATATTCCTACGAACAAAAGTTCCGACGTCACTATATTGCTAAAATGAAAACAAAAGACGGTAGGAAAAAAGTTCCATTTTTGTCCCTTTCGGACCATTTTGGACCATCCATTTTATCCCACTGTACATAAAATGGCGATTACCATTTATTGTTTAAAAACGCAGAACGTTGAAAGTAAAAAGTGATTTATAAAAATAACTTAACCTTTTAAGAGTTAGTGTATGATTAAAAAAATGTAGAAAATAACAATTAATAACAAATAATAAGTGCGAACAAACAAAAACAACAGCTTTAACAACATCCAATTATAAATTGTTACAAATCAATGAAGAAATGAAGCTTTGGTTTCAATTGAAGTAGCACGGCTCCGTTTCAAGACAAGTTTCAATTTGCGTCGGCGAAGCAAGCTTCACTACATCGTGACGATAGCTTTTAGAGTTCATTATACTTTTCTATCCAATATTTAGTAAAAAGCTAGAAACTTTGATTGCAGATGAACTGAAATTGATTGACATATATTCTTCAATGTAACGCGTGGTCTATCTTGTTAACATTGACAAATTGTGCCTGACTTTCAAGCGCTGTCAGCTGGAACAATAAGTTCGAAAATCGAAATAAATCGATGAGTATTGAATGACTGAGAAGCATATTTTTGCTGCCTTTTGATGAAAATGCAATGCAATTTTCGACGGATGTCACATTTGCCTAGACCCCCTCTCCCCCCCTTTGTCCCAACCTGTCACAAAATTGACACCTTCCTCCCCCCCATAAGCAATGGACGTCATTATTGAATGATCCCTTATTCTTCTTACATTACCCCGAAGAAGTCTCTTAACAGAGCAATGAATGGCAGGGTCGCTCACAAAACAATTGCTTCGATTATTTTACCTTAGTTTTTAAGCTCAGCTTTTTAAATCGCACGAATTAAACAAACTCTACCGTGGAAATTTGATCTTACCAATCGAATTCTGTCTCAGCAACAGCTAACTTCTGCACTTTCGCTGGTCAGCAGTCAATATCAGTGACAGTTTTGCAGATACTATCCCTCAGCTGTCACTGTCCGCTAATTCAATCACTTCTTATAGTTCAAAGCCTGAAATTGTATTTTATTAAGACTCGCCTGAAAACCTTACCTACGACCACCAGCTTGGTCTGAACATTTCTCATAACATGATCAATTTCGGAATCCCTGCGATGCGGGTCATCATCACTCAGTTTGGAAGATACCGCCCGTCGGTCATGTTGATGTTGCATTCGTTGCATAAGCCGGCTAAAACGCATATCCATCGACAGCACGCTACGGGCTACGGGCGAGCGGCGGATGTAAGCATAATGACCGGCAGAGGCGGCAAAAGCGACACGTACCCCATCACCACGGGTCAAACTATCAAGCTTAAATGATGGGAATTTGCGTAGCGATTATAAAATATTTTAGTCCACGCTAAAGGGTGCGAAACCGATTTTTTGTTTCGTTCGAATCGGCATGTGTGGCTAAAAAAGACCCTTCACGAGCAATTTTCCTAATGGCTGAAGACGTCCTCCGTTGGAAATTAAACAACAATCTATATTTGTAGCATTTAATTTTGACAGTTTGGACTGGTCTGAAAGCAGTGGCTGATGAATTAATGAATGTCTCGGAACGGAACAGTTTATTTTGAACGAATTACTGATAGGCTAACGAATTTTTTGATAGGCTATGGCATCTATTGGCTGGTTTGATAGATGGATCTCAGTTATCTTCTCTCTATTTAATCATTTAGAAATAAAATTTATATTTCAATAGGATAGTATTTTGATAACAGTAAATTCATACGTCAACCTATTTTTTCTCTTTTTTACCGTTTATATTTATTTTTTTGTTAAATGAAACGCAGCTCTTAGCTCTTAGCATTGAATTTGTTTTTATGATTCTATATGAAGGAATCAAGTGAACTATTTAGACTCTTTTAAAATCGTTAGCAGTTAATTTCTTCGACCTACTTTTAGATCTGTCTATATTCTTGGAGGAACATGAAAATGAAATTGATGCGAAAGCAAAGGCCAATTCTTTCTATAAATAACTGAGCACAAGTTAGGTCATTAAACGCAATTAACCGTTATGTGTTCGACAAAAAAAACACCTTTAAGTGCTCGACAAGGGTACCCGGGTACCCACAAATTGAAACGCTTGTAACTTTGGCAATTTTTGACCGATTCGGACACTTTTACCACCAAAAGATTCAGGAACTTATCCACTTCCAGTGTGGTTATAACAGAGCCGGAAGTGGTTCGTCTGGTTCCCGGAAATCCGGCAGTCCGAGGATGTGTTCCGGAATTAAAGCACTTTTTATATTTTTGGATGTAATTATAGTAATATGGGTGTCCAAAGTTCTTCCAATTACTCCGAAAGGTCACTCTTCATTGTTTTAAAACAATACAATGATATATCCTCGGAATGGCCATTCTGCGACAAGTTCCCGTGGGACCTCCTGTGGCCATAAAACTGTTTGGTTTGCAACACTGGCAATATGGATGTCTAAATTCATGAAATTACTCCAGAAGGTCATTTTTCATTATTTTGATTCTATCTGATGATTTTGCCACGGCATGGCCATTCCGGAACATATTCCCGTGGGGCTTCACAGTTGTCCAAAACCAAAAATATGTGCGCATTAGAGTTTTGAGTGGGAAAACTTGATTTTAGGTTTATGGAACCTTTGGGAGAGTTTCTTGAAATTAAAAGTTCTATCGTATGGTGAGATTCAAATTTTGAATAATCCCCCTAAAAGTGAAATAAAAAATTTATTTTTCTGCAGCTTCAATATAACACATTGATGAGTTCTGCAAAGTTTTAGAGCATATTATTACAAAAAAATTTGCTGAAGACCGTAACCTTCTATCTCTTCAGCGAAGATAGAAAAATCCTATTTCTTAGATGTGAATCGTCAAAATCAGTTTTTCTATTGTAGCTTTTTTTGCAGTTGTTGTATGACTTTTTCAGGTTTTATAAAGTTGTACAAATAGCAATGATACACAACTTTGCCAAATGTAGTATACCTCTATCTTTGCTTGTTTAGGAACTGTAAAGCTTTTGATATAAAAAATACCCTAATTTTGATCCCCAATTACGCGACTATGCGCAGACGGATACAAATGAAACTTCCTAACTTTTTGTAGTTTTTTATTTAGTTTCAGATTCATGTAATGTAATTTGTATCTGTTTGCGCATAGTTGAGTAATTCGGGGTCAGAATTAGGGTATTTATTATAACAAAAGTTTTACAGCTCCTAAACAAGCAAAGATGGAGGTATACTACATTTGGCAAAGTTGTGTATCATTGCTATTTGTACAACTTTATAAAACCTGAAAAAGTCATACAACAACTACAAAAAAAGCTACAATAGAAAAACTGATTTTGACGATTCACATCTAAGAAATAGGATTTTTCTATCTTCGCTGAAGAGATAGAAGGTTACGGTCTTCAGCAAATTTTTTTGTAATAATATGCTCTAAAACTTTGCAGAACTCATCAATGTGTTATATTGAAGCTGCAGAAAAATAAATTATTTATTTCACTTTTAGGGAGATTATTCAAAATTTGAATTTCACCATACGATAGAACTTTTAATTTTAAGAAACTCTCCCAAAGGTTCCATAAACCTAAAATCAAGTTTTCCCACTCAAAACTCTAATGCGCACATATTTTTGGTTTTGGACAACTGTGAAGCCCCGCGGGAATATGTTGCGGAATGACCATGCCATGGCAAAATCATCAGATAGAATCAAAATAATGAAAAATGACCTTCTGGAGTAATTTCATGAATTTAGACACCCATATTGCCAGTGTTGCAAACCAAACAGTTTTATGGCCACAGGAGGTCCCACGGGAACTTGTCGCAGAATGGCCATTCCGAGGATATATCATTGTATTGTTTTAAAACAATGAAGAGTGACCTTTCGGAGTAATTGGAAGAACTTTGGACACCCATATTACTATAATTACATCCAAAAATATAAAAAGTGCTTTAATTCCGGAACACATCCTCGGACTGCCGGATTTCCGGGAACCAGACGAACCACTTCCGGCTCTGTTATAACCACACTGGAAGTGGATAAGTTCCTGAATCTTTTGGTGGTAAACGTGTCCGAATCGGTCAAAAATTGCCAAAGTTACAAGCGTTTCAATTTGTGGGTACCCGGGTACCCTTGTCGAGCACTTAAGGGGTAAAAAAATTTGAAGCCCCCCCATTCCACCCCCTTAAGTGCTACATGAAAACTTATTTTATAAAAAGTTGCAATTCAACTAGTTCTTAGATGTCACAGAGTTTCAGTATCCTTAATCAAAGAAAACTTTAGAATTTCGTACTTTGAAAGCTGAAAAGGTACCCGGGTACCCTGTCGAACACATAACGGTTAAAACGCACCTTTCATGGCATTGACAATTATTTCAGCTGTGATTAGAATTACGTCATAACGAGTGTTTTGTTGTTATATAGAGCGACTCAGAACAGGTGTAAATCCCTTAGACAGAGGAGCCAGCTGGGATTGTTTTTGTGCATCGAACTGTAGGGTGAAACTGGGTAAGAACTGTCACTGTGAACCGGGCTAGCTTGATTGAATGAAACAGGGAAAATATTTATTTGCGATGAAATGTCAAACCCCTCGTAATCCCGAGCATGCTAACTTGATTTTAATGGTGCTATTTGAATTCTTTTTATCAAATATAAGAAGAAGAAGAAAACGAAAACAATCAATCTATCACTGAGCTGGCTCCCTTCTCTCAGGTACTTACCTAAATTTTATCAGCTGTACACATTTAAATTGGAATTCATTTTTGAGTCGGGCATTTTTCAAAATTATCGTGCCGGTTGGAACAAATGGTTCCAGAACATGCATAGAATGAATTTATGAACAAAACAATATTTTTTTCCGAGAAAAATCCAAAGGAAATTTTCCGATTTATTTCTCCGATATTGCTTATTTCAAACAATTATTACTCATAAATCAAGCATCGCAGAACAATATTTTTTGGCTAGGGCCAAAATTTTTGGGCTAGGGCTAGGGCTAGGGCTAGGGCTAGGGCTAGGGCTAGGGCTAGGGCTAGGGCTAGGGCTAGGGCTAGGGCTAGGGCTAGGGCTAGGGCTAGGGCTAGGGCTAGGGCTAGGGCTAGGGCTAGGGCTAGGGCTAGGGCTAGGGCTAGGGCTAGGGCTAGGGCTAGGGCTAGGGCTAGGGCTAGGGCTAGGGCTAGGGCTAGGGCTAGGGCTAGGGCTAGGGCTAGGGCTAGGGCTAGGGCTAGGGCTAGGGCTAGGGCTAGGGCTAGGGCTAGGGCTAGGGCTAGGGCTAGGGCTAGGGCTAGGGCTAGGGCTAGGGCTAGGGCTAGGGCTAGGGCTAGGGCTAGGGCTAGGGCTAGGGCTAGGGCTAGGGCTAGGGCTAGGGCTAGGGCTAGGGCTAGGGCTAGGGCTAGGGCTAGGGCTAGGGCTAGGGCTAGGGCTAGGGCTAGGGCTAGGGCTAGGGCTAGGGCTAGGGCTAGGGCTAGGGCTAGGGCTAGGGCTAGGGCTAGGGCTAGGGCTAGGGCTAGGGCTAGGGCTAGGGCTAGGGCTAGGGCTAGGGCTAGGGCTAGGGCTAGGGCTAGGGCTAGGGCTAGGGCTAGGGCTAGGGCTAGGGCTAGGGCTAGGGCTAGGGCTAGGGCTAGGGCTAGGGCTAGGGCTAGGGCTAGGGCTAGGGCTAGGGCTAGGGCTAGGGCTAGGGCTAGGGCTAGGGCTAGGGCTAGGGCTAGGGCTAGGGCTAGGGCTAGGGCTAGGGCTAGGGCTAGGGCTAGGGCTAGGGCTAGGGCTAGGGCTAGGGCTAGGGCTAGGGCTAGGGCTAGGGCTAGGGCTAGGGCTAGGGCTAGGGCTAGGGCTAGGGCTAGGGCTAGGGCTAGGGCTAGGGCTAGGGCTAGGGCTAGGGCTAGGGCTAGGGCTAGGGCTAGGGCTAGGGCTAGGGCTAGGGCTAGGGCTAGGGCTAGGGCTAGGGCTAGGGCTAGGGCTAGGGCTAGGGCTAGGGCTAGGGCTACGGCTACGGCTAGGGCTAGGGCTAGGGCTAGGGCTAGGGCTAGGGCTAGGGCTAGGGCTAGGGCTAGGGCTAGGGCTAGGGCTAGGGCTAGGGCTAGGGCTAGGGCTAGGGCTAGGGCTAGGGCTAGGGCTAGGGCTAACCTTTCATTATTTTATGGGTGTTCTTCCGTTTTGTTTTTAGTTTATAACTATTTCAGCTAAATCTAGAATTCTCATTTCATTATAATTAATTTTAGGTCATACCTAATAATTCTCCTATGTTTTCTGCTTTACAGATAAAATTTCTCTGCATAACCGTACTACTGCTAACCATCGTGACGGCCAGTTCCGATGCTATTGACAACACTTCAACCGACGACTCGCAAAGTAATGACTCTGATCTGAAACGAATACGAATAGATCCCGTGCTGCGGAAAGCATTGCTCCGTGCGCTGCGACATTTGAAAGAGCGACAGGAGGAAGTGGAGGAAAGTGAACAACTGACTGATTCGAATACAACCGAAGAGAATTTCGCAACCACTATTCTCGATGAAATTCTTGAGGAGAGTACAGGCCACGATCGAATCCCTAACGTTAGGTATCACAGCTACACAGCAGATACCGAAGGGGACAAGGGTGATAACGAAATCATCAAAACAATAATTATTAGTAAGCCAAAAACTACTCTCGTCCCGCCTAAACCTGATTTACTGCAGCCGATTGTCCCCGATCCGATCAAGGAACAAGAAAACGATGTTGATTCCAACCAAGTAACTCGTAGCGTGGCTTCCGGATCAAACAACAACCTTGACGTATCAAGAGATGAAAGACCGATAACCGGCGACAAAAACATTGCTATTGTCACCCCAGAACCGGATACAACTGCCACAGTACAATCCGCTTCAACGGAAAGCGTCACTACAACCAGCACGACTACTCCGAAAGCTCCGACCCACAATGCTGACGGAGAAAACATAGAAAAAGTGAAAAGCGAAGATGTCAAAATCTACCAAGCGCCGCTGGTCGCCGCATTTACGGTTCAGCAAGATCAGCAGGGTATCCCGCGGAATGTCATTCCGCTGCTGCAGTCTCCGCCGAAAAAGAATGCCCCAGAATTCAAATCGCCTACTCCAGTTCCGATACCCGTCGTTCAATCTGCCCCGGTTGTCGCCCAAGCACAGCCACCAGCTGGAGTCAGTACTGTGGGTCAGTTAAACACGCGTGCTCTCGAAGAGAAAAATCGCATTCTAGAGCAACAATTGATCACTCTTCAAACTCAGCAGCGTATTCAAGAGCAGTTACTGCGAACAAAAATCATTCAAGAACAGCAGATCATCCTACAGCAGCAACAACAGCTACAGCAGCAAAGGTTCCGTCTGGAAGAAGAGACCCGTCTAAGGTTGCAAAAATTTGAAGAAGAGCAGCGTTTCTTCCGGCAGCAGCAGCAACAACTGCAGCAACAACAATTTAAACTGCAACAGCAACAGCAGCAGCAACAGATCTTCAAATCGCTACCCGTACAGCAGCAGCAACCAATCATCCAGCAATCCCAGCAGCTTCAACAGGTGTCTCTGCAGCAGCAACCACAATTCATTCAGGAGCTGCCGCGTAACAGTCCCGCGGTTCAATTCATCCCAAGCGTCTCCTTGCCTGGCAAAGCGATCCCAATTTCGGTGGAACAGCAGCTTCCGTTCAAGGAACCCGTTGAATTCCAACCATTTTCGCTTCGAAACTCATTCGTCGAACAAGTCAAATCGATCAGTCAACCCATTCAGTCACAATTCCCAATCATTCCTCCATCACCTCCACAACTCTCCAAACAACAACTTCTTCCTCTAAAACCATTCCAACAATTTTCAGTTAATCCTTTTCCGGCCCCACCAGTAATTCAGTCCCAGCTACCTCTTGACCAGCAGCTCCCTCTAGTGCAAAGGAATCGCGTCTTCCGTCACGAAGTCGGTACGGGGAATTTCGGACTTAACTTACAACAACCACAACCTCAATCCGAAATCCAAACCAACATCCCTTTCCGTGCTTCACAACCTGTTCCAATTTTCGCACAAAACGGAGGCTTCACACCTCTACGTAACGACAACCAGTTGCAGAATCTGCTGGTTCAATCAGGTATCACGTCTCGCTCGGCGGAAGATTTCAACATCATCACCAAGGTGCTAGCCCTTAACCATGGCATCCCACAATCATCAAGCCAGCTGATGTTCGCTAAGCTCAGTCCCGAACAGCAGCACCAGTTACTGTTCAGGAAAAAGTGAACATCCCACTTCTGCTTCCCCAGTTCTTTGTCTTCTGTTCTCTAACTCCTTATAACACGATTGCGTATGTCAAGAAATAGAATGCATGTCGAAATGGAATGTCTGTTCTAGTGCGAATGATCAGGAGTGACAAAGCCGCTAGTAACCTAGTCTGCCATATTTATAGAGTGTGAGTAAGCGAGTATCCAGCACACACACACATACTACATACTTTCCAGAACATAAACCCTTTACTGTGTAGCACTTTTTCATTCAACCAGCCGATTCAGTAAAACGATATTCATTCTTTTTGTTTTACATTTAACTTTTGTGTAGGACAAAGATGTAGTAAATTATTTTCTATAGTAGATATAAGAAGCGGTCAGTTCAGGAAACCGAAGGTAACAAAGCAGCAAACCTTACCCTATGACGTTACGCAAGGATTTTTCCACAAGCCACTAATAATTCACAGTGCGAATAATAGTCTGATAAGGTTCAACTCTCGATTCAGCTACTGAGGGTAACAAAGTGTACTAATTTATCGGAAATAAATGAAACTTTTTTTAAAAGAAAGCTTTACGGTTGGGTATATCCGAAAGTCGACGGTTCTATAGAAGGCGCTTTCTCTCGTACAGTTGGTAAGTTTTAAGGATCGCTTGTCTAAATTGTAAATACTGGTTCCTTGATTACAAATTTAAAACTATGTTGCAGTGGAAATTTATTTAAGGTGTTGTCGCTCGTTATGATAATCCGATAATGATATTGGTTATTTGTATGTGAAGCTTGGTTTCTGTTAATAATGGAACAATTTAGATATATATTCAAAAATTAATTTCACACAAATGTAGGATTGTATTTTTATATTTTCAGGGCAAAAATATAAAAAAATCGTCACGGTTTCGAAGAAATTCTTGAACATTTTTAAAATACCATACAATAGGCAGCGCACACTTGTTTCGCCCAGGTTTTCTCATTTAATTTCACTGGTATTTTAGATACCCTGCCCTTCGCCTTCTGTTTCCGCTTAACAGGAAACTAGCAGTCATCACCTTTTCGTCGGAAAACCCGATTTCGGAAGCAGTTTTAAGGCCCAAAAGCAAGATTCTGTGTATAGAAATGTATTCACTGCATTCTTCTTGCCAATCTGAACACAGCGAATATATTTTCATGAACAAAATTTTCATTTTAAACAAAAAGACTGCTTTTGAAATTGGAAGAATGTTACTATTCAAATTGTTGTTGCGGCGATCAACTCAATGTAACACATTCTTATTATAGTGACACTCGCCAGATCTGCCCAAAACAGCTCACGGGATGATCATTGAACCGGATGAATGACAACATTCGCTTCTGGAGGCATTCCCGAAACTCATCATGACAATGCATCCGGTCTATTTGGTTAGCCCTTAACCGCAAAGCTTTCGAACACGGATTAAAGACGCGCTGTTCTGTTTAAGGGAGCGATTCTGTTGCTTGCTAGCTTAGAATCTTTTCAGGCAAATTGCGATCCGAAATGTTCGGAATGTGTTTGATGACCATTTTGATCCTTCCCCTTTCGACCGACAGCTCTGCTTCGACTTTTGATTTCTGTACACGCCGTGCAAGGATGCCGTGCGTCCAAGGCGAAGCTGCCTCGCCATGAGCCTCTTCTACGCTGTCCTTGCGGATTCCAGATGCTTCTTTGCAGATCTCGTTCACTCCTTTCCTTCCTATGACTTCCACCTATGTTCTCGAATTTCTGTAACTATCGGCCGTTGATGACATCGATGATGGAGTTCCTTGTTGGATATACACCTGTTATAATATTTCATTCAGGACACGCGGGGGACTCCGCCTGCCCAAACTTGTGCAGATACTGTCTAAAACAACCATGCCCTGACAGAATTTGTGTCAGGTGGAAGTTGACTTCGCCGTGGCACCTGTTGACCCACCCGGATAGTTCCGGGATAAGTCGGTGTGTCCACCGGCCTTTTATGGAATTAGACCATGCCCGCTGCCATGTGATCAACGAGGCCGATCTTGTGGTACTCCGTATGCCTCTAGTTCCACGTTGGTTGAAACACTCTACGTCCTCGCTGATGATGATACCAATAGGCATCATACCCGCTAAGACGCAGATTGCGTCATGTGAAACTGTGCGATACGCTCTCGCCACTATTGAGCACATGAGACGATAGGTGCTGTCCAGCTTGGCTAGATAGCTTTTGGTACCTAACGCCGATGACCACACCGGCCCGCCATACCTGAGTATGGACTGGACCACGTTGGCTAATAGCCTTCGCTTGCTGCCATATACCGCAGAGCTATTAGACATCATACGAGACAATGCCGAAATAGCTGTGGAAGCCTTCTTGCAGGCATAGTCGACATGGCTCCCGAACTTGAGCTTGTCGTCGACCATTACCCCAAAGAGTTTTAAGGACCGCGTTGACGAAATAGTGCAGTCCCCGACGCTGATATTTGCTTGCTGCACCGACGATAACCTCCGTTTTATGATGCGCTAGGTCCAGTTTCTTGGATCGCATCCAATCTTCAACAATGCGTATAGAGTGGGCAGCCGTCAACTCAACCTCTCTGATAGATTCACCGTAGACTTCCAAGGTGATATTGTTCGCAAAGCCGACAATCACCACCCCTACCGGGAACTTTAGCTTCAACACCTCGTCATACATGACGTTCCACAACACCGGGCCCAGTATGGAACCTTGCGGAACCCCAGCGGTGATTGGAACACATTTCTGACCCTCCTCCGTGTTGTAGCATAGCACACGATTCTGGAAATAATTTTCCAGGATCCTGTAGAGGGACACCGGCACCTGGACGTTTCGAAGCGAGTTGGCTATGGAGTCCCAGCTAGCGCTATTAAACGCATTTCTCACGTCGAGCGTGACAACTGCGCTATAACGGATACCTGTCCTCTTGGGCTGGATTGCCACCTCGGCTGTCTTAGTGACAGACAAGATGGCATCTACCGTAGATTTGCCTTTTCGGAAACCGAATTGGTTCCTTGACAGACCGTTTGTACCCTCCGTGTACTGTACGAGTCTGTTAAGGATAACCCTCTCCAGTATCTTGCCGGCAGTATCGAGCAGACAGATCGGCCTATATGACGAGGGGACACCCGGTGGTTTTCCCGGCTTCGGCAATAGGACCAGGTTCTGTCGCTTCCATCTGTCCGGGAAGTGGCCATCTTCCAGGCATCTACTCATTACTGCCCCGAATAATTCTGGAGCCTCTAGAATAGCCGCTTTAATGACCATATTCGGGATACCGTCTGGCCCCGGTGCCTTGCTCACCTTTAGGGATTTGGCGATCTCGATGAGCTCCTCGTTCGTAACCGTCACTTCCTCCCCGACCTCCAAGCCGCCGTCGCCCACGTTACTTTGGATGTTCGGCTGGAAGGCCGACCATGCTACGCTATGGTCTGAGATACTGGAACGTCGGCCGTGGGACGACTCAGCGAGCTGGGGCCAGGGCCTTGGCTCGTGGTGCGGAAAGAGGCCCTCGATGATCCGCTCCAGCATCTCTGGCGATTGCTCTGCGGGCACCATCACGCCCTTGGTCTTTGCCATTACGACCCTGTAGGCATCACCCCACGGATTCGCATTGGCACTAGCACATAGCCTTTCAAAGCAGGCTCGTTTACTAGCTTTTATCCCACTCTTAAGCGCTGCGCGTGCAGCAACAAGTGCTACTCGACATTCAACCCTGCCTTCGTCCGAATGAGCTCTTTGCATAATTCTCCTCGCACGAAAGCAGGCTCCGCGGAGTTCCGCAATTTCATCTGTCCACCAGTAAGCCGGTGACCTGCCATACCTAGGTCGACCTTTCCTAGGCATGGTAGCGTCACACGATCGCAACAGTACCTTAACCAAATGATCAGCGTTCGGATCGGGCATACCGCGATCAGCGCACTCTCTCCGGATCGCTTCCACAAATACTTCGGGATCGAAGTATGATGTCTTCCATCCACGGGTGGTTGGAGTGTTGGCCCTACTCGCCGCCTGCCGCCTCGTTATCTGACCGACACCATAGCGGACCGCCTGATGGTCACTGTGACTGTAGCCATTGTCTACCCTCCTGTCTCCTATCAGACCAGGACTGCCGAAAGTCACGTCGATGATAGACTCCGCACCGTTCCTACTGAAGGTACTTGTGGTGCCGACGTTGGCCAAATCTACGCTGAGCTTTGCCAGAGCCTCAAGCAGAATTCGACCCCTATGGTTCGTGCGACGACTTCCCCACTCTACTGCCCAAGCGTTAAAGTCTCCCGCCACAACCACCGGCCTTAGACCAGTCAGCACAACTGATACTCGGTCTACCATCCGCGTAAACTGCTCGATAGACCATCTCGGTGGAGCATAACAGCTGCTGTAGAACACTCCACCCACTTTGGCAACCGCAAATCCCTCGTCTACGGTTGACACAACCTCTTGAACCGGAAACCTGCTTGTCGTCCATATAGCCGCCGTTCCGGACCCATCCGACACCCAGTTGCCGTTTCGGGCAGGGACGCGATATAGGTCCGAGATGATGGCAACGTCCGTTGCCGACTCGGAAATTGCTTGGTGTAACAGCTGCTGAGCCGTGCTGCAGTGGTTCAGGTTGAGTTGTGTCACTCGCACTATGCTCGTGGCTTGGTCGCCGGCACACCAGCCGGGCACCTTGGACCTCCCGTTACGTGCTTTGCGTCCCTTTTACCGGTACAGATCAAGCACTGGGGAGGCTCCGCGCAGTCCCTTGCTTTATGGCCAGCACTGCCACATCTCCTGCACAATTGGCTCCTATCTGGCCCTTTGCAGTTCCAGGCCTTATGCCCGTGCTCGAAGCACCGGAAGCAAGCCTCCGATTGCTTCAGCACGCTTAGTGGGCATACCGACCACCCCACTTTTAGCCTAGCAGCTTTCAGGGCTTCGTTTTCGTCCGCCAGCGGAAGTCGTATAGTGGCTACCTGGGTCCCGACAGGACCCTTACGCAGGCGAACCGCCTCGGTTGCCACCACCACTCCACTTTGCTCTTTGAGGACCTGTACGACCTCACACACATCGGTGATCTCATCCAGGTTTTTAAGCTGGAGAGTCATTTCTGGTGTGAGAGCACGTACCTGCACTCCCTTCCCGAGCACTCCTTCCGCTATCGACTTGTATGCGGAACTCTTCTTGGTGGCGTCCTTCTTCAACTCAAGGATCATTTCGCCCGTGCGTGAGCGACGAATGCTCCGCACGTCCGCACCCAGGTCCTTGAGTAGGGCATCTCCTCTCATGGCCTTCAGAACCTCCGAGTATTTCGACCCGTCGGTTTTCAGGATAAGAGCGTCGCCCTTCTACGCTCGCTTCCCTGTCGGTTTAGGTGAAGCTTTCTTTTTGGTGGAGCTTCCTCTTTTCTTCCTTTTGGCCGTGACCTCGATCCACGGGCCACCCGTCTTGGTGTTTCCCGCTGCTTGGTCGGTTGGCTCCACCAACTCGCTAGCCTGAGGGCTTTTACCGATCAGGCGTTTTTTTGGTCCACCAGGGGTGCCATCCCCCGGGTACTGTCTCAGACGCTTAGCAGATGCCTTACCGCTGTTGGTAGCGCTCTCCGTGGTCCAGGGCCACGTTGCGACACGCCGTCAAAGAACAGGCATCCGTTTGTACCGACTTCGACGCCTTCACGGTCTTCACCTCTCCTAAATGCGCCACGAGGTCGTTATGCACTTTGGTCGCAGCACACAAGGTTCTCCGAAGCATGAGCAAGCTCTGCTTCAAGTCCTTGGAGAAATTGCCGCGACCTGACGTAAACTCGATGATTAAATCGAGCCGCTGTGACGCGGCTACCACTTTGGGTAGTTCCTCCCTATTCTTTCCCATCGCCTTGATTAGCGATGGGCCGTTCATCGCTGTGTCTGGCGTGGCAGGCGTACCGCTGCCCTTGCCGCTGCCCACACTAGCACGTCGGGTTGCATCCTTCTCCACCCTTGGTGGAGAACGCAGAATGCCTCCCCTCGCGAACGGGTTTTCCACCGTATCTGCACTTGCTGTAAATTTGTTTAGAAAACTCATTTTGATTCTAAAGGGTCCCCCTTCAAGCCGCTATCCAAACCCATTTGAAGTAGTCGCTTTAATGATCCCATGGCGATCTATGGAACAGGAAGAACCATGCGAGGGTTGGGGCAGCGCCTTATGGGCAACTGCACCTCAGAGCCAGATCGGCGTAAATCAGGAAAAAGCATCTGAACCTACTCCCGCCCGGTGGTCGCCGGTCGATAGATTTGGAACGTACTTGAAGGCCTGCCAGGTTTTACGGGACGAAGACACATGCACCGTTTGCCACCTCGCCGTTTCAAGTCGCTATCACGTGACTTTATTAGGGGAGCTCGTCGCAAATGCCAGCCCTAAGTCGTGTTGTATATAGTGTCCGAATCATGTCCAATAACATAGCCGCCAGTTTGCCGAAATTGAAACCTTACTGGCATCGGCCCCAATGGGTCCCAACGGACCGTTCAGACACCTGGTAGACCAGAAGTTTAAGGTCTAGATGTCCCTCTCTGTCCCTGTCTGTTTACAACCACGGGTCCAACCAGAGGAGAGTTTCTTGTTTTTCTCGGGACTTGGTTGTATTACCAGCTGGCACCACGAGGAGGTAGGGATAAGAGTTGCTATAACTGAAAGTGGTCAGGTTACACTGTTATAGCCATTCACCAGCCAGCGTCCCTGCTTGTTCAAGCGTCATTGCCATCGTAGTGTACGGAATTAAGAATGCAGTCGCGTTTCGTCAGCTTCCTATTATAAGTTCAGAAACGTGCAGGGTTTTGTTTAACGCAGGACTGGGTACTTGAGCTGTAGTTGTCATAAGTTGTTTTTAATCGTTCTTGATAAGTCGATTCAGCCACGCGGAGGGATGCTTGGAAAGAAAGAATCGTTTTCGAGATTTTCGTTGTAAGTTGCGCAGGTTGCGCTATTCCGAATTCCATTAAGGTTTGGCAAATGCAGAGTTGGATGTTCGGAGTCCTCTGTTTGGGAGAAAACCTCTAATGATTCCATGGAGTACTGATAGCGCTTCATCCAGCGATCTGTTGATTAACGAAGGCAACGAAGTTGAACATCTTCAATGCACCGTTTAGGATGCTGTCAGGAGTGAGACAATCGTCTCGATCGTCAAGTGGGATAAAATTGTCAGTGTACTCGTTCAGTAGTAAAATAAACGGTGCGTGAAAAACATCAACTGGGAAAAGCGGAGATGGCGAATCTGAATATCGGTTGATGTCGTAGCCGAAGTGTGATAAATGAGTTAAGCAACCGCTAGTGCTGCCAGTATTTATTCTAGCATCCACAAAGCGCGACGGATCCTCCACACCGTTTAACCTTTACGACAGATCTGCTGTAGTGTCAAAATCTCGACCTGTCGAGATTTTAGCTGTTCCAGCACCGCCCTTGTCGACACTAATAAAATTCAGCAATCTGCAATTCTAGGTATCAAGCTTCCATTCCTTGTCATTATTTCGTTGTCTGGGCTCCGAGTCACGTATCGTCCTGCCATCTAAACTTCAATGCACCCCCTTCAGTGCTGAAGATTTGAAACGGGGGCTTGACAATGAAGTTCCCGTATGCAAGATAGAAACCTTGCATTTCGTCACAAAAATCTTTATGCAACATTAACGACACTGGTATTCTATCACAATATATACCACTATTCAACTGTATTACGTCTTTTAAGGTAGTATTAAGATACTAACTCAAGGTGGTCTATATAATTTAGATCAGTTGTATGATGAAGAATAAACTAAATAAATAAATAAATAAATTATGTTACAAATGGACAATTGCGGTGTTCATTAGCAAAACTGTTTTTTGACAAGAAACGGTGCACATTTAAAGTGTATCGATAAAACAGAAACAAATTATCAAAATGTGGTAATGACTATTTACATGGTTGCCATCTACTCCTATAAAATTACTCTCAAAGGTCTCAGCTTTCTTACGTAGAGACTCAATCTTTAATTGCGACATTTCTCCATAACGGCCATTTCTTTCGATATGGTAGCAAAGAACTTCAGCCCCATTACATTATGTCAGCGGAATGCTCCAATCAAGCTCATAATACAAACATTAAAAAAAACATAGAAGCTTTATGTTGCCTTCACTGTCACTATTATATCTTAATTGTGAATGGCTTGAACGGTTAACTATCAGATTGCTATTGAATATAAAATCCTGTAGCAACTGCCTCGTATGCTGCCAGCTTCAGTTGCTATACTGTCCTAGATTCAAAGTTTTATTCCAACATGCCAGCACGTGCCAAGGAACATAAATTGGTTGGGTTGAATGAAAATAATCAGTCAGTAGTACGGCAATCGCTTTGCGCCATTGCACGCAAGACAGCAGCCTCAAAAGGGTAATTTTATCGTGAAAGCTTTCCCTACACACTTTTCAAAATATTTTGTGCAATTTTCGGGTTCAGAAAATAATGTACGATATTAGGTTACAATTGATGTAAATGGCGAGTTTTGGCTTAAAAACTTGGAAAAAATGTTTATGTTAGTTGTAGGTTCTCAAAAAATCTTAGTTCAACAACGTTAATTACTGTAAAAAACTTAAAAGTTACCTTTTCTGAAAACAAAATACATATGAACGTACAATGAAATTATTGATTTCTTGTAAACTCTATTTTCGATAAAAATTAACAAAGAATCTAATTTAGGGAAAGGGTTCATAACTAAGAAGCAAACCCTATTACAACCACAAGAAAAAATATTCAATATAACATGTTGAGTATCAACATGGGTAGGTACCTGATCAATTCATTGAAATTCTTCGAGGCATTTTACGAGAGTAGTACACGAATTGTCAATTTTATTCAATTTGGTATGATACTTTCTAGTGAAGAAATTTAACTTGTTTATATCCTTATCCATACCTGCTGCGTTGCAACCTCCACATACCGTGGGCTTCCATAAGCCGCAATAAAATTTACCACCCACCACCTGCCTATAATAAAACGCAAATCAGGTATCCATAATCGAATTGAAGGCAAAACATCCTCCATCCCGTCCGTTCCTCACGCTTCGTTGACACCCTGTGCGGCCAACAAATCAGGAAACCGTGTGCCAAATTCATGTATTTCGATTCAGTCTTCCATTTATAGCCTTCCAAACCATCACGCGCGTTGGAAGTATCAGTTTTTGCAAAATTACAAATTCCCTATCCGCCACTAGTGTAGTTTCTGCAAATTCATTTCATCACTCGACAGCTGCAAACTGAAAAGACTAGAATGGAGTCAGTGGATGGATATTACTGCTCGCTTTCAATACTTCAATCACTGGACCGACCAGCAACGTCGAGAGTGCTTCGCGCGCGCCAAATTGCGACAGTTTGAACCCGAGGAAACTATTTTCGTCGAAGGACGTGCACCAATCAATTTTGTCCATCTGGTGCTCAGCGGAAAATGCATGGTGCTTCAATGTTTGAAAATGACCAAAGTTAGTGAGAGTGATGTTATCGAATTTAGTTCTTTTTTTTTGGTAACAAATGCATTACAATGTTTCTATACTTACCCGCCAGAATCTTTTGACCAGAAATACTTAATGTTAGGATACTGGTATTTGTCTGTTTTCTGTCTTGCACAGTCAATCACCAAAAACGGAACGATCAAATACCGATTGGCAAGTGCACACCCAATCGAAGATGAAATAACTCAGCTTCACCGGCGACGAAGCTCTCGAATGGTGGATCTAGAACGGACCCCTATGATGGCAGATGGGTAACCAATAATATTATGCATTTGTTTCATGTCCTTTATCCGAATGAATTTTGTAGACAATTGAAATTCTCCGGAAACATGCTCACTGCCGACATTAACCCAACTCAGCATCAGACTACTTCAAAACAACCGTCCCAGTCCGTGAAATACGAGTATCACTTCGTGGATGTTGCCAGCTATGCGTGTGGTTCGGTGTTCGGAGTTGGCGAGCACATGGACGACCGCACGGTGGTTGCACGTGGACGAGTTCAGTGTCTGATGATACCTCGCTATTGGCTCATGCAAAAATCACAGAACGTAAATAACGTATGGAGTCGCATTCGAATTTTTCTTGAACAACAGCAACCCTCGAGGGAACAGTTATTCGAGTGGTTTCTCAACGAGCTCCACTGGCAAAAGTATCGTCGAAAACTGCGGACGAGTTTCACTGGCAGGCATGTTATGGCCAACAAAACGGGAATCTGGGATGTACCCTTATTGTGCAGAATAGAGCAAGGTGATGTGTTCAGTTAGTTAGTCGTTAAATCGTGATGTTCATAATGAAATACAATCAGCGTTTGGTAATCAGAAAATTAAGGGTGCGTATTGTGTAGTTTGAAAGAAACATCCAACGATCAATTATTTAGAATTAAAGTTTAGAATATTTTGTGAGATGTTTCTGTCAGCATCGTTTATGAAGGGTCCAGGAGAGGAACCCCGTCAAGTCATTTAGCACGTTGAGCCCCTCTATTGCTGATTGCAGTGGCGTTCTTGAAGAGAACGGATTTCATTAGACAGTCTTCCGGCATCTCTACGTCCGTCGTGGCCAGCTCACTGCAGTCTCCCGACTTATGCTCGTAGCTCGTCCTCGTACGTCTGTACCACTCTCCACTTTCCGTTTGTATTCCGCCAAAAATAGTCCGCAACACCATTCATTCAAATACGGCAAGTGCACGAATGTCTTCCATAAGCAAAGTTGTCGTTTTTAGTCGCTAGAGGAATACCGGTGTGATCAGTACCTCGTTTTGTACCTCGTCAGCGTCTTGCGAAGAAAAAAGTAGACCCGACTTCCAAGTTTAATGCGTCGTTGAATCTCTTTGCAGATATTATTGTCGACGCCCGTCGGAGATCAGAGATCTCAAATATATGAACTCATCAACTGCTTTCGGTTTATCACTTTCAATAATGGAGCCTGGAGCCTTTTCCTACCATACATTTGGTTTTTAACATATTGATTTAAAACCCAATCATCCTAGTGCCCATTTTTAGTCTGGCTTTCGACGTCTCAAGCCTCAAGGTTTCTAGTAATGATGCCAAGGTTGACTGCGAAAGCCAGAAGTTGACTACTTTTCCCCAAAATCATTCCTATCGTTTCGATGCTCGCTTTCTCGATCGCACTTTCAAAAGCAATGTTGAGTAATATTTGGTACAGCCCAATACTCACGTAGCACATCACTCGCTCCAGGGTACACATTATACATTGAACTTTCTGACATTTTGTTCGAGATATGATGCGTTGTACTGTCGGCAATTTTGGAGAATTTGTTGGCGAGTGAAAATGTTATCCGCAGTGGCACGGTCCCTCACCTAGCCCACCTGATACTGCAATACAAAATCTTTTGCTATTAGACGACTGAATAGACGATTAAACAAGATCTTTTAGACGATGTTAATCAGCGTTCTTATTTCACTTTACTTTACTTTTTCGGCGGCAATCCGCTTATCGAATCTGGGCCGAATTTACTAGTCGTCTCCACGCTTCTTGGTCTTGGGCTGCCACTTCCTAGTCGCCCCTTACACCCGCTGTTCTAGCGTCCCCATGTCACTAATGTACCAAGATAAACAAATTCGTCAACCACTTCAAAAGTACCACCATCAATCACCACGGCAGTTGCAATACCCGCAGGGCTGCCACGCTCTCTATTAGCTATCATCTACTTAGTTTTCGCAGAGTTTATAACAAGCCCTATCTTCGCAGCTTCCTCTTTAAGATGCGAGTACGCCTCTTCCACAGCTTTACGGCTAACACCGATGATGTTGATGTCATCCGCGAACACTAAAAGCATGTGTGATTTCGTGATGAAGGTACTGCTTCTCTGCACGCCTGCCGTTCGAATAGCACCTTCCAATACAATGTTGAATAGCAAATTCGATAGTCCGTCACCTTGCTTCAAACCAGCTAACGTCACGAACGAGTCCGATGTCTCACCGGCTATAGTGACGCTTGATTTTGAACCCTCAAGGATAGCACGTAGATATCAAACTAATCAGTTTTATTGGAAAACCTTGTTCAAGCATAATCTGACACAGCTCATTTCGTTTAACTGAATTGTACACCGCCTTGAAGTTCATAAACAAACGGTGAGTCTGCAAGTTGAATTCCCGGAATTTATCGAGTATATGTCGCACACTGGTACACGACAATAAAAGTTTGCTGCAACGGCCTCAATTTATGAAACAGAATGCGGGAGAGAATTTTGTATGCAGAATTGAAGAAAGTAAAAAGCAAAGCAATGGGCTTAAACGTCTTTCTAAGACTTGATCCTTCTTTATCGGCAGACTTCGCGGCCGGCTATTAGAGTACACGACAGTTACGGGGCTAGAGCAAAAATCTGACTGACTCTACTGACTCTATCTAGCAGCATCGCCTAACCGAGATTCAAACATACGACGACTGGCGTGTCAGACCAGCATCGTAGCTCTAACTGGGCGGCAATTGAAGAGAGTAATGCCCCGATAATTGTTACATTCGAATCGGTGGCCGTTTTTGTAAATACGGTCTAAGACACCTTCCAACCAGTCCGTAGATAGTTCCTCCTCATACTTTTAGTATAACCTGATAGATTGCACAATACAGTCGTTCGCACCTGACTTTCAAAAGCTCGACGGATTCCGTCCTTTTCAGCTGCTTTGCCGTTCATCAGCTCTCTCGCTGCTTTTCTAACCACGTCCAAAGTTGGTGGACCCCCTGCTCCTCCACCCTCCTCGATCATTATCATGTTTCTGTTGACAGCTTCGTCTTGTTCACCATTGAACAGTACATTGAAATGTTGTTTCCAAGTCATCTCCGATCTTTCGATAGTCAGGTTCCCCTCCTTGTCGTTGCACATACCAGAAGTTGGCACGGTCCGGTTGCTGAACCCGTTGACCGTTTTAAAAAAGCTTCTCTTATCGTGCCTCTCAAAGCAATTCGCCGCCTCCGCGAGAATGCGATCCTAGTGCTGGCGTTTCTTATGACGGTGAAGTCTCTTTTCGGCTCTAGCTCTAGCATCTCGGTATCTCTCTCTGTTCTTGCATTGTTGTCACAGTTGCAGCCAATATGTGACTGCTGGTTCGATTCTTCTCGTCATCCACCTGTTGGCGCTCGGCGTCGAACCACTCACTGAAAGTAGTTGTAGCAACACTGCTCGCACTGTAGTACCGATCGCATCGTGGATGTGCTTTCACTACTTGTTCAGGTTCCCTTCAACTTGTTCAGCGATCCACTCATCAGTTTTCCGAGAGTACTCTGCAGCAACTCCTTTTGCCGATAACCGCCGAATGTTCAGTCGTCTCGACTCAATTCATTGGTCTCGATTTGAAGAAGTTGGACAACCGTGCGCGAATCTTGCTTACTACGAGATAGTGATCCGAGTCGATATTTGGTCCCGGGAAGGACCGCACGTCTGCGACATCAGAGAAGTGCCGGCTATGAACCAGAACGTGGTCGGTCTGAGAGCAGGTCTCTCCACTAGGATGTTTCCAGGTGTGCTTCCGAATGTTCCGTCGTGCAAAATAGGTAGGTACTACCTATAGCCAGTCCTCTGGCTGCAGCGAATGTCGTTTGCGGTAGGATGAAGGCTTTCTCTACCAATAACGAGACGAAAGAACTCTTCGCGTTCGACCTGTACATTTGTATTCACGATGACTATCTCTATGTCATGTCCTGGACACTCTCCATATGTCTTTTCGAGAAGATCATAGAACTCCTCTTTCACATCATTGGGTTTGTCGTTCGTCGGTGCGTACACATTTATCAGGCTGTAGTTAAAGATAATGACATGCTTCACTTGTTTTCCATGTAATACGAATCCGACTCTATACTCTGCTTTGTTGCCACCAATTTAGTAGATGTGATACTTGAATTCGGAATCTCCCGTGTTCGTCCATCGCACTTTCTGGATGGCTGCAACCTCGACCTTCATCTTCTGCAGCTCTCTTGCCAGGATACCCACACGTGCCGGTTCAAGTAGAGCCCTGACATTCCAAGTACCAAGTTTCCGACAATCGTCCTTTTTCGTTCGCCTAGGTCTAAACCGATTATTTCGTTGTGGTTCATTTCCTTAATTTCTCGTAACATAAATATTTTAAGCATGCCGCCTTACTAGCGCTACGATGCCTAGTCTCGCAGACAGGTCTGCCGTCTTGGGTATAGCTGTAGAAACACAGCGTTAATTACCGCAATCGAATCGATAGCCCTTTTTGTAAATGGTGGGGTTTAACCTTCTATCAATTCCTTCGATAGTTTCTCCTTCTCTCAAGTCTTTGAAATTATCCTGTGAAGTACCTAGGTGCTAGTAGTTTCTTACCATTTCTGTAAACATCCGTCGGAAATCGGTCCTTTCCAGCGACACTATTAGTCTTCAGCTGTCCGACGCTAATATCGTTTGTAGGCACTCATAGGGTAACTTCTACTTCGTCTCCTTCTGCTTCCACCTGTCGACCACCTCGCATTCGTTTTTGATCAGTTTGCCCCTTTCGTCCCTCACATATCAGGCTTCGATGTGCCCCTTTTTCGAGATAGGTTAACTTTCTCACAAAACTTGCGCATATCATTAGCCCGGAACAGTTACTCTAGCTCTTTAAGATCGCTGTCATCCTTTACCTCTTCAGGATTGTGGTCAACTTATTTCGCGCTCGTTGATATTTGGCCAAATTCTCCCTCGTAGCAATGCTTAGATATTTTTTTGTTTTACATGTTTCTGACTCTGTCGCAGTCAAACGTAAACTATTTTTTATTACAGTGGAGGAGCGTTTGGTGAGAAGAATGGTGAACTAAATGAAACTGGAAAATTTGGATATGAGGCCAAACATATGCTGGGTAGTTCAATTGGTATGTGGGACACCAACCCACACTTTCTCGGTTGGCGCCAAAAAATAATGCTCATATAGTTTTTCTAAGTTCTTTTCTCCTTTCCAATCATTACGCGTTCTCGGGGTTTCTTCAGCCTATGGCGCGGTTGCGGCTACATTGACAACCGAGTGTATCCTGCACCATCCGTCTTTTGGAGTTGAAGCATCTAACCCCTCCAAAGAAGGCAGGGCTTCATCCAATAGGCACGCATAGTTCTCAACAACTTGTGGGTTGTCTAATCGCCGAATGTTTAACCGAGCAGGACGCCTTATACCGTTGATAGTTTTGAGCACACTTCTTAATAGTTTTGAGTACTACTACTAAGTAATAATCTGAGTCGATATTCGCACTCTATATGGAGCGTATGTCGGTGATTCGAGAAAAACTAATCACCTATGAGAATATGGTCGATTTGGTTCAGTGTTCGTTCGCTTCCTTCTCACCTCGTTTAATCTTCCTTCGTGTGGACAGTTCTCGTTTATTATGGTACAGTTGAAGAAACAACTTTTTGTACTCAACATACACATCTTCTTGCTGATCGCCTTTTCAATCCATCACGCGATGCATTCTGCCTGTGTAGTCTTCATTTCACTGCCATAAACTAATTCAGACACTAATAGTTGGTCTGTGGTCTGTGCCTTATTCCGAGTCAAATTTTCTTGATTGTTCTTAATAGGGTGATTTATGTATTTTGGACAAGCGTTACGCGTACGCTATTTTGGACATTTCTATTTGATTTTGCCGTAAATGTCCAAAATAAAGTATGCGTAACGCCTGTCCAAGATACATAAATCACCCTATGTTAGGTTCGGCTTGTTTACGTTACTAGGGCTATGCTACCGAGTTTTGTGATGGGGCTGCCATCTTTGCTTTAGTGCCGAGACAACACGTTTCTTAATTCAGTAACCTGCTCCGGATCAGACACTGCCATAAGCCGTTCCTAACCTAGAGTATAACCGCTCACTTAGCTGAGAAATCGACAAGGCATCAAGAACCGCCCCTGACACGGGCACAGACGCTCAAGACTGACAAGCCAATTCCTCATTACAACACTCAGCATTCGCATGAGTGTTTTTTCCCAATCGGCATAGACCTTTGGTTTTCACCGGGGTTGGTTACTGCTTCACCCTTGATTAGATCTCTACAAAGGTAGCTCGAATCCCGGCCACCGTGGGGTATATGTTATTTCTACAAGTGCGCGAGGCACAAACGATACGCATTATCCAGCCGTTCGCCAACAATACCTCGATAATCCAACACCCGTCTCTAGATATTTGACCAGATTTGAAGTGAAGGACGTTTTTTACAGAATAGTTGTCCGGCATTCTTGCAACAAAGTCTGCCCAACGTATCCACCCAACTGTAGCCGCTTTCTGAATGCTGACACACTTTACTTTAGTCTATTGTACTGATCCTTCATCGCCTTAATTGTTCTGCCGGTTTATAATGGGCAGTCTTGTAAATTCATTAGTGGTTTGTAAGTATTTTGACATATCGCCACGTGTTGGTCATGTGCTTCCAGGTTAGGTTGTTTTTTTGCTCGAAGTGCGTTGATGCGTTCTTGCTTTTTTCTCTCAGGAGATCTTCGATGCCTTTTGAATTTGCACATTTCGTTGTGTTTTTGCAATCTAAGTATTATGGTTTCGTTTCATGTCTATTACAACAGTTTTTACAGCGGTGAGTTCCCTTACAGTTGACTGTTATCACAATGATCCACTTTTAGAATAAACGGTAGAACTTTGGTGACGCAACAAAACACTTCGACGCTGTACGGTAACTGATTACAGCTAAACATTACGCTAACGCGAGCGATTGGACACTTCTCTACGGATTTGTAATGATATATTCGACGTACGATTATCATTGGACATTCGCTTTCCAAATCCTGCCGGATCTCTTTTCCCCAAACTCTGGAGGCACACCTACAGTTATGCCCCACGCTATGTTCGAAGGCAGTTAGTATTAATTAACTTACATGCACCTCAGATTTCTCTTCACAGGATGTTAGTATTGGTCAAAACAATTAATTTAAAGAAGGTCTTAAAATATTCTATCTTGGGTTTTTTACAAAATTCAATTTTCAAGGTTATTTATGGGTCATCCCCTCTCAAGTGATCATATCCGTTGTATTAGACTACCTCCGATTTCAACCGAATGTGGCGAAATTGCTCATTTCGACCCCACGTTTATTTTCACAAAGTTTTGTACGGATTGATCAATCCCCCTTGCAGTGACGCTTCTCCATTTTTCTCAGATTTCCAAAAATACTCATTTTTGGACTCATGTCACTGCAAGGGGGATTGTTCAATTCATACAAAACTTTGGGAAATTAAATGTGGGGTCGGAACGTGCAGTTATACCAAATTTGGTTGAAATCGGAGGTGGTCGATTACAACGGATATGATCACTTGAGAGGGGATGACCCATAAATAACCTTAAAAATTGAATTTTGCAAAAAACCCAAGATAGAATATTTTAAGACCTTCTTTAAATTAATTGGTTTGACCAATACTAACAACTTGTGAAGAGAAATCTGAGGTGCATGTAAGTTAAACAATAAGTATCATCGAACATAGCGTTTGCCCTTTATCGACACAAGGTGCTTCGGGATGTAAACGTTATAAATGAGACTTTCTTCCTTCATCTTCGTCACTAAAAGATTTGTTATTATAAAGTTTGAAATTAAAGAAAAGAATTCTTCTTTCTTTAATTTTACGTTTCGTATTCTACTAGGGGAATTATGTATAACGTGCCCCCCGTGGCCAATGTGCCCCCCCTTCGTTTTTCGCTAAACAAGCGAAATTAAAATGCAAAACCACCCAGAAACCATAGTATTTGATGGAACTAGCCTACTATGCAAGTATGACAGTTGTCACATGCTGTAAAAACAAAACAAAAATAAATTTGTTTTTGAGCAGCTTCCGATGTAACTTTTGGCGTCATTTCCATAAGCTATTTTCTTGTCAAAATCTGTAAATAACCGGTTGTTGCGATTCGATTGCGTAAAGTGAACTTCAAAACGACATCCCTGCTAAAAATAACGGTATGAAACGCTTGACTTGCTTTAACATTTAATATTTTTTCAAATAAGTAAAAGCAGGCCAAAATGCCCCACTTGCGGTGGTGCAATTTGCCCCCCTTGCAAATGTGGCTTTAAAACTATGTAAACAGATCTAAGTTGAAGTCGATTGCCATTATTTAATTCAATTAGTATTGTAGAGTAACCGTAGTGGGAATAATTTATTACCAACGTCCAAATTCTAGGTAATTCAACTACCCGGTACAAAACGCCACAACTGCGTATAATGTGCCCCATGCAGAAAAGAAAAAGTGCACCAGAAGGCCGAAACTAGGTTTATTTTCCATAAAATAACGATATTTTGCAAAACAAAGGAAATAGTTTTGCTTTCTACAAAATAGAGTTGGTCTGTCACTGGTAGAAATACTCAAATTACCGCATTGGGCATATTATACCGCAGGTGGGGCATTTTACCCCGCGCAGACGAGAAACACAACATTTAGGTGCTTTTATTAAATAATTCCTAGCATGTTTATTCCACAATACTAAATGAAATAAACAATTGCAATTGGTTGTCAGCTTAAGTACCAACATATACACGTAGTTGTAACGTTAATTTGGGGAAGTATAACGGAGATATATCCATTTATTCTTAGGGGGGGCACATTATACACTTTTCCCCTAAGGAGTGTCTTAGCTTCAGTTTTATAATAAAACTGTATCACCCCTAAGTCTCATCTTCGGTAAACTTAACTTCACAGCACAGTTAAATATTTTTTACACTTCACATAAAAAGAATTAAATAAAGAGCGAACCAGCCGCAGGCTGAAAACCTCTCTAATATAGAATAAAAAAAAGAATTAAATGACTATTTTCGACAACCTGCCCTGGCAACAGGGTAGAAATCTCCGAATTTTTTCCTTTGTTATACCGGACCGGAGGTCATGAACCAATAAGAATATTATCTCTCGGTATACTATCTCCAAACAAGTTATTATTTCTATAAAGGGAGGTTTTGCACAGCAGCTGATCGAAACTGCATTGATCTAACTTTTTATCAGTTCATTGTCAGTGACTAACGGGTGGCAACTAAAATGTTGGAATTTATTTCCAAAGCATTTGAAGCAGATACTTGCGTGTCTGTACACTGAAAAAATCACAGGTTTTTACGATGTGCTGAATAAATGGCATTCATGATCTAACGAAAATTTCGGCTCGTATGGATTGAGGGTATAAAGTTTTCAAGTGTACTGTAGTAAGGATTTCGTTCATGTGCAGGGTGTGTGTCACATGCTATTTGTGCAGGTATGCAGGTACGGAATTAAAATGGCAATGTTGCTTATTTTCTTATTTACTTAATACAATAAAAAACACTTAAACATAATACCAATATTAAATATATAAACTAGAATCGGGAAGAGGGTGGGACTATCAGAGCACTTGTTTGAAGCGAAGCGCCTAGGTAAGAATAATGAGCGGGCTCTTCTCCCCACTTGCTGGAGTCATTCTGCACTAAGACGGTTTATTCAACGATTGACGCAGGTGACTTAGCCCTTGGAAGGAGATTCTCTGAATCTCTGGTACGTGTAAATGATGTTGCTTATCGACCAATTCCCTTTTGGCCCTTCTTACAAGAGTTGGGAAACATGACCAATCGTTGAATATGTACAACTCTTTTTGACATGATAGGCTCATTGCTATGAACGGATGTTCTGCTAAGGCTGGTGGTAGTATCATATATTCATATTCATAACGGGTGACAACTAAAATCTTGGAATCAAGCTGTCAAAAAAAGACAAAGATACATGAAGAAAATCTGATCTACCGAAATTAAAGATACATTATCCATTGTTGAAAAAAAATTAGTGTACATTTGAAAACGGTCCGTAATCGGCTGTTCGGTGAAGCTTTCGTTTGATGTCGAAACAGGAACGTAGTACGGTCGTCATGTCAACTTTGCGAATGCATCTCTTGATTCTACCAATCAACTGTTTGCAATTCGTGACTCTCCTGTTATTTTTATACAGCAAGGAACTCAAAATCCCGAAGAAATCTTCGATTGGGCGCACTGAGACAGATTTTTCGGGTCGTGGTTTTTGGGTAAAAATGGGATCGAATGGGTATTCAGGAACGATTGTGTTTTTTTGGCGTAATGCGATGATGCTCTATCCGGCCAAAACACGTATTGGCCATCTGCATGATGTTTTTGTAGAAACGGGATCAAAATTTTCTTCAAACATTCGTCTGGTGCATCTTAACTGATAGACAAACCAGAGGGCTTGTTGATGTTCTTCTGCGTCCATAATTTTGGCTGGTCTTCTGTACTTTGCTTGCGAATAGTTGTTAGACATCTGAGGATATGATAAACAGTCGAAGGCGCAACATATTTGCTTTTTAAATGTTGTACTGTATACTTTTTGCAGAGATTTCTGTTCCAGTTCGAAGAAGTGTACAACGCGCTCCCGAAAAGCTTCTTGTTTCGACGCCATTTTTAGCAAAACTGCGCAAGCATAAACAAAACAAAAACTATTAACAAAAAGAGGAGAGAGAGAGAGAGAGAGAGAGAGAGAGAGAGAGAGAGAGAGAGAGAAAGAAAGAGATAACACATACATCCTCTCATTTCTCTCTGAACTCGTTTGTTGTTGAGCATAAGGGTCGCGAAAAAATTCCAAACTTTTAGTTGCCACCCGTTAATAATACTCAATAAATGGACACGATTGCCATTACCTTAAGGCAGCAGCGAATAGATAAGGCAAGGCGTTGCAGTATGGATTGATTATTTGTTAATTAATATATAACCCACAGAAAGATTTCGCTTTGGTAAAATGTCCCCACACGGAAGAAGATTGGTGATAAAAAATAATCTTCGATCTTTATAAGGTAACAGGTTGACAACCTTTAATAGGAATTTTATTAAACTGTTTCCAACGGGAAACGTTTTTGTTAAGAAAGCTGTGTTGTTTCTTCAAACATGCACTACAGTACGGATATAAAGAAAATTAACTTTGTGAAGTTAATCCCTTTATTCCTGGTGCCGATGGGACTCTTCAAGACAACGGATTTCACTGCACAGTCGTCCAGCATTCTTGTGACGGGGCCGTAGTCTCCCAACTTTCCCCAGGTGTACGATGGGAATCTATCCTCGTAGTACCTGCAACTCGTGGTTCATATGCATACGCCACTCTCCGTTTGTACTCCGCCAAAAATAGTCTGCAACACCTTTCGTTCAAATATGGCAAGTGCACGTATGTCTACCTTGTAAGTAAAGTTACTGTCTCAAGTGCGTAGAGCACTACCGATCTGATTAGCGTTTTGTACATCATCAGCTTTGTGTGACGGCGTATGCTCCTTAATCGCAGGGTCTTGCGTAGGGAAAAGTAGACTCGAGCTCTTGCATCATCATATGCATCATATAATCTCCAGAGATCCCAAGTATATGAACTCATCAATAATATAAAACAATCTGATAACTTTTTACATCGGATGCATATTAGGAGAATCTCTTACAGGATACACACCGAAGCCTGGTATGTGTAGGGACGAGAAGAGACCCACCAAGCAGCAATTTAAGTTTTATTATGTTTCTCTAGTGGTTTTTAGGATCAATTTCATAAAACCGCTAATAAAACTATGAACTCCACTAGAACCTTCAGATGCTTACCTACTATAAAAACTTTTTTCCGCCCAAGAGGCCATCTTCAGAAGGGGAAACGATATGGGATAAAAAAGAAATCACAAACCAGTTTACGGCTTAATCAGGAAGCGCCTTTTTTTCTTATTGTCTGCATCTTCAGATTTCGCTACTTATCATTATTGGTTGCAAGTGCACGAACCGAACCGATAAGATGACCGCTTAAATAAACTGGCGCTCACTGCCATTGTCTATAGTTCAGGTTCTACCGTTGCAACAGTTTGTTCAGATGTTCCCAACGTTCGATCCGGTAGCGAAAGTATGGTCCGGTTTCAAGCAGCCGCCATTGCTAAACCCGGAGGCTAGTTTGGGCCAGGTTCTAATGGCTTTGTTGAAGCGTACGCCCAATAAGGTCATTCAAATTGATGGCGACACGGGCCGTGAAATGACCTGTGAGGAAATGCGGTTGAAGACGATACGTGCTGTTCAGAATCTGCAAACTTTGGGCTACGGACCGGGTGACATGGCAACGTTGGTTTGTACAAATAGTGAAAATCTGGCGCCACTTGTTTTGGCGATGCTGACACTGGGAATGTCAACCAACTTTCTGGCACCAAATTACGGGCTAAGTGATTTAACTCACATGATGAATATTACGCAGCCCAAACTTTTAGTCTGCGATGCCGATAACTTTGAAACTGTATGTAAGGCAATCAAGTTGACAGGGACGCTGGAACCAGAACTTTACGTATTGGAATGTGAGTCGCAGGTTGTGAAAAAGGCAGAAGAATTATTGCAAGAAACTGGCTACGAAGACTTCTTTCTGTAAGTTACAATAGAATTGAACTTAAGCAGTTTGGCTTGAAACTCATTTTTATGTTTTTAACAGGCCACCATATGTAGGAAATTCTCGCGAAACTTTAGCTGTTGTTTTGTGCTCCTCCGGAACCACAGGACTAATTAAGGGAGTACGTGCATCACACGCCCAACTTATTGCACTCTTCGGGGGAACGACTATGCTTATGAATAGTGGTATCCTGTTCACTTTTAGTCCATTGTTCTGGAGTACAGGATTTTACTGCTTGATGTTATCTCTAACTATTGGCGATGCCCGACTAATAACGCGCAAACCGTTTAGCGAAGATACATTTTTTGATTTGATGCAACAGTATCCTATTAATAACGTGTTCACTCCACCTTCCTACATTCATTTACTGATGCGTCATAAAAGGACTAAAACTGTGGATTGGTCTAACTTAAAAACTTGGACCTTTGGAGGAAGTTTGGTATCAGAAGAAATTCGAAATTATGTTGATGCTCTTCTCCCAAATGGACGTTCTATTGATGGTTATGGCGTTTCAGAACTAGGTCCAGTTGCCGTCGACTTATTTGGAAGACGATCGCATTCCGTAGGACAATTACTATCGAATGTTAGTGGTAAAATAGTGGATGAAGTTGGTACGGCTCTAAGTAATGGAGAACGTGGAGAACTACTGCTGAAATTCAGTGAACCTTTGCTCGGTTATCACAATAATAGGACAGAAACTGCAGCTGCCTTTGACGAAGATGGTTGGCTTCGAACTGGAGACATTGCTTCGTTTGATGAGGACGGGTATCTATACATACTGGATCGAAAGAAAGATTTACTGATATACCGAGGTTACCATATTGCCCCTGCCGGCTTGGAAGCAATTATCGAACGGATCGAGGGTGTGGAGCAGGTTTGCGTTGTTGGATTGCCTACCGAAGATGGTTCTTCCGACCTGCCCGCTGCAGTTATTGTAAAGAGTTCACAAAGCGATTTAAACGAGGAAAAAATTTTGCAGATAGTCGATGAACAGGTGGCCGATCACAAAAGATTACGAGGTGGTGTGTTCTTCGTTTCTTTCTTACCTATGACGGAGAACGGTAAAATTCTTCGAAGAAAGTTAAGAGAAACTCTACAAAAAAGAAGTAAACTTTAATGTTTCAAAATATTTTAAAATAAAACAAAACAATTTGGTTTCATTCTGAATTTTGCACCCAGCAATTATTATTGGAAATTTTCTTTCCTTCGTTTTCTTACTTATTTACCCAGGTAACCAATAAGCATTATCAATACAATTCAAATGCATGGTAAATGACCCTTCGGGTTAAAACCACTCAAAAAGAATCAAATGCAGGCCAACAGGCATTTAACTCACCTTAAATGCCACTTCTGCGATAATTCTCTCATTAATGCTAACAATGCTTATTTCCAGCTGATTACCGACCAAAATGATTTTAATAGAATTTTTGATGCGATTTTACTTTACTATTACTTTACTTTATTAGCGATGATCCATCATCGATCCTGCGCCGAATGAATTATGGTCCTCCAGTACTATCGTTCCTGGGCTGCCGTTCTCCAATTCTCTTGAACACCAGCTGACCGTGCGTCGTCCTCGACAGCGCACATGCATCGGGTGTGGGGTCTGCCCCGAAGTCTACAGCCTCTTGCTGGTTCTCTGCTGAAAATAGCTTGGCTACTCTTTCATCGGATATTCTGACCACGTGCTCAGCCCGCCGCAGCCTGCCACATTGTACTACCTTGTACTACCTTCACTATATCAGTATACTATCGTTGCTAGAACAATATGTTACATTTCCACCGACCACCACGGATTTACGCCTGGTCGATCCGTAAGCACGAACCTTATGGATTTTACGTCTACCTGTATTTCCCACATGGAACAAAACGCGCAAATTGACGTAATCTACACTGATATAAAAGCAGCGTTCGGTCGTATTGACCATAAAATACTACTGCAAAAAATCTCGCGACTTGGCGCATCTCTGAATTTCACTGAATGGCTCAGCTTCTATTTATGCGGCAGAGTTATGCGTGTACAGCTTAAATCCTGTTTCTCTTCCCGGTTTACTATTTTGTCGGATGTGCCCCAAGACAGCAACATGGGACCTCTACTGTTTGTGCTGTTTTTTACGGAATCGCCCGCTGCTTGGAGTTGAATGCAAGCTAATGTACGCTGACGATTTGAAATTGTATTCACCAGTTCGTTCTATAGATGATTGTATGCGGCTTCAGAGGCTTTTGGATATGTTCGCTGACTGGTGCAGGAAAAACTGGCTGGTCATCAACATCCCGAAGTGCCAAGTAATGACTTTCCATCGCATAGCTAGTCCAATCTTCTTCAACTACCAAATAAATGAACAGCTAATTTCGAGAGTCGACCAAATCAATGACCTCGGAGTGCTTGTCGCATGCTAACAGGAAAGGAGGCACAGTGGCTCCCGCCCACATTAAGATGGCTGATGGCAGCCCCATCAGCGGGATAAGGACCTTAGGTTAACAGCCTACTGTACCAGAACATAAAAAAAGTTACCGAAAATGAAAGAAGAAATCTCTCTGCAACGACCAACGACCTTTAGCATGAAAACACGGACACGAATGGGAAAATGGAATATACTGACCCTTGCCCAGCAGGGCAAGCTGGCTCAACTTGCAAGGGAAGCTAGCCGCCTGAAGCTTGAAATCCTGGGGCTGAGCGAGGTCCGCTGGCCGGGTACTGGCGAACACAGGACATCATCCGGGCAAGTCTTGCTCTACTCTGGCATACGAGGTGAAAATGCTACTCGAGAAAAAGGAGTTGGATTCCTACTGAGCCCAGGGGCACATGCGGCACTGATGAAGTGGGAACCGATAAATGAGCGAATTGTTACCAGATTCAGAACACGGATTAGGAACCTTACGGCAATCCAGTGCTATGTGCCAACAGATGCTGCCGACCTGCAGGAGAAAGAGAGTTTTTTACAGCCAGCTGAACAGCGTGGTTGAGAAAATCCCGAAGGAGGACATCCAAATTCACATGGGCGACTTCAACGCGAAGATTGGCTCAAACAACGCGGACCTTGAACGCGTCATGGGACGCCATGGCCTAGGAGATATGAGCGAAAACGGGGAGCTGTTTACAGAATTCTGTGGTAATAACGACATGATCATTGGCGAATCGCTCTTCCCCCATAGACCAGTACATAAAGTCACGTGGGTTCCCCGCGACGGCCGAACAGAAAACCAAATCGACCACATCTGCATCAGCCGGAAATGGAGAAGGAGTCTTTTTTATGTACGCAACAAACGCAGCGCTGATATTGCATCCGACCATCATCTTGTTATCGCTGAGATACGTCTGCGCGTCGCACGTGTCCAACGACGGGAGGAAAAAGTTGGGTGCCACTACGACGTCCGCCGATTGGAGAATTCTGAGGTGAAAAGGGCCTTTGTCGAACAACTCAATTGGCTTGCCATCCGAAGACATAGCTTGATGATTGAAATTCCGGCAATTTATTCGTTTGGGAGCCAAGCCTTGGACACCGTGTGCTCTCCGCCATATCTCGCTCCACCTGATCTAACCATCTTGCTCGCTACGCCTCTGGTCGTCTTGTTCCTACCACGCCGGATTTAAAGCAAACACTATTTTTGCAGGGTAGTTGTCCGGCATTCTTGCAACATGCCCTGCCCATCGTATCCGTCCAACATCAGCCACCTTTCATATACTGGGTTCACCATGTAGCTGTGCGAGTTCATGGTTCATCCTCCACTGCCACTGCGTCCACTTCGAAAACTTCGAGCACTCGCAGGTCCTCCGCGAGCATTGTCCACGTTTCGTGCCCATTTTTTTTCCTTGTTCAGGACCTTGGACCACTGCGACGTTCATGCCCATAGAGAACAACCGGTCTAATGAACGACTTGTGCAGGGTACACTTTGTACGGGGACTTAGTCTGTTCGACCGTAACTGCTTGTGAAACCCATAGTAAGCACGACTTACGCTGATAATACGCCTCCGAACCTCACGGCTGGTGTCATTGTTCGTCGTTACCAGCGAGCCAAGATAGACAAATTCGCAACTATCTCAACTTCATCGCCTTTCTCCGGACCTGCGCATTTGTATCTTCTTCTTCTTCAGCATAGAGCCGGGGTGGCTCGCGCTGTTTCAAGCACTTGTCTCCATTCAACTCGGTCTTGGGCCGCACTAGTCGCCAATTTCCTAGTCGGCTCAGAAATCGCAAATCGCTTTCGACCTGGTCGAGCCATCGTGCACGTTGGGCCCCCCTGTTCTTGGTGCCGGTGGGCTTGTTGAAGAGGACTATTTTCGTCGCACTGTCGTCCGGCATCCTTACGACGTGTCCGGCCCACTGTAGCCTGCAAACTTTCGCTAGATGTACGATGGGAGTATCCCCAAGCAGTGCCTCTAGCTCGTGATTCATACGCCTCCGCCACTCTCCGCTTTCAGTTTGTACTCCGCCAAATATCGTCCGCAGCACTTTCCGCTCGAACACGGCAAGAGCGCGTATGTCCTCCGTGAGCAGCGTCACGGCTTCAAGTGCATAAAGAACTACCGGTCTAACAAGGGTTTTGTACATTGTTAGCTTCGTGCGGTAGCGTATGCTTCTTGATCCAGCGGCAGCGTTTTTCGAAGGGCAAAGTAGGCCCGATTTCCCGCTTGGATGCGCCGCTGGATCTCCTTACTAGTGTTGCTGTCCGCAGTCACCAGCGATCCCAAATACACGAACTCCTCTTCCACTTCTAGTTGTAATATACTAATTGTAGAATCCCTAGTTGAGTTAACGAAAGCTGTCACTTTCAGTCTCACTGCACATAAGCAGTACATAATGTTATAAATGATATGAAAAGCCATAATTGAATATATTGAGTTGAGTTGATGTCGAGATTACGTCGAGATAATATACAGTGTTTAACAAAGTGATTATCCGAATTTCCTATTTTAAATGTGGCGACGAGCGATGAAAGGTTTAAAAGTTTTAAAAGTGAATAGTGGCAAGATATAAAAGGATTGGAGTTTGCTGACAAAAAGGAAACCTTAGTGCGTATAAACAAAAGAAAAACTAAACGGTGAGTCGCTTTTGTTCCAAAAGAATTAAACAATTTATTGAAATTCTTTTGCTTTGAAGGGTTATTTAAAAAAGGCGTTATAGTGATTAATCAAAAGTTTTATACAATTCTAATCTTTTCTTTTTGTTTACTTTTCTGTAAAGCCGGTCGAAAGCGACGCTACCATTTCGGATAATCGGATAGATCGGTGAAAAATAAAATTATACTTCTGTGCGCTGTAGCAGCGATAAATATTTGAATACGCTTAGCATTTGCGAAGAAATTTCGGTGCGATTGATAATACTGCATTTAACTCCCTGATACGGGTTTTGTAATCGATACAATTAATCAGAAAACGGAAATTAGCACACAGAACCGTGAAGCGGGATTTCGGTGGACAACAAGAAAAGGTTAGTTGGTTTTTTTTTTCTTTTCCGTTTTTTTACATTTGTGTTTGACCAGAAAGATTTTGACAAATTCTAATTCTATTTAGAATGGCTTTAATCGGTTCAATCGATCCGTATGTGCCTGGCACATCATTCTCTAACTATATAGAGCGTTTAGAGTATTTTTTCTCTAGTAATTTGGTTGAGGAATCAAGAAAAAAAGATATCTTTCTGAGTTTTTGTGGCATGACAGTGTTCGATGAATTAAAGCTTTTATATCCAGCTACTGATTTGAAAACTTTATCGTATGCAGACATAACAAAAAAGCTTAAAGAACGCTATGACAAAAAGGAGTCTGATATTGTTTTAAGATTTAAATTTCGATGCAGAAAGCAAGGTTTTGGTGAATCAGGAGAAAATTTTATTTTGGGCGTGAAATTGCTAGCGGAAGCATGCGATTTCGGTAGCCATCGTGATTCAGCTATCAGGGACCAGCTAGTTTTTGGTGTTCGTAGTAAAGATGTTCAAAAAGATATGCTTGGATTAGATGAGCTGCCTTTGAAAATGGCGGAAAGGCTGATAAAAAATCATGAATTGGGCAAATCGCGTTCGGAGCTTTTAAATGAAGAAAATGGCAATCCTAACATAAATTCGATTAGATATCGTCTAGGGAGACCCAGAAATACAGACCATTTTCAGGAAAGATATTACCACAGGGATTCCAGAGGTAGATCCAGATTTCGTGATAGCGGAAATAATTACAGAGATGAGAGATCAAGGTCTGGACCGCGGTCATCGAATAATACCAGATATGGGAATTTTGTATGCCATTTTTGTAAAAAGCGTGGCCACATACAAAAGAATTGCTTTCAATTGAAAAATGGGCCAAAACGATCAGTAAATTTTGTTGACGAAATGGAAAGTAAGGAGAATATCCACGATTATTTCAAAAGACTGCGGACTGATTACGATAGTGATACTGATTCAGGTGAGTATCCATGTTTAATGATTAAATCAATTAACAGTATTAGTGAACCATGTCTCCTTGATGTCAACATTGAAGGAAAAAAATGGAGAATGGAGATAGATAGTGGTTCGGCTGCAACGGTGATTAGCAAACACGGTTTTTATAAAAGATTAATAAATTTACCTTTAAAAAGATGCGATAGAAAACTTATGGTAGTTAATGGTTCAAAGTTGAACATTTATGGTGTGGTTTCTGTATCCGTAATGGCGAATAATGAAAAGATTAAAATGGATCTGGTGATACTAGATACAGATCATAATTTTCTGGCTCTCTTGGGAAGAGATTGGCTCGATGTTTTGGCTTCAGGTTGGAGAATGAGTTTTTCCAAATTTATTGCGATAAACTCAATTAATGTAAATACTGATGTAGAACAAAGTGTAATTGAAGTAAAAAATAAGTATAAAAACCCGATTTAATCCACCTAGTGGTGAAAGGAACCTTTGTTATACGGTCTTACTTGCTATTAGAGATAGAAATCGACGTCTTCTAACGTCTACGGAACATAATTCATCTATTGGTTATCGTTGCGTAGTGCGTTGGTTTACATAAAATTTTTGATAATTAAATAAGTTTGCAAATTTGAACAAAATACGAACACTTTTAAATTTTGATAGATTCTTTTTTCATGAAATTGCTAAGTAAGGATAAGTAAGTTGTTATTAATCTGAGTAAATGCAAATAAAAGTAACTTATGAGAGGAAATCTTTTTCTTTAACATATACATTGTCTAGTAAAGGTCTAGTTTATAGGTTTTTGAACTATGCATAGTTTCCTGTAATACCATTCTATTTGAATCACATCAATAGAGTTTTCTTGAATAATTTTCTTAAATTTTATTAACCTTCGGTTACTCACGCTGTTGTATTTTATACTTTTTTCAACGCCATATTGTTATAAGATTACAAATCGTTGTTTAACTAACGTATATTCTTCAACAAACTTCTTGTGAGCAAAATGCAAATAATTATTCAATGCATTAATAATTTAAATTGTTGCGAAAATGTATGCAACAAAACTATCAGCAAATGTAAAATGTTTAAAATGTATCCGTCTGCTGGTAGTCGAGTAATTCGTAGTCAAAATTAGGGTATTCTTTATAATCAAAGTTCTACAGTTCCTAAACAAGCAAACATATAGGTATACTGTTTTCAGCAAAGTTGTGTATTTTTACTATTTGTACAATTTTGTAGCACATGAAAAAGTCATACAATAATTACAAAAAGAGCAAAAAGTAGAAAAACTGATTTTACAAATGCAAATACATTAAATAAAATTTTTTTATCTTCGCTGCAGAGATAGAAGGTTACTTTCTTTAGCAAAATTTCTTGTTATAATATGCTCTATAACTTTGCAGAACACATCAATGTGTTATATTGACACTGAAGAAAAATATTTTTTTTATTTCACTTTTAGGGGGATTAATCAAAATTTAAATTCCACCAGACGAAAGAGCTTTCAATTTCAAGAAACTCTTCTAAAAGTTTGATAAACCTAAAACCAAGTTTTCCCAGTCAAAACCCTAGTGCACACGTTTTCTTTGGTTTGGGGCTATTTTGCGCGCGAGTAACCGTGTTATAAAAGTTGGGGCGAGTGTTCGAGGGTTAATATCTTTTGACCGGTAAAACCAATTCTTATGAAATTTTGCGTATATATTCGTAGTGTGAAAACCTCCCGTTTGATATTAAAATAATTGAAATTAGGTCAATTATCTTGGTTAAAATCATTATAAATTATTGTTAATTTTGGTGTGGTGTATACGGTTGCTCATAACTTTCAAATTAAACGTCCAATCAAAAAATCATTCAATAGTGATCTATAAGGATATATTACCCTTCAAATGAGACTAATAGCGCATAAATCGGTTTGGCCATCTCTAAGAAACAGGCGATAATTATTACCTTGTCAAAACCAGTTTTTTAAGCATAACTTTTAAACTACTTTTTTATTTTCTATTAAAAATTGCTGAACAATTTAGCATTGATAAGGGCTTTCATTTGATACTAAGATCGTTGAAATCGGTCATGTAGTTCCGGAGAAACCCGTGTCACGTATTTTTCACATTTTTGCCTATAACTTTTAAACGAAACGTCGTATCACGAAACAACTCAATAGTGATCTACTAGACAATAATACCTTTCAAACAAAAGTAATAGCGAACGATTCGGTTCAGCCATCTCTGAGAAACAGGCGATAGAAAAAATCATTACATACATACACACACACACACACACACACACAGACATTGCTCAAATCGTCGAACCCTATCGATTGGTATATGTGACTTGGCCCTCCGGGCCTTGGATCAATTTCATGTTTTTCGACCAATTTTTAAACCTTTGTTATAGTATAACAAAGGTAAAACGTATTTAAAAATGATTTTTCTTCTCCCATTGTCGATTTTGAAGCGGATTTGGTGTTAAAAGACGATAAACCCATTTTTTAAAAAGCGTATGATGTACCGTATCGTTTGCGGGACAAAGTTTTAGACCATTTGGATAAATTGGAAAGTGATGGTATAATTTCTCCCATAAAAACCAGTTTATGGGCATCACCAGTGATTGCGGTAATGAAAAAGGACAACGGTATACGCCTTGTCATAGACTGCAAAGTATCAATTAACAAAGTTTTAATTCCTAACATTTATCCTCTGCCGACGGCGCAGGATCTGTTTGCATCTCTAGCGGGTTGTAAAATATTCTGCTCTTTAGATTTAACTACAGCTTATACTCAATTGAATTTATCTCAGAGATCCCGGCGTTTTGTTGTAATCAACACATTAAAAGGACTTTTTACATATAATAGACTTCCTCAGGGTGCATCTTCAAGCGCTGCAATTTTCCAGCAAATTATGGATAAAATATTGGAAGGACTTGACCGTGTATTTTGCTATTTAGACGACGTATTGATTGCTGGGAAAAGTTTTCAGGATTGTCGTAAAAAATTATTCATTGTTTTAGAACGTTTATTAAAGTATAACATTAAAGTGAATTTACATAAATGCAAATTTTTCGTGGGTGAATTGCCATACTTAGGGCACATACTTACGGAGAAAGGACTTAAACCTAATCCTGAAAAGGTCAAAACAATACAGGAAGCCAAAATGCCAACAAATGTTAATGAACTTAAGGCTTTTCTCGGGTTAATCAATTACTACAATAAGTTCCTGCCGAACTTGTCTTCTACCTTATGTTGTTTATATAACCTTTTAAAAAAAGATGTGAAGTTTATGTGGACTGATTCATGCGAGCATACTTTTCGATACTGTAAGAAACAATTATTAAATTCTGACATTTTGACATATTATGATTCAGCTAAACCAATAGTAATTTGTACTGATGCATCATCATACGGACTAGGCGGAGTGATTTCGCATATTATAGATGGCGCTGAGAAACCTATTTGGTTTACTTCGTTTTCTCTGAACTCAGCTCAAAAATCATATCCAATTCTGCACTTGGAGGCTTTAGCAATTGTATCTACAGTTAAAAAGTTTCACAAGTTTTTATTCGGTCAAAAATGTACGATATATACAGATCATAAACCGCTTTTAGGAATTTTCGGTAAAACAGGGCAACATTCGATTTTTGTAACCAGGTTACAACGATATATAATGCAATTATCTATTTATGATTTTGAAATCTTCCATAGACCGGCAGAAAATATGGGTAGTGCAGATTTCTGCTCTCGTTTTCCACTGAACATTGAAATTCCAAATAATTATGCAAAGGATTTTGTTAAAAGTTTAAATTTCTCAAACGATTTTCCGATTGATTATAAAGTGATTGAAAAGGAAACGAAAACTGACCAATCTTTACAACAAATTTTTTTATATGTTAAAAGAGGTTGGCCAGAAAGGTTAGAAAAAGTTTTTAGAGATGTGTACTCTCAACAAAATGATTTGGAAGAAGTAGATGGTTGTCTATTATTTCAGGATAGGGTGGTAATTCCAAGGATTTTGCAAAATGGTATTTTAAAATTGCTTCACTCAAATCATGTTGGTATTATAAAAATGAAACAAATGGCCCGCAGGAATGTTTATTGGTTTGGTATCAATAAGGACATTGAACTATTTGTTAATCAATGCGATATTTGTAGTAAAATGACATGTATTCCAAATACGCAACCAACATTTAAATGGCTTCCTACAAATAGGCCTTTCAGTAGACTGCATGCGGACTTCTTTTATTTTGAAAGACAAACCTTTTTGTTGATAATTGACAGTTTCTCAAAATGGCTAGAGGTAGATTGGATGAAACTCGGTACCGATGCGGAAAAAGTCATCCAAAAATTTTCCAATCTATTTGCGAGGTTTGGTCTTCCTGATGTGGTGGTGACAGATAACGGTCCGCCATTCAACTCCGAAAAATTTAAAGCATTCTTGCAAAAACATGGGGTTCAAGTGTTAAATAGTCCTCCATATCACCCTCAAAGTAATGGTCAAGCAGAAAGATTAGTAAGAACTGTAAAAAGCGTATTAAAAAAGTTTTTATTAGATCCAGAGATGCGTCGGCTACAGTTACAGGATAAATTAGATTACTTCCTATTTAATTACCGCAACACTTGCTTGAATTCGGGAGATCTTCCATCGGAAAGAGTTCTCAGTTACAAACCAAAAACAATACTAGATTTGATTAATCCAAATAAGAGTGCGAGAAAGCAAAGGATTTCAGGTCCTACGCGAGAAGAGAATTTTATACAAAATAAACAACCAGATGCATTAGATCAAATGGCAACTGGGGACAAGGTTTACTATAAAAATTATAACCCAAATCAAATTGAAAAATGGTTAGACGCGATCTTTATTAAAAAGCTTTCTAATAATGTTTTTCAGATAGCGGTCGGATCGCATCTTGTCTTGGCTCACAGGGAGCAGATAAGACCAGCAATGAAGATCAATAGGAGGCGTAACAATACGCATTTGATCCCAGTTGAAATGGAAAACGAACGCGGCACAAAAAGGAGTTTGGAGGAATCAGAAGACGAAGCAGAATTCAGAGTTTTTGTATTGCCAAGGAGGCGTTCGAAACGTTCCGGTAGCGAAATGCATGGTGCATTAGATCCCGGAAACAATACGGTTAGAAGATCGTCCAGATTAAAGAAAAAGAAGATACAAGAAGATTATATATATAATTAGTAAATTTTAAGCCGTTGAGGCATACAAATATTATTGGTGAAAAGATAAATTAGTAAAATTCAAGTTAAAAGTTTATATCGCTAATATCGTTAGTTGGTTGAGAGGATTATAATTGCTCGAATAAGTGATTAATCTTAAGGAAATTATGTATATAATTTGCAATATATATATGGAACATCTAAAAGGATAAGGACTGTAATATACTAATTGTAGAATCCCTAGTTGAGTTAACGAAAGCTGTCACTTTCAGTCTCACTGCACATAAGCAGTACATAATGTTATAAATGATATAAAAAGCCATAATTGAATATATTGAGTTGAGTTGATGTCGAGATTACGTCGAGATAATATACAGTGTTTAACAAAGTGATTATCCGAATTTCCTATTTTAAAACTAGTTTGTCGCCGTCAACGGTTACCGTCCGTGGGAGACGAGCGTTTGTTTCCTTTGAGCCTCTTCCTTTCATGTATTTGGTCTTCGACGCATTTATTTGTAGCCTAATTCTCCTAGACTCCGCTTTCAGTCTGGCGTAGATTGCATCCGCCGTCGCGAAGTTCCTGGCTATGATATCGAAGTCATCTGCAAAGCCTAGAAGTTGGCTACCCTTGCAGGATAACATGCAGCATGCAGGATAAACCGTAACTTTGTCTCAACCCTCGTCGCGTCTCGGAGGGACTCGACAGTGTCCCGGAGATGCGTACGAAACACATCATTCGATCCAATGTAGCTCTGATCAGTCGCGTCAGGTTGTCCGGAAAACCGTCTCGATCGACTGTATCGTATGCAGCTTTGAAATCAATAAAGATGTGATGTGTAGGCACGTTGTACTCCCGACATTTCTGCAAGATCTGTCGGATAGTAGAAATTTGGTCCGTAGTTGCGCGAGCCCCCATGAAACCCGCCTGGTAATTCCCTACGAAGCCTTGTGTTATCGGTGACAACCGGCGTAACAGGATCTGGGAGAATGCCTTGTAGGCGGCGTTTACCAGCGTAATACCGCGATAGTTGCAGCAGTCTAGCCAATCACCCTTTTTGTAGATGGGACAAACCACTCCTTCCATCCATTCCTCCGGTAGCTTTTCCTCCTCCCAAATCCTCGAAACAACCCAGTGTAAAGCCTTTGCTAGCGTTTCTCCGCCATGTTTATAAAGCTCTGCCGGTAGGCGGTCCTTCCCAGCGGCTTTATTGGTCTTCACTCTTCAGCAGCCCGATTTCTCGTTTGACTTCTTGGAGATCAGGTGCTAGGACATAACTATCTTCTATGGGCACCCTAGGTTAATTTCCGTTCCGCCTCCTTCTGCGACTTCGCCATTAAGGTATTCACCGAAGAACTGCTTCCATCTGTCGACCACCTCGCGCTCGTTTATGATTAGATTCCCTCCCTCATCCCTACACATGTCAGGTTTCGGTGTGTAGCCCTTCCGAGTTTCGTTCACCTTCTCATAAAACTTGCGCGTGTCATTAGCTCGGAATAGTTGTTCTAATTCTTCACGATGTCTGTCCTCCTTTTGGCGCTTTTTCCTCCTCAGTATCGTGGTCAAGTGGTTCCTAGCTAGTCGGTATTTGGCCAGGTTCCCTCTAGTGGCAATACTTAGATAATTTTTCCAGTTTTTTCCCCTCCACCGCTTGTTGGCATTCTTCATCAAACCAATCATTTTGTGTACTCCGAGGCTCAATACCGAGTGCTAGTATGATGATTTTCTCGCCACGGTTTGGTCTGCTCGAGCCTGGCGTAGAACTCGTCCTAAACAACATATTTATCCTTTGTCGGGGCGTAAACGTTGATGAGCTAGACAGCAACACTGTTCCGTGTAATACATAAGGAACATACAATGTACAGCAGTCCCCCGAATAAGGCCGTCGATGGTGCTCTACACTCAACGTGATATCTCTGCTGTTCATTAACCAATAAAGTTGATTTTTGGTAGTTGACTAGGTTATAGCAGATACTAACAATGTACCAAAAATTACCTTTATTGGTTAGGGGGCAACTAAGAAATCACCGTAGGCGTACTGCACCACCTACCGCCTTATTCGGGGGACTGCTGTGCATCTTATTTTTTAATGTGGCGGCAATAATCAAGAATAGTTTTTGCGATACACTGAACAATGTCTGAATTGTATTTATTCTTAAATCATTTTTTGAGAATCAAAATATTTCCTACCAAAAATAATTTAATTTAAAATAACGTTTTTTTTAATTTAAAATTACGCTGAACGCTGGTCCTAAATTTTTCGACAGTCAACAGTTTTACAGACTTTTTTCGTGACAATATAATTTCATTCAGATGAATAAACATTATTTTCTCTAAATAAAAATTGAGCCTATTTTAATCAATTTTATTTTTATCACGTATATTGACAAAAATTAGTTTTTAATTTTCCCTAAAAAACATTAGACCTGATTTGCAAAACAATTTTATTACATACTATACTCAGCTCTTACCCAATTTGAACCAGCTATTTTTTGGTAGCCAATCTTTTGTAACAATTTAATTGAGCCTAAGTTTTTATCTACTATAAAACCATTCACATCACCGTTGTCCTCCAAAGCGATTCGTTTTGAAATGGCTTTGGTTAAAATCTCACCTAGTCCACGCTTTCGATACTCGGGCAGCACCTGCAAATGTCTGTGACGAGATAAGATTTGGAAACGAACTTACATTACATATGGTACAGCAGTTAACAAAATTAACACATTTCTGCAGTTTTTAAAATAAAAATATAAACCATATTTATAATAAAAAGTTAAAAAACATAAACAGAAACGAAAGACAAATAAATTTACATGTCAATATACTGAACGATCTGTAAGATGTATGTCTAGTTTACGCGGTAAAAAATTAATACAGTAATTGCGCGGCGTCAATGTAATTGTTGATTGATGAGAAAAAAAATTTCATGGCAATTTCAGGAAATCACATGTCACAAAAATAATGTCTATATCTTCACTTTGCAATTGAATCTGGCAGCCATTAAAACAGTTCGTCAATATACTGAGTATTAAATCTTAATAAATGAGTTCAGTTCCTACCCGATTCCAGCGAATTCATTTTTCAGAACCCATCCGACAATATCACCGCTCGTTTTACTAAACAGCCCATAACCACCATTGAATTTTATCAAGAGCTCCAGAAGCTTTTGTGAGTGCGGGTAGCGATGAGGCCATCGTTCGTTCATCACCGAAGCGTACTTTGGTTCCAGGGGCTTCATTACCAGATCATCGGGAACTCTAAAACAAAATTGAAGTCTTCAATTTATGACCAATCTGAAAAATACACTCAATTTACTGAAATTGACACTGAACAGCAACTTCCTTTGGCAACAAATAGTAGGAACAGTCCGATAAGAGGTCATACTTGCAGTTGTTTATTTCTATTAGATTTTCTAGTATGGGCACATATTGATCACTGATGCATGAAAACACTGGACTGACAGACCAATCGATACGCTTCGTTTCGAACAGATACTTTTTCAATTTGTCCGGCTGCTCCGTCAAAGAGTGGAAATAAACGTTTGGATCTTCATTTTTCGTTATTGCGACAAACGTTCCTGTTTCCAGCGGGTTGCCTTCTTTTGGCGTAAAAAAATCAACAAACACACGTACACACAGTGTCGATTTCTCCGATTCACTTAGCTCTGTCAGCTGTTCTTGCCATCGAAGAACGTTTTTAATAAAGAAGAAAAAGTGAAGCTCAACTGCGTAATGTTTGCGGTAGAGATCTCGTAAGCCACACAACTCCTGTCGAGATAACGGCCTCAAAACGTCTTCGTATTGTGTTCCGTGCAGAGCCATTCCTGTTTAGCGACTGAAACTCTCGAAACGGAACTCTTCTACTACTAGAATACATTGGTAACTGACGATATAGTTTTTGTTGAGGTTTCTCCGAGGAATTCCTCTTCAAATGGAAATATACCGGGCAAAACAATGATAAAACATAGCAAAAACTCAGATTAAATACAAAGCACTCATAGTAACCGCTAATTGAACTGCAATTTTACATAGAACTGTATTACACTGTTTCAATAGTAAGCACATCTCGAGAGGTATTGGCGCTGTATGTTTTAGTGATATCAAGCAATTGAATATTATTGGGGTATTGTAGCTCATTCATTACTGAGTGACTATATTCAATTAAACTCAATCTAGCAGGGTGATGAATGCCTTCGTCTACAATTCCGTCATAGAGACGGAAAAACAGCTTGAAAGCCAACATTGATGCGTATTGCATTCCAACTATTAAGCCGTACATCAATATTTATAGATTTTTTCTTCATCAACGCAAAAGGTAACATAAGAAAATTATTATTTTTCACAATTTTTTCGAAAACAATCCTACCCCAACAAACATTTTTTGATGCGTAGCTTATTCAACCGTTGTATAGCTAAGTACCGGGAAACAAGTGCTTGATAAGCCGTTATTCAACAAAAATGTTTGTTGGGGCCTGTCGTGATGAATGTAGAATCTGCTGAGCACTCGAGTAATTACTTGAATTTACGTTTCATTAGTTTTCCAATTGTCGAAATTTGCATGTAGATTAACATGACTGATCATTTGATTGTTTTTGACGTAGAACTACGTTCCACCGTTATATTTAAGTCGTGGGTTAGATGTTGACTGCATAAACATGGATGCCTAGCAGTCCGTGGATTTTACTGATTCGCAAACCATTCGATTCACGCCAAGATGCCTCAAATGTGTGATTTTTATGAAGATTGTTTTCCAATCGCTAGATTGTGAAAACCCTAACGGACACTTTTAAGGTCAAACTTCCCCATACATTTTCCGTGTTAAAACCTGAAATTCACAGTGCTTTACAGGCACGGACGACCATTGCATATACCAAGTCGCACGCTGCAACTGAGGACGGAGGATGAATGAGCGAATTTCGAAGTAAAATTTCTATTTAAGTCGCTCATAAATAAAGGATTTGCGAGCCGAGATGTGTGAGGATAAGGAGGACAATTGTGAGGTGACCGAAAGGAGAGAGAAGCCTGTCGATAAAGACCTCAAAGCAAGTTCAACAGTGTGAAAAACGTGTTAAGAAGGCCATCGGCTCGGAACGATGGTACCGGAGCAGAGCTTATTAGATGTCTAGGAAGAACTAGCCACTTGTCTGCACCAGCTGATTGTAAGAATTTATGATACCGAACAGCTATAGCGGAGAAGTGGAGGGTTAGAGTTATCTCTCAAGTCTACAAGAAAGGCAACAAGCTGGAACCCTCATACAATCACCGTTCTCAATGTCATATACAAAGTGCTCTCCCGGGCTCGTCGAAGGATGATCAGTGATTGATAAAATATTTATGCTGCTCCTCTAAAAAATCTATGAACACAGCGCTTCCAAGAACAATTATTACATAGCTTTCAAAGCTGCTTATGATACCTTCGACCGTAAAGAACTATTGAAAATCATGATAGACAACGGCTTTTCCGGAAAGTTGATCAAACCAATTAACGGGAAATTAGCAGTCATTAACTTTTCGCCGGAGAGCCAAAATTCGGAAGCAGTTTTTGAGCCCAAAAGCGGGGTTCCATTTACAGAAATCTATTGACTGCATTCTTCTTGCCAATCTGAAAACGGTGAATATATTTTCATGAACAAAATGTTGGTTTCAAACAAAAAAAAACTTCTTTTGAAATTTGCAGAATCGATGACGACTAATTTCACTTTAAGGATACGATGAATGGTATGCAGTACGCACTGTATGCGGGATTTCGTGTGGTTCTTTAGAGTTTATTCGAATCCCGGATTGGGCTTTGTCAACGTGATCACCCATGCTTGCTTGAAAAACATAGCGTTACAGGGTATTATGAACCGGTCAGATAGCAACACGCAGACACAATCTTCAGCAAATCTAGTCAATTCATTTACTTTGCTCTGATGATATTTTCGAAAGAATTACATCTGTGGCAGTGACTGAACAAACTAAAGCGCGAAATAGAGGAAACTGTGATACTTGATTTATCTACCTTGGAGATTCGGAGGCGTATTATCAGCAGAAGTAGTGCTTACAATGGGCTTCGCAAGGCGTTCATTATATAGGTTGTTCTCCGGAGCAATATGACTAAACTAGGTGGAGTGAGATCTAACTGTGAATCACGTTGTTCAAGGAATTGAAGCGCGGCAGCTTACTACTGATCTAATCGAAGAAATTTTGTACATTACGCTATTTGACTATATCTTACGTCAGACAGCAAATTACAAAAATAATAACTTAATGTAAATATTTGATTTACGGTCCATTTTTTGAATAGATACCATTTTTGTGGAAAAGGGTGTCCCACATCAATTGACCGATCCTTTTGATCCAATTGACCGATTCTTTTCAAACTTTCAGACAATAAAATATAACCCGTTAGTAAACTTTTGGCATATATATTTCATTCAACTTGAATACCATAACCGTATGCTCGCACCTGACGGTTAACTCCACTCATACAGCTTCTTCTGTACGGAAACCCACTTTTTCTTCATCTCTTCCTTAGTGTTGACCTCCTTGGGATGCTTTGGTAGTGCCTGCTTCATAATAGTTCAGTATTTTTCGATGGACCTCAGTTCCGGTGCGTTGGCGCGGTTCATGTCCTCGGGTACGAAAGTAACCCCGTTGGCCACTCGTACCACTCCATGACATCCTTTGAATAGTGCCACGAAACTAGATCCGACCAGAAGATCGTAGGTCACTCGTGTTGCTTCAACAGGGGAAGCAGACATTTCTTGAGGTAGATCTGACCGTTTACAGTCCCGGTAGTCACGAACGGCGCATGGCGTTTGCCACATGAGCAGATCGCTTACCAAATCATGTACTTCTTGGTAAACTTTGGAAGTTTCTGTTTCCTTATTTCCCCCGAAACATCAAACTTGTGCTGAGCGGTGAAGTACAGTAGCCCCGAAAGCTACCGGAAATCCACCTTGACGTAAGTCTCATCATCCATGATGAGACAATGAGGCTTCGTCAGCATCTGGGTATAAAATTTTCGGGCCCGTGACTTTCCCACCGTATTTTCCGTTCGTGAGGATTTGGAGCCTTCTACACTTTGTACGTATGCAATCCCTTCCGTTCCTTGGCTCTCTGAATGAAAGACTTGGACCGATTCAACTTTACGGCCACATCTCTGACCGAAGCATTGGGATTCTATTTACGCTACGCAACTTACGATTCTACGCTTCCTGACACTCCTCCTCCTGATCACTAACAGAACATCCATTCTGACAGCATTTGTCCTTCCGTTCGATGCTCAGAGCTCCTTAGTAACGTAGTAGTCCCTAAAAGAGACCTTCGGCGTCCATCCCGGAACATCCACACCAGGTGTTGGGGTTTAGCACGGAGGCTCTAAAGGCTTCGTAAGAAATCATCTAAGTCAAGGACAGCCTCATTCAGTAAATTAACAACAACCAATTAAAACACCCTGTAACGGAAAAACCGCAACGGAAAAGGCGGCAAAAAGTCCGCACTAAATGTATAACCCCTTAGCCGTTCCTGATCAACAACAGCCAAAATTATACCAAAATTAGAAACCTCAAAATTTTTATTTCAGATATTCTATCAAACTTAATATTCTACGTATAGTAGACACATAATCTATAAGAAATATACATAAATTGTTTTAATAAGTAGTTTTTCAATAGGCATTAAAGAAGGTGAAACACAGTGTAAAAAAATTTTGGAAAATGAAAAAATAAATATCATTTAATCTTTTAGTATCTGGCTACCATGCCGCTTAAAATTCTATACTTTTAAAGGACAATTCACATTAAAGGGATTATTAACTAATAGTTTAGGTGATATGAAGACAGATTTTTTACTAGTAGGCTTTGTTCTGACGAAGTGTTTTAGAACAAAATATTTGTTATTTTTGTCAATTTTCAATAGCGTGTAGAAAAAGATTTCCACAGATTTCCGCTCTGACACTACCATAAAATCAACATTCAGGGTGTTAACTAGTAACAAGCAAAAAATTAGCTGCTACTAGTTGCGATGTTCGGAGATATTCAAGTTTTTCAAATGCATGTTTTCCGGCATTTTAGGCTACAAATTAGTAAAGGCGCGCGCCAGTACGAAGTTCATTCCTGCTGTACGTTAAATAGTCATGCTTGTGTATGTAAGACTTAGCATTATTATCGTTATGAGATACATCGGAGTCGATAAAGGGAATTCAGGACATTGTAAAGGCGACTACTTAACAGCTTTTTCCCAATTAGCTCTGTTTCAAGTCAAGTTGGCAGTAGAATATGTTCGATTGGACTTTCAGCTCGATTCAACTAGCCTCCATTTTGTTTATTTAGAGTCGAACATGTTGATACGAGTTTGCAGGATAAACAGATTGCTATACTCTGTCAGTTACTCGTTATTTTTTGTGCCTTCTGCCAGGATTTGGCTGAGGCCGATAACAGCCTATCTCGCCACTCATATCCTTTTGCTGCGTATGGCCAAACTAATGAATTAAAAAAAATTACATGAATGCACTAAAGCAGATAGTAGGGTAAGTTAACATATATAGTAAACCCTCTACCTGTAATGGACACTCGTATAAAATTTCGCTATTTATTAGCTTATACTTCTTATTTCTGAGGATATATAACATGAAACAGACCGTACTAAACATAACACACATTTGAGTTGATAAAATTTTAGCTGCATTTCATTATTAATGCTTTAAAATTGACGTTTTCAACTAGTGGGTCCATTATATACAATGCAAAAAATGTCGCCATTACCGGACTCTCTCCATGCAAAATAAACTAAAATTCCTATAATGGACCCGGTCGTTATTCTATTGTAAACCGCAAGGGTCCATGAAAGGAAAATGGACATTTCAATCTGTTTTAAAAAATCTGTAAAATATAGATTTGCATCAGAAATTGATATATTTAGGTTTATTCGAAAGTTACTAATATTGTAAGTGCCATTGGTTGGGTGTTTAGCGTAACGAGTTCAAAATAATGTATAGAAAGGTCCACAAATGGTTGATTTACCCTATACCAGAATAATAATACTAAATTACTCTTGATATACAGATTGTGATAATTTGTATAGGAGTTCGTCAGACTACCAATTTCGACTACTTAAAAAATGTGTTTGAGTATTTAAAATATTTATAACTTGATTCCCGTAAGTCCTACAATTTTGGTATGTTCAGTAACTTTACGTAACTTTACAGGACAAACAACTTTTCTGAAGACACAATATTTCTAAAGTCATTATTTAAAAAGTTAGATCTCAACGCCATCTACAGGAATAAAAATACAACTACTTAAAATTTACAGAAAGCTGCGCAATTTTATTACAAACAATGTTGCTGAAGACAATAAAGCTTTACGAAGCATATGAAAGAAGTTATGAGGTTTTGTCCGAGCGCCGGATCAATCTGCCCCACTGTGCGCCGCCAAGTCGGCTGAAAAAGCAGTTGTAATCCAAGTGCCTGCCAAGAAGTGTATAAAGCAAAGTGGCCAATTGAAGCGTCAGCGAGCTTCGATTTCCCGAATATCCAGTGATAATTGCATCGACTGGGCCCTGAGCCGGAGCTAAGAAAGCGGCACTTGAAAGCATCCTAATGATTTGCGTACATTATAATCCTTGTTAGTTCAGACAAATGTAGAGTGCGTGAAAAAAAAATTATATTCATGGTTTTATCACAAAAATCCACCTAACGTAGCTCTACGCCAACCATGCTGTCGTGCCTTGAGAACAATGAATGTTAATAAAATAAAGAAATTAGGACTGGCAATTAAGTAAAGTGGATTTCAGTTATAATTTGGTCGCTTATTCGCTGCAGCGCCAGTTGTCACATTGAGAAACTATTGACAGTGTTTTGATTTTGACCCAGATGAGTTGTTTGTTCAGTAGAGAAAATTTCATCAAGATTGAAGGACACATTCAAAAGTTATCGACGATCATGGGACACGCGGGAAAATATTCAGCATACTCACGTTGAGAACCCAACGTGGTCAGGAGCAAAGATCGCAAAATTCCTGATGTTTCCAAAATCGACTGTAATTACCGTACTCAAAACATTACCAGGAGACTCGCGCCGTATTTTGGATCAGGCGAAACCAATCAAGCGTACAGGTGGAACATATGACCGGAATCTACGAGCAAAGATGGTTCAAGCAGTTCACAACAAGCATAGGACCTCCTTGCGGGGATTAATGAAAAGGTTTACGGCGAGCCGCACCCGCAGTACAATTCGGCGAATTTGTATGCGAGAAGGCTTGCGGTCGTATTGTGCCAGCAAACACCCCAACAGTACGCTCAAACAAAACCTAGTTGCTAAAACCCGTGCAAGGAAGCTGTACGAGCAAGTGTTGACCCAGGTACAAAGGATCCATTTTGATGGACGTAAAATGGATTTCGGAAACATACGCGGTAACTAATTTTACCCATAATATTTTTTGAAACGGTACCCAGGTAACCAATAAGCATTTCCAACGCAATTTGAATGCAAGCAAATAAGCAGTTAAGTTGCCTTAAATGCTATTTTGGCAAAATATGTGTCTACTTTACTGCTAGCCCTCTTATAGTGCTATCAATGCTTATTTGCAGCTAGTTACCAACAAGAAGAATTTAAATGGAATTGTGGATGCCAATTTACAACAGTTATGCAGTCAAAAGGCTAATAAACAGGAACCTGCAGCATAAAACGCCAGGGATGCTAATAAACGATTGATTTACTGCTTATACTAATGCTTATTGGTTACCTGGGTAGTTCTGTTTACAATTGCCAAAGAGACGGTAGAAGAAAGTAATGAAATTTAGAGTGAGCGGAAAGGTGGGAGGGGGGGGGATTATTAGTAGCTACGCTTATCAAGTACTAGCTACTACTACCCCCGCCCCCCTCTTCTCACCTGTCCGCTCTTTCTCCTTCACTCTAAATTTCATTACTTTCTTCTACCGTCCCTTTGTCAATTGTAAAAGAACTACCGTTTCAAAAAATATTAATTTATATGCCTAACCGCATTTGAAGGTCAAGACAAAAAACACGAAGTTGGTCTAACTTTACCCTGCCAAGCGTAAAGGAGGAACCTACCCACAGGTTCAAATTTATACGCCCGTAAGTTTATGATTTGGCAAGGGATCTATAGTTGTGGAGAGTAGACAAAGGCTTTCATCACTGGGGCAACAATGAATGGAAAAGTTTACAATAAGGAGTGTCTTCAGAACAAGATTTTACTATTCATTCGATCACACGAAGGTCCGGTGAAGTTCAGGACTGACGTGACAAGCTGCCATTTTAGCCGTGATGTCAAGTAGTATAAGGAGAACAAGATCGATTTCGTTGAAAAAACCATGGGCCCTATTCCGAAAGTCATGTCGAACAATTCGGATCGACTCAGTAACTCACAAGGAAACATCACTGTGGGTCACAGGCTTAGAGCTTAACCATATACACCATAGTGTAGTCCTGTCGATCCAGAACATCACTACACTGCTCGTATAGGTGTAGCCTATGGAACTTTTTTGAGAAAACTTAACTTGAAATTTGTATGAGAAAATGACTCAATGGAGGCGCATGGTACATGAATATCCTACATACACCCTCAAGTAACAGAACAAAAAGAAAATTATATTGATTGAAAAAGGATGATTTTATTATGCAACAAGCGTTTCTTAAATCACTTTTTTGTCTACCTGGAAGTGTTATTGAACTTGTCTTTTACTAATAATTTGTTAATTGCGTTACAAGTTATTCGTTTACGATGCAGGATGGAATTTTCTATCTATTTGAGTAGATACTGTGGCATAATTGGGGCAAACTGTTGGCAAACTTCCAACAATGTTTACAATACGTTTGCTGCTAGATAACCGAATAAAGCTTTCTTCTTTATTTTTTCTTTGTTACGTATTATGTTGCATAAAACAGCAAGAAACAAAGTTCGTTTGTGTTTCATTAATTATTTGTCAAGATATTTTTTGGAGAATAACTGCATATCTGAATTTGGTATTGACGAGGGGTGTGAAATGGGACAGGCAAACGAGAAAGCGACCAATATAGCTTTTGCCAGCCCAAGCTCCTACCTAGCGCCGTTACGCGGCCATACCCGCCGGTAATACTCTATTGAGTAGCTAAGCTAGGGGGTGCGATGCTGCGTGGTTCCAGATGCCAGACCTCAAAACTAAGATTTTGCGCAGACAGCTGAGCCACCCAGCCTTGGTAGCAGGTAAGTCTAGTATGTTATTTTAATTATATGTTTCGTTTTAGCTCATCAAGTACCTCCTACTGTACGATTAAAACTTTGGCCATAACAAGTCCATATCCATGTGTATTATATGGATATCATGGATATGGAAAAAATTATATTAATTATTGGATTGTTACGCAATTGTATTTCACGTGACGGATTGCTGGTGAGATTGTTCTATTTTTCCATATATATACTTAATATATACTATATACAGTTTATTATTGAATAAATCTTCCTCATTATTCTTATTATTTGACTTGCCCTACTAACATGATATACTCTGTTTTCCTGTAACATCTATGAATGTAGTATGGGTTCCCTGCACCTTCAAAAGTAGATGCTACACTAACATTCCTACCCACTTCCCCTGCGGTTGTTCGAACGTAGCCAGGTATATAATGCGATTATATAGCCACCTACGATGTGTGCAGCCACATATGCTAATGCTAATCTGAATTTGGTATTGACGAGCTTGACATAAGAGGTGAGCAAAGCCTAGGTGCTACATTCCCTTATAGAAGCTTGACCTTCTGTTTTTATACGACAGACTTCGCAGCCAGCTGTTAGAGTACAGGATAATTGTAGGGCCAGTTGCTACGAGCCTATTGACTCTAACAGCCTCTCCCAGCCGAGATTCGAACATACGACGACTGGCTTATTAGCCCAGCAACATACCTCGACACCAACTGGGAGGATATTCATTAGGTATGGATGAGGTATTGGCTCCTGCTCGGGTACTTAATGATTCCGGGCTCTTACATCTGAAAAAATCCTTTAGGTTTAAAAAGTGGCGTGCTCTTTATTCTTCACTTTACGGTCATCGCCTTTTTAAACAATCATTCGCTAAACCATACATCAAATTGAAACACTTTGATCGTGCATTTTAAATACAAAAATGGCACTCATCTTTGTTGACAATATACCTAGGTATTTGAAATGCAAAATCAAAAGCACTAGAGTTGTGGCTCAGAGACTCAAATTATATGTGACAATTTTCGTTCCGCCCATGTGGCTCATTTATACCATATATGACTGTCGAACCGACAAGATATTTATTCTTCCGTTTTAGTTCAAAAGTTTTGCGAATATCGAAAATGCGATTTTTCAGAACCAAAACGAAAAAATATTAATAAATGTTGTTTTTTGCAATCGTTAAATTTTATTGACGTTTTTCAATTTGCATACTCAGCTTTAACCCAGTTAGAACCTGCAACTCTTTGATAGCCAATCTTTTGTAACAATTGCATTGAGACTGTATTGGTATCCTTTATAAAAGCATTCACATCACCATCATCTTCCAGAGCAATTCGCTTTGAAATGGCCTTAGCTAGAAGCTCACCTAGTCCCCGCTTTCGGTACTCCGGCAGTATTTGCAAATGTCTGAAATAAAACCATTAAATATCACAATATTTAAAATTAAATATTGCTCATTTGTAAAGTATAGATATACCCATTCGCTCATCATTTGCAAGGAAAATTTTGCAAATCAAACATTTTCAAAATCACTAAAGAAATGCCTCTATCATGCTTTACTGTACAATTGAAACCATTGACACTAACAATTAAGCCAGTCAAATGGACCAAACAAATAAACGATAACAATTGAACTCGTTTCATACCCGATTCCAGCGAATTCATTTTTCAGAACCCATCCGACAATCTCGTTGCTTGCTTTGCAGAACAGTCCGTATCCACCGTTGAATTTGACTAACAACGCAATATATTTGTCTGAATTCGGGTACCGAAAGTACCATCGTTCGTTCATCAATGAGACATACTTGGGCTCAATAGGCCTCATCACCAAATCATCCGGAACACTAAAATTGAATCAGATTAAAAAAATTTATGACAAATCTAGAATATGACTGAATTTACTGGAAGTCACACTGCGCAGCATCTTGCTTTGTTATCCTGTAGTATGCGCAATCCGACACGAGGTCATACTTGCAATTTACTTTCTCGAACAAATTTGCTAGAATACCCTCATTTTGATCACTAATACACGAAAATACTGGGCTAGCAGACCAATCGACACGCTTCGTTTCATACAGATACTTCTCCAAGTTGGCGGGCTCCTCCGTCAAAGAGTGAAAGTACACGTTGGGGTCTTCATTCTTCGTAACAGCAATGAATGTGCCCGTTTCCAATGGGTTGCCTTCTCTTGGTGTAAAAAATTCAATAAAAGCTCGCACACTGAGTTCCAATTTCTCCAATTCACTCAGCTCCGTTAGCTGTTCTTGCCATCGGAGAGCATTTTCCATTAAGAAGAAAAAGTGAAGCTCAACCGCATAATGTTTACGATAGAGATCCCGCAATCCATACAACTCCTGTCGTGATAACGGCCTCAAAACATCTTCGTATTGAGCTCCGTTCAGGGCCATCTCCGCTCGTCGACTGCAAAGTCCTAACCCATCGAAGGTTATGCTGCATTAAATAGTCTTCACTTCAGTCATATTTATGCCTGACTGTGAAATTGCTCTCTTAACAAAAATATATAAATATATCGGAGATAAAAGAGCCAGAAAAAATGGCAAAGGATGATGAAATATTGCTCAGATGGGAAGTCACATATGCTACAAACAGCAAGGGAACGCCAGAGTAAACACGACTTGCGAGACGGAAATGTTTTTATTGCCTTAATTAAATAGGAGTCCGTACGTATAAGTAAATGGAGTACCTTAGAGAGCATTTTTCTAGGAAAAAAATATAAAAAAATAATCGACAAATTATCTTGGTTAATTCGAAAGTATTTTATTTTAGAACCCAATTAAACATTTGAAAAATGAGCTTCCGGCGTTGGCGAAACAATATAGGGCTGCAAAGCCTCCTAGGAAAAGACGCCTCTACTTTTGAAGCTTAAAAACACAATTTAACATTATAGGATACCACCTCTGGTTACTGTACCCTAAGCTTATCGCGTGTGCCGGCTTACAATATCATCTGCAATGAACTCTTGTTTATTAGAGTGATAAAAACGCGGTTGTGCATCGCTTCTTTACATGATTGATATGCTGTTGTGGAAACCTTTATTTGGAAGTGACACAATAGCAGGAAGTTACCAGATTACGGTTTAAGTCGCGAGTTCAGGTTTGGCACGTAGATAACGTTTGATAACAAGAGCGGAGCGATATTATGAGATGGAACGGGATGGAAACAAGTATCTGATCCCATAAACAGACTCAGGTCCCAGGTTTAGTAGGGGATATTAGAAGTGGCACCTTTGATTCTGCATCAAATTTATTAATATAATTACCGAAGCATTATTCTTAAAAGAAATGTGATAAACCCTTTACAGGCACAAAAGTTACGTTCATGGCTGCCCACTTGGTATAGAGATTGAAATTGATCTTATGCCTAAATTATTACCACCGGTAAACCATCATGATGTACGGTACGATAGCGGTACTTACTTTAGTTTAGTGGCGACAGTCTAAGGACTCTTCGGTTCTCTGCTGAAAATAGTTTTGGTTGATCGTCCGTTGGGCATTCTGGCCTGTGACCAGCTTCCGCAGCCTGCCACATTGTACCACCTTCACTATATCAAAATATTTGTATACTTGATACAGCTCGTGGTTAATGCGTCTGTGGCACACCATATTTTATATTTTGCCACCAAGTATTGATCGCAGAATTATACTTTTTGAGCGTAACACCCAAGCATTCGTCGATCAACTTCCTTTAGCTTTCAAGATTCATGTCAGTAAGGGACCACTGGGAGGATTAGTGTTTTATAGAGAGCCAGGTTTGTGCTATTAGTATAATCAATATATATAGACTGCCAGTGTCGCTGCAGTGCGCGTGGTAAACATCACACATGTTCAGATAATGTATTTACATTATATATGCAAATGTGTGTGTGCCTGAGATTCATCAAAAGGGGAATCTCATTGTCAAACTTTGACAACCAGTTTAAAATTTCAAATATGGCTGCCAAGTAATGTGATTGGAAACTTCGTTTGCTTCAAATTTCTGAAAAAATCGGTGCAAAAGGGAGCAGTTGTGGGATTCTATTCATCCGGACGAAAAGAAAAAGAACGTTTAAAACCATTTCACTGGCATAAAAACACAACGGAGAACGGACTGATGACAGCACCAACCAGCGCACAGATAAAGAACAGATAAATAACAATGAGCAACTATGACAATGAAGTTCCCGATTCACAGACTTGATACAGATTGTTAGCATCATGTTTACCACAATGAGTCCTATAGAAAAACAGCGACACTGGCATTCTATATATATTGTTTCTACTGTGCTATTATTCATATCGTCTCTCATCTAGCTCCACCTTGGCACCAACACCAGTCCCATGTTCCCTGCCAGCAACGATGTATTTCGTTTTGGCGCTGTTGGTAGTATATCCCAATCTCGTTGTTTCCCATTTAAAAGGCCTAAAGACCTCTGCTTACTATGGGCTTCACAAGCAGTTGCGGTCGAGCAGACTAAGTCCCCGTACAAAGTGCACCCTGTACAAGACGCTTATTAGACCGGTTGTTTTCTACGGGCATGAAACATGGGCAATACTCGAGAAGGACCAGCGAGTGCTCAAAGTTTTGGAACGACGAGTGCTTAGAACGATCTTCGGCGGCGTACAGGAGAATGGAGCATGGAGGCGGAGGAAGAACCATGAACTCGCACAGCTCTGTGGCGAACCCAGTATCCAGAAGCTGGCTAAAACTGGACGGATACGATGGGCAGGGCATGTTGCAAGAATGCCGGACAACTACCCTGCAAATATGGTGTTCGCCTCAAATCCGGTAGGAACAAGACGACCAGGAGCGTAGCGAGCAAGATGGTTTGACCAGCTGGAGCGAGATCTGGCGGAGAGTACTCGGCGTCCAAAGAATTGGAGAGCGGTAGCCCTCAACCGAGTTACATAGAGTAACTTTGTTCAACGGGCTTTGTCTTAGGACGGCAAGCCACCTAAGTAAGTAACTAAAGGCCTCTGCTCTACAGTACGATAATATCGACTTCTCCGCAAAACCAAGAAGCATATAATATTTCGTTATGATAGTCTCGTTTCTTTCCATGTTTGCTCTGATATTTTGCACATTCCAAGATAATATTGAATTGCAGGTTAGACAGTTTTGACGCATGATTTCGACCTATCCTGCATCGCACGAAACAGCGTAATTAGTTTCGTCGGAAAACCATGTTTTAGCATTATCCGCCACAGCTCATTCCGTTTGACTGAATCGTATGCCACCTTAAAGTCCACAAACAGATGATGAGTCTGCAAGTTGTGCTCCAGGAACTTGTCTAATAACTGACGCAGGGTGTTAGTCTAATCTATAACATCTATTGACCAAACTCGTGTTTAAGTCTTTGACCTTGAAATGCGGTCAGGCATTAATATTAATATTTTTTGAAAAACGATGATTTTTACAGTTGATGGAGGGACGGTAGGGGAAAGCATTGAATTTTTTTTTTTTTGGGAAAGGAAAGAAGGAAGGAAGGGGGGGGGGGGGGGTAATAGGTAACTACGCTTAACAAGTTGTCGTTGTGACTCTTATCTTTTGTCCAATGCTGGAAGGTGCATGGGTCGAACCATCCGGTTATAATCTCTGATTATAGCTTGGTTCGATTCGGTGGATTGCTTCGACATAACCGACAAAAAATTTCGAAAAAACGTTTTGTAAACAGAACGAGCGGGCAGTGGATACTCGTCGGTAGCGGACGCAGCATCAGCAATGTGTTAAGAATATAGACTGACGAAAACGCGTCTGACGATAGGTGAAGCATAGTAGCCAAAAACGTTGCGCAGATCGAGAAAAGAAGGGTTTTATTTCACCGAAAAATATCAACGAAACAGATTATAAAAATGGTTGCGGTGACCAAAACTAAAAATTAATTTACGACTTATCCTACCATTGAAGGTGAAAGAAGGATATATCAATGAGCCGGTTGCTATGAAGACAAGGCTCGGGGGACGTGGTCCTCCTTCTTCTCCCACTCTCAATTTCCATGCCTGCGCTTACGAACCGGATCGTGAACTGAACGACCTGGCGAAAAACTACTGTGTGCTCGAAGCCGTCAGCACCGAACCGGATATTAAAGTAACATGCACTCTTAAATTATTCTACCTGTAAATTGGTCGAATTTAGTTAAAGTTAGGTTGAAACTACTCAAAATGCCCTTAAAGTGTACAAACTCAGATTTTGAGTAGTTTTTCAACCAAAAAATTGGTAGTAGGAACTTAAAATTGCGTTATTTGTCATAGAGAATAATTCAATTATCGGTAGCAAGTAGCCAAAATTGGTTGAAATTTTTACTCAAAGTTTGAGTTTGTACACTTTAAGGGCATTTTGAGTAGTTTCAACCTAACTTTAACTAAATCCGACCTATTTACAGGTAGAATCATTTAAGAGTGTACCTTAACCCAGACGAGCTGCGGCAAGCTGAAGTAAGGTTGATTGCGTTGGCGCAACGACAGAGATTCCCAGAAGAAATCACAGTATTCTCACACAACCGTGACAAATCAAGAACCGGTCAAACAAGCTTGAACAAACGCAACGCTTTATATCAGCTGACGCCGTCTATCGACGAGACGGGTATTCTATGAGTAGATCGACGGATAGGAGCAACGACAAATGTGTGTACGGAAACGAAGTTTCCCGTGATTCTACGCAAGTGGCACCGCACAACAACCCCAGGTAACAACGGTAGCTTAATTGCAAGAGCAATGGCTGTTTACGGGTTGGTTTAAGGCGATCAAACCCGCATAAAGTAAGCAGTCAAATGGTGTTTAAATAAGCGATGTTTAAGCTACTTTGACCCAAGTAACAATTTCAGGCTGATCAAACGCTTTTATAGCTGATTTCAACCTGTCGCTGATCTATGGTTTAGGTTTAGAAATATGAACCTTATTTCAGCTCTTAAACATCTAAATCTGGTGATTTTATCAAGCTTCAGGCTAATTAATAGCTGCTTTCGATGCTGCAATGAAGCTTAATAGCAACTTTTTTGCGCTTTTAAATAGCCAATTTGCGCAATGCTGTCAATTCTATTTTTAGAACGAGAAAGAGTTGTCTAACTATAGTTTATACGTTTTTGAACCATGCCTAATTCCCTGTAATGGCATTTTATTTGATTCACATCATTAAAGTTTTCTTGAATAAATTTCATCAATTTTTATTAACCTTCGGTTACTCACGCCGGTTTATTTTGTATAACACGTATAGGTTTTTGAATACCATATTGTTAAAAAGTTACAAATCGTTGTTTAACTAACGTATATTCTTCAATAAACTTGTTATGAGCAAAATGTCAGAATTATTCAATGCATTAATACTTTAAATTGTTAGGAAAATAGATCAGCATAAACCGACATCATAAAAACGAAGCAAACAGCATGTGAGGTGTACCGCAATTGACTCCAACTGGAATTTTCTCTCGTTTCTTTATATGGAAAAATGGTGCTTGTATGCAACAAAACTATCAGTATAAATATAAAATGTTTAAAATGTATCCGTCTGTTGGTAGACGAGCAATTCGGGGACAAAATTAGGGTATTTTTTATAATCAAAGCTCTACAGTTCCTAAACAAGCAAACATAGAGGTATGCTATATTCAGCAAAGTTGTGTATTTTTACTATTTATACAACTTTGTAATACATGAAAAAGTCATACAACAATTACAAAAAGAGCTAAACTAGAAAAACTGATTTTACAAATTCATATGCAATAAATAAGGGTTTTTCATCTTCGCTGAAGAGATAGAAGGTTACTGTCTTCAGCAAAATTTCTTGTAATAATATGTACTAAAACTTTGCAGAACTCATCAATGTGTTATATTGAAACTGAAGAAAAATAATTTTTTATTTCACTTTTAGGGGGATTAATCAAAATTTTAATTCAACCAGACGATAGAGCTTTCAATTTCAAGAAACTCTTTCAAAGGTTTGATAAACCTAAAACCAAGTTTTCCCAATCAAAACTCTAGTGCGCACAGTTCTTGGCTTTGAGCTATTGTGCGCGCGAGTAACCGTGTTACAAAGTTGGCGCGAGTGTTCAAAGGCTAATATCTTTTGACCGGCAAAACCAAGTATTTTGAAATTTAGCAGATATTTTTGCAGCACACAGACCTCTAATTTGATACCATAATATTTTAAGCTAGATAAATTTTCTATGATGAAATCGTTATAAGTTATTGTAAATTTTAATATGTTGAATACGATTGCTCATAACTTTCAAATTAAACGTCCAATCAAAAAACAAATCAATAATGATCTATTAGGCTATATTACCTTTTAAATGTTACTAATAGCGCATAAATCGGTTTGGGCATCTCTGAGAAACAGGCGATAATTATTACCTTGTCAAAACAGGTTTTTTAAGCATAACTTTTAAACTACTTGTTTGTTTTCAATAAAACTACCTGAAACATTTAGCGTTAACAAGAGCTTTCATTTGATACTTACTTACTTACTTAATTGGCCTAACGTCTTATGACAAGGCCTGCGCAGTATAATTTCTCCATCTGTTTCGGTCCATGGCAACTGATCTCCAGTTCCGCGGGCACCCAGTGCTCGCCAGATCTCGCTCCACCTGGTCTTGCCACCTCGCTCGCTGTGCCCCTCTTCGTCTTGTTCCTACCGGATTTGATGCGAAAACCATTTTTGCAGGATAGTTGTCCGGCATTCTAGCAACATGTCCTGCCCAACGTATCCGTCCAGCTTTAACCACTTTCTGAATACTTGGTTCGCCGTAGAGACGCGCGAGCTCGTGGTTCATTCTTCGCCTCCATACACCGTTCTCTTGCACTCCGCCAAAGATGGTTCTTAGCACCCGCCGTTCGAAAACTCCGAGTGCTCGTAGGTCCTCTTCTAGCAATGTCCACGTTTCATGCCCGTAGAGGACAACCGGTCTAATTAGCGTTTTGTACAATGTGCACTTTGTACGGGGGCTCAGATTGTTCGACCGCAAGTGTTTGTGGAGTCCGTAGTAGGCCCGACTTCCGCTGATAATACGTCTTTTAATCTCACGGCTGGTATTGTTGTCCTCTGTTGCCAGCGAGCCAAGGTATACGAACTCGTCGACTACCTCGAACTCATCCCCGTCGATTACCACGGTGCTGCCCAAGCGAGCCCTGTCGCGCTCGGTCCCGCCCGCCAGCATATACTTCGTTTTAGACGTATTTATCTGCAATCCAATCTTCTCTGCTTCGCGTTTCAGTCTGGTGTACTGATCTTCCACCGCCTCAAATGTTCTGCCGACAGCATCCACGTCGTCAGCAAAGCAGATAAATTGACTGGATTTATTGAAAATCGTGCCCCGCATTTCGATCGCCGCTCGCCTTATAACACCTTCAAGCGCAATGTTGAATAGCAGGCAGGAAAGACCATCTCCTTGTCGAAGTCCCCTGCGAGATTCGAATGGGTCCGACAATCCACCCGAGATTCTCACACAGCACTGGATCCCATCCATCGTAGCCATGATAAGTCTAGTAAGCTTACCCGGAAAGCCGTTTTCGTCCAAAATTTTCCATAGCTCTTGTCGGTTTACGCTATCATATGCGGCTTTGAAATCGATGAACAGGTGGTGCGTGGGGACTCGGAATTCGCGGCACTTCTGGAGGATCTGCCGCAGGGTGAAGATTTGGTCTGTTGTAGACCGACCCTCCATGAAGCCGGCCTGGTAACTTCCCACAAATCTATTGGCTATTGGTGATAGTCGATGAAAGAGGACTTGGGACAGCACTTTGTAGGCGGCATTCAGGATAGTGATGGCTCGGTAGTTCTCACAATCCAGCTTATCACCTTTCTTGTAGATAGGGCAGATAACCCCGTCTTTCCACTCCTCCGGTAGTCGTTCCGTATCCCAAATCTTGACAATCAATTGATGCAGACAGCCGGCCAACTTGTCCGGGCCCATTTTAATAAGTTCCGCTCCAATGCCATCCTTTCCCGCTGCTTTGTTGTTCTTCAGCCGCTGGATGGCTTCTTTAACTTCCCTTATCGATGGGGGTGGCACATCTTCCTCGCTTGCTGCACCAATGTGGTCACTTCCTCCGCTATCATGGTCTTCCGCCTGCACGCCATTCAGGTGTTCATCGTAGTGCTGCTTCCACCTTTCGATCACCGCACGGTCATCAGTCAAGATACCTCCATCTTTATCTCTGCACATTTCGGCCCGCGGCACGAAGCCTTTGCGAGATCCGTTGAGTTTCTGATAGAACTTCCGTGTGTCGTGAAAGCGGTACAGCTGTTCGAGTTCTTCGCACTCCTTCTCCTCTTGGTGGCGCTTCTTTTCCTTGAAGAGTCGGCTTTGCTGCCTCCGCTTCTGTTTGTATCGCTCCACATTCTGACGGGTGGCTCTACGCAGCATTTGTACCCGCGCTGCGTTCTTCTCATCCAATATCTGCTGGCATTCCTCGTCAAACCATTCGTTACGTCGATTCGGTGCCACACTGCCTAGGACGTTCTCCGCTACGCTGTTAATGGCTGTTTTCACGGCATTCCAACAGTCTTCAAGAGGGGCTTCATCCAGGTCTCCCTCTTCCGGCAGCGCGGTTTCGAGAGATAACGCGTAGTTTTCGGCGACCTCTGGTTGCTTCAGTCGCGCTAGATTATACCGTGGCGGGCGGCGGTATCGTATGTTGTTCACAACAGATAGTTTTTGGCGTATCCTTACCATCACTAGGTAGTGATCCGAATCAATGTTAGCGCCCGGATAGGTTCTGACGTCGATAATGTCTGAAAAGTGCCGACCATCTATCAGAACGTGGTCGATTTGTGATTCTGTCTGGTTGGGTGATCTCCAGGTGTACCGATGGTAGAGGTTATGCTGGAAGAAGGTACTACGTATGGCCATGTTCTTGGAGGCGGCGAAGTCGACAAGTCTTAGGCCGTTTTCGTTCGTTTGCGAGTGAGCGCTGAACCGTCCAGTCACCGGTTTGAATTCCTCCTCCTGACCAACCTGAGCATTACAGTCCCCGATGATAATTTTGACATCATGTCTTGGGCAGCGGTCGTATTCACGCTCCAACTGCGCGTAGAATTCGTCTTTGTCATCATCGGTACTTCCGAGGTGAGGGCTGTGCACGTTAATTATGCTTATATTGAAGAATCGGCCCTTGATTCTTAATCTGCACATTCGGGGGTTGATCGGCCACCACCCGATCACCCGCTTTTGCATCTCGCCCATCACTATAAAAGCTGTGCCCAGCTCGTGTGTATTGCCGCAGCTCTGGTAGATGGTATGACCATCTCTATACGTACGTACCATCGTTCCTTTCCAGCATACCTCCTGCAGCGCTACGATGTCGAACTTGCGGCTCTTCACTTCTTTAGAAAGCACGTGGGTACTTCCGAGGAAATTTAGAGACCGACAGTTCCATGTTCCTAATTTCCAATCGTTTTCGTCCGTTTTCGTCGCCTGGGTCTTTGCCGATTGTTCCGATTAGAGTTATTATTTGATTAGAGTATATTCATTTGATACTAAGATCGTTGAAATCGGTCATGTGATTCCGGAGAAAATCGTGTCACGTAATTTTCACATTTGTACTTATAACTTTGAAACAAAATGTCGGACCACGAAACAATTGAATAGTGATATACTAGGCAATAATACGTTTCAAACAAAATTAAAATCGAACGAATCGGTTTAGCCATCTCTGAGAAACAGGCGATAGAAAATGAGCTGTACACATACACATACACACACACAGTCATTGCTCAGTCGAGCTCTATCGATTGGTATATGTGACTCGGCCCTCCGGGCCTCGGATCAATTTCGTGTTTTTCGACCAATTTCTAATATATAGTATAACAACGGTATTTATATAGTATAACAAAGGTAAAAACTACTCAAAATCTGAGTTTGTACACTTTAAGGGCATTTTGAGTAGTTTTAACCAAGTTTTAGTGAAATCCAACCAATTTACAGGTGAATTCGTTGAAGAGTGTGGGATGCGACAGCCATGTTTTGTCCCTGACCCACAGAACAGAAGTGAAAGTCCGAACGATTCGACGATCAAAACTGGTAACAGAGACTTTTTTGTTTTTCTTTTTCTTTGGGAAGGTTTTCGCATAGAAGCGAATAACAGCAATATAAGCAGAACGCTCGCTGCCAATCGCAAAGCAGATTTCACATGCTTTCGTGTGCATTCGTATACGTTCGTGTGTTTTCGTGGGAAAAAGTGACTCGCTACCGCCAGGTTCGCTAGTATCTGTAGAAAGTAGCATGTACGTGTTTGGATTTCTACTTCCACTTCCACTTCAACAACCGTTTGCTGTTTTGCCGTTAACTTTTTTTCCAGGGGCTTCCGATAGTATAATCAATATATATATATACAGTACCGCCCCGCTAATCCGACAAATTTATAGCCGGATTAGCGAATTTTGACTCGATAATCCGACAGTCAAACTGACGTCAGTGTGAGTTTGAAATGTGGTTTTGTTTACATCCATATGTAAACAACTCCGGAAATTTTTGAAAATATTTGTCGTAAGTACGCAATAACTATGTTTTATACTCGGTAATGCTCTATTTCGTCAACAAAATACTTTGAAATTCTTAGTTAGTGTCGAAATAAGCGCAAGCATCAGTCTATTGAGAGTAGCAATGAAAATATTATAGCCATGGCAAGAGTGAACGTATTATCTATTGAGAGTAGCAATGAAAATATTATAGCCATGGCAAAAGTGAACGTAGTTAGAAGCAGCACCATGTACCATTTTCATTTAGTTAGAAAGAGTGCCATTCTGACTTTAACGGAGACGCCAAACGAAGGTAGTGTTCGATTGAAAGAAGTCAAGTACAATACGTTTTAATTCGGAATTTTCCGGAGTAGCGTGATCTGGACTATTGAGTCGTCGGATTATTGGGTGTCGGATTAGCGGGGGGATACTGTAGAATGCCCGTGTCGCTGGTGTTTCTTTGGTGGCAAACATTTTGCTGGTTCGTGTCTTGGATACGGGAACAACATTGTCAAATTGCCCAATAGAAAATTTTCCTGCCGACGAAATACCCCAAAACGACCAAATCGAGTGATTTATCCTACGTGATTCACGGAAATGCAGAGGGATTTTTTATTGGGTTGCCTTTTCAGTTTGACAATCTCCCGTTTCGAATCGATCACTCACACATATGCGCATACAATGTAAATACATAATTTTCAAATGTGTGATGTTTACCACGAGCACTGCACCCAGGTAACCAATAAGCATTAAAATAAGCAGTAAATCAGTCGTTTATTAGCATCCCTGGCATCCCTAGTTAGATAACTATAGGTACGAAAAACTTCAGAGTAAAGTTTATTTGCATGACTGTTATAAGATTCCAGGCATTAATGTGCATTAAATTTTATTATGCCGACGAAATAAAACGGTTGAAAAAAATTCCGGGGGCTATAGCCCCCCCTAGAAATGAGCGCTAGTTCCGCCAATGCTTGTCGGTAACTAGCTGCAAATAAGCATTGTCAGCACTATAAGAGGGCTAGCAGTAAAGTAGCCGCATATTTTGCCAAAATAGCATTTAAGTAGCATTTAAGGCAACTTAAATGCTTATTGGCTTGCGTTGAAATTGCATTGTTGTCAAAAAGATTGTTTACATATTACGAACACAATAGAGGTTTTCCGTCAAAATTTTTTTTTCCACTAAATGTTCGGTTTTGACTCTTAGAAATTATACCCATATAAAACCTTCTTTATTAAAACCTCTAACTACTGTAAAAATGAAAAACTAAAATACGTATATTTCAACCCGTCACTTCTCGGATGTATTACATGCCTTTTGTACCAGTGTCCTCTATTTTCACCACTTCGAAACCATTTATGCCACTCTTTACTCTTGTGGCCACGGGAATGACACTTCCAATACCAACCTGTACAAAAAAAACGTAGCCAACATAGAGCGGGCCCAAGCTGACAGCTTCATAGATGGGCTCAAGCTGACAACCGAGTCGGATGTGTAAATTGTTAAATTTTGTTAGTTTTAGTTTGATTTTAGCCAAGATTTTAGTGTCACATGGCTAATGCCAGGCAGGCAATTGATGCGAAACAAAAGAAGCTGTGAAAATGGTTATTTAAATTCGTTTTGGGAAATCGCTTTGCGTTTGCCGCCTTTTTCATGTGAGCAACGAAAATGTGACGTCATATCAGCCCCCTGCTTGTGGCAAGCAACGCACGAAACGAAAAAGAAGGTAATCATTAGCTTCATTCGTTATGTCCTTTTCACTCAACCGCTGATACACATATGTCAATATCTGTTGTGCAATGCTGCCAGAAAATCTGAAAATTTTAATAAACAGTGCAGCCGAAACGAATTTTTTAAAACTCAACATTCGTGATTTGGTGAAAAGAAACTCACCATTCTTGCAATTTACATTGTTTGAAAAATCGTAGTAAATTCTAGAGTCAACGAAAAAAATATATTTTTGCACCATTATCACTCGTATTGGGAGTACTTTCGAGAAAAAATAAGAAAAGAAGGGGTATGATCTGACGGAAAACCTCTATTTATAGCGTCCGCCATTATTGCGCGTAAAAAGCTGGATAGTTTCCCAACTAATGTGACATAAATTTTATCCAAGTGGGGACCTTTCGCTTGGATGTCTGTTCTCTGTGGAATAACTTCGTTTGCCGAACAACAGCTCCCGAATACGCCACAGTTTATGCGACCAAAATCATGTTTTGCATTTCATTTTGAAAATTAAAATTCGTGTACAAACACAACTAATGATGAACCAAGCAGAACTACAAATTACACAAGAAATCAAAATTCAGAAATGATAACTTATTGTCGTATTCCCATTCGCTATGACGGCGCCGCAGTGGAGACACCTACATTAGTTTCGAGTATGCGTGAAGCAAAATAGCGATTTGTTAAAGAGTGCAAAAGACAGAAACATGTCGGAAATAATTTTCACGCATTCAGCTACGGGCAGTTCTGTAAGTGGAAAAGAGGTCGTGCGGTGCCGTCATTGCGAATACTAATGAGTTTCAGCAACACTGAAAGTGATACCGCGTTATATTTTCCAGTCAACGGTTGCTCGTCGCTTTCAGCCAATCAGAAATTGGGTCAATTTTGGATCAACGCCGCGGTTGACACTTGGCACGTCCTGTCCTAGCGTAATAGCTTTGAAGCTAGGACAGGACATGACATGTGACTTCTTCTTCTTCTTGTTTTTCTTCTGGCGATTCCCTTTCAAAATTTACTACGGCAAGCGAAAAGTGTTTCCAAGAATGCAGCTGCAGTTTATGATAGAAGCCACTTGTCCTAGTTGATCCTAGTCAAAAAGGTGGGCCACAGTGTGCCATAAACTGTGAAATGAATGTACTGCAATTACAATCAATGAGATAACTGCCGCTATTCGCATAACCGTCACATTTTCTATGGAGTTTCCTATATAAATGGGACTGATATGCGAATAGCGGCAGATAAGTTGTCCTCTAAATTGAGCCTGCCACAATGTTCTGAGCGACTTACCCTTGGTGTCAAGTAATATTCGTACTTCTGGTTGCTTGGGCAGTGCAGTGCATCCCCTCGGTTCAAATAGGCTGAAATTGTTGCTTGGGTTAGACCCTTTTCGCATGTTGTTCTTCAATTTTGTCATAAGTTGACTGTCAAATTTCCGCATACGTGCACGGAACCGCGATAATTGTGTTCATGTCGACACTATCAGCTGAATTTGACGTTTCTTTACAAAAAATATTGGTTTTGTGCATAAACAGCAAAAAATATCAGTAAAGGAAAACAGGTGAATTCTTATCCGTTATTTCAGTAATGAGACTGAAATTGTGATAAAAGTATTCCTCGATTGTGGTTTGTTGTCCGTGCATTTATCATTCAAAGTGCTACGATTTCAGTGTTAAGTAGAGCTGGATTTTAATTTGGATACTTGAAAGTTTTTTTTAAGAGAAATTTCCAGTATTGCGACGCAGTTTACAGTCGACTGCTAATCGCATTATGGATGCATCAAACGACGAAAAGAAGCCAACCGCATCGATCAAGCATGACCAGCACTTCATCGGTGAGTAATCACGATAATCGGACGACATTACGGCTATGAAAATCGGGAAGCAGTTCAGTGACTTGCAACTTGCTGCAGCATATTGTCTTATCAGTGCGCACAAAAGAGTATACATACCAGTAGGTGTCTGGTTCCATTCGTCGCCTTAATATGAGATTACGATTGTCCGCGGTATCATCTATTTTTGGTTCGTTTTGTCAGTTGTTTTTTTGAGCTAGTGAGGAGAAGAAAGCATTCAGAACGATCACCGTTGTATTGAACTTTTTGCTTGGCATATCGATTTTTTGTTTCCATTTTCACCTTGCGTTGACTTAAAACCTTATCAAGTTACAAGCCAGAGCATAGGTTTCGGATCATTTGAGCCTAGCTTAGTTCAGTATCGTAATAGAACGTTGAAACTTTAGAATGTTAAATTCCGCAGCAATCGTTAACGGTCTACTGGACAGTTTGGGAGAGAAGGATGAGGCGCTGCGGAACATGACGGAGGCATCGCTGATAAGGATTGCCAAACGGCGGCATGACGAAATCGTAGAAGTATTCTGTGAGTACCGCAAGAAGCATCCCAAGCTTGGCGATATGCAAGCAGCAATCATTCTGAGGTATGTACATGTTTATTTATACTTAATCGTTTAAAAAATGTACGCTCGGAATCGTTACTAATATACCTACTATAAAGATACGAACAAAAGAATCAACTTCCATTCTTCTTTCCTGGATTTTGTTGTTCGTGCTTATAAGTTATATTGTGTATGCATTCTTGCGCATTTAGGGTTTTTGAAATTTATTCAAAGTTTGAATATATCTTATCCGGAAAAAAATATTTCATTTTTAAAATACACTACGCACGTTCTTGTCTATACCTATAAATCAACTTTTAAAAAAATTAGGTGATTACTCGCAAATATATTCACTCATAACTGTTAATATTTGGCAGGGCAGTCTTCGGAGAAATTTATCAAGACTGAAGTTTGATGTTTCCCGACGTTTCGCCGCTTTGTTTGGTGTCTTTTTCAAGTAATAATATCATTTAGTCTTTTGTTCTGTTTTTAGGAGTGTACATATTACGGTCATGGTGGGTAGTAGTAGTTGGTACATGAGCTTGAATATTTAAAAATTTTAAAAAGTTTTTCCTGCTTTGTAGCGCTTCTTTACAAGGGGTTTCTATTGATTGATCAAACTCATGTACCAACTACCACCCTCCATGACCGTAATAATATGTACACCTAAAAACAAAACAAAAGACTATATGATATTACCCCTTGAAAAAGACACCAACAAAGTGTCGAAACGTCGGGAAAACATCAAACTTCAGTCTTGATAAATTTCTCCGAAGTCTATCCTGCCAAATATTAACAGTTACAATTGAATCCAGTCGATAAAAAACACAACCTATATTCACTCAATTGCATAATTTGTCTCAACTACAAGGAGAGTGGTGTAGAGATTTAAAGAATAATTGGATTAAAAACACAAATAGTTCTATGTGAATCTATTTATGGTAGAAGTAGGTCTTAATCAGGTGAGATTTGTGTAACGAATGAATGGTTTATTATGGCTTGCTACTAACAATATTTCAATGTATCTTTTCGAATAATATGTTTCGAAAACTGTTTCAACACAGAGTAGAATAAATATCCTAAGAATCGACAACCTCTGTTTAACCAGTATTTTTTTTTTTTGCTATCACTTACAGAGTAATTGAGCACGTAGTTATTAACCTAATGGACAAAATCAGCCACGACACAGCCAGCAAATGTGTGGAATACAGTGTAAATGAAATAACGCGCTCGCCTGATCAACAAACATTGGTCCAGGCACCGTGCCGGGAGATTCTAGTTTCGGTAGGCAGGCGTTTCTGCAAGGACGTAATGGATGCTTTGACAAAACATGTCGAGCAACACCAGGTGGCCCATTTCATGATATTGTACTCCATGGGCTCGCTGGCAACGGCTAATGTAATGGACTCCATTCCACTGATAAAACCAATATTAGGATACATTCTACCGACTCTTTCATCGATCAAGCAGGACTACATCCGACAGTCGTATGCCTTCGCAATTGGACGGTTCTGCGAAGCTTTTTGTGAGTACAAGGAACATCAGCGTTTACATCCGAACGAAGAGACGCCAATGAAAACCGGAGTTCCATATGAAATATGTGACGAAGTGGGTATAGCATATGAATTATTCCAGATTCAGTGGCTTTCTTCGCGAGAACCAAAAGTCTCGTATGAGGTGCTTAACGCACTCTCTTTCATGTACCCACTTTTGTCGGTAGAAAAAATAAACGAAGGCTTATTGAAGGTAATTCCAAGCACATTAGCCTTATATCGTCGCAGTGTGGATCGAAGCGTGGTGACGCAATATTTGGCGGCTATCATCAAAACGGTTCAATCTCTCAATGCTGAAATGTTGTCCGAATCAGACACAATAATAGCAACCTTATTTGACTTGGTATGCGTTAATCCCGATTATGAGAAGCCACAAACGGTTAAAGGCCACTATGAAGTTCTTCGTTGCTTTGATCTGATGGCCAGCAATTACGGTAAAAAGATCATCGCCATTTTGCTGTTACATTTGCGTAGCAACAATGAACGGGAAAGAATAAAGTCACTTTTGGTTCTCACTCATCTTACGAACACATCCGAACAAATACTTCACGAGGAACAGGAAGAAATCACTACAATTCTTAAAGGCATGCTTACTACTGAGCGATCAATCAAGCTCAAAATGGTGTTACTGAAAACAATCGTGGCCTTTATGCAAAGGAATCTTGTGCATGAAAAGGAGTTTGTCATATTTCTGATTCGGGGAAGCTGTCGATTGAATAAATTCAACAGTGAAAACGGCAGCTCTGAAGAATATCAGGAATTTGTGACAGCCTGCAACAACACAATGTACATTCTGTCGACAACGATCGGAACAATGGATGATATTCTAAAGATGGAATTATTGCAAAGCTTTTTAAGATTAGAATATACCGATATCTGTAGCACAATTGGTAAGTGTTTGGCTAATCTGCTCGCCAAAGATCCAGTTCCGGAACGACGTAATCCTTTCGATAGGGGTATAACCGACGAAGAGGTTCGACCTCCGAGTGCCGTATCCGTCTTTGTTCGTTCGTTGGCACTACTAGGTAATTATGACGAAACAACTCGCGTGCAAAACATATTATCGTTTCTGAAAAGTTATACGCCAAATCTGTACAGACATCTTACACCGTTATGGAATGAGAAATTAGGACAAATGCTGCAGGATTTGCAAATGGGAAGTATGAATCGCAAGCAGTACGACACTCTGCTATTCGAATTTATCCAAGCCACCATTAAGGATGTTGATGAATTCGTTTTCATTGAGGGTCTAATCGCGGAGATATTTCAGCAGTTACCACTGTACCAGCCGATAACACCAGGAGCGATTCAAGTAGATTTTAAGGTTCCTGCACTCGACCAAGAGAAACGAATGCTGGTCAAAGTTTTGGGTATTTGTTTGTCTCATTCGATGGATGATCATGTGATAGATAATAAGATTGATCTCATTATTGGGCTGGCCAAGACTGAAAAGCTGGAAAAGAATGCCTCTCACGAAGAGTATGAGACATTGCTGCAGGATTATGCACAGTCCTTGGCATATGTTTCAGTTGAGCACGTTGATAAGGTAATGAAGAAACTGGTTACTCTAGTGATAGAAGATGGGAGCGTTAAAAAGTCTAGCAGCTTCTTTTCAAATTTGCACTTTATAAAGGACACCAGTAAGGAGACGGAAAATTTCAAACTAAAGGTGTTAGTTTTACAGTCTTTGAACTATATTGTTGCGAAAGCTCCCCGGGATAAAGTACTTCGACTGTTCGACGACAGCATTGTCAACTACTTAACGACGCAGTTTGACAACAAAGAACTGTTTATCAGGAAGCATATTTTAACTATTTTTTTGAGCTTGGCCGAGATCCTCGTACAAAATCCGAACGCTCTACCGGATGATCATATGAACAACTTTAAAAACAAAAATGATCTTTTGAAAATCTGTATGAATATTACGTGCGATTCCCAGAACGAATATCTTCCTTTGTTTCCGCTTATTCTAAAACTGTCAACCTTGCTAATCAAACTGAATGCTGAAGATGAAAACGTTGACGTTAACGGATTGCTTAACACTGCCTGTTATTACTTCTTTACCACTGCCCAAAACTTGAAGTCGAAATTCGAATCAGTCGATGAAGATAACCGCAATAGCTATTTGGCCAAATATCTAAACCAATCACTTCCGGAGCTGAATCAGTTTATCCGAACCATTTTGGAACAGCAGAACGGATCACCAGCTTGCCTTGATGACATAAACTCGATCCTCGAGATTTGGTTGAAAGATCGTAACAATGAGGTCCGGATCTGCGCTGGTCACGTGTACAATAACACACTGGATGTTTATATGCGTTCGATGAAAATCGGCTGCGAAGCACCGTCCAAATTCAATCAAACTGGTAGTCTGCTGGGTAAAATTATACCACGGTGCATCGATTCCAACGCAACCGTACGGCAGACGGCTATTGAAGTGCTAAAGAAGATTCTGGAAATCGCCTGCATCTATGAAACGTTAACCATCGCTGACAATCGAATCGATTGGGTCAAAGAGTTAGACCTAATCCGGGATGAGATTGTAACCGATGATGCAAAAGATATCTACCGAATTGCCGGTCAGCTGGCGAACATAATTGCCCAACGGTTGTCCAGCTATCAGTATGTGCAGTTTAGCAAGTGCTTACTTTACAGTTTGAACGACCCGGAACAGAGTTCGGCTATCGGCGCTTCCGTGGTGCTTAAATTTTTCATGCAGGTAAAAGGTTCAGAAATGTTTCACGCTATCCCGGAGCTGGTGAAGGAGTGCCTTCACGTAAGTTTGAATCATCCTAAGTTTTAAAAACATCGGAGATCGTACCTTCGTCCGAATTCGATTCGGTCGAGCTAGCGGTTTCAAGAGTGCCATCCTGATTCGGTCGAAGTTACAATCCGATGTATTCAATAATGGAAGTGTCTTTTAACGCTATTTGTGACACTTTTAGGCCGTTAAAATATGCGAAGTACCCAAAGCCCGATCCGGCGTACTAAAGTCAATGCTGGCGCTTACCAAGCATCATCCAAAGCTTGTTTGTAATGAAGTTCTTGGTCAGTCATTGCCGTTTGAAGAGTAAGTAATTTATTTATTTGCACTGACTTCAACAAAGTCATACAGACTTAGTACCTACGTATATTTTATACTAGACTAGTTCCATAAGTGTATGTTAAAACCTGGTTAAACTGATCGTCACATGTTCCAGTAATGTTGGGCAATCGCTGCTGCTTTGACTTTTTCGCATATTCTGAATTATATTATAGACCGCCACGTGCCTAAAAAAACGATACGCACAGAATCGTATCTACCTTGGATAAACGCTACGCTGCGTCGCCTCAAATCCGAAAAAAAAAGCTGCATTGAGGAGGTACTCAAGGTACAAGACCCAATCGCTGCGAAACCAATATTTGGCGCTCAACAGACGTTACAAAAAATTCAGTCGTCACTGCTTCCGTAAATACTTAAACAACGTCCAGCGCAGATTGAAACGTAGCCCTAAGTCATTCTGGAAATATGTGAATGCTCAACGAAAAGACAACGATCTTTCGTCAGCAATGTTCTTTGGAAACGACACTGCTACTGATATGGATATGGTTTGTCAACTATTCTCACGGAAATTCTCCAGTGTCTTTGTTAACGAAAGGCTGTCTGACACAGAAGTATCGACTGCATTAGAAAGCGTTCCCAGTCTCGGCGACTCTCTCAATAACCTGACTATTGACGATGCTATGATTAGGCAAGCCGCTCTGAAGCTAAAAAGCTCATCCTCCGGTGGACCGGACGGCATACCTTCAATCTTTTTAAAGAACTGTATGGAAGCCTTGGTAGCCCCAATCCGTCGTCTGTTTAGCTTATCGATTAGCTCAGGAGTATTTCCTTCTGCCTGGAAATCCGCTTATATGTTTCCAGTTCATAAGAAGGGTAATAAAAGAAACGTGGACACTTACAGAGGAATCTCCGCCTTGTGTGCATTATCAAAACTCTTCGAGCTCGTGATCGCACCAATTTCCTCGTTCGTCCAGCAGTATTTGGCCGATGAACAACACGGATTCATGCCCAAGCGCTCAACGACCACCAATCTACTAACACTCACTTCCCACATAATGGACTGCTTCGACGACCGTTCTCAGACAGACGTTATCTACACGGACCTCTCTGCTGCCTTTGATAAGCTGAATCATCAAATCGCTATCGCTAAACTGGATAAACTCGGCTTTGGAGGGCCGCTGCTCCAGTGGTTTAAATCGTATCTGTCGAATCGTCTCGTTAATGTATCTATCGACGGGTTCATTTCGAAGGCTTTCACCGCCTTCTCTGGAATTCCGCAAGGTAGCCATCTTGGTCCTTTGGTTTTCCTTATCTATTTTAACGACGTCAATATAACGCTCAAAGGTCTTCGGCTTGCGTTTGCCGACGACTTAAAATTGTTCGCAAAAGTAAATGACTGGTCGGATACTCTCGCACTCCAGGACCAGCTGTCGATATTTGCCGAATGGTGTAAAAACAATCGTCTAACATTGAACCCCGATAAATGTGAAGTGATTACGTTCTCCAGAAAGCTGAATCCTATAATCTTCGAATACCGACTGTCAAGCATGTCTTTACGACGTGTAGATTGCGTCAAAGATCTCGGTGTACTACTCGACTCCAAATTGACCTTCAAACAACACGTTTCCTTCGTTGTCGACAAGGCCTGCAGGAATTTGGGATTCATCATGCGTATCGCCAAAAGCTTTAATGATATATACTGCTTGAAATCACTCTACTGTGCATTAGTTCGTTCTAATCTTGAATACTGCGCACCCGTATGGAGCCCGTATTATCAAAACGGCGTCACCCGAATCGAGACAGTACAGCGGAGGTTCATTCGCTTTGCGCTCCGACGGCTACCATGGAACGACCCGATCAGACTACCAAGCTACGAACAGCGTTGCAGACTAATCAACCTGGACTCTCTGCAAAGACGTCGGGACGTAATCAACGCTGTTTTTATATCAGATGTTTTGACGTCTCGGATCGACTGCTCTTGGATACTTGAGAGAATCGACATTTCAGCTCCGCTTATTAGTCATTAGGTCATTAGGATCCAAAAATCTGTTGACTTTTTTCAACAAATAAACAAATAAGCAATCATTATGTTCGTGATCGTCTGCTCACTTACCAACGGGACGGCGATATTCGCAAGGAATAATGACACACGATTGCTGCGATGTGAGTTGACCGCCAACGGCGGTGGCTGCGAACTGACTGAACTATGATTTATACTTGCGTTGGACAATAGCTTGTTGGTTGTTAATATATCTGGCAAGAACAACAATAGCACTTTACCTACATCTTCGCTCGAGTGTACTCAGCATTGTTTGCTAAATGTGAAGGTCATAATGCGGGTCTGTGCCGCAACATACTCCCGCAGCAAAAACGAAGGTTTTAAACTATGACGCACACAAAACGAGAATGGTACTAAGTTTAAGCTGAAAGTCAAGAATTTCAAATCTTGCGCAGTGGCCGGGATATCATAACTGAACCGTATGTCCGTCGTAAAATGGCACTGAATGGCTCGAATGCCGAATATCGCATCTGGACCTGGACCTGGACAAATTGGCGCTTTTTGCCGGATCATTACAACTGGACCTGTTATCATCAAAAATTGAAATAATATCATTTCAAATTGGCTCAGTGCCAATTATCACACCCGAGTTGGCGCTGAGTGGCCCGATTAGAATTTAGTAGTCTTTCTGGGATGAATACATTCTCGGACTGCTAGCTTTCATGCTGTATAGCCTTCCTACTAATAGCTGAATATCCTCACCTAGACGTATGCATATGGGAATCATGGCTGCAATAACCCCAATCGCGTCCAACGATATGGTACGGAAGCCGCACGCAACGCGCAATGCCAACAGCCTGAACACCTTGTTCAGACATGCCTGATTGCGCTTACTCTCCAAAGCCATACCGTAGCACCGACATGGCAACGCTGGCCATCAGGCGTCTCTTACTGCTGCTAAGACCGTAGCCGTTCGGCATGATCTTGGACAGCGCAGTAACCGCTGTTGACGTTTTACCACAAGCATAATCCACATGGCTGGTAAAGTTCAACCTGTTGTGTGCCATAACACCCAGGTACTTCACTCTTCGTTTGGAGACAATCACCTGTCCTCCAACGATTATTTTGGCCTCTAAGGCCGACTTGCGGTTGCTGATCATCACTGTAAGGACGATATCATCGGCGAAGCCAGTGATCTCGACCCCAGTAGGCAGTTCGAGCCTCAGCACCCCATCGTACATGGCATTCCAAAGCGTGAGGCCGAGAATCGAGTCCTCTGGAACACCCGCTGTCACTTTGTACTTCTTCGCCCATCCGCCGTGTCGTACACTGGCGTCCGATTCTCGAAGTAACTTTTAAGCAACCTGCATAGATGGTCCGGTACCCTCATCCTATGCAGCGCTAACGCGATTGCACCACAGTTAGTGCTGTTAAAGGCGTTTTTGACATCGACTGTGACTATGGCACAATACCTGTCGCCTCGTCTTTTCCGTTTCATAAACTTCTCGGCCCTCTCCACCACGGACTTTATGGCGTCTACAGTGGACTTCCCCTTACGGAAACCAAACTGCGTGTTTGCCAGTCCGACATCACTTTCCACCACAGGCGTCAGCCTGTTTAGGATTACCCGCTCCAGCAATTTGCCTATCGTGTCCAATAGGCAAATTGACCTGTACGGCGAGGGATCACCAGGCGGTTTCCCCAGCTTTGGCAGCAGTACCAATCTTTGGACTTTCCATTTGTCTGGAATTTCGCATACCTCTAGGCAATTCTGAAACGTCTCTCTAAACATATCGGGATATGCTTGGATCGCCACTTTGAGTGCCTCGTTAGGAATCCCGTCAGGACCGGGCGCTTTCCTCGTTTTTAAACCCCTGGCAATTACGATGAGTTCCTCATTCCTGACCGGAATGAGGACATCATTCGATTGACCGTACGGGGTCGGAGGCCACCAAACTGAATCGTGTTGCAGAAAGAGCCCTTCCACAATGACTCAGCTTTTTGGGGCAGGTTTCCTGCGGCGCGGATGTACCCTTAATCTTTTTCATCACCACCTGGTATGCACCACCCCTGGGGTTTGAATCCGCATCGCGGCATAGCTCCTGAAAACAGGATTTCTTGCTATGCCTAACCTCCTTGAGCGCCAACCTGGCTGCTCTAAGTTCGACCCCCGAGATTCAGCATCTGCATCGGTCCGGGCCCTCTGCGCTAGCCTTCTCACTCTGTGGCACCTGGAGCGGAGCTGGGCAATGGTATCACTCCACCAGTATACCGAGCGACGACCGTTCATTGGATGCCCCGTCCTGGGCATAGTGGTATCACATGCCCGTACTAGGACGTTGGTCAACTCACGAGCACTTAGGTTCAAGCGGTTGCTCTCTGCGCTGAGTGCTTCAACGAACAGGTCTTTGTCGAAGGACTTCACTTTCCACAACCACTTTCACAACCCGCGTGGCCGTAGCGTCCGTCGTTCAATCGTGTACCGTATAGCTTGGTGGTCGCTATGTGTGTACTCATCTGACACCCTCCAGCCCATGTTGGCAAGCAGCGTTGGGCTGCAGAAGGTGATGTCGATGATCGATTGTTGTACCCCCCAACAAAAGGTACTGTCGGATCCCACGTTAGCCAGACTTACATCCAGCTTGGACAGAGCTTCCAGCAAGCTTTGTCCCCTAGGGGTAGTGCACTACCCCATTCGACAGCCCAAGCATTGAAGTCTCCTCCAATGACAACGGGTTTGCGGCTCGTGAGCTCGTCGGTGAGCACGTTTAGTATCCGATCAAACTGCTCCGGCGATCACCTAGGTGGAGCGTAGCAGCTACAGATGCAGACGCCATCGACCACAACAATCACGAACCCTTCTTGGTTGGACGAAACCACCTCCTGGATCGGGTACCTACCCATCACAGCAATCGCTGCCATCCGACCCTTGTCGATTACCCGGTGTGCGCCGCCCCGGGGACCCGGTAGGGATCCGCGATAATGGCAATATTGCACTTATGGACACGCCTTGGCTTTGGCTTTGCAGCCGCAGCCTGGCCTAGGCGGTTTACGCCTAACCACCCGCCAGTCGTCATCCCCGGTCCCGGCAGCACCGTCCGGGACCGTCTCCGCACTTTCGCTGGTAGAGGCGCGAGCCAGAGTTCGCTGCCTCTTGGCCACCAACGTTGGTCCATGGTCGGGCGTAGCCGCCTTGCGCTTGGCAAGCGGCGTACGCGCCTGACTAGGCATGGCCACAGCCTTAGCAGCTATGACCAGAGCTTCGGCGATTTCGCATCGCTGCAGAAGCTCCTGCCTCTCCACCTGGGCAGCTATGACGGTAGAACGTAGGTTCACCGCCAGCTTTTTAATGTCGAGGTGGACATTTGACCTAGAGTTGATGAACGAGTACAACTCGTCCACCAACCTTTTGGCTTCCTACAGCTTGCTACTGGCTGGAGGAAGCCCAACTTCCGTCTCAAGAGGGTGCACCACGCCCTCCGTTGACATTTTCCTACCGCTGTCGCCTGCCCTCTTGGGTGAGCTAGCAGCGGTGGCCACCGGCGTTCTGACTGGGGTGTTAGACTTTGGTGGAGTCAACTTCCTCTTCGGCATCGCCCCCGTTTTCGTGGGGCTTCCCTGTATGGGTTGTGCCCCCGATTTCGGCGGGCTTCCCTTGTTGGGTCGCGCCCCCGATAACGGGGGGCTACCTGTCTTTGCCGTTGGCGATCTCGCCAACTTACTACTTTTGGCAAAGATATCATCTTTGCCACCAGCAGTACCCTCATTCGTACCCTCGTTAAATGTTAGGAATTTATCCATGCTTAGGGGTCCCAACTGTAGGCCGCTATCTCCACACGTAATTGTGTAGTCGCCTTAACGATAGGGACACTCCCCCCTGTCAGCATCCGATCAGCGTTAGTCAGGAATGTATCATCTGAACCTACACCACCGCACTTTGACATGACGAGCTTTGAACGTACCTAGAGACCAGCCACGGTTTTAACGGGACGGAGGACAGCTGTACCATTAGCCTACTCGCCGTTTCGGGAAGGTACCACCCTTCCTTACCTAAGGTAGTAGAATAGTACAGCCGTCAGCCCTATAGCGCCGAATCCAAACGTTTATTCCCGCCCGTCCAGTACACCATAATTAGGATCTTCCTGGAACCGATCCTAATGTGCCCATGGCACTCCTGACCCGGCTTTTTTGCTTAAAGTCCTGAGCTGGCTTATAGGAATTGAGCCCCGCTCGCCTCTTTACACCACTGCGCCACGCTACCCGCAAGCACTACGGTGCCCGCAGCTGGATTATAGGAGTTGAGCCCCGCTCGCCTCTTTACACCATTGCGCCACGCTACCCTCAAGCACAACGTGCCCCCCTTTTCCTGTTAGCACACAACTGAGGGTGTAACCAAAGACTGGTATTTGGTCGACCCTAGAGCCAGTTGCGTCCTGGCCGGTACCGCGTGGAGGTAGGGATAAGAGTTTCCGCTCCCATCTTAGTGGCTATATGGAGTCGCGCAAAGTCGAATGCGACTTTGTTCGGCACCTTAACCTCGCTGGGTTAGTGTTAGTGACAATTGTCGTATTGAGTTACGTGACTCGTAGAATAAGGGTGTCTGCTGCTTGTGGGCAGATCCGCGCAGTTGCTGGAGTTGAATTTGAACGATGCTGTTTTTTGATGACATCGGGTTCCGCAAGAGCGCTCCGCTCCCCCGGCCGTGGCGATAAACTCTGCTGCATGTGGGCAGATTCGCGCTGCTGCTAGAAAAGCTGGTTTGTAACTGCCTAACGTTGCTGGAGCTGCCGTAAAATTTGGACAATGGCGGCATCTGCTGATATTCCCGACTACTGATGATACTGCTGGTTCAGACCAGGTGGATTGGCTCCCGGATGTTGATTTTGATAGGGCAAACCGCTTTCCTGGTGCTGATCAATCGGCTGCTTCTGATGCTCCATTTTGTTGCAAATGCGCTTCCTTTTGTTCGGCGGTGGCGTCATGGTTAGAATTTGATCGCGTTTTTCCTACGCGAGATTTTCCAACGAAAAACACTCACGACACATTCCATCCTCGTCGCCACTGTCGTAATGTGACGAGGTGGTGTGATAGATTAAATAAATATACTATTCACTACATTACAAACTATAAAATAACACTTTATTACAAAACATATTAAACGTAGTCTTGCTTACTTTCGGGAATGAATAGATGAACGGTCTGTCTGACGCGACCACTTCATGAGTACTGACACATATGACGTCGACCTGGATGACAGTTGGTAGTTGTGGTAACTTCTGGGTTAGCGTTGCCAGTGTTCCCAACACATAACCACGACGTTAACAACAGGACACATGACTGCTGAGTGGGTTCCCTACGGAAGATCTTACTAACTTGTCATGTTGGGACGGACCAGATTCCACGGGCAGTGACTATTAACGGCCATGAACTCATCTATTTGGGATCTCTGGTCACTGCCGACAACATGATTAAGAAGATTACGCACACCTGGCAAAAGTCGGGACGCAGCGTTGAATCGGCCAAGTCGCGAGAATTCCGGAGGACAGTGTGTTGCGAGAACGGCTCTCTTCAAGGATTTTACTGATACCGGAAATAGAGTGGCTCAACATGCTTAATGGCTCGGCCAGATCGAAATTGATGTGCGAGTGTCAAGAAGCTCTAGAATTTTACGATGAGCAGCCAATAAGCGAGTGGGGTGAAGAAGAGATCTGAATACAGCACGAGCTACCCCGACGCTAAGCTGCTAAATGAGAAGAGCGAGAGAAAAACTTGTGCTATAACCGTAGCCGGCGAACGAGCAAATGGACGTGATGAACATCAAGCAGCAGACACCTATTGATAGGACTACCGCTGCAGAGGCATGCATAAAGGTTGAAACGATGGTTTTTACAATTGATGGAGTGACGGTAGGGAAAGGTAATGAAATTTTTTTTGGGGAAGGAGGGGAAAGAGTGGAAAAGAAGGGGGGGGGGTTAATAGGTAGCTACGCTTAACAAGTTGTCGTTGTGACTCCTATCTTTTGTCCAATGCTGGTAGGTGCATGGGTCAAACCAAGCTATAATCAGAGATTATAACCGGATTTGAACCCACAACACCTACGAGTTAGATCAAAACTTCTCGGTCGGTGGTTTCTACAGTTGACGGAGGAAGAGGCACAATCTGTGTGTCTAAAAATAACCCAAACTCAGGTAGGTCGCTGCATTAATAAAGTGGGTTGCGCAGTGTTTTGTCCAGCGCCTCTATGGTTCAAAGGTACATGGGACATTGCGAGTCACACGCCCTGGCAGGTGTTGTGAGTTATAATCTCCGGTTATAATCTCTGCATTGGACAAAAGATAGGAGTCACAACGACAACTTGTTAAGCGTAGCTACCTATTAACTCCCCCCCCCCTTCCTTTCCACTCTTTCCCCTCCTTACCCAAAAAAATTTTCATTACTGTCCCCTACCGTCCCTCCATCAATTGTAAAAACCATCGTTTCAAAAAATATTAATATTAATGCCTGACCGCATTTCAAGGTCAAAAGACTAAAAACACGAGTGGTCAAAATGCATAAAGCCATAATGTAGAGCGATCAACGATGCCTTTGTTTGCTGTTTTTGCCGTTAGTTACACTAGCGTTTCATGAAATTTTTGACACCCACGTTCATTGCCAACGTTCATTGCCAGCCAATGCGCTAATGAAGACTGTTCGAAAGGCCGTGAACGCTACGAATACATATATGTTAAGTTTGCAACTTAATTTGATTCGGGTTTGCAACCAGTTATGTGACTCAACTTAATTCGGCGAACTGCATCAGGCCCAGCCGCCGATGTGCATTTGCTACTGCGCTTTCGTCGCGTGCCGTCGAACACTGATGAAGGCACGATACGGGTGTCTTGTTTGGTGACGCTGTACGATCCAATCTCCAATGGCGTGCTCGTGCTCCTGCCAGCGGATGCTGATGAAGACGCTGCTACTGATTCCCGCCGGTGGGACCGGTTTTCTGTCGTGCCGTAGCTCACGGCTTTGCGTTCGAGGCCAGGCCGCGCACGCCATGCCGCGTTGTTCCCGGATGTGCACTGGCACTGAACCTCGCCTTCGATCACTCGCTCCGCACGTGCGGCTCTTCAACACAGAATCTTCTCTATTCGATGACACCTACTTCCGTGACCCCGTTGTGGTCGATCAAATCACGCACTTGCGATGTTTGCTGCTCTTCCCGACACTAGAGACAGCCACGCTGGTCTGCTTTGGCTGTATTCGACGAGAAACGCGTGGTGGTGGAGTGATTGGGGCTTATGTTCGGTTTGGTTTTAATCATCACACGCGGATTTGTTCCACACGAGCGTCTTCTGGTCTTCACACACGCACGCAATTGGTTTGTCTGGTCGAAGAATGCGGAGTCGAGCTCGTGTCGTTTTCCCCCGGACACGCGCTGATCTTTTTTTCTTTTAGCACACGCGCACTCCTTCTGGTCTGGTCTGGACGAGCGCGCAATTGGCTCGAATCGACCGAATGTGAAGGGATATGTGATCCCATGTCAGGGCGAAAACGATTTTCTAGCAGCGCAGTTCTCTTTCCTGTCTGCTGTTCAGCATCCATACGCGAATCTTGTTTTTTTTTGCCCGAACCGAACAGGAACCGCGGTGTTCACACCTCGGCGAACCGATCAAGAAGAGAACGTAAACATATTTAGTCTTGCGTCGACTGTATATCATACCCGAAAGATCGTTGTTTTTTTTCTTTTTCTGCTTTTCCCTCCGGAAGTTTGGTTGTCAACGAAAAGCCTTTTTGTGTACAGACAGTCAATGCTGCCAATTTGCGGACGGTTCATATGCACACTACATTTTCTTTACCTCAATTTTGAATTAAAGTTACTTTAACGTAACAAGTTGTAGGAGATTCTGCTGCCTTCGAAGTGTTCGTGAGCCGCAGTCGCTTAATAACAATCCTAATTATTGCGTAAACCTCTCACGTTCTGATTATAAATTGAAAACAAACATTTCACTGTACGGTTAACGGTAAAAAGACTAAGGGGTATTAAAGTTACATGCGTATTTACATGTGATCAACGGGTTGCTTGCTTCCTCACGATTCAACAGGGAACCCCGGGATAACCTACGAATGCCTACGGGAAGAAGTTTGATTGGGCAATAACATAGAAAAAGGCTTTCTGCAAAACGCAGTGTTGTTGAAGCATCACTTCGTCTGTGAGAAGCCCCTGGGTAATATCGAGCACTATAATTAAGAATGTCCAAAAGGCCAGAATGCCAAGAATAATCGGAATTTTGAATACAGGTTATGCAGAAGAACCGTTAAATTTATTGGCATGCTGCCAATTTCAATTTCTATAAAGCCGATATTAGTGGGCAAGTATTAGGGCTCGAGACTGCGGTATTTCAAAGTACATTCTTACTTTAAAATAAACAAAATTTATCGAATGACCGTCGTTTTTCCTACTACGTACTAACTAACGAGACCATTATAATCGCGTCGCAAAGTTGCATGATAGGTTAATAAACACATCTTACAATAATTGTGAAACTCTAGCTTTACAAATCACAAATGCTTTAAATTATTATTTTTCTGAAACAAACCAATGCATTTCCACAACAGAAACGTTATCGATTACTGGCGCACGATCACATTAGATGCAGAGCTTACCGGCATCATCTTGGATAACTTCACCGGAACCGTCACCACCTCCTGTCTCTACGAGCAGCAACATCAGGACAAACCTAGAGACGACTCGCAAAAGGCGGTGACTTTACCCCCGTTTACCATTATCTGCGTGCTGAATGAAATGTTCAAATGCAATGAAATCAAGTCAGAACTTAAGTCGCGTTTTACCGAAATATTCTGCATGTTATTGAGTACCGTGGCGACCTACATAAATCTCTTACCTCCGTGCAATCACGCCTACTCCCAGGAAGGCACAAATGTAGCTGTTCCAAAGAGTGTCAAACGTGGCAAGCCGTCTGCGACTAAAGATTCCAAACTGATTCCCTGCCAAATTGCACTGGACACGTTTAAGACCTTTCTTGACACCCTTGAAATGCAGCAAATCTTCAACGTTTTGGATGTTTGTCCCAACCTGGGAACCAGTACAGATCTGAACAGTTTCATCGAAATTCTCACGCCACTTAGTATAGCGACCGCCGGTCAAGTGGGAATCAATTCAACCACAATGAAACAAATCGTCACCACCCTTAGCAAATACGTTAGCAGCCCCTACGACACCCAAAGAATAGCATCAACCGGTTTCTATTCCCATTTGGTTCCGCTCAAACCATGCGGAGATATATCCTCTGTGATTATGCTTCATCTAAATTCGTCGCTCAATGATCCAAATCCACTTGTTCGAGGACTCAGTATCCGAGGTAAGTTAACGTCTTTTATTTAATTTCAAATCACAAATAACAAATTCAATCATGCAACATCCAGGAATGGCATTTTTGTGCAGTCTAACCGAGCACGACATCGAAAAATACGCGGAGATGTGCTTAACGGCCTTGCTCAAAGGAATCGACGACTACAACAAAAACTGCTTCATAAACATTCCGCTGGAAAGCATGCGCGGTCTCTCGAAAATTCTTCAAACACTTCCACAGGACAAATTCGAGATGTTTCAGGTGTCGCTGGCAATTCGCATAAAACCATTCTTCGAGAATGTGTCGACCGAGTTGCGAGAATCGGCTATTTTGCTCTTTGGGGATCTCTGTCGGCCAAAAATGCCAGCTCCAACGGCAGGAGAAGACCAAGTGCCGCCGCCGAACGAATCAGGTAGATTGGAAAATGGATCGTCTACGTCCGAATCGTTAATCGAACAAATGAAGGCAAATCTATGCTCGCTTCTGCTGCACTTGTGCGAGGAAAATAATTTGATTGCGAGGGTAGGCTGATTGCGTAACTATCTTACGATGAGTGGATTAGAGTTTAGTCTTTTTTACTATTTTTATAGGCTTGTAAAATTACTCTAAAGCATGTATGTGCACTATTAGGCACGACTAAGATGAATCAACTGGCGCAAAACCACCTGTTAGAGCACGGGCAGTTACAGTATAACAACTTCATAAAAGACTTTACTAAGTTGATAGTAAGTGATTAGATCACCAACCAGTATTGCGTTCATCGTATCGTATTTTTTATAATTCCACTGTTCTTTCTTCGTCAATTAGGGAGAAGAACTTCCAGAGTCGATTGGTGACTTTATCGACGCTTGCCTTCCATCGTTACGCAGCCAGTGGTCGGAGATTCGAGGAAACGCAGCAGTTTTAATTGGTGAGGTCTTCGCGATCGCCTAGGTATAGTGACATCTTCTACTTCGTTGTGTCCCGTTTTAGGTCTACTTCACACGCAGAATCAATCCGTGCAGCACATGGACCCTGTTGGCCATAAAATATCCCTTCTGCTAAAGGATGAAGATTCTACGGTAAAGGTAAAAGCAGCAGAAGCTTTGGGTTATATTTACGGTGAATATTGAACACAACCTCGAAACTTTTTCTTGTATTTATGTTTAATTAATCAGGTTAAAGTGCTTATTCATTGGAGAGATTTCCATTCTGTGAGAATGGAATGAACGTTAAACGCATATTCGTGATAACAGTCATGTTTTATTCAGAAGAAACATTTATCAAACAGAAGAATACAAACATTACCACTCGATAAGAAAGAAAACCATTAATTAAACGTTAAACAAAAGGAAAATATTGTATTCTACCACTGGACCACCCGATGGTTAAAACTGTTTTTACCGTTCTGCCTGCTCGTCTCCCTAGATTCTGTTGAAAACAAATGCACGAGGGACTCTCGATACCCAAACCGGTCAGAAAGCACGACGGTGTGATATTCAACTGGCTACGATTGATGACCGTGTTGAAAATAGCTATCGCTGATGTATCTTTGAAAGTGATCGCGAGATACTCACTCTTAGAACACCAAGCGAGTGCTTGGGGTCGTCCTCCTACTTCTACCTGACCAGTAGTCAGTTTTGAGAGGTCAGCAATCGGTAGAGCTGATTTGGGGATTAACGTAGCAGTGAACACTTCATCTTCAACAAAGCCCAAACCGTACAGAAAGCTTTCCTCGGTAGTGACAAACAGTAAATGGGATCCTGTATGTGACCACACAATTGACTGAATGGTGCCGTGGTTGATTGTCCAACGATCTGGAGTCCATTTGTTAGTTTGCCAAACTCGAAAAACATTGCCAACTGTGGTGGAACACAGTCGAGAACCAGTAGGTGACCACTTCAACAGTGCACAAGGCAGGCCTATGCGACGCAGGGGAACCTGGAATTTCTTAATTGTAGTTTCAAGCAACATATCCCAGAACCGTCTTCTCTTACTTGTCTATTCTGCTCTACATCCCAAATTAGTACGTCCGAATCGTTAATGCTGGCCGTCGCAAGCAAGCAACCATTCGGACTCCACTCAACTGACGTAACTGGAAAATGATTTTCATATCTCAGTTGAATGGCCTGTGATAGCGGTCTCGTAATTAAACTGTTTGGATCTATGTTCCACACTAGGGCACCATTCTGACAGCCAACAGCCAGTTCACCAGACGCAAACGGTCTCCAAGCTAGCGCGCTAACGGATTTTTGCAGACCGCTTTTCAATATCGGAACAATGTTTGGTTCGTCACCGTACACGCGAATACTGTCGTCCGAGGCTGCAATAGCTATTTTGAAACAATTCGGATGCCAGGCGATAGAGCGTATCGCACTTCTCGACCAATCTCTGGTTTGAGTGTACTTTCCTATCGAGTCTATGCCTTGTTCTTTAAGGTGAGGTTTGAGGAAGAATTTGACGCGATTGCCAACATTTACCAGAACTAAGAGATAGCGGGCCACGGATCCGATAAACGGGTTATATTGATCGTTGCCACTGCTCGTCGCTTCATTCAGTGCTTCTACCAATCCTTCCTCGAAAAATGTGCGTGTTACACGTTTAAGCAATGTTTCGTTCACCGGAACCATAATCGTGCGACGATTCTCTCGGTTATGTGTCGAAGCGTGATGGAATAGTTCTCGACCGATATTAATCTCCGGGTAGGACAATAGCTGAGATGAAACAGGAATGTCATGAGAAATACCTCTAGCAATGGCTCTAAAAATAACGGACTTACATTGCCTGCACCTGATGCATCGATTTCATTAACAGGCAGCGAACAAATACGTCCATCACGCTCGCAAAACGATAGTTCTCCTGGACGCGGAAGTTCTGGAAAAGTGTCTAAAGCAGCCATCGAAAGTTAATATTTTTTATGTTTTGATCGTTTCAATCTAACCGACTGTGAAACTTTATCGTATTTCTGGTATTTTTTTATCCTATTTTACCGGCTTTTTTGTACACACACCACAGCTGGACCGTATACATGTAGTTTAGTTTTTCAAAAAAAAAGATTGCGCGAAACGTCAAAATTGAGCTGGAATCACACACACTGACCGTCAGTGAACATCATCGGCAACGTATCGTAACGGAACGTCAGTGATGGTCGCAAACAAGCCCATGGCAGACAACCATGTTCTCGCCGCCAACATCTCGTGTGTGCGAAAATGAGATAGCAATTCAGCACTGCGTTTCACTCAACTGCCAGCAGTCTGATTTGGGCCCGCTGTCAAATTTTGAGCCCCGGACATGCTGTCGCTGACGTTTACTGCAGCTCGATATAGAGATGTCGATGGGGTGGTCGCAAACCACTGTCACAGACAAACAGACATAACACTCGTTTTCCAATCTTCACCATTCCATTCAGGAACAAATTTTTCGGTAAAGCGGGGTACGCTGCTGAAAAGTAATGGGTAAAAAGATAGAACAAGAAATCGATTTCTTTTATGATTTTTTAATCAGTACGCACCTCATAAGAAATATTACTTCACGTTCAAATGGCGCAGTTTTAAACGCAAGTGAATTAAAACGTCACTTTTCCGTACGGAATAATATCCGGCGCAATTATTACCACATCAAGAAAAAATGACAGTTGGTTGCTTGCATTGGAGTTGTCAAAATTTCTTCGGTAAATAGCAAGAAAATTTCTTGAGCTGTTTTCTTCTCAGCAGCGTACCCCGCTTAATTCTTGGATAAAATATTAAATTAAAATAGCCTAATATGCTAGCGTCACCACCACTATAGTTTCCCAACTAAATGATTCTTTTGATTTGCACACTGACAACCTTTGGCTTCTCTGGCGCTAGTATATATGGACAATAAGCGTTATGCTAGCGCCAGAAGCTAGCTGTTGTGAGCAGAGATGCCAGAAGTGAAGACATGTCTTCATTTTGAAGACATTTTGGTTACAAAAAAGTGAAATGTCTTCGCTTGAAGACATGTGAAAACATGTCTTCACCATGCAATTTAAATGAGCGGAAAGCCGAAAGAAGACAAATGAATACATTTTTCCTTGATTCGTGAAGACTTTTCAAAAAATCACCTGGCATCCCTGGTTGTGAGTTTAGTGTAGAATTTTCTGCGCCTTCAGCGACATCATCACTATAGCACAGAGAACAGACATCCAGGCGAAAGGTCCCCACTTGGATAAAACTTATGTCAAATTAGTTGGGAAACTATAGTGATGATGTCGCTGAAGGCGCATAAAATTCTACACTAAGGCTGTGAACCATTTCGCGAAATTTTTAACTTTTTGGTTGAAATTTGACAGTTCGATGGTTTTCCGAAAATAACCCTGCTCGAGAGCATGGTTAGTTTTAAAGCGGGGTACGCTGCTGAAAAGTAATGGGTAAAAAGATAAGACAATAAATGCTCAAGAATACGATTTCTTTTACGATTTCTTAAGCAGTACGCACCTCATAAGAAATATTATTTCACGTCCAGATGGCGCAGTTTTACATGCAAGTGAATTAAAACGTAACTTTTCCGAACGGAATAATATCCGGCGCAATTATTACCACAAGAAAAAATGACAGGTGGTTGCTTGTATTGGAGTTGTCAAAATTTCTTCTGTAAATAGCAAGATTTTTTCTTGAGCTGTTTTCTTTTCAGCAGCGTACCCCGCTTAACCAAGTTCTGAGAGCCAATGAGATATGCACAGGTGAGGAAGAGAGCTTCGACAAGTTTCACTGATTTTTCGTTAGATTTTTTTTTACATTAGTATGGATGCTTATCGCATTATAAATTTGTTTAAACAACCCGGGTTGAAATGAGATGAATTTTATCTATCAAATAAAAGCAAATGAACATCAAAAATTCCTCCGATTTTAACTCGGACAGAAAAAATAATATTTTCATCCTCACCTTATATGCTCTCATTGAGCAAAAAAACTATCAATCCGTCAAATATGAAATGGTTCACATTCTGAACAGATTTTAACCATTCAAGGAGAAATAACCATCGAACTGTCAAATTTTAACCAAAAAGTTAAAAATTTCGCGAAATGGTTCACACACAGAGAACAGACATCCATTCAGGAACAAATTTTTCGGGAATTCTTGGATAAAATTTCAAATTAAAATCACCTAATATGCTAGTGACACCACCACTATAGTTTCCCAACTAAATGATTCTTTTGATTTGCACACTGACAACTTTTGGTTCCTCTGGCGCTAGTATATATGGACTATATGCTTTATGCTAGCGCCAGAAGCTAGCAGTTGTGAGTTTAGTGTAGAATTTTATGCGCCTTTAGCGACACCATCACTATAGTTTCCCAACTAATTTGACATAAGTTTTATCCAAGTGGGGACCTTTCGCTTGGATGTCTGTTCTCTGTGGTTCACAGCCTAAACTCACAACAGCTAACTTCTGGCGCTATAGCATAACGTGATAGCCCATATATACTAGCGCCAGAGGAGCCAAAGGTTGTCAGTGTGCAAATCAAAAGAATCATTTAGTTGGGAAACTATAGTTGTGGTGACGCTAGCATATTAGGTGATTTTAATTTGAAATTTTATCCAAAAATTCCCGAAAAATTTGTTCCTGAATGGATGTCTGTTCTCTGTGTTAAAACGTCACTTTTCCGTACGGAATAATATCCGCCGCAACTATTACCAGAAGAAAAAATGACAGGTGGTTGCTTGCATTGAAGTTGTCAAAATTTCTTCGGTAAATAGCATGATTTTTTCTTGAGCTGTTTTCTTTTCAGCAGCCAGGGGGGATCTATTGCTGTCAAATTCCATACATGTGTGCGTTACCGCAGATGGTGTTTGGTCCATGACGTTTGTACTGTCATGATGGACCAAACGGCGTGTGATTGATTTCGAGCCAAGGGACTCGCAACCCTATTTTTGTCTGCTGCAGTTGACAGAAACTCAAACCCAAACACGCAGCGCAATTGTCGTTTGTATTGTTTTGATCCCGATAATCTGCTTTTTAGCGTAAATATCCCGCATTTTGCACCTTACTGGACACCGCAGTCTAAAAGTGCGACTGGCACAAAAAGTGCGACAATGCGAATGCTGTGAGTGAGAAAGAGAAAGAGTAACAACTGCAATGTTTCTGTTTTGTTTTGTCATATACATTGGCATTAGAGAAAATAATCAGGATTAATCCAGGTACAGCTGCAAAGCACAATAAAACAAACTAATAACCTTTTCGGAAGCTACATATACAGGTAAGAGCAGCAAATCGGTAAGAAAAAAAGTAGCAAGGGCGGCATTGAAAATTATGGTCACCTGCCTGCCCCTTCGCATGTGAGTTTCACAATTCCTTACCGATAGATCCCCCCTGTCAGCAGCGTACTCCGCTTAAGATGGCCACTCTCTAAGGCTCTCTACTGGATATTAGGCTTTAGTTCTAAAGACTGCCGCTTATGGCACTGGAGCGCAAACATCGTTCAAGAGTCATAAAATATCGATTATCAATCCAATTTAGTTCTTTTAGCCACGTGCAGAGCGCGACAAACGAAGCTATCAGTTTCAACCATTTTACCGGACCTTGTTTTTATAATCTTGCTTCCAGAAACCGGTTTTCAAAACTAAAATCATAACTGACACTTGTTTTGTTTCCCAATAATTTCATTCTCGAGGTTCTTGGGCGGACGTTTGCTACGTTTGTATGTTTCAAAAGTAAGTTTAGGACGCCACCCCACCGCGGAAAACAAGTGCAAGGACGTTTCATTAATGTGCATTTCGATGATTAGTGCGAGAAAATAGTGAATACTTATAGTCGGTGAATGGAAAATGTATGACCAACGGGAAGACGAACGTGGTTATTTGGTGTATGTAAACCGTTATAATGGCACTTCACAGCCGGATAACCCAAACTTGACCTATGTGGTGAGCAAGATCAATGAGAAATTTTGTACTTCAAAGTACAGCACCTATCGTTGCGCTTGCAAGCTGTTCGCTCTCCAAAAAGCGCTGCACAGTAAGTACCGTTGCAGGAATTAACATTGCTGCGTCATAAAAGTAAATTCGACAGATTTGAATTTTTACGTAGAAGTTACGTTGGGTTATTAGCTTGTCACGGAATATCGATTTTGGGAAACGGCTACTTATTTTTGTGGGCAAGGTCAAACCTTCAGTTCATTTCGAATATGTACGTTTTCTGCTTTGCTTTCAAAATGTACAGCATTGTTTGGGCTTCAAGAAATTATTATCCCGGCTATTTTAATTAGCTGGGGCGTATCATATTGGTAGGGTACTGTAGTTTTGGTGGCTGTGGTAGATAACCACCAGATTTTGACTGGTTGCGTTACAACTGTAATTTATTGGAGATACGTAACCACTTAGTTTCAATGTTGGAAGTGTGACTCTGCACACGCATCCAAGCAAGTTTACAACATTGCTTGAACTATCATTCTGAGGTTGTGCCAAAACCTAACAGGCTGTGCCCGAACTCATTTGTAAGTTTTGTGCGCGGATCCTGTGCTTCGGTTCGTACTTGAGTATATGTTTGCGATGAATTAGGCGATGTTTGACGGTCGGATTGTATGCGCACTGAGAAAATCGAAATAGCAGGCAATGCAAAACCTGCCTGCCTACTGTACACATGAGAAATGATTTACTAGGAATATTTGTTTCTACAGATTAGGTATGACTACTGTAGCTATAGTTCGCTCAATTTTTAACGGATGGAAACGACTCAGTTTTGTTCAATAATGGGAAACAACCATGTACGTATCTTCTTTTCAAATGATCTAATGATTGCATATTATTCAAGTATGTTGGTCGACAGAAGATAACTTTTTTTTAACTCTCGAAGTTTTTTTGGAATAAACTTCAAACATAAAACTTCAACGAGTTGAAATTGAAAGTTCGCTAATTATGAGTGACGTTGAAAACTACTTTTCAACACTCAAATGTAACTGATTGTTGGTAAAACGTACATTCACATACATATATTACCCTAATTTGGGTGTATACTACGTATTGTGTTCAAAATCATTAATAAATAAATTTTAATGTAATATTTCATAGTAGTATTGTATCGGTATATCTATAATTCGGTAATCTATAGTCCTACATAATTCAAAATTCCTGGGTAATACAAATTGAAACTGAAACGAATTTCAGGCGAATTTGGAATAACCAGTGCCGGCTTGTTCATTTGTTGCTAGCATTAGCATATGCTGGTTGATCCTTAGAAGAGTTTTAGTTACAATCTTTTTGGCTTTTGGACCAACATAATTTTTTTTATCTCTCGAGATAACAAAACCAATGTATTCTACACATTACAATAAATATATGCCAAATTTAGCAACCTATACACACGGCCTAATCTTATACCATTGCACTATGGGCAAAAACGAGCCGAAAAAACGCGATATGACCTACAGGCTGATAAAATGTAGGTAATCTAATGTAAAATTTTCCGGAGAATCGAGTATTGCCCACCGCTTTCCCGTTTGTCATCGGCGAGTGCCCCGTTTCGCTCATTTTCTCCTATTTTTAACATCTTTTACCCTTTTTGGACTAAATCAAGCCAGGCTTTGAGAAAACAAAACATAAAAACCAAATTATTTTGTGTAAAGAAGTCCATAGAATTGAATGGGATTGATCCCGTTTAGTTTAGAGCGGGATCATCGCTTCAAGGCTCATAAACTTCAGCTTCTGAAGCAGTGGAACGATCGTTACATAGCTATGGAAATACACGCAAATTTTGCAAGTTAAGTTTTTATTAACCTTAATACAACAGATATACCGGAATGTCCAGATTAGCTCAAAAAACATCCAAATGTTGACTCAAGAATTTGTCTTAAAAAATTCCGTAGTTGAATACGTCATTAGCCACACTTCTTTATTATTTTTCCATTTATAAATGACCAGTTTTAGGTTCCGGTAGTACTTTATACGGAAGTTCCGTAGTGTGGAGTATGAACGAGTGCTCTACAGTACAATTTGTTCATTTTTACTGACCCAAAATGAAATGGCAGCAGCAGATTTCGTTTTATTTCATCTGTTACTTATGACGTGAAAAAATAATCTCACTGCGATCTGGAATATCTCCGGGAAAATGGATCAAAAATTTGCTAATATATTTTTTCATTGAAGGTCAATCTAAGTTTTTTTAAGACACCTACACAATTGTGTAGGTAAGTGAAACAATGTACATAAGTAAATTGTAAAAGTTATTTCTCGTAAATTTTTAATTACATCAGTTAGAAATATTTATCACCAATAATTTTTTATCTAAGCAATTTCAAAATACGGATCCAATAAGAAAATACAGACTCAATAAGAAAATACGGATCCAATAAGAAAATACGATAGATAAAACTTTTTGCTGTTTTCACAAGATTTCGAAGATTAGGCAATAATTTTTCTAAGTACAAAAGAAAACTTATTTTCAGCTATTTTCTATTTTTTCTACGAGTTATGATGTTTACACAAACGATTGGTGCCATATATGTAAAAGTAAGACGTTTAGAGAGGAAACGAAAAACTTTTAAAAGTAGTCATGTCTCACCTACACAATTGTGTGGGCTCCGGCTTAACCTTCCTAATGCATTAGAAAAAGTTACATATTATGCATTAAGGGTCGAAAACGACCCAAGTTTTGAAATTGCTCTCATTCATCCATTTTCAATCCGAATTTCGTTTTCTTTACCTCGTTTGAAAGCTATGGCCAAAAACTAGCACCCAAGGTATGTTGGGGAATATTTGTTGACTGATGGCCACTTCTGCGTCGGTTCCGGAACACCCACTACCAGGTCCCGGGGAACATTTTTATATTTTGAGATAATTCATTTTGCGGCACATCAAATCACATTGGCTTGATAAAATAAGACTAGTGGAAGTACAATGGGGACATTTTGGACCCAAGCGGCCATTTCCTCATTGGTTCTGGAACATCCGGTACCCGGTTTTTGAGGACAATTTTAAATTTTAGTATGATTTATCTTGCGACACGTCAAATTACATCAGCTTGATAACGTAAGACTATTGAAAGTATAATAAAGACATTTTGAAGGCAAATGGCTACATCAGCATTGGTCCCGGAACATCCGGTACCCGGGTTTTGGGGCCATTTTTGTATTTTAGGATAACCCATCTTGCGACACATCAAATCACATCGGCTTGATTAAATAACACTGATGAAAATAAAATAAGGTCATTTAGAAGCCAAATGGCCATTTTACCATCGGTTCCGGAACATCCGGTACCTGGTTCCGCGGGATATTTTTGGATTATGAAATAATCCATCTTGCGGCACATCAAATCACAACGCCTTGATCAAATAAAACAGTTACAAGAGCTATGGGGACCATTTGAAGACAAATGGCCATTTCATCATCGGTTCCGGAACATCGGGTGCACGGTTTATGAGAATATTTTTGGATAGGATAATTCATCATGCGCCACATCAAATCACATTGGCTTGATGAAATAACACTAATGGAAGTACAATGGAAAAATTTTGGAGCCAAAATTACCATTTCACCATCGGTTCCGGACTATCCGGTATCCGGGTTTTGGGGACATTTTTGGATTACAGGGTAATTCATCTGCCCCGAGTTACCCCGTTTTACGGTTCATTACAAATACCGGGTACCGGATTATATGCGACTGACGCCCCATTATACTTCCATTGTTGTTATTTTATCAACCCGATGTGATTTGAGGCGCCGCATGGTGAATTATATCAAAAGCCAACAATGTCCCCCGAAACTGGTACCGGATGACCCAGTATCGATGGTAAAGTGGCCATTTGGCTTCTAAATGACATTGTTTTACTTCCATCAGTCTTATTTTATCAAGCCGATGTGATTTGATATGTCGCATTATGAGTTATCCTAAAATACAAAAATGTCCCCAAAAACCGGGTACCGGATGTTCCAGGACCGATGCTGATGTGGCCATTTGCCTTCAACATGTGTTTATTATACTTTCAATAGTCTTATGTTATCAATGAGATGAAATTTGACGTGCCGCAATAGAAATCATCCTAAAATTCAAAAATGGACTCAAAAACCAGGTACCGGATGTTCCGTAACCGATGGGGAAGTGGCCATTCGGGTCCAAAATGTCCCCATTGTACTTCCACTAGTCTTATTTTATCAAGCCAATGTGATTTGATGTTGCGGCACATCAAATTATCTCAAAATATAAAAATGTTCCCCGGGACCTGGTAGTGGGTGTTCCGGAACCGACGCAGAAGTGGCCATCAGTCAACAAATATTCCCCAACATACCTTGGGTGCTAGTTTTTGGCCATATCTTTCAAACGAGGTAAAGAAAACGAAATTCGGATTGAAAATGGATGAATGAGAGCAATTTCAAAACTTGGGTCGTTTTAGACCCTTAATGCATAATATGTAACTTTTTTTGCTGTGGCTCTTCTAGATGTCGCTGAAAGCTGAAACTCCCCCACAATGCTAATTTTCCAAAGTTAGGAAAAGTCAGAAAATTTCAAGTCTCTAGCTCGTACCGTTACTGAGTATCAAGCTTTGTAATTATGCCGATGGGTCGAAAACGACCCCAATGCACTAGGAAGGTTAAAGGGTTTTGCTGCTTCGGGTTTCGGATATTCGCAGATGCCATTTTTTCTTAATTAATAAACCATATACCGCAATTAGTTGTTATAAAACCCGATTTAATCCACCTAGTGGTGAAAGGAACCTTTGTTATACGGTCTTACTTGCTATTTGAGATAGAAATCGACACGTTTTCGGAACATAATTCATCTATTGGTTAACGTTGCGCAGGGCGTTGGTTTACATAAAATTTTTGAAAATTGAATAAGTTTACAAAATTGGAACTAAATAGGAACACTTTTGAATTTTGCTAGACCCTTTTTTCATGAAATTGCTGAGTAAGAATAAGTAAGTTGTTATTAATCTGATTAAGTGCAAATAAAAGTAAGTTGTAAGAGGAAATCTTATCTTATACACATACATTGCCTAGTAAAGGCCAAGTTTATAGGTTTTTGAACTATGCATAATTTCCTGTAATGCCATTCTATTTGATTCTCATCAATAGAGTTTTCTTGAATAATTTTAATCAATTTTTATTAAGCTTCGGTTACTCACGCTGTTGTATTTTGTACAACACGTGTAGGTTTTCCAACGACATATTGTTATAAAGTTAAAAATCGTTTTTTAACTAACGTATATTCTTCAATAAACTTATTATGGGCAAAATGTCATAATTTTTCAATATATTAATAATTTAAATTGTTGGGAAAATAGATCAGCATAAACCGCCATTATACGTTGCTTTGGACTCCAACGCACCGAACATTGTATGGTCAGAATAACCCGCTGCACGCTTGTAGGGTTTTTAACGAAGTATCTCATGTATTTGACTTGAATATCAGTAAAAGTAGGTTTAGAAAGGCAATTGTTAATTTAAGTTGGTAGTACATAGTAATACTAGTCTGTACAGGATTGAAGACTGTGAACAACAATAAAAATCACAGAAACGAAGCAATCAGCATGTCAGGTGTACCAGAATTTGGCCCAAACTGGAATTTTCTCTTGTTTCTTCATATGGAAAAATGGTGTTTGTATGCAGCAAAACTATCAGCAAATGTAAAATGTCTGCTGGTAGTCGAGTACTTAGAAGTCAAAATTAGGTTATTTTTTGTAATCAAAATTCCATAGTTCCAAAACAAGCAAACATAGAGGTATACCATACCATTATATTCGTAGTGTCAAAACCTCTCGTTTGATATTAAAATAATTGAAATTAGATAAATTATCTTAGCTAAAACCATTATAAATTATTGTTAGTATTGGTGTGGTGTATACGGTTGCTCATAACTTTCAAATTAAACGTCCAATGAAAAATGAGAAGTAAAGCGGTTTTTTCATGCTATGTCAGTTCTTGTACAAGCTTAGGACCATCGTTGTTTTATTGTCCAATGATTGAACAATAAAACACGCCAACCCAATCAAATGAAAATAAAAAATTTATAACAGGATGAGTTCTAAATAATATTTTTTTTATAACAAAATCTGCTTTGCATTTTACTATAAACTTAGGCTCGTTTAAAATAACAAAAATTGTAACAAAATCCGCTCTAGGTATATCACAAATATATCAAATTATGGTTTTATTTGATCTAGTTTATATCAAGATGTCTAGATCAAAAACCAGCATTCTGCCCTGCTTTATAACTAAAATGTAACAAAACGTGTTATAAATAACAGAAAGAGATAGAATCTTTGTAAAACATTTTATGTATCGCAAGTTTTCCTAACATATTTATAACAAACTTTGATAGAAATATCAACTGGAGCTATAATTCTGTAATAGAATCATTTGATGGGGAATCCAAATCCTTGTAATAACGCTAATCAAAAGTCCTGAATCAATAGAAAAATTTAACTCATGATTCATAAGTCAAATCTTTGGAAGTTATGCTACATTGAATTGATTTGAAAATACTTCATACTTTTGGCATCACTAGTATGCATCTTTCATTTGTGTAAAGAATTAAAGATACAGATCAACCCTGCAGTTAAGCGTTCCTCAAGGTTATGCCAAGTCCAGAATATATTATAGAATATATTCTGATATATTAAATCATAGATAAGTTCAACGAGCATTTAAACATTAAATTCTGTTTATTATGTATAAAAAACGTTTTAGTTTTGGCTAAATAAACCGAATACCATAATTTTAAACAAAAGTCAAGCGGGAAAATTTTTAAAAGCTTCAAAGCGGTAAAAAGAAACAAATGAATAAACAAAATTTAACGCAAAAATAAATATTTTTGTATCATTTAATGGCCGTATTGTGTTAAATAATTAAAATTACATTTTAATCACTAATCGTAATTTAAATATTCATTAAAGCGCATTGACATCAGATTTGCTAATAGCATAACAGCCAAAAGAACATTATCGACACAGATTCTTTCACCTTTGCTGTGCTGTGTGCTCCCACAAAATCAGCAATCCATGCTGAACACGTCGCCTCAATTCATCGCAGGTACATCGCGTGCATCGTCGAAGTACATCGCATGATGTTACCAATGTTTCGTACCAAAGTGTGAACCATTTGATCAGAGTATGCGGTCCGCAAAAAACTTTAAACGCTGCGATGAGGCAAGTTTGAGTTGAACGTGAATCAAAGAAGAATGACTTCGATTCAACTTGGGTTCAGCATATGCCAACACTGCAGTTTACAACTCTGTTCAGGGTCAAGGATTTAACTAGTTGGTAGCAAGAGCAAATGCTAGATACTAAACTAATTGTTGATAACAGTAAATGACTGACCGAACCTTTAGTCTTGCATTTGATGTACCCTAATTATGTGTTAAATTTGTGATCATCCATGCTATTGAAAACAAAGAATGCTGAAATCATTGTTCATTCAATTATTTCTTATATTGTTATAACCTTTTCACGATAACGTTATATTTTGTTCCCAAATTAAGGCCGAAAAACTGCCGATTGACAACAGCCCATGGTTGATCGTTAATTTTTCCGTCATTTTACTACAAAAGACCTTGCTCTACGATGGATGAATGTTAAGATATGAATGTTTGAAGCCGGTAAATATATAAGAAAATTGACTTTTCCGGCCATGACCCAAGAAGATCAAAAAACACTATCGTATTTTTTTTTTATTGTGAATTTGTAATTTATCCATCATTTAACGGAAACCTGTCAGTTTCATAAAACTTTTACTCAAGTCAATGAATAAAAATAAAATAAAAAGAAAACCAAAAAATATTTAAAAAGTTTTTCATAATTACACTTGCGTGAAAAGCGACTTCAGTGTATTGTTTTTCGGGCTTGTCTTGAAATCTTTTTTGTCAAAAAACTTTATGCTAGGCTACTTAATTCAAGAGTTATGAGTTTTAGAAATAAGCGATGTCCGAGAAAATTGTAAAATTTCCATTGGAGCGTTCTAAGAAAACAGAAGAATTTTTGAAATATCCATTAACCTTTCGTTACTCGCGCCAACTTCGATTTATAGGCATGCGAAAACTTAACAGAATTCACTCGCATACTAATGCCACTTGATGAAAAACTTATAAAACTTTTTCCACCGTTTGGAAGATCTTGGTCTGCGATTTAACTTTGCCGAAAACAGTAATCTTTTTTATTGCTGGAATTCCGAATTATACCGAGATAGAGTTAATGGTTCACAGGCGTTGTACAAAATACAATAGCGCGAGTAACGGAGGGTTAACTATGCCCATGTACACTATTTCTTGAATTTCTGGAACTCTGGATTTGTACCTGTTGTACGATAACTTAAAAAAATCTCATGTCACAAAGCAATTAGGACAGGCTAAAAAACTGCAAGGTATGCAGCCCTAAGGGTTGTACAAAAGGGTGACGTTAGGACTATATCAGATCATTAGATCAAAGATTAATTTAAACTGCATTTCTGGCATATGTATGTAGGAATCTGTGAGTGCCATTGTTAAGTGAATGTTTAAAAGAGAAAAGCGAAATATTCAGATTCAATTCTTCATTGAATCAATGGTGGCTTTAAAAATACGTGGAGGGGGGTCCATAAGTACAAAGCTTGCAACCATTTAGACATGGAGTTTTCTTCTTAAAAATCACTTGTGTACATCATAAAGGTTGAAATAGTAATGAATGACCAGCCCACAGATTATTGTATTAAATATGATTATGCGACGCTTGACATGGTTCAATAATCTTACTTTTACTCGCTTGTGGCCTTTAAAAGGACCATTGATTTCAAATAACATTAAAGCCAAGGCACGCATCATCGCAAATATGACATGTCACTCGAATGTCCTCTTTTGACATGAATGACAACAGGCACGTAAGTTAGCGGCGTCAATTCACTGTGTTCTGCTCCGAGAAGGTTTTACTAGTTTACTTTCACCGCTTACCGCTTGTTATATAGCAGAAAATCTGGCACTTACGCAAAAATGACTGTTTTATTTGTATGAGAGTCCTTATCCTCCTACCACAGAGGAAAGAGGTCTCAAACCATCATAAAATAAATTCATGCCTCCAAAAACCTCACATGGTAAAATTTGTTTCCATTTGCTTGCTAAGTTCTCGACTTATGAGGAAATTTGTATTTCATTTGTATGGGATCCCCCCTTCTTAAAGAAGGCAAAGGTCCTAATTCACCATAGAAAAAATTGCTGTTTCTAAAAACCCCCACATGCCATATTTGGCTCCATTTAATTAATTAGTTCTCCAGTTAGGGTTGCCACATGCACAGATTATTCTGTGTTTAACAGATATTTGCATGAAATCGCCTGTACAGAATCTGTATGCATAGAATATACATTTTCGCCAATTCCACAGATTAAATAGATTTTTGAGCTTTTACATGAGAGCGAAAGAGACGGAAATAGCAAAATGACTCTCCGTCTCTTTCACTCTCATTGTTTTGCATTGGACAGATTTTTGCACAGATATTTTTCCTCGCAGTACAGATGGCCAGATTTTTCCAACAAAAAACACAGACTTATCACCCTTCTTGCATCCTGCTTTCGTACCCGTATCCTGCATTCGTACGAATAGTTTGTTTGTTTATCCAATATCTTCTAATGTTGACTGAAAGAACTCCCCTGGAATATGCAATGATTGTCCGAACACCAAGTTTGCCGACTAACATTTCAGATCATCTCTGTATGTTGACCTGAGACCCAGTAGGATAATGGGAAGCTCGCTGTACCAATGCTGCGATTTTCACACACATAATCGACGCTTTCAACGTTCGGTGGAAACGTTCTACCAGACCGTTGGTCTGTGGGCGGTAAGTGTAGAGTTGTGTAGATATGATGAATTTCCAGGACGCGACTCAACTCTCTAAACAGGTCAGACTCAAATTGTCTTCCCTGGTCAGCAGTTATGCTTTCCGGAACCCCAAACCTGGCAATCCACGTTGAACAAAGTGCTTGAGCCACTGACGTGGCTGTCATATTCACCAATGGCACCGCTTCGGGCCAACGTGTAAGACGATCGACCAGAGTCAATAAATAACGATGTCCTTGTGACGGCGGTAGGGGTCCGACCAAATCAATGTGTACATGCTGAAATCGAACCTTGGGAAGGTCAAATTGAGCCAGCGGAGATATGGTGTGGCGGAGAACTTTTGATCGTTGATAGTTTAGGCAATGTTTGACGAACTTATTTATGTCTCTGTTCATCGATGGCCAGACGAATCGCTCTGAAATCAGTTTCCTAGTAGCTCGTGGTCCAGGATGTGAAATACCGTGAAGGGTTTTCATAACACTTATGCGATGGGACTGTGGGACGAATGGTCGAACGTTATCGGTAGAAATGTCACAAAAAATTTGTTGCGCGAAACCACTCATTCGCTTGGTTTCAAATCTTGACGAGGTGGATTGGATGGTGATTCCATCAGCTGTTTCAATTCACGGTCAGTTCTTTGTTCCCGTCCGATTGCTTCATAGTCCACAGAAACTACGGCCATACTTTTCACGCGAGAAAATGCATCAGCAATGTAATTATCTTTTCCACTAACGTGCCGAATATCTGTAGTAAACTGTGATATGAAACGAAGGTAACGGCCTTCATGTGGTAGCCGAGAGCTTGATTCTGTTGTCAGAGCATAAGTTTGTGGACGATGATCCGTGAATATGGTAAAGGTGCGTCCCTCAATGAGTACCCGAAAATATTTCACTGCCATTTTCATTGCGGTCGACTCTCGCCCAAAAGTGGAGTATTTTTGCTGCGATTTTGAAAACTTTTCCGAATAAAATCCAACAGCTTCCTATATACCGTTTTTCAGCTGTTGCAGTACAACTCCTGCTGCGATATTTGAGGTATCTATGTTCAAAGCTAGAGGTTTCGATGCGTCAAGGTAGTGTAGAAGAGCTGCTTCCGCTAACGATTTTGTACTTTGCTCGAAGCTTGACGAAGCAGCATCCGTCCAGTTCAATTTCCGAACATCGTTTTTTTGTTGCCACTAATAAACTTTTGGAGCTCAGCTTGGATGTGAGAAGCGTGACGTATAAAACGCTTGTAGCCGTTAACAAGGGCTAAGAATCGTCGCAAATCTTTCATTGTGGTTGGCTTAGTGCACTCCAACAGGGCTTGACACGAGCTGGAAGAGGTCGCACTCCGTCACTGTTGACCAAGTAACCCAAAAATTCCACTTCTTTCTAGGCGAAATCACTTTTTTCAAGGTTAATCACCAGTCCGTTGTGCTGCAGACGTTCGAGCACTACGCGCAGGTGCTACTGGTGCCGTTGCAGGGATTTAGATGCGACACATATGTCATCTATAAAGACAACAAAATCTAGATCACCGAAAATGCGGTTCTTGTAACGCTGGAATGTTTGGCTTGCGTTGCATAATCCAAACTGCGTACGGGTAAATTCGAACAAACCAAAGGGCGTAATGACCGCTATTTTTGGAATGTCTGCTTCCTCCACAGCAACCTGGTGGCATGCTCGTTCTAAACCGAGAGTTGTGAACACGAACTTACCGCAAAGTAGATTTAAGAGGTCGTCAATGTGAGGGACCGGATAACGGTCGGATGTAGTAATCTGGTTCAGTCCCCGGTTGTCTCCGACAAAACGCCACTGTCCATTTTTTGCGGCACGCAGTGTAATGGGCTCGCCCAGCTGCTGCTTGATGGGCTGCAGATTCCCAACTCACACATGAAACGGAACTCCTCCTTAGCCGCCTTGACTTTGTCAGGGTGCATTCGTCGTGCCTTGCATGCTACCGGTGGACCACGGGTGACAATGTGGTGGGTAACGTTACCGTCACCCTGAGATACGCAGCGCAAAGTCGAGGGAAGAGTGGTTGCCCGATATTGTGGCAGCAAGTCACGACATGGATGATCGATATTAGCGAGCGTGATGCCATGCACCGGAGCAGTTGTTACACACCCATGAGAGTTTAAGGCTGTTTTTTCGTCGATCAGTTTTTTATTTTTAAGGTGAAACGGTACTGAATCCCAACATGGCCGGATTGATGCGCCATGTTTCCGGATATGTTGGGATTCAGTACCGTTTTACCTTAAGGTCAACGAGAATCCCAAAGTAAGCCAAAAAATCAGCCCCGATGATTGGCATTGTCACTTAGGCGATCAGAAAATTCCATATTAAGTGACGTCTTAAGCCAAGATCGGTAGTAAGTAATTTCGTGCCATATGTTCGAATGCGACTGCCGTTTGCAGCGTGCAATTGCTGGCTTTGTACACCTTCCGTAAAATTGTTCCTTGTTAGCTGGTTATATTGAAACGCCTGATCCAGTGTCGACCAAGAAGCGAGTATTGTTTGTTTTATCAAAAATAATCACATGGCGGCTTTCGGTTACCTTTGCCACTTCCGCCGACGACGGTGGGAAAGGTGTTAGTTTTTTGAATTCCAAGAGCACGGTTCACGGCACTGCTGTGTGTCGTTACCATAATTTCGATAATACCAGCAAATGCCAGGTCGTGATGGCGAGCGCAAAACATTTCTGTTTCATGAAAAAGATCTGCTTCGGGTAGGACAGCAAAGCGAGAAACTAAACGGTCCTTTACTGCTTTGTATTTATTCTGCTCCGGAGGCTTCGTTACCAAATCGGAGATGTGACAAATGACGGATTGGTCCACTTTCGCTACGATGTGGTAAAATTTGGTCTCATCACTCACGATTTTTGCTAAGTGGAACTGCGCTTCGACTTGCGCAAACCATATGGCTGGATCCGTTTTCCAGAAATCGGGTAATTTTACAGCGACAGAAGCCGTTGCGAGATTTTCGCTAGGATTCACCATGTTGAGATTAGGTGCAGCTTCCAATGCAAGCAAAAAGAACGCGAGCCAACGTATTTCCAATTTTATATTTCGCGACGTCGCGGGTCATCAATGTATGAATATTGATAGCCCGGAGCTGCTAGGGCAAGTTCGCTTCAACGTACCACCTAGGCATACCCGACGAGCGGATTTCTTTTGACTGCCGTTACATCGTACTCTCTTCGCCCGAAGTAATCCAATTGACGTGTGTTCTCGTGAATTTAATATTGTGTCTGACTGTTGATTTTAATGTAACCAGAAGTACCTTTAAACTTAGAACAAGTCTATATTAAGAACTGTTTGTGCGACATAGTCGAAGACCAGTAAATAAAATAAATTTGTCATTCATTTCAGCCAACTGTATCCCATTTCAAACGGTATGCACCATCCTCGATCGTCACTGCCTAACCCAGATCGACAGTGCCCCATCAGTGAAACCTACCCAACTGACCGCGGTGCTGCATGATGTCTACTTTGCCGCCGAACAGCTTGGTTACTTCGCCGAACTATCTCAACCGGTTGATCGTGAAACGGTGATCGCAACTTTGGCAGGTCTGTTCTGGGCCGTCTACGATCCGAAGCGGTGCAACCCAATCTCTGTGCTGGAGCTGAGGCAGACATTTCTTTTACTCTGCGATACGCAGAATTTCGAACAAATTGTTTGGGAACATTTTCAACTGACGAGCGATCACAATCTGTGCGTGTCGCGACATCGATTCGAAGCAATGCTGATGAATTTAGCAAAGCTTCTGGCATTCCTGGGAGAACCAGATCACCTGAAGCAGAGTCTGGTGCAGGACATTGTCGGCGAGTGCTTCGCACACTATCCCGGACTGGTCGGACTAACGGAATATCAATTTTCGTGCCTTTGGAAACTTTCATCGAAGTTTTCTTATTATTCAAACGTTCTAGCATTATCAAAACGCTTGCGTGATTCCGAGTTCGTGATTCATAATGTACAATGCTCCGGTTGCCGAGTAACCATACAAGGATTGCGTTTCAAATGCCAGAGGTGCAGGAATCTGTCACTTTGCATCGACTGCTTCAGTCAAGCATTTTCCACAAAAAGCCATAATGTAGGCCATAAAATGTACGAGATCAGTACGAATGTAAGTATAAAATCCGTTATAGCTTCGATTGTGATTAATTGTCATCATTACAGGGCATTACGAGCAACAAGATTTCAACGCTACTTTTGAAAATATGCAACATTTTTAATCAGTGTCCATCGGAATCGCAAGCTCGCTTGCAGCAACCTTCCACTTTTGACAACATGGAAGCTAAACTGATTGACACCCATGCTGTGGAATTACAAGATATTGAACCCACCCCGCCAGCAGCTAGTAGTACCTTACGCGGAACTCTATCGCGTTCTCTTAACTCCACAAGCTCGGCATCGTTACGCAAAACGGCCAACAAAAACACGAGCATTTTCAGCAGCATCGATTGTCAACTTTTCACTAGCACTCAAAGCAGTGGTCTGGCAGAGAAAATGTCTGCTATTGTTGAAATTCTCGAAGAAGATAGTGAAAAATATCGCCTTAAGTTGGCCAATCTGAAAGCCAATAACTCTGGAAATAAAGACCTTCTGGAATACTTTGATTCTCATGGAAAGTTAATTGCGGAGCAGCTGAAAGCAATGAAAGAAGTGTGCTCTAAAATAGGCAGAAGTTTTCCGCAAAGCTGTAGCACTCCCTATCGGTCTGCTAGCAAAGGTAGTAATAGTCGAACATCCATGAGCACAGGAGGACCGTTGAACAAGTCAAGTAAATAATTTATTATGTCTCAGTGATTCGTTTAAAATAAAACAAAACATTATTCTTTCTAGTTCACGGTGCAGAGCTGAATAAATCTTACATCAATGAGCATTTACAGGAAGATTTATCCGTTCGAGACGTTAGTTCCTGGTTTCATTTGAATCGGCCCTCCGATACTATGCTTGAACAGATGGTCGACAGCAAGCGGGCTAATCGCAGCGATGGTAGCCCTGCGGATGAACTGAGCCGATGTATAGACAATCTTAAAATTGATACTCAAATGGCTAACTTTAAGGATTTACTTTTGAAAGTACGTGAAATTGTGGATGACTCGTACAGTGACAATACGGAACTAGCACGTACTACACAGCAACTGGAGAAAGCGTTGGATCGAATAATCGAAGAAGAAGAACGCAAACGTATCGAGAGCATTTAATTTTTGACAACTGAACTCAACGGGATCAGATTTCTTCCAATTCCATTTAGAATAAAGTATATTTTAAAACTTTTTCGAATATAGAAATATAAGATTTTTTACATAAACTTCACAATGTGTACTTACATATAACGACCTATTTGAAACACCTAGGAATCCGTAACTGCTGTTTTAAGTTCATCTAGCATTGCATCTATCTGTTGGTCCATCGCTAGAATGTGACCGATGTTGCAATTTTCCGCACCGATGAACGTAACTACCAGTGGTAGTTTATTCATCTGTACCACTTGATAATCCGCATAAACAGATATAATATTTCGATTCTTTCCCAGCCCCAACTTGTTGGATTGCTCGGCGGCTAGCGTAAATGTGGATAGAAAGGCCGGTTTCATGACGAACTTAGCTGACTTTTCCCGCTCTAGATTAATAAGTGGAACACCATCACGGTCGGTTACCATCACACAACGGAGGCCGGTGACCCTAGGATTTGGAAAATTGAGAAAATGATGTGCATTTCATGGTAGTGGATTCATTTTCTACTGTGTACCTTTGAAGCATGTTAGAAAAAAATCTTTTCACATCGTCCGTCATAACTACGTGATTAAAACTTTTACCTTAAGATCGTTTGACTGGTTTGACTAAACTAAATCAAGAGTTTAAGAATTAACAATATGTTTTGCGTTTAGTTTAGGATATTAGAAAGATAACGTTTCGCAAGAAGAAACAAAACAAAACAAAATAAACTCCCATTCGCTACATGACGGCGTTGCTGATATGGTTCAGGGTTTTGCGTGAGAAAAAAAAAGAAGGGAAGTATTTTTGCTTTTCTCATCACGCACACGTTGACAGTTCGGCATGAGTTTTTCTGTAAGTGCGAGCAGTCTACGAAATCTTTTTCAATTTCGCGTTGACGAACGTAAGCTGCTGCCACCTCCAAAAGTTTACTGTAGGGGTGAGCCACCCCGGTGGCAACTTTGACGTTTGCGAACAAAATAGGTGAAACTATTGCGGCGGTTATGAAAAATCCGCATGCAGCGGCGGTGATAACGCGCTCAGGAGATAACCGCGAGATAAACGCAATATTAAAATTTAGGTTTTATGGTTTGCAGTTCTACAAAATAACAGTTTTGTAGCATGGTTTTGATGAAAAACAATTGATTTAGTAAATTTTCATGTATTAAATTGCAGAAATCTGCTCTGCGGTGATCTTTTGATGGTTTGGTTCAACAGTCAAGATAACCGCGATGTGAGGATGTTTCTTGCAATCTGCAATAGAAATACTCACAGTAAGAGATACGCGGAAACTAAAGCATACGATTTTGCATCAGTGTACAAAAATTGCCAGCACTTGCTGCGGAGCAAAATGCTGTAGCAGTGTGACTTGATTGTTTTCAACATGATCTGCTTCTGTTTTGTTTACATCAATTTTGCACAATAGAGCGATATATCTTTCAACTTAATCAGTGTACAATGCATTGCAAAGCTTTATACACACCGTGTCCGAGTATAATATTCAAGATGCGTAACAATAGCACAGAGAACATACATCCATTCAGGAACAAATTTTTCGGGAATTTTTGGATAAAATTTCAAATTAAAATCACCTAATATGCTAGCGTCACTACCACAGAGAACAGACATCCATTCAGGAACAAATTTTTCGGGAATTTTTGGATAAAATTTCAAATTAAAATCACGTAATATGCTAGCGTCACCACAACTATAGTTTCCCAACTAATAATTTTTTGATTTGCACACTGACAACCTTTGGCTCCTCTGGCGCTAGTATATATGGACTATAACGTTATGCTAGCGCCAGAAGCTAGCTGTTGTGAGTTTAGTGTAGAATTTTATGCGCCTTCAGCGACATCATCACTATAGTTTCCCAACTAATTTGACATGAGTTTTATCCAAGTGGGGACCTTTCGCTTGGATGTCTGTTCTCTGTAGTCACTACAACCACAGAGAACAGACATCCATTCAGGAACAAAATTTTCGAGAATTGTTGGATAAAATTTCAAATTAGAATCACCTAATACAGCAAAGTTTCGTTAATTGGTGGTTCGTTAATTGGGCGGTTCGTTAATTGGGCGTTCGCTAATTGGGCTATGTGACAACTTGAATGTCAAAATTGTATGGAATTTTCGAGTTTAGAATTTTCTAACAACTGTCAGTCGGCCCAATTAGCGAATCAGCTGGAGTGCAGTTGTGGCCCAATTAACGAATTCAGGCTGTATGCTAGTGACACCACCACTATAGTTTCCCAACTAAATGATTCTTTTGATTTGCACGCTGACAACCTTTGGCGTGCTTTGGCTCCTCTGGCGCTAGTATATATGGACTATACGCACAAACTATACTGACAACACGCGAACGATTTTTTCAGGTACCAGAAGGGACGTGAGAAAGTCACTCACGGTCCCTTTACAAGCATTCAGTTTGCTCACTCGTTAGTTCATCAATAGGTTTTGTAGCAACGCAAAACAAACATTTTTAGTTACCATGCAAAACAACAACATTTCCTTACCAACCCAAAGCTATGGGCAATAGCAACGGAAGGTACTGTTATTTTTGTTACAAAAGTTGGCGATACAATGGATTTGGTGCTAATCGGTAAAACCGACGAAGATTCCTACGCGCCGCGAAAAGATCTCTAAGCGGGGACATAGTCCGGACATTCCTTTTTGGCGAAATCGACAATCCATCGGTTAGAATACTCCGCATCTTCGTTCGTACTGTTACGACTTCGCATTCGACTAGCGGTGCTGCAAAGAGTACTCATCGCTGTTTCTCTCGATAATTCGTTTACGAGCCGTTTTTTACTTTCATCAAGCTCATCATCTGTTTCTCCAGTACCTCGTACCACAGAGAACAGACATCCATTCAGGAACAAATTTTTCGGGAATTTTTGGATAAAATCACCTAATATGCTAGCGTCACCACAACTATAGTTTCCCAACTAAATGATTTTTTTGATTTGCACACTGACAACCTTTGGCTTCTCTGGCGCTAGTATATATGGACTATAACGTTATGCTAGCGCCAGAAGCTAGCTGTTGTGAGTTTAGTGTAGAATTTTATGCGCCTTCAGCGACATCATCACTATAGTTTCCCAACTAATTTGACATAAGTTTTATCCAAGTGGGGACCTTTCGCTTGGATGTCTGTTCTCTATAGTGATGATGTCGCTGAAGGCGCATAAAATTCTACACTAAACTCAAAACAGCTAGCTTCTGGCGCTAGCATAACGTTATAGCCCATATATACTAGCGCCAGAGGAGCCAAAGGTTGTCAGTGTGCAAATCAAAAGAATCATTTAGTTGGGAAACTATAGTTGTGGTGACGCTAGCATATTAGGTGATTTTAATTTGAAATTTGATCCAAAAATTCCCGAAAAATTTGTTCCTGAATGGATGTCTGTTCTCTGTGGTTGGCTTATCCGCCCCTATCAAATGTTGGTCGACATTTTCTCGAATATACTGTAAACAAACCATTGACAAAGTATAGCAACTTTATTCACGTCAAATTGATATTTCCAGCCTTGATTGTTGTTGTAGAACTTTCAAGCGTACGTGAGCGAAGTTCCTAAAAGCACATAAACATTGTCGAAAAGTGTACCCACACTTTACCCTCTGTGGTGGATACCAAAAATAAAGTACACAATTTTCTTACATTTTGCAATAATAATTTCACTTGTATATTGTTTCACTACATTGAGAAAATTAAAAAAGTCATCTTTTTTCCGATACTTCAAGCAAACTGCCAACTTAGAGTGACTATATACAGAGTGGCGCCAAGTCATCCCAAATGTATGCAATGCGGTTTATCCTAGGTTTTTCTTTCTCTTTCCTGCATACACGTTGGATAGGTTGTCTGCTCGATTGGAATGACACTGACAGATAATTATCATTCCAATTTTGACATTGTCGCCACTCTGTATATAGTCACTCTATGCCAACTATAGGCCGTTTTGACAAGCAACCACCGCTTGGAGGCGCTGCTTGAAAAAAAGTGATGAAAAGTAAACAAGCTGTCAAACTCCATACAGTTTGAAAATTATTGGCATAAAATACGGTTTTTTACGGAGCCTTTTCATTTTTCCGTACTTTTGATAGTGAAAAATTGGAAGAAACTTGTTTGTTTATGCCAAGGTAAGTGACAATATTCGCTATATTTTTGTTACGACGAAAAAATATTCGTATTATGGTTTCGTTGGTTTAGATGAAGCATAATCGAAAACGTGCAACTGGTTGTATAGTTGCCAATTGCTGGAGGAAGAATCGTCAGTTATTTGCAGTACCACACAAGGAAAGTAAAGTTTTCGGTAGGTGGAACAAGTTGTTGAATTTAAATGGACCATCTAGAAAGCAAATATGCGATAACCATTTCAAGCCAGAAGATTTCATTATCGGTAAAATAAGTTTTGTGTTGTAAATTGTGCGATGTTTCATATGCATTTATTTTCAGTCAAACGCAGAAGATTAAGAAACACGGCTGTTCCGTCGATTCTGCCAGTGAAAAACAACATAGTAACCTTGAAGCGCGGATGTTGTATAACAGGATGCCGGAAAACCAAGTCGCTTGTTCGGATTCCTCCAATAGGCAGTCTTATCCGAGTTAAATGGAACAACGTTCTAAATCTTCCAGCTGATGTGTCGTGGCTTGGGATATGTCAAAAACATTTTAAACCAAGTGATTTTGAGCAAAGTAAGTCTATCTTCAATTTATTTTTTAGTTATAAAAATTAATTACGTCTGGAATTCAATAGAAACTTCTCGCTACCTCAAACCCAATTCTATCCCAAGCCGAGGAATCACTCCGAAAAGGAAACGCATAAAACAAAAATGTTTTGCCACTCCATCCGACACTAATGTACCGGAGCATGGATACAGCGTTTCATGGAGAATGTGCCGAAGCAGAACCATGTGTTTTGTACCCCGGTGCACAGCACGAGCAGGAAACGGCATAAAGCTGCATGGGTTTCCACGTGATAAAGTAATGCTAAAAGCATGGATACATCGCATAAAAAGAAAAAGGCCTCCTTCGAAATACTCAAAAATTTGCAGCAGACATTTCACAAACTTGGACTACCAACCTGGTAATTGCAACATTGCTTTAGATTGAACTTATTTATTTTTTTTATTTTTAGGAGGTAAACGCCTTAAACCCACAGCATATCCATCTATATGTCTTCCATCGCCCGTCTCGTTACATTTGCCAAATCCTAAAAACGTAAAGCGAACTGTTCGAAATTTGAATAGCCTTCAGTTGCACGGTAAAGCACTCGCAAATAGTATTTTGTCACCCTCCTCAAATCAATCAGATTCGGATACTGATACAGATTTAAATAGAAATGACCACACTTCTATAAATTCTGTTGAAATGAAATCTGACACAACAGCCCTGTCGCCCGTAAATTTTAACATGCCAACAGAAGTCGCAGCTACACCAGCTATATGTCATGTCAATACAATGACAGATAACATTAAGCACGAGACTAACGATCCATTTAGCGAGGATTTAATTTCTAAAATGGATGAGACAGATGCTATATTTTTTAAAACAGTTGGCGAACAAGAAAATAAAACGACGTTAACCAGCTTGATCAAAACTGATAAAGATGCAATTGTTTGGACTGGGGTAGCTTCTCTAGAACAGTTGGATTCAATTTGTATATCAGTTAAGATAATTGAAGCTCAGTTATACAAAGTACAATTTAAGTTATCAGCCATCGACAGAGTTATATTAACGTTAGCGAAATTAAAACAAAACATATCCTTTATTGCTCTTGCTACTCTTTTCGACATAGCTGGTTCCACTGTGTCACAGTACTTTAACCATACAATTCAGGTGAGTTTAACAGTCGTAATGGGCCTTGTGAATGAAACGGTTTGCTACCACGATCTTATAAATTACAGAGGCGAGAAACAAACCATTTTATACATTGACTGAAGTTTTTTTAGAAAAAAGTTCGAATCCGGTTATAATCTCAGATTACAGCTTGGTTCGACTCATGCACCTTCCAGCATTGGACAACCTGGAAAAGTGGGGAAACGAGCCAGATGAGCAAAAATGAAAGAAAATTACGAAAAAATGGAACAGAATAGAGATAAAATTCAGACTGAAAAGGGTTATAAAAGGGACAGGAAAAGAATAGGAAGCAGCGGACAGAAAAAGGAAAAACGAGAGAGCGTCACAGTAAAAGAAAAAATTGTGATAGAAAGGATGGGAAAACATAAAGGGAAGAAAATAGAAAACAAGGCAGGAAAAAGAAAACGGAACAGAAAACAAGAGAAATCGAAAGGGAATCGTACGATTTCTGTTTTTCCTGACCAAAACGTTCTTCTGAAAAAATTCGTACATGTTTGAGCACTCTAGTGTCTAGGTTTGTTTACCCTCACTGTCATTGTATACCCACACATAGGTTATGTAATCTGAATCTTATCAATTACCTCCTATATAAACTGTAAAGTTTAAAGTAAAGTGTGGGGTATTAAATTAGTTCTAAAACAGACACTGATGAAGCCTGCAAGTCGTAGGCGAAATATGCATTTGTCTTGAATAACATTAATAGTGGAATTCGATCGTAGTTTTCATTAATTCAATCATTTTATACATGCTGACTAAAAAATACTTTGCACGTAAACCTTGTACCATTACTACGAAAAAGTACGCTTCTTATGACAAATTCTAAGGGAATAACCTCAGTACCGCCAATTGCTCGTTATAAAACGAGTTTTTGGTCAATTATTCACTGAAATGCTAATCTAATTATAAATTATACTTTATTTAGGTTCTAGCGGAAATCTTACAAAAATTTTTATACTGGCCTAATCGTGAAGAAATAGCTAAGAATATTCCACTATGTTTCAGAGGAAAATTCGAAAAGGTGAGGTGTGTGCTGGACTGCACCGAAATCCCTGTTACAACTCTAAAGTGCATCAACTGTTGTATAGCGTGTTATTCTAATTATAAAGGAAGAAGAACTATAAAATTTCTCATTGGTGTAACCCCTGCTGGGCTTATCAGCTACGTCAGCGAAGCATACAGCGGAAAAGCATCTGACAAACAAATTTTCAATGAGCAAAATTTTATCGAGCTGCTCGATGCTTTTACTGACGAAATCATGGTTGACAAAGGGTTCAATATCCAGCAGGAATGTTTCAGTAAAGGAATTCGTCTTCATATTCCTCCATTTTTGCGAACTGATAGACATACAGAGAGAGATGCTATGCTAAATGAAAGTATTGCCAAATCTAGAATTCATGTCGAAAGAACCATTCAGCGGATAAAAATCTTTGGAATAATGCAATCTGCAGTTGAAGCTTCAGTATTGGGTGCGATTAATAGCATCATGACCGTAATATGTGCGTTGGTGAATTTGTCTGCACCTATTCTTAAGGATGACAAGTTTTGAAGTTGGAATAAACAGTTATTTTTATTAATATCAACTTATATTTATAACATCCTTTAATTCTCTTTATTTACGATTCTGTCATAACATAACTTAGCAGTGATTAATTTGATTATAAATATTTTCATCTCTCGCAACAATTTCTTGTAACATGTATTTAAAATAAATCTGCCTTAATGAAACTAATAAATTTGAGACATAGTTTTCATCATAATCAACTTCAACAATTATAAAATCGTCCTCATATTTGGAATAAACAATAAAATCGCATTTTGTGCACCCTGTGACATACATACATATTTGTATCTGAGCAAAGTACTTATGCTTCCGGTTCAACTCCCAAGAGCAATTCACTCGTTTCAGGTAAGTTTGAATTGTCTTGCAGTGGTCTGACATCCAAGTAAGGTTGTGTTCCTCTCCAAATGTGGGACATTTAATCTCAAGTAGAAGCCTGGATGTAGAATCGATTCCGTCAGGGCTTGCACCAATCCAAGGGTTACTGGAGCATATTACAAAGCCACACCTTTGCACTAACGGATTACGTTTTCTTTTGTAGCAATTTAGTGCTAGTTCTTCAGTACGTTTACCGTAATCCAGGGCCTTTGAGCGAATCACTTTGGGGTTCAAATACTGCTGAATTTTTCTGCGCCAATCTGCATTTTTGTTTTTGGTATAAGTATGGAGGTCATAGCAAGAACTAGCGGTAATTCTAACCGAACGATGTAAACGCCATGCATTATTTTGCTGGTCTCTAGTGTCATAACAAATGTCAATAACAGACTGCATGTTTTTTGCCACTACGTTTTCATAAAATTGCATGACATTCCTCGGAAGTAACTCAAGATCGGATGCAGTAGTTGGGTAACGTGTTCCACTGTGGTCACTAATCATTTCGCGCAATTCATGTCGGGAGATGTATACACCATAATCTGAACATTTCAATGGTCCTGAAATGGGTATTGGAAAGTTTAGATCTCTTCCATCGATATGCTTTTTAATTGCTGAGTGCGGAGATGCTGTAAAGAGAAGCAATCCATTAAAGTATGTGTATCGACAATATCGCGTGGTAGCTTAATAAACTTTACCTTTCAGAATTCGATCATAAGCTTGCTGAAGAAAATCTTCTTTATTAGGTGCGTCAGAAACAATTTTTGGGTGCTTCCGAATGCAACAAAGCTGCTCTACAGGTTTTGCACGCCACAGAGACGTCATGTTTGTTTTACTTTTGCCCCATGCCTGTCGAGAATCCGTACAAGTCATGTGTTCAACAAATCCAAACCTAGATTATACGTAATCATATTATATGCATATGTTAGGTTGTCTTCCAAAAAGATTATACTTACTGACAAAGGTGAAGTAAACATGCCACTATATGTTTGCATCTAGCTGTACCGGCCTTGCACGAGCACTTCAAATGCCACTGACGATAATCCACTCCGATGTGTAACTCCAGGTGATGGGGAATATCCCCCGGATGCGAACTCTGTAGAACATACGCCTGGAGAGTCAAATGGCTCGATGTTTTGTGGGTATAGCCAATACACACGATATGCCCAGAATCAAAAACATTTTGCCCTTCTCGTATGGGTCTTACGGAGTCTCCAACGTAATCCAACACGTTGCCAAATGTTATTGGAACCTTCTCGTGATTGGCACCATCAGCACCTAGAAGGAAAAATATAACCTGTCAGTTCGTAAACATAAAAACACTAGCTAAGTTCTAAAAATCTCCCGGAACATAGGTGTTATATATAACAAACGAAAGGAATTTTTTTTTCTTACCCGTACTATCCATATCCATTATTGTTGGTACTATCAATCAACGGAAATTAAGCCTTAAAAGTGTAGCTTCATATGACTACCAGTAAACATTTCGGCATTCATCACTTTTTTTGTAGTTCCAGTAATCACCACCAGGTAGCGAACGGTTGCTTTTAGTTTTGATCGAATTCGCCTATTCCACCGTTCGGATAGTTGCAAAGACCACCACTGTCGGCGCATAAGTTTCTGCCGAATAGGTCAACTCGCCAATCATTATTTTTACTGCAGCGCCAGCTGCTTGTGAAATGAAGTTTTTATTCGCCAACTTTGTTAAACTGGCAACATCTGACGAAACCGACGAAACACAGTGCTGACACTGCTAACTGATCTGCAAATAAACAAAATAAATAAACATCGTTCCGTTCACGCGCCGTGGTTTCCCGGTTACTGAATTTGTGTGACCGAATACCGTACTAATAGCGATTGTAAAAAAATGTTTTCCGGTGGCCTCAGACGTATCGCATCCGCACGGTTTCGCCAGTTGTCCGTGTTTACAGTTAAACCGACTGAACGTATCATCGTTTGTAAACTTTCACGCTTCGGTTGTAGTGTAGCGGATTTTAACACAGCTTGTGTGTTGCAAGCTAAGAAATTCTCCGATAATGAAAATGATTATGCACGGGAAATTCTCCAGCACACGGTAGCTGGAACACCCCTAAATACAAGGGTTCAAGTGGCATTGGCGGCTTCTGAGCCAGTCGAGTTCGAGCCTGAAACCAATTGGTGTGCTCTCTCCGAACGTGATTTGATACATCAGTTCCGTCAGATAGTAGAACTTTGTCGGCGAGATGAGCTGCTCATTTCCGATGACCGATTTGATGGATTTGTCGCATCACTAGTGAATCGAACTACCAAATTTAGTGACGATGATTTAGTAGAGTTGTTGCAATTGTTAGTCGGACTGGGTCCTACGCCCAAGGTCAATACCAGGAACTTTCTTGAAATATGGCAGGCTCTGGATAAAGAATGTCTAAGTCGAGTTAGTGGATGGGATACAGATAAGCTGCTGTATGTGGCCGACCAATGGTACCCTTTGCGTTTAGCAAAGATCGGAAAGTTTGTCAACAAAGTTGTTTGGAAAATTAGTAATCGACTGCGAAAACTGACAAAAGACCAATTAGTTCGAACAATGTTTTATATTAATGTGGTTCGAACACCTTTGGAAAATATGGTAGACATTGAAATAAATTGGAAGCAGAATTTCTACCTTTTCGAAATAGATGATGTGGCGATCCTTTGTATGGGATTTTTTAAAACAGAAACACCAATTAGAAGTACCGAACTGATCGAGAGAATCTATCAGCTGACAATGCACCACGCAGGGGACATAAAAGATATTAGTTTGGCTGCGATTCTGAAGCTTCTACGTTATTCATCTAGAATACCTAATGCACAATCGATGGAACAGCTTTTGAAGGTGTTCACTCCACAGGTGGAAAGGCTTTCGCTGTTTTGTTGCTTGCATTTGGCTCTACTAGGAAGTGATCTTCATCTTTGTTATCAGCCATGCATTGAAGCTATTCTCGAACGATTTACCAGGGATATCAAATTGCTACGACTGAAGGACATGGAACGAATATCGTTTATAATTGCGCATTATAATATGATGATTCCGAATAAGAAAGATTTAAGATTGCTAGAAGCAATCTTAGATGAATTGCCAACTCGTATTCCAGAAATAACTCAATATCCCAAAAGCTATCTCTCACTGTTAAACTTTCTGTCTCTTAGAGATGTGTATAGTGTAGACTTGATAACTGCAGCTTTTGAACCCCGTTTCTTGCATTTAACCTACGGTCGAAATATAGGAGGGGCAGGCAGAGAGGTAATCGGTTTAGATTCCTATTTGCGGATCAATCTCCCCGAAGGAGAATACACTGGACCTTATTTTCCCGAAAAACACTTCAAAGTGATAGCAAAGCTGACACAGGACTACGTACCAAGTGCAGAGTACCGGCTGACCAAATCGGACCGAATGCTGTTGGAAATTCAAGAAGCGTTTCAGAAGCGATATACGTTTGCGCACATCATTCATGTATTGCCACACTATCAGCGGCCAGATGTGGTAGTGTTGTGGGATAACGATCAGCAGCAATTCTTGGACGTGGCAGCAAAATGTCCGAAACAGTACTCTGGTAAGATTCTTAGCAGAAACTTTCTATTAGGAGAGGACAATGCTAAAAAGGATCTTCGCTTAATTGCAATCGTTGCCGGTTCGTGGAACTGTTACATTCGGGATCAAAACCGAATTACGGGAGGATTTGCTATGAAGCTAAAACAGCTAGGATTAATCGGGTTTGAAACGATTGTGGTAAATAAAGTGTTTTTTTTTATTTGAACTATTATAAAGAACGATTTTTTTAGATACCCTGGCATGAGTGGCCACTTGAGTCAAAACAAGCCAAAGATTCCTACCTACTAATGAAGCTAAACCAATTGGTGCCACTAAATCAACGGACATAGTCATCGTCATTCACAAACTACTGCAACGTTACTCAGAAGAGGTAGATATTTTATATTGCTACTTAATAGCTATATACAATAACGAAAATGCAGAATCAGTAATGAAAGCGTTTTCGCCTTCATTGACAGCCTCTAAACGAACAGCTCGGTCATGAACCGTTTTGTGTACTCATAGACGACGAAAAGAACTGCCGTAGCAGGAATGGTTCGTACGATGGTCGGCTGTAATCCGTTATACAGTGCCAGGATGCCTTCTTTCCGCAGTATTTCGATTCCCACCTGAGTCATGCTTAGCGTTAAGCTCTGCACCTGTATTCGACTTTTGATAACGTCGGCCGGGAAGATTGACGTCCACAGTGCAACTCCTCCAATTGCTCCAGCCACCATTGTTTTCAGTGGACCGATATCATCCTTCGATTGACCCGGTTTCGCTAGAATCTCTCGAGTTGCCTCATATCCTCCAAAGAAAAAGAAGTATCCAGGCATCTCACGGGCAAATGTTGGTGCTAAACCACGAAACATTCCCGGTATTCCTTCGGATTTCAGAATTTGTCGCGTAAGTTGATAGGGAGAAATTCGAGGTAATTTTTCGTTCGGTTTTAGATTATTTTGCTGCACTTCGCGCATGGCTTGCAGTTTGCATTTTATTAACTCTGTCGGGCACAGAGTGAATGAGGAGAAAAATGCAGCCAGAAAGCCCGCAACTGCATTGTCCAAGCTGGTCAGCTCGGCAACCGACTGCTTCCGTTCAACCACAGCAACCAACTTCTGGCAGGCACCGTAAGCTGCAAACAGGACTGAATTTTCTGCCACATTGGCAACTATCGCAGGCACTGTCCCCGCGTATAGTCCTCGTACGACGCCGTCCCGCTGGAAGGTCCGTACGGTACATTCGATCATGTTTTTGTACAGATGAGGAAAGGTTTGCATTTTCACCTTAACTGTATCCATCGGTTGGCTTACGTAGACCAGCGCGACGCCACCTAGACGGAACAAGAGATCATAGATAAATTTAAATTTAAGGTTGTCTATCGATTTCCTTTTAATGCTTTAATGCAATATTGCATTTGGTTGGTATGATAAACATATAAACTGAAGGAAAAACGGTTGAATTAAAATCTTTAAGAATTTATTATTAGTTTGTGATCGGATATTCGGCAAAACTTTTAAGTTTTTTTCCTTGACAAACAAGCGCGTGGCACTTATAAAAGAAAGAATAGCAAATTGATATTAATTACGGTCAATTGATATGGGTGGTGCAGATAGATCTGGTATTTTATGGACAGCATATGAATGACCTTGGCATTATTAAGAACCTCATCCAATTCAATTGACTGCTCTACTTAAACAATATTGATGAACTATTATATTTTCTTGATATTTTAGACGCTCTGACCGGTAAAAAAAATCATCCTCTTTCTTAACAATTTCTAATTTGCAGGCTGCCTTTATTAAAATAAATTTATATAACTTTGCTCCAATATATTTGAAAGGTATATTAAAAAGATAGACTCCAACCAGCTCGCGGCAATGATTAAAAAATCTGATATCAGAACTTATTTGTTAACAGCATTCGCTATTATGCAGCTTCGCATAAAGTCTCACCGTTTTGCTAATAAAACTATTACATTTTTGACCGGTTGCTTATGAAGAATTCTGCATCTGCCTAAAAGAGGGCAAAATATTTATGTCTACAGCACTAACTTTTGTTGATTCGACAAGAATGTCTATTTTTAAAAACAGCCCGGTTGCTGTCAAATGTTTCTCGGCGTCTCGAGAAATGACTACTTTTAAAAGGTACAAAAGAAATCTAGCATTTTGGGGCTACATGTGAATGATGACACATACTGTAATTTGCTGCTGCAATTACTTCAAGAACAGTTTCGATTCTGCGGAATCTAACTTACCCAATGAACCGGCAGTGAAATCAATCACTCCCGTTTTAAAACCTGCTGCTTTGCTATCGCCGTGCATTGTTTCTCCGTGTTGGCCAATAGCCTGTTTGTTCGTTACTTTACTAGTTTACTTCCGCGGAAACAAATATCAATATCAGTGTACTACGACCGCCGTTGCTAAGCGTAATTTCATTGAACTGCTCTGGAGTGGAATTTCCGTCTACCTACTGGTTGGTGATGCTTGTTCTTATCAGTTCAGCAAAATTCTCCTGTCCTTTATCAGTTACTTGGTGAATTAAAGAAATCCAAATATCACGTCATATTTTGTTGGACTGTCTGGAGTGGATCACGCTATTCACAAGGTCGGAACTGATTACTACCCAAAAGTCTCTACTCGGATTCTTCAATATGAAACAAACAACTCAAATGGTAGCAATTGATGCAGTTTAACTTCGTTGGGGGCAGGTATCAGGCTTTGCGTATCTGTTTGTATTGCTAATGCTGATAATGGATTGTATTTCCTCGTGCTTCTGTAACTCTTCTTCCGAAGTGATCCGCACACTTTCAGCTTTGTTGGTCGACTGACCGAAACATACATGTGACGTGACGAAGATAGTAACCAATCCAACCAAATGCGTTATCTCGTAGGGGCTTGTTTCTGCGCACTTTTAGCAAATGCGATGTGCGATATTTGGATTTTTTGTGGCGCCTCGGCGCAACAAGTGACGGACAGCCGGAGGCCATAGTGATACAATCTAGGTAATTATTGTGTAAATTAATCTGCTATTATCTGACCTGATTTTTGGATAGGCCGTAAATGGGACGATTAGCGTATAGATAAGGTGGTGTCGCTAGTGTGCTCATTGTATTCAAGATGAATCATCTTGCACAAAAGAAGCTTAGCTTTAAGTCCGTCATGCACATTTCAAATTGAACGTTTATAAGGTTTTGCAAGGTGACGTCACGAATAAACGCAATTCACCCATTTGACATCCACTCGTGGTTTGTTTACTACATATTGCTATTTGTTAGGCGAACGCGTACCCTAGTAACATTTTTGTTGTATAATAGTTTATCAAGCACTTGTTCTACGGGAATTAGCTGTATAATAGTTTAATAAGCTTAATATAGTTTAATATAGCGTATTGTTCAGCAGTGTCGTCCTCCAAACAACTCGGAATAACAGTTTTTGTGATTTTCTGACTTGCCGTTAAAAGGCCTTAAGTATTATTCACTTGCAACATATATAGGGTTGCCAAGTCCGAAAATTTCAAAAACCGGCCGGTCGGTGCTGCCTTCTAAAAACCTCCTTGGGGGGGGGGGGGGGGGGTTGTGGCAGCATGTTACTAGAGGATTTGCCTGGAATGTGTAATGTGCGTTAATTATTATTTAGGTAGTCGTCGGAATCGAAACCACAACGAACATTGCAAGGATTATTGAAGATACTACACTGAAAATATTCTGCACATAACTAATAGTAAATTTCCATATGAAATCCCATATGATTATCATGAGCCGCATATAAACACAATCCTCCCAGAAATACACATAAAAATTATACGCGTATGAATAGTATGTGCAATTATACACATAAAAATTATACGCATATGAATAGTATGTGTTAATTTTTCGCTTGCACATAAATGATAACTGTTTGGCACATAAAGATCATGTACTGGGCACGTTGCAAAAATCTATATGTGGGACACATAGAAACTATACGAAAAGTTTTCTCAGTGTAGAAGACAACTAGTTGCTTCTGGTGCTGGTGGACAATTTAATGTATATTACCGCCAGAAGCAAAGTATTGTCACTGCAAAACTGGTTATCTTCAATGATCCACTGGTCAGGATTGCTAATAAATTTTACAAATCAGAAAAAAAGTACCAATCCGGCTTCCTATGTCGGAAAACCGGCCTTTTTGCAGGATTGACCGGCCACCGGCTTTGCAGGTGAAAAACCGGTCGGGCCGGCCAAAAACCGGCCACTTGGCAACCCTAAACATATATGTTAACCCACGGTCTAAATCGATGTAAACAAACCACTGATAGACGCCAAAGAAGCGAGGTTATGCTCGCCCGAGCAAAACTTTATTCCGTTAGCCGTTAGGGCATCTTCTATACGGTGGTCTATATTTAGATCATCAGAGTTATGAAGTAATTTGCGGTTTCGTCACTAACGAGAATGACATTAGCTGCGGATCGTTTATGGAGGAGTGAGAGGGGAGCAAAGAGTGGAGAAGAGGATCCGGGAGTTTGGAATTTGATGTTCTTGATATCCTACTTCCTACTGCAAACAGCTTCAGCGAGGTCCACAGCTAATGTCAAAAATTTTTTATATGTGTGCGTGGTGGAATACTTCATAATGATTGCTAATGTGCGACTGTATTAGTGGTTTGTGTGCTTCGTGAAAAATTTTTCGCAGCGAAAAAAAATTTGGAGATGCAACCAAACCGCGTATAGTCGGTTGAAAAGCACTAAACTTATACTGTTACGATAACCCCTAAAAATGTTAAAACTACCATGATATTCTTACAGTTAGTAAGTTACCAATTTTATGGTCCTGTTGACAATTCAATATTGTTATATCAAGCTGCAAAAATATTGTCATTAGAAGTATGAGAGAAAAGTCAATTTAACCACGGAAATAGTCAGCGATTTGCTTGTTGTCATAGTAGTTTTAACCACGAAACTTCTTAAGTTGACAATAATCATGGTAAGCGCTACAATATTGCAATATAGTTAAGATGACCATGCATACATGTTTCGCATTACCATGGTTTTTTTCTCAGTGTACGTATCATACACGGTAAAAAATCATCACTCCCAAATCAAGTGTTCTTGCATTTGAATCAATCTGTTACGCAGCATTGCATATTGAAGTGATTTAGTGTTGATTTTCGAGAGACTCCCATTTTTTGAAGAAGAGATCTTCCATTGAATACTATTCAATAGAAATCACCATCGAATCATATTGCATGTCTATTGAATTTGCAACTAATTATTTTTCGCATTTCAACTTGCTTCAAATTTCTGTCGATAGCGGAATACGTGCTTTATTGCGCGATACCTGAAACAAGTGTTCACGAAAGCATTGTATTGGTGACAAACCGCGACGTGATCAAAACGAAGATAAATTCGTGCTACTAAGATTCCGTAAGTGCGCGAAATGATTCTAGATTCGCCGTGACACCAGCGAATCTGGGAAGGAGGGTTAGATAATTAAGTGCATTGTGAATTGACTCTCGAGAGATCGATAATGAGGCAACCCCTAAGGTCTAAGATAACTCTGCATGCTCTTTCTAAAGTTAAGTTGAACCCTAACTTACAGTTTCTGGCTTTAATATCAAAGTCACCTGCGTAGGCAAGAAAATTTTACTATCTTTACTAAAAATCCTATCATTTCGGTATCTGTTCGGAGCACTTCAATCAATAGCGATGTTGACAAAATAGGGGGCTTTGAAGACGGGGTCTCAAGACGAGTGACCTTCTTCTTCTTCGTAGCTAGTGGTCGCCTTTAATGGTTCCCGCAGAGAACCTTCCCTTGATGCTGAAGTTAGCACCGGGTAAAAGCGAAGGGCGAAGGGTTCGTCTGTTTCTGCGAATGCTGGTTGGGGAGGAGTTCTTTGTGGATTTCCCTCGTAAAGGATTCGCAGGAAGCTACCGCACGCACATGCCAGTCCAAGGCATCTTCCTGTAGCAGATGCGCCAGATCAATGCCAGAAAAGCCACGTAGCGTCTTTCTCCCCTCGGCATTTGAATTGCTAGTTGACCGTTTTCTTCAATCATCGTTTATCGTTGCGTTCAGCTGGACCAGTTCTTTCTAAAATGATGTTTCGGTGGAACGACCCGCGAAATAAAAGAATCACCGCGTATACAGAGAAAACGTGTTTATTCAATAACAGTTTAACATGAAGTGAATCGATATATGAAAACGGGAGAACTATCATTTGTGCTATATCGTTTAGCTTGTAAAGAGTCTTAGAGATAGATGGGCAGATAACAAGGTTTATACACTGAACACGCCCGCTTAAACGTTGGTCTCTGCCATTCCTAAGCACTCACGTAACTTCTTAAACCCTGGAGCAGGCAAACCTTTTGTCAAGATATCAGCCTGCTGCAGCAATGACGGAATGTAGTCGATTTTGATCAGATTTTCATCCAGCAGCTCACGGATATAAAAGTACTTTACGTCCATATGCTTAAGACGCGTCGAATCCTTTGGGCTTGAAGCTATTTTTATTGCTGATTGATTATCCTCATGAAACTGGACTGGACCTTCAGGAAATCTTTCGAGATCACTCATCAAACGAACTAACCACTGACTATGACACGCAGCTGCGCAAAGCGCCACCAGTTCTGCTTCAGTAGACGATAGCGATACGGTTGGCTGCTTCCTCGAAAACCAACTGACCGAAGCTCCACGTACTTTGAACACGGCACCCGAAACGGAACGACGATCATTTACATCACTCGCCCAATCCGCATCACTGTACACTTCCAGCAATGGACTTTTGTCGTCACCATGATAACACAAGCCCAGATGCAATGTACCTTTTATGTACCGCAACACCTGCAAAAGGTGTACCCAATGTTCTTTGTTGGGACAAACTTGAAACTGGCTGAGGTAATTCGCCGCAACTGCCAAATCCGGTCGTGACGTAAGAGAAACGTACATTATGCATCCTATCAACTCCCGGTAAGGTTCCGAAATTCTTTTCGATACTTCACCCCTTGTAAGTTTCAATTTGTTCTCGATCGGTGTGGAAACAGGGCGACAATCCTGCATTCCAAAACGGGTCAACAAATTCTCCAAATAGCGACGCTGACTAATGTGCATCACTCTGCTCTCGACGTCACGCTCTATTGTCATTCCAAGAAAATGCTTGACCTTCCCTTGGTCACTCATTTCAAATTCTCTGGCTAGACTTCGTTTAATATTACCGATCAGCTTCTCGGATGAACTCACAATGAGGATATCATCCACGTAAAGAACAATCACCACTTGTTGTTTCCCTGATCCTCGGCAGTATAGACACAAATCGTTCGCACTTCGTTTAAAACCAAGCCGCTCAACGAAGTTATGGAACCGTGTGTTCCAAGATCTCGACGCCTGTTTTAATCCGTATAATGATTTGTTAAGCCGACAGACTAGACCATCTTGCTTATGAAATCCTTCTGGCTGGAGCATATAAATTTCTTCGGAGAGTTCGCCGTTAAGGAAAGCAGTCTTCACGTCCATTTGATGGACTGCCATTCCTTCCTGATTAGCTAGAGCCAACACAACACGTAGTGTGTCCATTCGCGCCACCGGCGAATACGTTTCTGTAAAGTCAAAACCTGCTTTTTGACTGAAACCACGCGCTACTAATCGTGCTTTGTATCTCGGCAACTTATCCTCCGATTGTTTAAGTTTGAAGATCCATTTACAAGATATCGCATTTCTCCCTTCCGGCAGCTCAGCTAAGGTCCATGTACCGTTTTTCATCAACGCGTCCATCTCCTCCTGCATTGCTTTTCGCCACAAGTGCCAGTCATCTCGCTTTTGCATCTATGTCAACGAATCAGGTAAGTTTTGCACATACGAAAGCGCATTCAAAGCGAAATTAGCATCCACTTCGTAATCCCTGAGCCAACCTGGCATATTACGAATCCGAGTCGGGCGAGCGTCAGAATCAGCATCTCTAGTTTCCTCTTCTTCGTTAGAAGTTTCGTACTGTTCTTCGTCCTCTTCTCCAACACCGTCGGACTGCTCTTCTGTTTCTTCCTGCACTATTTCTTCTTCTTTCTCTTTTCGTATGTAAATCACTGAATTATCCCCATTCTTCACATTTACGGGAGATGATAATTCTTCTAGCCGCTCAACAAAATCAACATCGTGTGCAACAACGATCGATCGCGTAACGGGATTCCAAACCCGGTACCCATTTGGAGAATAACCAACAAAAACACCCTTCCAAGCCTTCGCGTCTAGTTTTCGTCGAGTCTCTTTCGGTACGTGCACGTACGCTGTACACCCGAAAACACGAATCTTGGCAATATTCGGACGCTTTCCATGCCAAATCTCGAACGGCGTTGTGTTGAAATCATTTGCACTAGTCGGACACCTGTTAATCAGATACACAGCAGTCTCCACTGCTTGCACCCAAAACTGTTTGTCAATTTTAGCATCTTCCAACATGGCACGCGCCCGCTCAACGACAGTACGATTTAGCCTTTCGCTCGTCCCGTTTTGTTCAGGAGTATACGGAACCGTCCACTCGATTTGGATCCCCTTGCTTCTGCAAAACGCGACGAATGCTTTGTTCTTATATTCACCACCGTTATCGCATTTCAAACAAGATATTTGTTGTCCAAATTTCGCGCTGACTATCGCTTCATAATACTCGAAACATTCAAGCACTTCACGTTTTGATGTCATTGGAAAAACCATCGCGAAATGGCTCCAATCATCAATGAACGAAACGAAATAGCGTTCACCGTTCAGTCCTGTAGGTGTAACCGGTCCACATACGTCCGAATGTATAACCTCTAACACTCGCGACGACCGTTTTTCACCACGCACGGGAAAAGGCTTACGCGTTTGTTTGCCTATTACACACGGCTCACACACGATCTCGTTTTTGTCCGTACTTCGCTTCAATGGTAGCAAACCGTCTACCATTTGCTTGTTCACCAGCTGTCCAAGCTGATTCGCGTTCAAATGTCCGAGTCTGCGATGCCATAACTCTAAATCTTTACTTATACGACCACAAGATAGCATTGCCCCGGCAGTATAGTCTTCACTTGTGTACATATCGAGTACATAGAGTTTACCGCGACGCGCACCATTGGCAACCAGTTCGGAGCCATTATAAATTTTTACTTCACCTTCATTGAAAACCAAACGCATTCCTTTACTTTCAACCTTCGCAACCGAAAAGAGGTTGAAACGTAACGTCGGGACATATAGTACATCGTTAATCGTACAAGGGATGTACTCACCTTTCAAGATGCAGAAAAGTTTTACCGTACCGAAATGGGTGGCAACAATCGATTCACCACTCTTAGCGACAGCTATTTGCACAGGCTTTGCAAGCGGCTTCAGCTCTTCGAATAGTTCCTTGTGCTTCAGAAGGTGATCCGTACACCCCGAATCGATGAACCATTGCACTCGGTGACGCTCCGATGAATCCTCATCAAGCCGACACTCACTACTCAGTGCCACGAAAGAAATACCGCTCCGCTCTGCCAGATTAGCTTTCGACTGATGCTTGCCCTTTTCCGAAAACTTCTTCGGGCATTCCGACAACTTATGCCCCTCTTGATGACATCCAAAACATTTCAGCTTTTTCTTTTTATTTTTCTTCTGCGATCCGGCGAATGCTGTAACATCAGATTTAGGATTTGAAAGCTCTATACCTAATCCTTTCCTTTTGATCTCCTCATCAAGAAGACGACATTTGACGTATTCGAGCGACAATCTATCTTCCGGCATCGTTTCTATTGTTGTAACAACCGTGTCATAGTCCTCCCCTAGCGTCAACAGCAGGTGACAAATCACGTCCAATTCGTCGATAACAGCACCGGTGCATCGATATTCTCTTACTAGACGACCAAAACGAAGAAAATGATTTTGCAGAGATCCTGACTCAAACTTCAACGATAGCATTTGCCGTTTTAAATACATACGGCTTGCAATACTTTTTCGTTCGAAAACACGAACAAGAGCATCCCAAATCTGTTTCGGTGAACCTTTTTCCTGCACGTACTCGAGCTGCGAGTCGTGTATCCGGGACACTAACAGCAATTTGCACGTCCTGTCCTGTTTTAAGCGTTTCTCTCGTTTTGCCGCTTTTTCTACTTTTACAGCTTCATCATCGTTCGGTTCTTCTTTTAAGTCGTCCATAGCGTCTACCTCTATCTCGATACACTGCAGCAATTCGTGTTCTTCGAGAAGAATCCGCATCCGGAACCTCCAAGCAGCAAAGTTGGATCCATCGAATAACGGTAACAGGAACCGTTCACCTCGATCTTCCTCCGTCATTTTACACAAAGAAAATGTTCAGGAAACAATCCGCAATGCTGGGCCCATAACCTAAAATGATGTTTCGGTGGAACGACCCGCGAAATAAAAGAATCACCGCGTATACAGAGAAAACGTGTTTATTCAATAACAGTTTAACATGAAGTGAATCGATATATGAAAACGGGAGAACTATCATTTGTGCTATATCGTTTAGCTTGTAAAGAGTCTTAGAGATAGATGGGCAGATAACAAGGTTTATACACTGAACACTTTCGAACTGGTGAAACGAAAGTTTGTTACTCTGTACTTCTGGGCTGTCTGGAAGCCATCTTCCTGGTCCCCGTGATGCAAGTATGACCACGCGCGAGAAAATTGTGAGCCACATGAAGCATAAATAAACGCTAGGTGGCGGCGTTTCACTCTTGCATCAGACTACAAATCCGAGGCCTGGTGTTCTTGATTCTGTGATCCTGCCCGGTTCACTTCGGTACTCGGCAGTTGCTTTTTCTTTGGTTGATAAGCACATGTTCAACCGCAAGGTGTGCTTCCGAAGGATTCGATACCTAAAGTAGATTTTACGGCTGGTCATGCTTCGGGTTACGCAATTTATCATCCGCCATTATCTATAAGCCATTACCGTTAGAAAAGGTCAATTTGTTTTTGTCTTAAAGAGTCACTTTTCGAATAATAAAGACAGAACCGCAGTTATTTTTTTACTTTCTTTATTAATTTCTCGTATAATACAGATGCCTGATTTAGTTTGTTTTGTTTTATTTCACCATCATTAAGGTAAAGACTGTATTCTATTATATTATATACTTGCAGTGTTTTATTTTGTAGTGTAATAATTTTGCCATGTTTGTCCCGTTTTTCGATCCGCATGTCGTTATACAGTTGTAGCTTTGAACAGTGTGGTTTTATTGTTCTTTTGTGTGTGTTAATGCTGTTATTGCATGATTTGGTCAAAAATGGGTATAGCAAGTGTCCGCAAGTGTGCACGTAGTATGAAATTGTGTGTAATTGTGGGATTTGTTTGTGTTTTCCTGAATCCCTTCTTCGTTTAGGACTCGAAATCACATGTCGCGGAAGGAATGCTGCGATGGTTTTGTGCCACTGTTACATAGAATACTATTCTGTTTTGGATTTGTTTTCCAATATTACACAAATACAGATTTGGGGTTTGTAAATATCGATTCTACACCTACTATAGTAAAACGGGTTGAATGACAAGACTGCTGATTCGGTAGACAAGAGCAAAAAGATGTTGTTTCGTGGTATGTATTTCTTCCTTTGTGTCTTTTATTTTTGGCACAATATTCTTAAATTGTTTTAGATTGTTTTTATTTGTTTTCTGTTGGGTTGGTATAACTCTAGTTTTATTCACCTCTACATTTTCATTCTCCTCGAATAAATGTGACAAACTACGATAAGTACTCTGTCGTTATGCAGTTGATGCTGAATTAGTGCTAAATACTTGGAAAATAAAGGTTTCCAGAAGCCAAAACATTTGTAATGTCCTTCGTCAACGCAGCATCTGTAGAACGCTTTCGTTTTTTTGATTGTTTCGATTGGTAATGATATAAGTACAACAAATATTCAAAATAGAGCTCAAAATTTAATATTACATCTACCAAACACGACTGCACAAAAAACTATTGCAAATAGTAGATATTATACAGAAAAATATTCTTCGAATGAATCTCGGGATTCAATGAGTTGCTGTGAGGTTTTTAGGAATAATTAGTGACACTTAACAGATTGTTCGTTTCATGTATTGAAGACGCATTTGCGCGGTTGCTGGTTTTATCCAAGTTTTATCTCTACTTTGTGTATATTTCTTCTCCTACGGCATTCGCTTCTGGTGGGTGTTTTTTTTCTGTGTGTTTGTTCTCAAGATAATACTTTTTGAGCTAGATTAGCGTTTGTTTTTCGTGTTCTTGTGCCACTGACTCGGTTTCGGTAACGTTACAGCCTTCAACTATATGTAGTAGCCTAATCGTTTAATGCAATTTGTGTGATTCGTATGTGTACTTTAAGTACTTCTACAGAAAACATAAGCATAGAGGTTATAAACAAGTAAACAATTTCCCTTTTTGTCTCCTGATTTTCTGCTGATCTTCGACAGGCTATGAATTCTACTGCTATATTAATATAAAGTACAGACTTCTACACTCATCCTTAATCGTTCATGTGGTCTCTAAGGCCGAATACTTCTCTAAAATGGCCTACAATCTTACTATCAAAACAATGCTGAGCTGCTCTGCCTTAGTAATAAGTCGGAAAAGGGTGGTAGTTCGCGGTAGCAGCTGAAGCGTGCTGATTTAACGGCGGAGAGGTAAGATTCTGCTTAACTGAATGATGGTGATAGCCGGAAGCGGAGCTCACCTGATGATGATGGTGATGATGGTGATAGGCTCCGAAACCTCTTTGCGGAGATACTACATGCCGTGGTGGGGCTGGCGATGGACCAGGAGTTTCCGCTAGTAAGCGATTATTTTGCTCAAAGATTAGGTGAGCGGTAGGATCGACCAGAAGACGATGATTAGTGGCGGCAAGCTGCTCGCTGGCCAGCAATCGATGGTGATCTGGTAAAGAATCACGATTCGAGTGCTGAATCTGCGAAGACAAAAACGATGGATGCCGAACGTGATGGGGAGTGTTGCCGACAATCATATTGCCACCACTGTTCGAGCTTAAATCCAAGGAAACCATGCGGATCATGTCCGGATGGGGATGAGAGTAGGGAATGGCGGGAGATGGCGGTGACGGCACAAGATAATTGGAGGTTCTACTCAGGTCAACCGATGCAGGTTGGTCCGGTTCGCTTTCCTGTCCTATATGATCTTGTATCATGTGTTGCATCTGTTGCTGTTGTTGATGCTGTTGTTGTTGAAGGTGAAACTCTTGTTGTTGATGTTGCTGCTGTTGTTGCTGATGTTGTTCACGTTCATTCAGTATATCGTAGATATGATGGTGGTAACGATTAAAGTTCAAATTTGTCCCGGTGGAAGGAACTTGGAAGTTGCTGTGCGAGTAGCTTGAAGACAGACTAGCACGAGAGCTCATATCCAGTCCTTGAAAATCGGAAGTCTCATTCATATTACTGCTACGGAAATCGGAAAGTTCAACGCCAGATTCAGCGTTGTATTTCAAACGAAGATCCGTCGATAATTCCGATCCAATAGTGTTTCGCCCGTTATCGTACTTATTGGCGGTACCTGCAGCCGTTGAACCCATAAAATCAGTGGTCGAATTATGATTATTCAATTTTATTTTCCCTTCGGTACTGTTGGCATTCACCGAGAGATTCTCCGCAATCACGATGCTACTGTCTTCATCGCTGGATAAGTGTGGCATATGGTGATTGCTGGCTTTCAGATTAGCCTCAAAGTTTTCCAGAGCCAGTGAACTTATGGTTTTTTCCTGTCTGCGCACGTAACCACTGTTGTCTGTTCCAAAGTCATACCGCGGCAGAGAAGGCGTAGATGCCGGCGATATAAGATCGTGCTCCGCGTACATTGGCCGAGAACTTGATCGTGCTGGGGAATTTGTAGCGATTTGTTGCTGCTGTCGTTGAGCTGCTCCGTTGGAGTTGGAGTAGTTGAAGTCGTTCTGTTCTGGCGACAATGCACTCCGAACTGACTCGACGCTCGGGTTATGCTTATGCGGCGTCGATTGCTGCTGTTGATTATCGTAGCCAAGAATTTCTCCCTCACCGTAATTTGTAAGCTTGTCACGTGATTTGGGTCGAACTACTTCGATTTCGTTACGTTCTTGTATCATGCTAGCGTCGTCCGGTGATTGAGTAGCAAATTGCGACATGGAATTCATTGGAAGCGGGAAGTTATGAGGTTTCATCATTTTCATGTCATCGACAGCACTGTTTACTTCATTGGTCGCAAAGGAATCACTTTGTAAGTTGTTATCTGCACCCGTTCCATCCGTACCATCGATATCGCCCATGTGAAGATCCTGATTTTCGTTGTTATTGTTGTTCATTTCCGCTTCGTTTATTATATTGCTCACTGAGTTCAGAGCGGCTTCCACCAGCATACTGGCAGATGTTGGGATGGTATTAATTCCAGCATTGCGGCCAGAAACTCCACTGTTGCTGTTGTAAAAACTTCCTAGCAGGGACTGGTGGTTGAAATGTGTTGAGAAATTGTGGCTTTGGAATGCTGGCAAATCTGGCAGCGAACTATTTAATCCTGCGAAGCTCGACGTATACTGTTGCTGTTGTTGCTGCTGCTGCTGCTGATGGTGATGAGACTGCTGATGAGATTGTGCGTTCGGATTTTGCTGATTCTGATTGTTAGAGTCAACTACGTCCAAAATTGTTGAATTGTCATCGTCATCTTCATCGTCATCAGCAGCATGGGATGCTGAGGTGCCATGGCCATTCATTATCAATTTTGTAAGAAAGTCTCTATTGGCGGCTGAAGTAAGCATGTTATCGGAATTATTATCATCTGGCAAGTGATCATCATCACTAATCCACTTTTTACTACCCTTGCTGATTACCAATCCGGGGTTACCGCCGTTAATGAAGTCTTTGTACTTTTGACTGGCAGCCAATGAATTCAGATCTCCAAAGCCATCACTGTCGGTTAGTGGTTTTTCATCTTCACCATTGGCTAATTTAAAGTGTTCACTTTGACTTGATATGTTAGCTAGACGGGATTGCAACTGACTGAAGTCATCGTTTTTGTCATCTTGCATGGGTTGGTTCAAGTGCCGTTGAATTGCCTCTAGACGTTCGTCCCGCTCAGCACAATCGTTTGAATCCAGATCATCGTCCAGCTCTTCTTTACGCACACCATCTCCTTCCAGACCAGGTACACCACTGGGCACTTTGGTGAAATCCTTAAGATTTCCGTTTAGAATCGAAGAGATTTTCGTCGACAGTAATGAAAGATTGCTATCGTTTTTGCAGATTTCGTTGAATGATTCCAGGATGTTTTTCGTCTTGAGAATGTTGCCAGGTAGCTCTTTTGGTGGACGTTTTCGTTTCTCACCTGGTCCTATTGGTTGACCTTCCTCTCCTGGTTCTAGCTTTCGACGCTGCCGACGCTGGATGCCATCTAAAATGAGATCTACGTCAACGTCGTTTACGAATTCTTGTATGAGTGGCAGCGGAGAGGCTACTTACCAACCAATCCATCATTCATACCACCAGAATACGCGTCGAAGGTGTACGCAACACTGCGCTCAATTTTCGGCATCTGTTCCTGAGTATATCCATGAACCTTTTTGTAGTGGAACTGGAGACACTGCTTCGTCGTGAATGCTGCCGAGCATTCATTTTCGGCACACCTGAAGAAGTCATAGCTTTAGAGTGTGCCAGTGTTGCCAATAAATTATAAACTTACTTGAATGGTCGTACTCCAGAGTGAGTCAGCATGTGGATTTTCAGGTTGCTTCTGTTTTGAAACAGTTTTTGGCAGCGAGGACAGCTTACTACCGCTGAATTTCGACTGTGTACTTCCTTCGAGTGCCGTTGCAGGGCCGCCCGAGAACCGAGCAGTTTAGAGCACAGCTTGCATTGAAAATCACGCAACACTTCCGCCATGTCGCTGTGCATTCGCTTGATGTGAACCTTAAGTTTCTGCGGCTGGCAGAATTTACGGCCACAAAAATCGCAAAGCGGTCGTGCCCGCTGAGGATTCATACTACACCCGTATGTTCGATGCATTTCCAGATAGTTAAGGCGTAAGAAGAACTACAAGAAGAAAAATATATTAGTATAAGGTTGGAAGATTAAAAAAGAAACTTTTACACACTACCTTCTGACAGAACTGACACTGATAAGCCCCCTTGCCGTCATGCTCTTTTTCGGCATGCTTCATAATGTTTTCCTTGCCCAGTACAGCGACTCCACACACCTTACAGTGATACTTTCGTATTGTCAGACTGAAAGCTGGATCGTGGAACACCGAACAATGTGTTCGGTAGTACAGAGGATGGTCAAAACGAAGATTACATCCACCACAATCTATAAACGGAATGAAAAGAAATTGAATATCCTGCTCACATACCGTGTACCCCCGTTGGTATGACCTTCTTTAATCTGAACATTTTTAATCTGTACCCCGGTGGTATGAATGCGTTCACATCAAAAACCGATCAAGCGTCAAACACAATTGACGTTAAAGTGGACCGGTAAATTAAAAAAAAGCAAAAAATCTTAATGCGTTTCCTCTTGCTCAGGAGCTTTGGCAATATAGCTCATATGCAACTTATCTCTCTCCAGCACTCAAAATAGACCATTTTAGTCGAAACTGCCGAGCCGATTTCGTATTATACAAACCGAACCTTTAGAATTCGCGCATGTTTGAGATGTTTTCAAAACGTTTGTTTTCGTCAAATCAAAACAACAAGTTCATAGGGTGCGCGTCTTACGCGTGTGTGAAAATGAATAGAGTTACCAAATATTCAGATTAAAAATGAACTCGCCCAATCTGAACGAGCTGTTTTTCATATTAGCGGGGGTTGAGTGTACTGTAATCAGGTTTTCTTACTTGTCTTTTCCATTTTTTTCTTTCCCCACGCCGAGTTGGAATCATCACTCCAATAGAGCAGTTCGCTGCCGACATCCAGATCCGTGCAGGTTACAAACACTATCTGCATATCGCGAACTTTCAGTACGCAATTTTTCTGATCACGATGTCGAGCTGGCCGCAGGTATCTTAGCCAGTTTGCTTGGTTTTTATTTTCCATGTTGATATAAGTAGACCTAGTTCCGTTGAACGTTTCATAGATGTAGCGCATGTTACAATCGTCTTGAATCTCGGTTTCTTTAGCTATCTGGCCGATAACTGGCCCCAGTTGTGTGTATTTGGGGATGAATACCTTAGTGTATATACTAAGTCCATGGTTGACTGTGTTTGTGATCGTACCCGTGGCCGACGGAAGCAGTGATTGCTGGAGTTCGCACTGCGGAGTTGCTGAGTTGCCCTCTGAGGGAGATGATTCATTTAGATCCAGTGATAGTGACTGATTATTGCTGGCAACACTACTGACTGCAGCAGAGGTGACAGTCGTTGCCACTGGTGCCAGGCGCAACTCAAACTCCGACGGAAGAGATGTTTCGGAAAATGAAGGCAGAATGTCCAGTTTCTCCTCGAATTGGTTTTCTTCGTTTTCGTCTCCTTCGTCTTCATCATCATCGTCATCATAGTTATCGTCGTTTTCGTCGTCCATTTCTTCTGGGTTTTCTGGTTTCAACACGATTTTATGCTTTTTGATTAGATCCTCATTTTGCTCTAACCATTCTTTAAGCTCGATTTTGTTATTGATAACGGCCAACGGGGTATTTAAAGGACATGGATCAACTCCATGTTTTAAGCCACACCCTGTACAGGCCTTGTATTTCGTTGTAGCTGCCTTTCTAGGCTTCTTAGGCGGTGGTAACAACGGTTTACGCTCATCCGGTGTCAGGCGACCGTATTCTTGCTCTTCATATTCGATACGCAGATCTACCGATCCACTTTCCCGCTTCATTTTTCTACTTGTTCCCAACTTTGGATCATATGGTATCTTCCTAATGTCTATCTTTTTGATATCCAACTTGCTATCGTACGTTTCATCGTCAGATGGACGATCCGATTGTTCCGAGTAGTTGGAAGTAGATGGTAACTCTTCTGTAAAGGATTTTCTCTCCAGTTTTTGCTTTTCCTCTAGTTCAGTTTTTATCTTCTCGGCAATACGGTAGTCAAGTACTTCCGTTTCCGTATGCAGTGAATCCTCGGAAACGGACCCCATCGTACTGCTAATAGAGTCCTGTTGCACCTCGTTGGCTTGGCCTGCTCTTCCAGGTAGTTTCTTGATGATATTTTGTACGATGTACTGCTCCTCGTCTTCATCTCCACCATCTGCAGCTGCCTCTTCGTCTCGGCGATCGTCCTCTCCAGGAGGCTGTGGCGAACGCAACGGTGGTTGCGGCCGATGCCGTCGGCGACGAAACTCGATTCCCCCCGCTTCCTCATTGTCATCTTCGTCTTCGTGAAAATCGAAAACCCCACCGGCACCCGCCGTACGCAGTGTGTTAGTGGTGCTACTATCGTTGATGATATTTACACTGTCCTGAAATTGTACTCTCTTGGTTTTCTTAGCACTAGGTTTCCCATTTTGTTGGTTGTGCTTTGAGCTTGATAATACACTCGGTAGCGTATCGCGCAAGGATTCACCTGCCGTTGGGTGCGCACTCTCATCCGTCAATCTGTAAGGACAGAAAATTAATTATTGTATTTGTTTAAGTTTAAGTGTATAAGTGCATCACAGACTAGATTTCAACATATTCAGTGCAAAAACATTATCAAGGGTTGTAATTGTAATTGTAATGTAATTTATTAGATATTCTTGGACTATGTGTTTTATATTAGGTGCGCCTCTTAGTTTCTTAGCTTAGCTGTAACTGCTGTTCGATTTCGACAAAGACGAACGTCTGTGTGAAGAAATGCCAAAAAACTTCCAAGACGCTAAATTAGAGGCATCGCTGAATGAGGAGTCCGCCCAGTTAGCTTCGGGCAACGATGCTGGTTTAACAAGCCAGTCGTCGTATATTCGAATCTCGGCTGGGCAGTGCTGCTATAGAGTCAGTAGGATCGTTGTACTAGCCCCGTAATTGTCCTGTACTTTAGTAACCGGCTGCGAAGTCTGTCGATAAAGAAGGGTTAAGTTCTAATGGACGTTTAGACCCATGGCTTTGCTTTGCTGAATGAAGAAACGTATTAGGAGTTATACACCAAGCTATGTCTAAGCGATTGGATGGGTTGGAAATGGTTCAAATACAAGGAGTTTGGGTTCCTTATGATTTGAAGTCAAGGAAAGTTAAGCGTCGTTTTTTTTTGTCTGCGTACAACAGCACCAGTGACAAAAAAGTAAGTGCGTTGTCCATCGCATCGTGATGGGTGATGATAAATGGAATCTTTATAGCAACCCAGAAAAAAAGTAAGTCGTTGGCTGGGCCAAACTCACGCTGCGAAGATCGCTGTGTATTTGGTGGAACCAAGTCGGTGTTATTGATTGTTGCGGGTTATTATATGCCAAGTTGCTCAAAAGGATTGAAAAGCATACTAACTCTGTATATTGTGGATATCAATGACGGCTCCTAACGGCCCTACGCTTTACTTGGCCCTCATTTCACTTTGTGTCATACTAGCTTACTACCAGCTTACGCTGTTAATCGATGACCTTCATGTAGCACCGACTGGCGCACGTTCCAAGTGGCTTTCCAAGTGTTCCAAGTGGCACTGTTCGTGTGCTGGCTGGGACCTGGCTATCGCAGGTACACTGGATAATCTCTAGGGACACCTTGAATTAAAGATAGGGAAAACGACCCTACGACGTCGCAGCTGGTTAAACTAACCAGTTGTGCCTCAGTGTTGTGCCACTCACCCTTAAAGGGGTCCGTTTTCGTGCTGCTGCAGAACGTAAATCTGAACGGATGTCGCTGCGTTTCCTGAGCGTATTCGTCATTCTGACCCGGGAGATGAGTCTTGCACGTGGACACGCACGGTGCACTGGTGCTGTCGAACTGAGGACCACTGATTTTACTGAGCGTCTGTCGTCGTTATGATATGACCCGGAAGATGAGTAGTTCGACGTAGGCTTGTTCGTGAACACGGACACTGAATTTTAGGCGAGCGTAGTTACACTGCACGATGTCCTGACGCTACCAAAACGAATACCGCTGATTTCGCTGCTGTGATGACAATTAGATGTGATCTTGCTTCACATTGCCAATCACTTACAGCTTTTATCGTCGATGTGACCCGGGAGATGGGTTCCAAGGCGGGCCGACACGTGAACACGGCAAAATTTCTTAACTGAGCAGACTAGCTTACTGCACGACACACTAGCACTACTTTTGCCTATTTCCAATGCCAATTCTGGTGCATTTTGGCTGATGCCTGCTAATCGAGCGAATCACGTCCGCGACATGTGATTTTCGCTTTTCTTCTGTCTGAGATCTGAGCTAGCGGAACTGCCGTTTGACGTTCCGCTGTGCGTTGTTTGCAAGAAAATCGCTTGGTTGTGTTTGTTTTCAAAGTAGAATTCGAAGAGCTGCTTCGGTTTGCGGGGATAGTCCACTTAATAATCTACACTGCATTAAATTGGCTTGTTTAGTTTTTACTGCGATAACAAAATATTCTGCATACGCTACATGATTATGAGCTGTTGAAAATGGACAATAAAATCACTGGAAAAGGGTTGCGAATTCAATTCATGCGACTAAACCGAGTATTGCGCGAAGAGCGAGCAGCAGAGGCACGAAAATGATTCTACAGTTTGACAACGCTAGGTCTCATATTGCCAAACCTACTTGGAAATCCATCGACTCTGACCGTTGCTTAGAAGCAGTACTTGTGCGCTCAAAACAATCGGTGGTTTATACCTCGTGACAAAGTCGCTCTCCTCGGCTAAACACTAGGCAAATAAACAGCCTACCAGTTGCCGAAAACTACGCGCGCGTATTGGATAAAACTCTGTCTTCCTCTGTGGAGCTAGATGCTTCGACCCTCGAAAACGGATGGAGTATGATACGGTCGGCTGTCAACGAGGCCGCGATATAACAGAAGGAGACGCAACGGAAGTTAACCTAGCAGTGCCTACAAACAACAATAGCGTGCCGGCTCTTAATCTCGAAGAGATCCGACGAGAAATCGATCAGCTGAAAAATAATAGAGCCACCGGAAAGGACCAGCTCCCGGTTCTCCGTGGATCGGTTCACGTCTTGAGCCTTGGGGAGACGCCTATCAGAGTTGCCGTGATGAAGTTAAAAGGACCTGCCATACCACATGAAAGATATTCGGAGAAGATGAAAATCATTATAGAGGGGCTGTTCCATTGGTTCCATGAACCAATGATCCGGCCGACTCCACCGTATGGCGAGGAAGACGACAACGAAGTAGAAGCTCGAGTTACCAACGAGGAGCCAATCGAGCTGGCGCAGGCCATAAAGGGGAAAAAGGCCCCAGGACCAGGCGGAATTCAGAATATGGCTTTGAAAGTAGCAATCCTGGAGAATCCGGATATGTTTAGGACCACATTACAGAAATACGTTGACGATGGTAGCTTCCCCAATACATGGAAGCACCAGAAGCTGGTGCTGCTGCTGAAACTGGTAAAACTCCCCGGGGATCCCTCAGCGTATATGCCTGTTGAATACGCTTGGCAAGCTACTAGAGAGAGTAATCCTAAATAGGTTCACCAAAAACTGCTAGTAATGGCATTTCATTGGATAATTTCAAGAATTTGGGAGGAGGAGAAACTGCCGGAGGAGCGGATGGAAGGTGTAGTCTGTTGCATCTACAAAAAGGGCGATCGGCTAGATTGCTGGAACTACGGCGACATTACGCTGGTTAACGCATCCTTCAAGATTCTCTCTCAGATTTTTTTTGCGTCGTCTATCCCCAAGAGGGTAATATCAGGCGAGTTTATGGGGGCCCATGCTACTACAGATCAAATATTTACCCTCCGACAAATCCTCCAGAAATGTCGGGAGTAAAACGAGCCCATGCATCATATTTTCATGGATTTCAGAGCGATTTAACGGTACAGTTGAATGCGAACAGCTATGACAGATAATGAACGAGTACGATTTTATGGACAAACTTCTTACTGTGATAGCTAACTTTCTACAATATTGTGAGTTTCAATCGTGTTTTCAAAAAACCCGTACTGAATTTAGTGACTAAATCTTACGAAAAAAGTTTTTCAGGCGCAATGAACTTTTCTTCAAGAAATGATTCATAAAATGCAATTATCGAGATAAATTTTGAAAATGTATGAAGTGTGTTGTGCTACACACGAAGACTATATAAAAATCCCCTCCAGTAAGGTGTTTGGGAAGGCTAAGGTGAAATACTAGAAAAGCGTTATTTGTAAAGGTCGGGCCACTTGAGTAGTCATGGTTAGGCCACCATAATTTTAAGCGCAGAAGTGCAATAATCGTTAGAGAATGTCAGTCACGTAAAATGTTATGAAATAAAGCAAAATTAATACGATAAAAACCTAGATTTTTGTTGTTTTTTTTATTGTAATTATACATTTCGGAAAAGGCGATTTTAGCAATAGTTTTTTTTACAAGATCGCCAAAATATAGCAAAAATGCAATTAAAAATAGGGTATTTGTGCCGTTTTTCACGGAATTCATTCTTTTCATGTCTCTATATAGAATTTCAATACGTATGTTTTAGATTTTCTGCTGTGGCTCAACTTGTACAACATGGCCCGACTTCTTCTTCTTCTTCAGCAGCATAGAGCCGGGGTGGCTCGTGCTGTTTCAAGCACTCGTCTCCATTCAACTCGGTCTTGGGCCACTCGTCGCCAATTTCCTAGTCGTCTCAGAAGTCGCAAATCGCTTTCGACCTGGTCGAGCCATCGTGCACGTTGGGCCCCCCTGTTCCTGGTGCCGGTGGGGTTGTTGAAGAGGACCATTTTCGTCGCACTGTCGTCCGGCATCCTTACGACGTGTCCGGCCCACCGTAGCCTGCTAACTTTCGCTAGATGTACGATGGGAGTCTCCCCAAGCAGTGCCTGTAGCTCGTGATTCATACGCGTCCGCCACTCTCCGCTTTCAGTTTGTACTCCGCCAAATATCGTCCGCAGCACTTTCCGCTCAAACACGGCAAGGGCGCGTATGTCCTCCGTAAGCAGCGTCACGGCTTCAAGTCCATAAAGAACTACCGGTCTAATAATGGTTTTGTACATTGTTAGCTTCGTGCGGCGGCGTATGCTTCCTGATCGCAGCGTTTTGCGAAGGGCAAAGTAGGCCCGATTTCCCGCTTGGATGCGCCGCTGGATCTCCTTACTAGTGTTGTTGTCCGCGGTCACCAGCGATCCCAAATACACGAACTCTTCTACCACTTCTAGTTCGTCGCCGTCAACGGTTACCGTCCGTGGGAGGCGCGCATTTGTTTCCTTTGAGCCTCTTCCTTTCATGTATTTGGTCTTCGACGCATTTATTTTTAGCCCAATTCTCCTAGACTCCGCTTTCAGTCTGGCGTAGATTGCCTCCGCCGTCGCAAAGTTCCTGGCAATGATATCGAAGTCATCTGCAAAGCCTAGAAGTTGGCTACTCTTGGTAAAAATCGTGCCTCTCGTTTCAATGCCCGCTCGTCGGATCACCCCCTCAAGAGCGATGTTGAACAGCATGCAGGATAGACCGTCACCTTGTCTCAACCCTCGTCGCGTCTCGAAGGGACTCGAGAGTGTCCCAGAGATGCGTACGAAACACATCACTCGATCCAATGTAGCTCTGATCAGTCGCGTCAGTTTGTCCGGAAAACCGTATTCGTGCATTATCTGCCATAGCTTGTCTCGATCGACTGTATCGTATGCTGCTTTGAAATCGATAAAGATGTGATGCGTGGGCACGTTGTACTCCCGACTATGACAACATTTTTTGTCTTCACGTAAATGCCTATAACTTTTTTATTTTTCAAGCAATCAGTTCAAAACTTTCCGGAAATATATCTTATTCTTAGATCTTTGCTACGATGTTTTTAGATTCCCAAAATTCCTTTTGAAACGAAAGTTATAGGCGAATTCCAAAACGTGGCCCAACCACGTCGACACTCCCCTACACACAGAAATCCGAAAAAATCAGTATTTTTTAAATATCCAATTAATAGAGACAACGGTTATATCTAATATTGAATTTGCACAGCTGAGCTTTGCACAAATTCAAGCTGCAAAGAAATTTGCCGTGAAATCGTGTCTGCTGTTAGCAACAGGGAAGATGCATTAATGTGATGTGGCGATTTGCTTACTCAGGAATGTGGAAAAATATTGCATACCAACGCCACTTAACCATCAGTTACTAATAGCCGTATCATTTGGTGTAAACTGTTGATTTAAAAATGAATGTTTTGTGTTCACTGAAGAAGGCCATCGCTCCACTTTCGCTGGCTTTTCTAAAATATTCCATTTATTGCTTTTTTTTGAAACGATGGTTTTGACAATTGATGGAGGGACGGTAGGGGAAAGCAATGAAAAATTTTTTTGGGCGAGGAGGGGAAAGAGTGGAAAGGAAGGGGGGGGGGGGTAATAGGTAGCTACGCTTAACAAGTTGTCGTTGTGACTCCTATCTTTTTCCAATGCTGGAAGGTGCATGGGTCGAACCAAGCTCTATAATCAGAGATTATAACCGGATTTGAACCCACAACACCTGCCAGGGCGTGTGGCTCGCTGGTACCCGTGTACCTTTGAACCATAGAGGCGCTGGACAAAAGAAGACTGTACAACCCACTTATTAATGTAGCGACCTATCTGGTTTTTGGGCTATTTTTAGACACACAGATTGTACCTCTTCCTCCGTCAACTGTAGAAACCACCGACCGAGAAGTTTTAATCTAACTTGTTTTTACTTTCAGAACGACGACACTATGCAGGCCCTTACGACTTGCAAGGTACTGCGTGTGACGTTGTTCGTCCGTAAGCGTGTTAGTCCGCGTTTCTCAGCGCGGGTCTTCGTAGAAAGGCTCCGTGCCTATGAAATTGACCAAACTCGTGTTTTAGTCTTTGACCTTGAAACGCGGTCAGGTATTAATAATAATATTTTTTTGAAACGATGCCTCTATGGTTCAAAGGTACACGGATACCAGCGAGCCACACGCCCTGGCAGGTGTTGTGGGTTCAAATCCGGTTATAATCTCTGATTATAGCTTGGTTCGACCCATGCACCTTCCAGCATTGGACAAAAGATAGGAGTCACAACGACAACTTGTTAAGCGTAGCAACCTATTACGCCCCCCTTCCTTTCCACTCTTTCCCCTCCTTTCCCAAAAAATTTTTTCAGTACTTTCCCCTACCGTCCCTCGATCAATTGTAAAAACCATCGTTTCAAACAAATATTAATATTAATGCCTGACCGCATTTCAAGGTCAAATACTAAAACACGAGTTTGGTCATTTATTCCTTGCCTAACGGGTAGTAACCAAAATTTTGAAAATTGTCTGAAATAGGCAGAGATATTTGAAGAAGATCTGATTTACTGAAACGAGAGATACATTATCCATTGTTGGAAAAAAGTGAACATTTGAAAACGATCCGTAATCGGCTGTTCGGCGAGGCTTCAGTTCAGTCTACAAATGCTTGACGAATAAAACAACAACAACAACAACGGATGTCGAAACAGGAGCGTTGTACGGCCATCATGTCAACTTTGCGAATGCATCTCTTGATTCTACCAATCAACTGTCAGCAATTCGTAGCTTTCCAGTTATTTTTGTACACGAGGGAGCTCAAAATCCTGAAGAAATCTTCGATTGCGCGACACTGAGGCAGATTTGTCGGTTTGTGCTTTTTGGGTACAAATGGGATCGAATGGGTATTCAGGAACGAGTTTTGTTTTTTGGCGTAATGCGATGTTGCTTCATCCGGCCAAAACACGTATGTTCCATCTGCATGATGTTTTTGTAGAAACGGGATCAAAATTTTCTTTAAACATTCGTTCAGGCACACACCTTGATTGATTGGCAAACCAGAGGGCTTGAACCGTGGCTTAGACCTAGACCTTAGACTTAGACCTCTCTTGGAAATGGCAATCTACAGATTGCTTTCTGTTCAAACAATTATGTTTAAACTTGTATTTTATGCTCGGAGATGCAGCAGAACTATCCATGGAATAGTATCAATCATTTCCGGGAATGTGCGTCTTCGAAAGAGCGAAGTAACTTTCGTCGTCCACAACAAAACATTTTCCGGAATAATTTATCATCAAGCAGCGGAATTGGGATTTCAGTATCGAAATCTGTTGTTCAGTGTATTCCGTTGCTCTTGTCATCTTTCGGCACTTTATTCCGGCACTTTTAAATTTTTTTTATGGTCAATTTAACAGCTTGAGTCATTTCTTACTTCTGCGGAGTTGTCTCGGCGTGAGAGACGTGAATGCTAACCACTACACCGGGACTGACCCCGGCTCTTTTCAATGTTTTGCAGATATACTGGATAGAACAGCTGAACTTTGTTGCGGCATCCAATTGGCTGACGGAATCCTTAGTCCTTGTTGTTGTTCAAGGCACGAGAAAGAGAACGAAGTGCTTCTGCGTTCATCATTTTGGCTGGTCTTCCACTACCTTGCTTGCGAGTAGTTGTTAGGGATCTTTGGATATGGGAAATAGTCGAAACCGAAACATTTTCACTTTTAAAATATTGTAATTGCCGATATCTTTGTGAAATTCGTAGAAGGATACAACGCGCACGCGAAATGCTTCTTGTTTTGACGCCATTTTAAGCAAAATTTGGCAATAAACAAAACAAAAAATACTGGCAGAAAGAGAGAGAGAGAGCTAACACACACATCTTCTTTTTCTCTCTGAGCTCGTTTGTCATAGGGGACAAAATCCAAAATTTTAGTTGCCACCCGTTATTTTGCGCATTGTTTTCAACATTTTCTGAGCAAGAGTAAAGTGTCCCTTCTTTAGTCATTTCTTTGTCAATGAAAATCAAATTACGAAATCTTCAGCAGTAGACGAAGAAATCAAATAGCCAAATTTTTTCAATTCACCCGCATTTCTAGCGTTTTTTGAAGACATGTTTCGTATCATTTCTGTTGTAAGTAAGCGGTTTGATGATGCTGATTTTTTTTAAATATTTTAATAAAGAAATCGCGTAAATTATAACGGTGAATGGCATTAATAAGCCTAACAGATTGCGATAGAAATCTTAAAAAATAATGAGAAAAAGGTAAAAAATCTAGGAAAATTCAAGTAGAACTCTGATATAGAAATTTTATACTAAATTACGCGAGATTTTAATTAAAATCCTACTTGGTAGAAGTTTCTCACATAAAATTTGGAAAATTTAACATCAGATTAAAATAAAATCGAAATAAAAAAATATTGCTGCCCTACTTCATACATACATCCCTGGCTCCTGGGCATGTTATTGTTACCAAGTTTTAACTACGTCAAAGTTTAGTCAAACCAGATCCATATATAATTGCGATTTTCGCACATTTCATCGTTAATAAAATTCGCTGTTTATGACCGTTTGCGAATATTCTTTTATTTTTATTTTTTCCAGAGTATTTGCGAAATCTTTAAAATCGAATGAACATTGTTACTTTAACTCAATCGCTTCTTCGAAAAATTACCGCGTCGTTTGGTACATTTTTGATTGGTTTCTTGGTGACGTCATTCGCATCGTTTGAATAAAATATACCTCTTTTAGAATCTTCGCGTCAAGCAGCTGTTTTCATATGCGGTCCTAAAACGAGCTTTAATTCAACGAGAGCGATAGTTCATAAAAATTCTTATTTGTCTTTTTTTCAACTAGGTACTTTATTTTTTGTAAAACCCTTGAATTTTTTGACACGAATTGAAATACAATTCACTAATAACCATCGGAAGTTCACATAGATAATCTGCGGTAATAGTCTACCGGCAAATTACAACGGTTTTGGTTGTTGATTTGTACTCTACTTAGTACGAAATGCATTCAAACAACTTCCCCATTCTCATGGGTTATTCCACAGTTTGTCACTGTAGTTTCCCCAAATGATCAATAAACTTACCCATTCAGAAGTCGAGTTTTCCTTTTTCGGTCATCTAATTCGGCCAGTCGGAGCAGAAACGAAACAAATTCCACATCGTTCTTAAACTGCAACAGATTTCGTAAAGTGTCCCATTTTTCCGCATTTTTCGTCCCGATATAGATGTTCTTACTGAAGTGTTGATGACGGTACTTTTTTACTCGCTCGCTGGCGATGGTCGCTGCTGCAGATGATGATGACCCGGATAAGGCTGACGATGATCTCACGGGCGGTACAGCAGCTGAACTGTTATTGCCGTGGCCTGTAGGATTACTAGAGCTGTTGCTGGCTGGATTATTACTACCGTTGGTAACTATGGGAGGAGTTGGTGCACGCACTGCTCCTGTTGCTACTGCTGATGATGACGGTGGAAGACTCGATCCGGTGCTGTTTTGGTCAATTCTATTGACCGCTAGTCGGGCATTGCTTGGGGTACTTGCGGTACTATCCGTATCGCTGATATTCCCATTTGTCGTCGGAGCAATCTGCGAGCCCAGCGACGGTAGGGCGTCCACTTCCGGTTTATCCTCATTGTCCGTGTTAGGTTCGCTGTTGTTGTTACTCTGTATACTGGCTGGTATCTCCGATTCAGTGTCACTGTCCAGCACTTTTGGCATCGCGTCACGCATCCCCTTCGATTTTTGGCTGACCTGTTTTATGTCGCGAAAAACTTGCACAACTCAGCTCAAAAATTTTCACTTTCCCATAACACGCCTTTCGAGGCACCTGTTTTTTTATCCTCGCAAATCAAGCAAAATTTCCTTGTTTCGGAGTTCCATTATTTCACTCTCACTCACTTTCACATCGCAATCAAATAAAATGTCTAACTTTTATCATTGTTGCGAGCAACATGCAGCGAAAAAAAGGAAAAACTGGAGGCTGAATGCCAGCCCCGCAACGGTCGACGTCGATCCTAGCAGCGATGGAGCCCACTCCTGGATTTTGGGAGGAAAAAATCCAACTATTGCTCGAAATCAATTTTCATCATCACTTTATCGCCATTTGAAGCGGTTGATCGCGCACGAATTTATCCATTCCCGTTCCGGTCGCGAGTGCATTCTGTTTTGAAAAACTTTTCAACCATTAAAGTCAAACTTTTCCTAGCAAAAATCGCAACTTTAAATCGGCGGAAAACTCGTCAGGACGAAACTTTTCATCTTTAATGCCACTTTTTCACTTTTCCTGCTTCGTTCGTCGGAGCAATGTTGCTCGTTTGCTCTCGCATTTTCCCAAGAAATCCTTACGACAGACATGATGAGAGCGCGCGCTTTTCCTCTCGCGCCCTTACAGGGATCGGCATATATCACGGTTTCCGATTTCGCTACCATCCTTGGTGTGCTCTTTCTCCCGTTATGTGTTTCTCTTGCTCTGAATCTATTTCACTAGATCTGTGTATTTTCATCATAAATATTCTCCGGCAAACCGTCAACCATTTTCACGCATGCATTCCATTCGGAAAAGCGGCCGCTGGTTCGATTCGATTTACGCCCCATTCGTGACAGCCACCCTCCACACCAGCTCGCTTCGTCTGTCGGTCGGTCATTCGCTGCCAAGCAGGAGTGTCATCGGTACGCTTCACCAAAACGTGACGCGTTTGTGTGCGTATACGTCTGACTGTTAGCAAAATGTGTGGTAAGATTGGAGCAAGCATAGCATCACACCATCGTCGGATTCCACCCAATCTTTCCCGGCGCTTGTGGGTGGTTGGGTGGTTGACGGTGAGTGAAATAATTTAACTCATACATGGATATATACGGTGGCTCTACGGAATCGGTACGGAATACGGAACACGGAAGGAGGTCTTCAACAGCCAAGGGATAGAACTATCGTAGGAAAACATTGCAGCTCTAACCGGGGGTTGTTTTGTGCCAGCGTTATATGTGATAGAGGGTTCATTATTGATAAGAAGTGTATGGCGATTAGATGGATAGAATGTTGTACCAGAGCTGGCATATCACGTGGACTACAGTTGGGGTTGTCTTCAACACGTGTGTTTGTGAGGAAAACTGAAGGTTGAATGTAGGGACATGTGTATATTGGTATCAAAAGGTACTCTGTCAATTGTTAGGTTCATATTTCTCAACTTGAGTGTTAATTTATCAAAAGCATAGTAGCGGATTGAACAAAAGTTCAAAATCGGTTGAATCAAACTGTATTGTATCACGTTTATTAAGCTATTATTATTTTATTTTATTTTGTATTAATTAGCTGTTGTTGATCGTTTATTGGGATTTTCAAACACAGATCTTTCAAGTGTTTTCAAATAAAGATATATTAATTATACACTAGTATTTTTCGACTGAGACATAAGAATCGAATGAATGGGATTTTGGCCGTTCAGTCATTAAATTATAGTAGACGTTATATTTGCCTTTTTTCGATCCGGATTTGGATCTTCATCAGGGCTTCTACGAACGGGTATTTTTATTAGCTGTTGTTGTCTGAGTTATAATTTGTTTGTTCCTTACAAAGTGTTGATAGTCTTTGTCTAAATTCTTTTAGCCTCCAGTGTTGTCTGGTTTTGGATTTTGGTACAATTTGTTTTACTACATAATGTTTAAGTTAATCAGAATTTAGTAACGATTTCTAATTGTGCATACAGTATTGTTTGGACTTACTGGTTTTTGTATTATTTGTATTTGTATTAATTATATGGTACAAATTAGGTGCATATGCTGCACTTGGCTGGTAAACGGCTGAATAATGTGTACCGTCGGTGCCTTGTGCACGTGTAGGCATAAAATAGACCCTACAGTGGTTCATAGCCTCTTATTCAGCAACTCCTATTCTTACCTCCTCGTGGTACCAGTCGGGATACGAGCAACTTTGGTGGAGATCAGGTAACCAACCCCGGTGGAAGCCAAGGTCGCATGCCGACAGGAAAGGAGGGCTCTTTCGAGCTTCGTTGGCCCTCCGGCGAAACAGGGGGTTGATGTAGCAGGCTTTGCAAGCCGTCACCACGAAAAATACTAAAGCACGGAACGAAGAACAAGGAAATTCTTACTGGAACAATCAGAATAGACCCACGCGATGAAAAAGGACTATGGATTGGAAACTCGGGACTCGAGTGCTCTCCGACGTATTGAAGAGCCGCAAGTTCGACGTTGTAGCGCTGCAGGAGGTGTGCTGGAAGAGCTCAACGGTACGTACGTTCAGAGATGGACATACCATCTACCAGAGCTGCGGCAACACACACGAGCTGGGTATAGCTTTCATAGTGAAGGGCGAGATGCGGAAACGGGTGATTGGGTGGTGGTCAATCAATCCTCGAATCTGCAGGTTGAGAATCAAGGGCCGATTCTTCAATATAAGCATCATCAACGTGCACAGCCCTCACCTCAGAAGTACCGATGACGACAAGGATGAATTCTACGCGCAGTTGTAGAGTGAATACGACCGCTGCCCAAAACATGATATTTAGCTCGTCATCGGGAATTTCAATGCCCCGGTCGGCCAGAAGGAGGAATACAAACCGGTGATTGGAAGGTACAGCACACACCAGCGGATCAATGAAATGGGCCTTAGACTTATCGACTTTGCCGTCTCCAAGAACATGGCCGTACGTAGTACCTTTTTCCAGCACAGAATCCATCACAAGTACACCTGGAGGTTACTAAATCAGACAGAATCACAGATTGACCACGTTTTGATCGACAGTCGGCACTTCTCAGACATTATCGACGTCAGATCCTTTCGAAGCGCCAACGTTGACTCGGACCACTACCTAGTGATGGATTCTCCGTTGTAAACAACAGCCGGTACCGACGCCTTCCTCGGTTAGATCTCGTGCGGCTAAAGCAGCCAGGCGTCGCCGCAAACTACGCGCATTTACTCGAAGCTGCGCTGCCGAAGAGGACGAGCTGGACGAAGCCCCTCTCGAGGACTGTTGGAACATTATCAAAACAGTTATCAGCAGTGTGGTGGAGAGCTCCATCGGGCTTATGAGCCGGAATTAGCGTAACGATTGGTTTGACGATGAATGTAGGAGGATGATGGATGAGGAGAACGCAGCGCGGGCGGCCAAGATGAGCATTGCCACACATCAGAACGTGGAAAGACACAAACAGAAGAAGATGCAGCGAAACCAAATCCTTCGGAAGAAAAAGCGCTACCTGGAAGAGCAAGAGTATGCAGAGTTGGAGCGGCTGCATCGTTCTCAGGAAACGCGAAAGTTCTACCACAAACTGAAGGCGCTTTCGACGGTGCAACAAACGGGGAAGAGGGTGCCAGCACCAAAGATAGGCGAAGTTAAGGAGGCCATCATGCAGCTAAAGAACAACAAGTCAGCTGGGAAAGATGACATCGGAGCGGAGCTTATTAAAATGGGATCAGAAAAGCTGGCCGTTTGTATGCACCGGCTAGTTGTTACAATTTGGGATACGGAACAGCTACCGGAAGAGTGGAAAGATGGGGTTATCTGCCCGATCTATAAAAAGGTCGACAAGTTGGACTGTGAGCACTATCGAGCGATCACCGTTCTCAATACCGCCTATAAAGTGCTGTCCCAAATTATTTTCCGCCGACTATCATCAATTGTGAATAGATTTGTAAGAACTTAACAAGCCGGTTTCATCGGCGGAAAATCCTCCAAAAGGGCCGTGAATACAGAGTTCCCACGCATCATTTATTCGTTGACTTCAAAGCCGCATATGATACCATCAACCAGAAAGAGCTATGAAAAATCATGGACGAGAACAGCTTCCCCAGGAAGCTCATCAAACTGATACAAAGTGTTGTGTTCGGATTTCGAGTGGATTGTCAAGTTTATTCGAATCATACAGAAGGCTTCGCCAAGGTGATGGTCTTTCATGTCTGCTGTTCAAAATAGCGCTACAAGGTGTTATGAACCGAGCGGATATCAACACTTGGGGCACGATATACAACAAATCTAGTCAATTCGTCTGCTTTGCCGATGACATGGATATTATCGGCAGAACATCTATGGCGGTGGCTGAACAGTACACCAGACTAAAGCGCGAAGTAGAAAAGATTGGGTTAAAGGTAAATACGTCTAATACATAGTACATAGTACATGGCCAGCGGAGCCGAGGCCGAACGACGCCGCTTGGGCAGTAGTATATTGATCGACGGCGATGAGTTTAAGGTAGTCGACGAATTCGTCTACCTTGGCTCACTGTTAACGGCGGACAATAATACCAGCCATGAGATTCGGAGGCGTATTATCAGCGGAAGTCGTGCTTACTATGGGCTTCAGAAGCAATTGCGGTCGAGCAGACTAAGTCCCCGTACAAAGTACACCCTATACAAGACGCTTATTAGACCGGTTGTTCTCTACGGGCATGAAACATGGACAATGCTCGAGGAAGACCTGCGAGTGCTCGGAGTTTTCGAATGACGAGTGCTAAGCACGATCTTCGGCGGCGTATATGAGAACGGAGTATGGAGGCGGAGGATGAACCATGAACTCTCTTGCACCGTGCACAGCTCTTTGGCGCACCCAGTATCCAGAAGGTGGCTAAAGCTGGACGGATGCGATGGGCAGGGCATGTTGCAAGAATGCCGGGAAACTACCCTGCAAAGATGGTGTTCCCCTCAAATCCGGTAGGAACGACCAGGACGCACCAGGAGCGCAGCGAGCAAGATGGTTAGACCAGGTGGAGCGAGATCTGGCGGAGAGTACTCGGTGTCCGAGGAATAAGAGAGCGGTAGCCCTCAACCTAGTTACATGGAGAAACTTTGTTTAACAGGCTTTGTCTTAGGATGGTAAGCCACTTAAGTTAGTAAGTAAGTATACTGCACTTACAAACTGGATTCTTCCCAATAGTTGCTCGTCTTTGGCTCGATATGGTGGTTTTTAAATATAATTCTATGTCTGTCTGCGGTTTTTCTATATCGATGTGCTTTGTTTTTTGTTACACCTGCTTATTTTAATTAGCTTTGCTTTGCTGCAACTTGTTAGTTTATTTTTATTTCCTTTGTCACTTTTCTGTGTTTTGTCACTCTTTCGCCTTTTTATGCTATTAGATTAGTTCTCTACCAATGCCGTCCCCCTACTAGCATGGTTGTTACAAAATAGTTGTGGTAACCGAATTATGACTAATTTCAGTCGTAATCCGGTTGTTTTAACTAGATGGACCTTAAGTGTGCTACTTGAGCGGTAAGGAGGCGTTGGATACTTTTAACGACAGTTAACAGTTAACAATCACTTGTTAGCAATGTTGTAAATCGAACGAGAAGCAAACGATGCCTACTGTCATGCGAGCGAGTGTGGCAAGTATGAAGTAATTTGCGGTTTCGTCACCAACGAGAATGACATTTGCTGAGGATCGCTTATGTAGGGGAGCAAAGAGTGGAGGAGGGGATCCGGGAGTTTGGAATTTGATGTTGTTGATATTACTCCTACTGCAGACAGCCTCAGCGAGTGCCTCAGCTAATGTCAAAAAACCTTTATATGTGTGCGTCGTGGAATACTTCATAGTGTGCAACGCTTACTTGTTACCGGTGATATATCGTTAACAATTGTTTCGCTCTACGACATAACGAACCTACGCAGTTTTGCAGAACGACAGGGACAAAAGCTAAGAATTATTGTATAATATACAAACTAACTGTGAATAACCCCTATTGACCCCCACCCCTGGAGGAAACGTCTAACATCCCGCATGTCCGGCTTGGTAACGACGAAGAAAAGGGAATCGAGAACAAAAAGGGAGTTGGCTGTGGACGTCCGTTCGGAACAGAAGCCACGTTAGTGGTCGCGCATTTAAGTGTTCGCGTGTGGAAGATTTATTCGCCAGTTCGTCCAAGTAATCGTAACCACCAGTAACGGGTATTAAAAGTCGTTAAACCATTGAAGCCGTTAATGCGAACCAGCAAATCGGAAAGTTTTCCGGAACGGAGACAGCATTGTGGGCACGGCGTTTTCCACGTGGCCGATTATCTACACCATTCATTACGGCCAGTAGTTACTGCAGTGTTCGGTTTACCTTCAGGACGCCCAGCCAACGAATCACAAGAAACAGTATTTCAAACCACCATTAAAGTTCGATCGTTGTTGCGTACCAAAAGTACCAAAACCAAAGGGTGGGACATGGACAATGTATGTAGTTTGACACCCACACCACCCCTCTGGTTGCCATTCATGCCAAAAGAGAAAGACCTCCGATATTTGCGCTGAACTTGCTTTGGCTTTGTTATTATTTGTAACTAATGGCCCTTTTAAGGGCCACCAACAAATTAAATAAAATTTTACGTAATCTGCAATTCGTTCTTGTAAAAATGTTTAGTTTATCGTACCTAAAACGCTAAATATATGCTACTTTTGTGGCGTTCCCTTCAAACTACTAAGCTACAACACTGTAAAATTCCCTAAAACAATTTTGGCTGTTGCTGATACATCGAAGAGATATTTTCAACTGAAAGAAAATTCAATTTTATCTTCAATTATTACTTGATGCTGAAGGCCAAAAAGGCTGATTGATGGATGATATTCACATTTATCGTGAAACATTTACTAGGAGCTCGAATGTCATGATAATTATGTGCCTTCCGGGACGGAATTTTCGCTAATTCACTCACCAATAAGAAATGAACGAACATCTGAACCTCACGAGCGGTTTCCGTAGCGCAACTGCTCACTGTTAGAATGAGCCAACCCGGAGGCGATAGATACTTATGAACATACACATGCCAGAAATTCAGTCTGCATTAGTTCTTGCTACGTTATCATAATATTACAATATAATGTTAACATAGGCCTACGTCACCCTTTCGTACAACCCTTAGGACTGTATACCTTATAGTTTTTGTTTCATCTTTCTTTTTCTGCCGGAGCACTACCGAATGCATGCTCTCAAGTTCATGGAATAAATCAGTCAGTTCCCTGCTTGATGCCCTGCTTGGCATGGAGTAAATAGTCTCTAGTCTCTAGATTAGTTTGCATCATAGCCGTAGCTAGGAAATTTCCCTAGGAGGGGCCTAGGCGGTGCACTATGGCGCAAAGCTGGCCAAAAGTCAAAAATACAATTTCAAGCTTTTTCCATTATTATATTTTTATCATTTTCTGGAATACTTTGAGAGGTTAACCTGAAAATTCTAGCCAGTTTAAAGTTAAAATGAATTTTTGACAAATGTCTGAACATGTTGAACATGTTGAAGAATGATATTTTGTTCTTCCAAACAAAATGTATGGGAAACTCAACACCAATATTAGGCGATCAAGAAAGTATGGCGGGAAACGTCAGAAAACGATCACGTTAAATGCATCTTATAGGAAATTTTGCTGCGCTAAGGAAGTAATATCGACTTTTTGGCGGGTATATTAGAAGTGATTTCTTCTTACATGAAGGAATGATTTTCTCTTCCATAGGAGAATTCCACGAAAGCCCCAATTAAAAATGCTCGTGTTTGTTCAAATTTTGTGTAGTTGTTTCTTTTCGGAAAATTTTAGACCCCTGACTTTTTACTTGGCGCTTAGGGTGTCTTTTTCTGAGTTAGGATGATGCCAAAAATCATCATTTTTGATCAATTTTCTTTCTTTGAAAATTCGTAACTGTTGAATTACTGAACTGATTTGAATTTATTTTTATATAGTGAAGATACCTTACGATGGGGCTTCGAAGAGCTAATTCTTTAGTTTGAACGAGCTTAGTGGATATCGCAATTTACTAAAGTTTCTTTTTTGTAATAATTTTTTTATGGCTTGTGAACCACCCTAATGCATTATGATACAAGTTTTTTATGCTTTCAACGGCAAATACAAAATTTGCCATCTCAAAAACAAAAACCACAATGAAATAAGTAAAAAACGAAACTATTATTTTTTTAATTTTGTGAACCACCCTAATGAGCGATCAGTTTTTTGATTTCTGATCCCAAATTTGAAATCAGTGACCCAAAATTAGTTAAAGATGTTATATTCAGCCGATTTGAAGTAACTTTTGACTTTTGGCCAAGCTTTGTATGGAGGAGCGCCACTGTGCGGTGCCTTCCAAAAAAATTTTCACTGTGATGAAAATATCGATCTACTCGAACTACATAAATATAATGTTCTCAGCAGAAACATTTTATTTTTTTTTATGTTGCCGACTCGTCGCGTCGATGTGAAGAGAAATGAAAATGTTTCAGCGGAAAACTCTTAAACGCCAGCAGCATAGAGATGGAGTGGCTTGTGCTGTTTCAAGAAGTTGCCTCCATTCATCACAATCTTGGGCCAATCGTCGCCAATTTCCCAATCGTCTCAGAAGTCGCAAATCACTTTCGACCTGGGCAAGCCAACGCTGTAGAAAATTACTCATTGGATATTTTCTCTTGAAAAAATTGGGTCGCAGTAGTTTAGAGTGACGCGATTTTATCCAATTTTCGAAAAACTGACAGCGATAAAAATACAGTGTAAAGTGTTTTTATCACTGTCAGTTTTTTCAAAAATTGGAAAAAATCGCGTCACCTGAAAAGCAACGCCGCGGATAGATTTTGCGCAAGCACCTGGAAAATGCTTAACTTTCTCATCAGGACATCGGAAAACAACTCGGAATCGTGCATTCAAAGGTGAGCATCGAACGGAAGGAGAAATGCCGTTAGAAGAGATGTTCTATCATATCAGTGATCAGGATCACACGCTTGTCGTGAAAGCGTTTAAGCGGAATCCCAATGCTTCGGTCAGGGATGTGGTTAGTTTCTTTATTTGACTAGTTATTTATGCATACGTACAAAGTGCGGAGGGCTCAACCCATGACGAACGGCAAAATACGGTGGGAAAATCACGGGCCGGGAAACTGTACACCCATATGCTAACGAAGCCTCATTGTCTCATCATGGATGCTGAGACTTACGTCAAGGCGCACTTCCTGCAGCGTTATGAAGCAGGCACTACGTAAGTATCCCAAGGAGGTCAAATCGGAGGAAAAGATGAAGAAAAAGCGAGTTTTCGTACAGAAGAAGCTGCAGCCATATGTGATACAGAACCTTATTAGTGGATTTAAGCGTAAGGTGCGAGCATTCGGTTATGGTATTGAAGTTGAATGAAATAAATATGCCAAAAGCATTAATGGGTTATATTTTATTGTCTGAAAGTTTGAAAAGGATCGGTCAATTAGGTAATTTTCTACAGTGTCTTTTCCATGATGCAATTTGATGTAGGACACCGTTTACGAGGCTTAAAGGAAAAGTTAGTCCCACGACCTGTGCGTGTGGTGATTACTCTCAGATTCGATCAAAATCACTGATTTTCCATCTCTGACTGTAATACTAGGTAGTCTGATAAGTACCTGAAAAATGAAACACGGAGACGTTTTTTTGGCCAAAGTCAGTTTTATTTTCCAATATACTCTCCTTTTAGGTCGATGCAGCGAGTCCAACGATTTTCTAACTTTTTATACCGTCCGAAAAGTACTGGATCGGAAGGTCTCCAAAATACGCCTGTTTCAGTTATGAGCTAAAAGTAAAAACGCTTACCGGTGAGACATCTCTTCAGGTTAGGAAACAAGTAATAGTCGCTGGGGTCCAGGTCTTGTGAATACGGTAGCGGAGGCCAATTCGAAACCGATTTCATGCAATTTTGCTTGTGCAACTAAGCATGCATGAACAGGCGCATTGTCGTGATGATAAAGCGGTTTTTCTTCTTCAAATGCGGTCGCTTTTCGGCGATTTCGATTTTCAATCGGTCCAATAATGATGAATAGTATGCTGCGGTTATGGTTTTACCTTTTTCAAGATAGTTCACGAATAATATGCCATGTGCATCCCAAAATACGGAGGCCATAACCTTTCCGACCCATTGTTGCGTTTTCGGACGCTTCGGAGCACTTTGGCCCGGTAAAACCCACTGTTTTGCTTGTTGCGTTGACTCAGGAGTGTAGTAATGGATCCAGAATTCATCCATTAATTATGAATCGGCGCAAAAACTCGGTCGGCTTACGCGAAAATAATGCCAAATTAAGCTGGGAAGTCGTCACACGAATTCGTTTTTGGTAAATGGCTGAAGTTTTGACAGGCGTTATTTGAAGGATCAAGCTCGACATAAATGGTTCACATTAGTGAATACTAATGCCATCTCTTAGAATTTTCAGGTACTTATCAGACTGCCTACACTGAAACAAAGATCATGGTAACTGTTACCATATTAAGGGGTAAAATTAAAAATGATGCAACAGTGAATTTTTGCAGAAAAGCATCCATGCTTGACTAGACCATGGTTCCCGTTGTTTTTACCATGCTTTTACCTACATGACGGTATGGTAATTCTGAGTATCCCATAGTATTATAATGGTATATTTTACCATGATTTTTTTTATATTGAATGGTAATAACAACCATGAGTATGGTAATTTTAAACATTGTTGTGAACCTGAAATACCATTCAAAGGTAATATATTTAGGAAATTATTAATTTTCTAATAAAAGAAAGGATAGCGATTTATTTCAGAGTAGTTTATTTTAAATATTGTTTTTATATAATTGATTACAAAAAATATCTTTTAATTCTGATATAATTCTTATTCTCTACATTATACAGATGAATAGGTGGCCCATCGTATGAGTCAATTTTAGTCAAACTGAATTTATTGTATTTACCAACTACTTTGAATGATGCTAAGTGATGTGTGTACTCTGAAACCTGCCACTGCTGACATGCTACGTATAATACATTATTAGCAATCAGTATATCTATAATTTCAAATAGCTCTACTTTCTGAAAATCCATTGACGACCTTGTGAGGAAATGGCCAACTTTGTACATAGTTCCTTTATATGATATTGATTTGGAGGCATAGAAGCAAGAATTCAAAAAATCACTTTTTAAGTTTAAATATGGAAAATAGTGCATATCAATGAGTTTAATCTTAACGAAATTTTTTATAACTGGCAACTCTTCGAAGAATTTAGAGTGACTGGCATTATATGAGAAAATTAAGTTAGCTTTTGTACAAAGTGTATGGCAAATATTGCGTCGAGACGTAATGTTTCTACAATACCTCTTAAAAACTTGATGAAATGCTTCGAAACGAAAACTCCAAGTATACCGCGGTGGCCCTGTTTTTCTTATAGCTTCTGGATAATGCAGCAGTATATGATATTTTGGTTTTAGTTTTTTATCAAATAAATCTTTATAGAGTGTATGGTGGTAGATTATCTGTTGTTGTAAAGTTTCTAACAACTTTTCATTGAACCTTGGTAAGAGAACCAGATCAGCAAGTTCAACCAATGAAAGCGCGAAGTTCCAAATTTCGTCATTCTCTGCAATTAGTTCACCAAAGATTAATGGAAAATAATGAATGAAAAGCATCATTTCACGGGAAGTCATTTTGAAATTAGTAGTTTTTATCTGCTCTTTTGTGATTATTTTAAAAGTATTTCGTTTTTCAGTGTCGCCGTAATCAAACATTTGAATTCGGTAGTTTATAGTTTGCAATGAAATATTAAGATTTTTTATCATGTAGTTTAAAACGAGAGCTATATCGTAATTACATATCCCATGTGAATATAGGTCATGCATTGGGTCAACAATTGCAGTATCAGCGACGTGGTAGTAAACTAATTGATTAAAACCGGACGCTTCTTTAATTCCTGTCTCTTTATAACCTTTAGCTAGATCTTCCAAGTAATTATTTTTATTCCGATTTATGTCAGGGTTAAGACAAACCATTTCTTGAGAATCATACTTGTTTATTTTGCAAAATCTGCAATAATATAAAGAGTTGAAAGAATTCGCATATCCCATTAAACAATTCATTCCTAAATTGTCTCCAAGTATTCCTGCTAATACAAAATTAACTACGATAGTTTTACCAGCAATTATCAATTCTAATCCATTGCTTTCTAAATCGCATAGAATAGCTATTAACTCCTTTAATGATTCGGATGGACCTAACTCTGCCATATCTTTTGACTTCACGAACCCAGCGACAAACAAGTTTTCCAAACGTGATAGAAAGTGTGATGGAATAGTTGGAAAGTTATAGTACAATCCACATACCTTATGAGTTCCTGAATGTGCACCAATTGCGTCATTTATTTCTACGTCATCCGAAAATAAGAAAAAAGGAATAACTGCTTTGTTGCCAAATTTTGATTTGATTCCCTGCCATAGACTTCCGTTTACAACATTTGCTATATTGTTTTCCTGTTCTAATCTGCGCATATTTTCTATTGTCTCTTCATAAATATTTCCAGTCTCGAAAAATTTTTTGATTTGATGTTTGATTGGCATCAGGCAACTTTTAGAACGGATATTTTCCTCTTTATCCTTGTAACTTACACTTTTTGGTGCATCATGCAGATGCATATTTTTAAGTTGGCTTTTAAATTTTTGCTCTGAAGCAATAAACTGAAACGGGTCTCGCAAATCATCTAATAATTGTTGGAAACAGGGGTCCTCAGGTATAGGTGCTAATAAGTTCAATGTGTCACATATTGGAACGACAATGTCTCTGGAGATATCCCTTTGAAGATCGAGTACATCTTTTCGTGTAAGATTTTTTTTACTATGTAGGTTAAGTGTGAAATTCAAAATACATTTTCGTAGACTATGCCTTATATCTAAAATTTTCTCTTCGCTTATTTTCTCCTTTTCCGTTTCGTCATTTTTCAACGCTCCTGTAGAAAACTCCACATCGCAAAGAATTGGCATATTTTCCTCTGTATTTGAAATTTCCTGTGACTCTTGGTAAGGTGTGTAATTTTCATTGTCGACGTTGCACTTAAAAACATCGGCATGCTGCATGTTAACATGTCGTTTGAAACGATAAACATCTTGGAATGAAGCTGTTGGTATACAAATCGAACATTTATACTTGAAGGTTGATGGTGTTCCATGTAGCAGAGTTAAATGATCGAGAAGATATTGAAAGTTATCATACGGTTCCTTGCACAGTTGGCAGTTTATTATGGTGCTCTCTCAAATATGCTAATAACTGTAACAACTGAGTGTTCTTCGATTTTCGCATGTAGTCAATATTGTAAAAAAATCGACTGATGAAACACCAGAAAATTTCACAGCTTTCAGGATACTCAAAACCAAGGATAGTTTTGAGCTTTAGAACAACATCCAGGCAACGTAGAAAAGAAGGGAGCTGATACTCCAGCGATTTCGTAACGACGAAATATGATTCGAAACGGTTAGGTTTTCCAATAACACAAATTCTAGGTGACAATGATTGGTTATTAGAAGTAAACTCTTCTCGCAAATCACAGAGCGCCTTTTTGTACTCCTGTTGAGTATCAAATATACGGCATACGTCAATTTGCGCCTGAAGAATCGTTGGTAGTTTTTTATTCGATGCCCTAACCGGCTTTAGAATAGCATGGAAAACAGTGCAAATAATGTAGTCACGGGAGTCTGAAAATACAAGAAAAAAGGCATATACATACATATGCATTATATTCATAAATTACCAAATATACCTAGAGGTAAATTTGGGTCATCCAATAACATCACAAGCTCTAGAGAGAAATGGTCTTTTATGTTGCTTATCTGAATGTACTTTATAAAGTGAACTGCGAACTGCTCCCAATTTTCAAACAGATTTTTTGTTTTGTTTATTCCCTCGTGTAGGATGTCAAAATCGCAATCAACCTTAAATAAAGATTTTTAATTAGTATTAGTATTACTATATTTGCACTAACTTATAATTACCAATAAGTATCCATTTTTATCACATAATCTTGGCCATTCTTGAATGGTATTTTGCTTATTTACATCTTCGTCTTTTAGAATACTCCTAAGACGCAGCAAAAAGCACTCTTTCCACTGTTGAAAAACTTTTTCGCCGGGTTCTGAATTATTACGCATCCAGTTTCTGAAAGCCGTCAGTCTTTCAACCTCTGTGTAAAAAATATACTGTTTAATTGTACTTTGATATTATTGTAATTTTAAGGTTACCTGCAGCCGAAAGTTCCAATGCTTTGGAATGCAAATTTTGCAAGACGTTTACACGCTTGTTCTTAACCAAAGTCTTCTTGTGTCTATTGTGGAAACGATCATAAATTAAACCCGATGGGTTTTTTTTGTTCGCCTTATAGTCTCGTGGATTATAGTAGATTTCCTAAAAATGAAAAATGTTTATTAAAATTACGTATATTTTTTTAGCTGCTCATGATGAATTTATTTATGAATTAAATTTATGGTAACTACCGGGATTTCCGGAGGAAAACGTTCAGAGATGAGCTGGGCGAATCGTGCCATATCTGGTAGCGGAAAATTGCGGCGACGAGCAATGTAATAATCGACGATAGTATGAGCCAAAGATCTTCGTTGTTCAGAATCCAATTTGTTGTGCATTTGGTAATGTTCGGTTATTATTTTGCCCTTTTCATTACGATTCAAAATATCATTGAGCAAATGAATTGTCACACTAGTTGATAGTAGCTTGTGTTCTGATACTCCGGGTAACACACAGCTTTCCACATCCATAGGCATTTCTGTATTGGACGGAAATTGTGGACATAGTGCGCTTTCTTCCCATTGAATTAGCTTTTTACGTAGAGCATGCTTATGCCCTGTCCATTTGGCAACCGAAAAAACATCTTCGAGTGCTCTTTCGTCCGATAGTTTTAAATATTCTACCGTAATTCCATGTCCTTTAATGGCGATATTTAAGCATGACTGAATTTGTAGACAAAATATATCTTACCAACTAAAATAGCATAAATGGCTGGATCCAATTCCCACTCATCAACTATAAGTTTGTGTAGTTCCGGATTTTTTTCAGTTTCTATTGTGGGGAAATTAAAATATAATATATTTACATTTCAACGAAGGTTTCATACTACTTACCGATAATGAATAGCGGGTCAGCCATGTAGTCGTCAACACTTATTTCAACCTGATTTGCATTCATTTTATACCGGATTTCGTATGCAAAATAAAATTTTCTGTCCGAATCTGTTGCAACGCTTTCATCAAAATGGCGAACAAATGCAAATTTGCTATCACTGAAGAAAATACCATGTTCAGAGTGGGTTTAAAAATTTAGTCTTGTAAAAAGTAATGATAAATCTTTTTATTTATACCATTTTCATAGTAAAAATATAAGTATGTCATAGTAATTCCGAACAGCTCATGGTTAATTTTACTATTTAATGAGAATGGTATTTTCTACATTGGTAACATAGTTTGCATTACCATGATGTTCGTTTCAGTGTAGTAAGAGCCCATACGAACAAGAGTTTGCTCTACTTTTTCCATAAGCTGAAGGATCATTGCATAACAGCCATATAATTCAATACGGTAACCAACGTATTTTGGATCCCATCGGCAGCTGTACATAATTTGGACACTTACAGCAAAATCAACTGGAGGTGCCCAAATTATGTACAGCAGCTGGTGGGGTCCGAAATAGGTTGGTTACCCTACATTTGCCAGTGTTCGAAATAGCAGTTTTTGTTTTTATTATCGCAAACTATTGTGACGTGGTTATGTTTATTTAATACAAATCTTTATAGTGAGTGAAACCCATACATATTCAGTTTACAGTTTTTTATTCACTAATATTCCTAGGTTCTACGTATCTCTCGCCGGCAGCAGCGTTTGAATGCCTTCCAGCCGACTAACCTTCGGTCGTTCAGAAACTGGAAATGGTTTTTGATGACAAGTAAAAATTTATCGTACGACATCCGACCATCACCGTTCTCGTCGAACATGGCAAACACGATATCGATCAGATGTTCGATCTTCATCACTGAATCGGAACATATAGTTACGGCTCGCGAAAACTCATCTCGCGAAATACTGCCATTTAGCGAGTGGAAAACTCGCATTGCCAGAACAAAATCTTTCATATTGCGTAGCACTTTGCAAAACTGCTCAAACTCTTCGTAAGATACTTCGTGATGATTCTCTAGACTGCTTAATCGCCCGATAATTGTTTCATAATGATGTGGCTCGAGATGTGTATACCGCAACAGTATCCTAGCGAAATTTTCATCTGTGATACTTACGCCATTTTGCGAGTATCGTCCGAATTCGATCTGCAGAATCTCGGTTTGAAGATTTTTCACGAAATGATGAAATTCCTCGTATGACAACGAACCGCTACCTTCTATTCCGAAAAAATGGACCTGCAAAGTGGTCATCGCAGTGGAGTATTCGAGCTGCGTTAGCGTTTTTCTAGCGTCGACATTAACTTTACGTTGACGGATGGAATTTCCCAGCAGTTTTCGAGCTACCAAAAACTCTTTCCGATTTATCCGGTGGTTACCATCGATGTCAAACATATTGAAAGCCAGGCGGAAACCACTTTCAGGCCGAGTTAGTACCGAAATCAAAAACAGGTAATCCATAAACGAAATGATACCCTTATCGGATGCATTTCGAAAGAAATTGACATTGCTTTGGCTTACCGGACTCACAGCGGCTTGGAATTGCGAAACCTCGTTATCTGTCAGAATCCGACGTCTAAGGCAAGGCAGAGGATATCGTTCTAGAACCGACTGCAAAAAGTCCTGTGGTGTCATGTAAATCTGCCACCCGTATTCGACGGAAGCGAATTGCAAAAACCGACGCTCGTTGCGTGTCAAATCAGCAATCGCCGTTTCCGCTTCTGCTGTCGTCCGGTTGCTTGTGGTGCATCGGTTGTTTTCCTGAACTTTTCGAATTCTAGTGTAGAATAGGGCGGTCGCAAAACCGCTTCCAATTAAAAAAGCTGCTTTTAACACAGTAGAAGCCATCCATGGGCAGTGAACTGAATGACATTTCTAATTGTTCAGGACTTTTATGTCCAAGTAGGTTATGGCGTGGTAGTGTTTCATAAGGTTTTGCACGGGCGAGCATAACCTCGCTTCTTTGACGTCTATCAGTGGTTTGTTTACATGCACTTGGAACGTGGGTTAACATGTTGAAAGTGAATATTGCTTAAGGCCTTAACGGCAAGTCAGAAAAGCACAACAACTGCCATTCCGAGTAGTTTGGAGGGCGACACTGCTGGACAATACGCTTTTAAAACGTTTAACTTCAATTTATGCATATCGTGTTCGCCTAACAAATAGTAAACAAACCACGAGTGGATGTCAAATGGATGAATCGCGTTCATTCGTGACGTCATCTTGTAAAACCTTATAGCATTAGTTTAAATGAGTGTTACAGCTTTACCAGTTTATAGGTACCTAAAGAGAACACGGGAAGAACAACTATAAAAGAAAATATATTTCTTCAGCTGCTTTTTATGTGTCTAATTTGTTTGTTTAATTATTCATTCGTTGCTAGCTGATACGCTCTTGCCTCGGAAAGGCGCAGCAACCCAGAAGAGGAAGCTGCCAAAGCTTCGACTCCTGGGCTGGGAGTCCTGGAGTGGGCTCAGAAGGCCTCTTCTGTTTCCGAGTCCCAGGGCGTTGTGGTCACGGAGGAGATTTTGGATGTGTGGTTTGACCTATACACAATACGTACCTTTTTGGTTAGCTTATTCGGCGTGAACGGAGGGGGTGTAGGCTCTGTGATGATATATAGTAACTAGCAAGTTATGAATTTATGATTTACTTTGTAGTTAAAGAAATGAATCGCAATTGGCGAGAATAAACCTTGTTCAGTTTTTGGAGTACTACGCTGGAATCAAGATGTGTTTTTGCTTTTAGACCGACATAACCGGGGTGGTTACCGACGGGTGAGGATTAGCCGATGCGCGGTGTGATGCAAGGGAACCGCCTATCAGTTCGCGTTCGGCGCGACGTCTAGTGGATCACGAAGCGGGTCACTCAATACTTCGCTGAGGTTCGGTGAGGTTAAATTCAAATCTGGAGACTGGATAACGCCCGCCGTGATCCCTCCCGTGTCCACAAAATCGGTGTTTACGGTGTTGAATAATGGCAGTACCTGCGGCCCAAGGGTCACCAAACCGCTGTGTCTATCGACCGGATAATCAACGACGCTGGTCAAACACCGAGTCGCTGGTGCGGGCGTGATGAAGATAAGGGGGTGCCCTTGAGGGGGTCCACTCCCAAAAGTTCAGTGATGACGTTCCGGCTCGTCAAAGAAACTTGAAGAACCAGAGCTCGTTTTCACGGGACCAAACTAATCACTTTATGACGTCTCGTATAAACGAAAAACGTGTGTTCGCTTTGGGAAAAACGTGTGTTCGCTTTGGGAAAAACTCTCCACACAGCCGACCTTCTGGCTCAATGGATCATTGAAAAAGCTGAAACATCTCACAGATGGCTCCAGCATAGACATGTTCTGTCAAACATACTCGACGAACGTCTATGAACGACTGTCAAACTGCATTTCAATCTGATTGGTCCACCCAAAAAGGCCGATTCAGATTAACCACAGAGAACAGACATCCAAGGGAAAGGTCCCCACTTGGATAAAACTTATGTCAAATTAGTTGGGAAACTATAGTGATGATGTCGCTAAAGGCGCATAAAATTCTACACTAAACTCACAACATCTAGCTTCTGGCGCTAGCATAACGCTCACAGTCCATACATACTAGCGCCAGAGGAGCCAAAGGCTGTCAATGCACAAATCAAAAGAATCATTTAGTTGGGAAACTATAGTGGTGGGGACGCTAGCATATTAGGTGATTTTAGTTTGAAATTTTATCCAAGAATTCCCGAAAAATTTGTTCCTGAATGGATGTCTGTTCTCTGTGGATTAACCGTCAGCAAACGTCAACAACAACGGAACGGAAAGAAATTATGACGTGTAATCTACATCAGCCTTAAAGTTTACTCTGAATATGGCACGTGGCGCTTTAGTGTCCATCTAGCGGCAAGCATGAGCAAAAGCTTCCTAAAATGATCCATTAGACAGTTCAGTGGAATCTGATTTTAAGCTATATGTACATAATTAGGGTAGTTGATCCAATAGTTGTGGTAGTACCAATAGTTGCGCTACTATTCATTATTAATGCATATTTTCGTCACCGTAGCATTTTAGATAAAACAATTACATTCATTATATAAAACAGGTTTTTAAAAGTATTGGTAGTTAGACTACACCATTTAAAATTAAAGCATTATTTGCTAAAATGCCAATTTTCCAAAATCTAACGCGCAGTTGGAGCGCACAACTATAGGCGCTCATCTGTAGTTTTGCTACGATGTTTTTTCACTTAGCAACCTAGCAATGTATATGGAATAACACAATTAAAGGAACATCAAACTTAATTAAGGAAACATTAGCGCAACTGTTGGTACAATATAATTGAATCGGAAAATTCATTGTTTCTTTATAAAGCTTCTCGTACAACGAAAGCAATTGTCTTGCCTTGTGACAAATACCTTATATTTGATAAATTTATATCCCACAAGCATTAATAGAGGTTTTCCGTCAGATCATACCCCTCCTTTTCTTATTTTTTCTCAAAAGTACTCCCAATACGAGTGACAATGGTGCAAAAATATATTTTTTTCGTTGACTCTAGAATTTACTACGATTTTTTAAACAATGCAAATTGCAAGAATGTTGAGTTTCTTTTCACCAAATCACGAATGTTGAGTTTTAAAAAATTCGTTTCGGCTGCACTGTTTATCAAAATTTTCAGATTTTCTGGCAGCATTGCATAACAGTTTTTGACATATGTGTATCAGCGGTAGAGTGAAAAGGATAAAACGAATGAAAAGCTAATGATTACCTTCTTTTTCATTTCGTTTGTTGCTTGCCACAAGAGTAAAGAGTGGCACAAATGGTTTCGAAGTGGTGAAAATAGAGGACACTGGTACAAAAAGGCATGTAAGACATCCGAGAAGTGACCGGTTGAAATATACGTATTTTAGTTTTTCATTTTTACAGTAGTTAGAGGCTTTAAATAAAGAAAGTTTTATATGGGTATCATTTCTAAGAGTCAAAACCGAACATTTAGTGAAAAAAAAATTTTTGACGGAAAACATCTATTGAAGCATACACCTCTATAAACAAGCAAAATGAAGTTATATTGTGCTTAGTGGCGCAACGAATGGATCATCTACCCTATGCGCTACATTTCCACACAATAATTACAGTTACCGACGAACGGTAACAAGCTGGGATTGTTTTTGTGCATCGAACCGTCAGTGGAAACCGAATAAATACTGCTGGGGAAGAATAAATGTTTAAGGCGAGAAATGTAGATTCAGGCAAACTGAAAATTCTTGATATTAGGCCAAAAATATAGACGGCTTAGTGGTGTAATTGGTTAAACAACACGCTCAACTGGAGATTGAGAGCTGTGAGTTCAACTCTCACCTTCGCTAAGTCTATATTTTTGGCCTAATATCAAGAATTTTCAGTTTGCCTGAATCTACATTTCTCGCATTAAGCATTTATTCTTCCCCAACGTCTATACGTCGTTGAAAAAGAAAAAGAAAAAACGAATAAATACTGTCACTGAGAACCAGGCTAACTTGATTGAATAAAACAATATTCATTTGCGATGAAATTCAAACCGCTCGCAAACCCGAGCATGCAGACTTGATTTAAATGGTGCTATTTGAATTTTCTGCAACAAATATAAGAAGAAAAAGAAGAAGAAGACGAATACAATCAATCTGTCACTGAGCTGGCTTCTCTCTGTCTTTTTCTCTCTCATGTTGCCAGGTAAAATATCCGCAAGGCTGTTTCACGAATTTGACATCCGAAATCCTTTCTATAACGGGTGGCAACTAAAATTTTGGAATTTTTTCGCGGCCTTTATGCTTAACAACAAACGAGCTCAGAGAGAAATGAGAGTATGTATGTGTTAGCTCTCTCTCCTCTTTTTGTTAATATTTTTTGTTTTGTTTATGCTTGCCCAATTTTGCTAAAAATGGCGTCGAAACAAGAAGCATTTCGGGAGCGCGTTGTACACTTCTACGAACTGCAACAGAAATCTCGGCAAAAAGTATACTGTACAACATTTAAAAAGCAAATATGTTGCGGATTCGACTGATTACCATATCCTAGGATGCGTAACAACTATTCGCAAGCAAGGTAGTGGAAGACCAGCCAAAATTATGGACGTAGAAGGACATCGTTCTTTTTCTCAAGCCCTCTGGTTTGATTATCAATTAAGATGCACTAAACGAATGTTTGAAGAAAATTTTGATCCCGTTTCTACAAAAACATCATGCAGATAGACAATACGTGTTTTGGCCGGCCTTATTGCCTTACGCCAAAAAACACAATCGTTCCTGAATACCCATTCGATCTCATTTTCACCCAAAAACCACGACGAGAATTTTTTTCGGGATTTTAAGTTCCTTGGTGTACAAAAATAACCGGTGAGCCACGAATTGCAAACAAGAGACGCATTCGCAAAGTTGACATGACGGCCGTACAACGCTCCTGTTTCGACGTTAAACGAAAGCTTCGCCGAACAGCCGATTACGGACCGTTTTTAAATGTACACTAATTTATTTTCAACAATGGATAATTTCGTAAATCAGATTTTCTTCATGTATCTTTGTCTTTTTTTGACAACTTGAGAAAAAAAAATTCCAAAACTTTAGTTGCCACCCGTTACTTACCTTGGCATAGACCTTTGTTCAACGTTTCCTATTCAAGGAAATCGTAGCAGAAAAGTCACCTTTGAGAATTTTACATCACAAAATTTTATTTACTTGTTTGTTTTTGTTTTTCTTGTTATGGAATAAATATACACTTCCCATAGTAGGTATCATAATTTAATTAGCGTAATTATTACATTAAATTTGCAGCACTGTTTTTATTTTAATATTTCGCCTTGTTTTGTAAGTGTGTTAATCAATGTTCCATTGTGTCTTGATAGCATTCTAAGCCTTTATGCTGCATATTTAAACTTTAGATCAATCAAGCATTTTCTTACTCTGTATTCCAGATGCTGCTCTATCGTTTCCTGGAGTCGGACCCGTCATTTCGGCCGGTTTTGCTGTTTTTTTTATTTACTAATTCATTCATCCAAAATTGTTTTTCGTGATTTTGTTGTCTTTGTTGTAGTTGCATTGTTGTCCAAAATGTTGTAAATATTATGTTTTGTATCGGCAGACGACTAGTTTTCTTATCGGTTGCAACCTGTTGTAAGTTTCTTTTCTGGATTAAATACATGATAAACTATGCATTTCCTATCGACTAGCGTTTGTTGAGAGTATTGGTTTTTACTGATACTATGGCGGGCGGGTGAGTGGCGCATAAAAAGTGCATATTTGTTAAGGTTTTTACTTTGTTTTTTTTTTTTCTCTTTTTACTTTATGTATCTATTTGGGGGACGACTCTTTAATTTCTCTCCTTTAGTAATTGGTTAATACTTTTGTCCACAAAATATCATTTGGATCAGGACTTCACATAAATATCAAATAAGTTGAAATTTTACATTGAATATGGCTACCCATTATGGGAAAAATAAAACACTTACGGGAAGAGACATTTAGACATTTAATGATTAACTAAAACACACATCAACATTGATATTCATGCTATGAAAGAAAAAATAAGCAGTACATGTTTGTGTTTGCGCAGGTGCGAGGAGGTATAACAGCTACATATTTTGGTTTTAGTTGATTATCAGGCAAAGCTTGTTTATCTTTGGTTTGATAGTAAAATAGTTCCAATGTTCTCTATGCATAAAGTTTTGAGCTCACCAACTGAACGTCAAGCCGGTCGAAGAATTATTTATGCAAATGTCAAAGTGCATTCGTGAAATGAGTGAAGTAACAATTTGATATGTCCGCACAAACAAATCTATTGTCGTTGTGGTATTGAAAGTTTCATATTTAGACAAGAAATTAAACAAGCTTACTAGCCCTTTTGATTCTAGCTCGATTCTCATAGCACACGAAAACTTATACCTTTCATATTTTTGTAGCTCTGACTATTTCTTAGGGACGGTCCAATTAGTTGTTGTTATTTATAGTATCCGGATTCAGCAAACCTATCTACAATACATAACCTATAATATATCAAAAAGCATCAATTTCCTCAGCCTACTTCATAACAGTGTAAAGTGTTCAATATACATAAGGAATTCCTGTTTGTCTATGACAGGCCCATTTGTGTATACAGCCTGAACGGCTATTGTTTTGCTTTGCCGGTGCAAGAATGGATGGATGGAGCGGCTCAATTCACATAGAAAAATATAACAGGATTCTCTCAGCTACTTTGTGAAAAGCCACTAATAAATGGGTGAAGAAGCCGGTTTGGTGCTATATGAAAATTTGGGTCTTTTTAGCTATACACTCAATACAATCGTCCAAGTCCGTATATCCAAGTAAAGTACGTATGTGTGTGTGATTTAGATCAAGTTTATATAGGTTTAATTTATATATCAGCCGTAAAGATGTCAGTTTGTAGGTCGTTTTTTGCAGGCCTCAGTTAGACATTTCAATTTGCCCACTGAATGCTATAGGCACCAAACAGTGCGGTCTGCTGGGCAAAGTTTTAGCTTATCGTTAAATAATGTCCAAAAATATATGCATTTTTTCTGTGTTCCTCTTAATTTCACGAATCGCTAGCTTTCCTTGCTCCTTGCTTTCCGTAGTTTTCTTTGGTTTTAGCACTGCTTGTGATCTTATGTTGATAGTCGTTCAATTTTCTCAATACAAAAAGCTATAATGTAGCATCAACTGTACAGTGAAATTTAGTACATATTTGTTTCTATTGCGATTTTCCTTTTGTGTTTACCACTGCAAGGCAAAGGCGTGTTTTAATTCCAATGTTTTTTTATTATTCCGTTGACCACTTCCGTACTCTGTCGCTAGCTTGAATACACACATATTTTTCTATTTTCTTTTAGTATAGTATTTCACAGTTTCTGTAGTGAGAACTTTCATTAATAGTTCAGTTAATTAGAGCAAGTTTTTTTGCGTTTCTGTGAGAAAGCGATCAATGAAAGGGATTTTAATTGTGCTGCCTCGATAGAAAATATAAGCCAATATTGGTAAATGCAATACTTTTCAAAGACTGTTTTTTAGATGTATACTGGATTCTCTTGGCCTGTTAACAAACGGAACATTGATGTCGGCATTGTTTTCATCAAAATCTGTGGAAGAAAAATTGAAAACCACATTTAAATGCATGCGAAAAGGCAACATAAGTAACACATAATGTTTATTCATTTAATTTATTTCACCATTTTCGACTACGTCGTACAGATTGTTTACTTAATAACTAATTTAAGCCTCGGATGCTCGAACACATTTCTAGACAGAGTAAAATCGAACACATTACAAACGTCTTTGAAGGAACGCAATCAGACATTAAAACAATTATTCACACCATAATTTGTTCTGTGGAATTGGATGGCCAATAACGGTGGATTCCGAAGCCGACGAGGAGGTACATTCCACGGTACAGGAGTTCCGGGCAATCCACATTGCCTGTTATAAGGTCGAATATAAATAGACGCTGCTGTTTGACGCGTCGGACTTCGAGTGTATCCAGGCTAATCAGTTGACAACGGTCTATGTAACTGGGAAGATTGACTGGATCATTCCATGGTAACTGACGCAAGGCGAATCGTTATTAAATAATTTGTGCAATATAGGGCACGGAAGGGTATTTTCGGCCCATTAAGCGATTGTTTTTATTTTTTCGGCCTATGGCCTAGTTCTAGTGGAAGAACATGTGGTTTTGACGCTCTTTCAATGAAAAACAGTAGATTACTTACGGTCTTGAAAAAATAGTTATATAATATTAAAATTGTATGTACTGTACGCCTGTTCACACGGCGACAAATCCTTCAGACATATTTTCGTGGATTTCAAGGCAGCGTACGATATATTTGCGAACGCAAACTGTTATGGCAGGTAATGCAGGAGAATGGATTTCCGAATGATATATCGCAGGCATCGTTGACATCGTTGTCTCCGCAGAGAATGCACCATCGGGCGTTGTCTGGCTAACAAGATATTGAAAGGCGTCCATCTGCTCAGCTGTGTGTGAAGTAGGTGGGATTATTAGTGTTCACTACCATAGACTTAGTTTTTGCTACATTGACTGTGACTGCTGCCTAAGAGCTTTTGGGGAGGTCACCTAACTTGCTCTGTATATCGTTGCGACGTTGTGCGAGTAAGACAATATCGTCGGCTAGGTCGAGGTCATGTAGCTGCTCCATCGCTAGAGGATTCCAAGGCAAGACCAATCCTCGATTTGGTCTACTGTCAACTGATCCAACTAATATCTCATCCATAACGATGAGAAACAGTAGCGGTGATAAAATGCAGCCCTGTCTCAGGCCAGCACTAACCTTTGTAAAGTCGGACAAGACGCCCTTGTGCAACACCTTGCACGAGAATGCTTCGTACTGAGCCTCGATGAGATGGACTATTTTATCTGGAGACCCGTAAGTGCGCCCCAGAGGTTTTCATGGTTGAATCGGTCGAATGCCTTTTCGAAGTCAATGAACACCATCAGAAGAAAGTCCTGGAATTCGTTGATCTGGTCCAACATAGTGCGGAGCGTAATGATATGGTCTACACATGATCGGACAGCATGGAATCCAGCTTGCTGCCGCCGGACAGTATCATCAATCTTCTCCTGGATCCAGTTGAGGATTACCTCACAAAGTACTCTAAGATTAATACATAGCAACGTGATGCCACGCTATAGCATTACCGTTACCGCATTCAGTTAGGTCTCCTTTCTTAGGGACTTTGTCCAATATGCCTTGCATCCATTCCACCAGAAAAGTTACGGTTTACCATATATTGCTAAAAAGCTGATGCATCATCTGGGCTGACAAAGATGGGTCAGCTTTGAGCATTTCGGCTGAAAACCAGTTTATCCCTGGCGCTGTATTGCATTTCATACTCTTGACGGTTGCTTCAATTTCATCCAGCGCCTCCAAGTTGACGCGAATAATTCGACAAACTGTTGGCATCATACGATGCAGATTTTGTAGGTCAATGACATATGAAACTCGGAAGAGTTGTTCAAAATGTTCAGTCCATCGTTCAAGACGGTTCCACCAGATGGCAACGCCGAGGCTCGGGTTTAAAGTTGTTCGACAAAGGCCTGTTTCACCTCAGGATTCTCCAATCGGCGAACGTCGTGACGGCACCCAACTTTCTCCTCTCATCGTTGGACACGTGCGAAGCACAAACATATCTCAGCGACAACAAGATGATGGTCGGATGCAATATCAGCGCTGCGTTTGTTGTGTACATCAAGAAGACTCTTTCGCCATTTTCGGTTAATGCAGATTGGTCGATTTAATTTCCTGTTCGGCCGTCGCGGGAAACCCACGTGACTTTATGTGCTGGTCTGTGGGGAAAGAGCGATCCACCAATGACCATGGGCCCTATTCTCACAGTCACCTCACCTAAATTTTTCAGGTGAGGTGACAATTTGCGATTCTCACAGTCACCTAGGTGACCCAGCTCACCTGGGTGACTGTACAAATCAAACGGGGAGCCGTTAGGTGAGGTGAGGTGACTGTGAGAATAGGGCGCGTGAGAGAAGTAAGGTGAGGTGAGGTGACTGTGATAATAGGGCCCCATATCTTCGCGTTAAAGTCGCCCAAGTGGATTTGTATGCTCGCTTTCGAGATTTTTTCAACCACGCTGTTAAGCTGGCTGTAGAAACTCTCTTTCTCCTGCAGGTCGGCAACATCAGTTGGCGCATAGCACTGGATTGCCGAAAGGTATCTAACCCGTGTTCTGAATCTGGCAACGATTATTCTTTCGTTTACCGGTGCCCCCTTCATCAGGGTCGTATGTGGCCCTAGAGCCCCTGGGTTCAGAAGGAATCTAGCTCCTCTTTTTCGAGTAGTATTTTCATCTTGTATGCCAGAGTAGAGCAAGACTTGCCCGGATGATGTCTTGTGTTCGTCAGTACCCGGTCAGCGGACCACGCTCAGCCCCGGTATTTCAAGCTTCAGGCGGCCAGCTACCCTTGCAAGTTGAGTTAGCTTGCCCTGCTGGAGGAGTTAGAGATAGGAGTTAGTGAACAGAGGTTATGGAATGCACATGTTCACCCTTCGCCAGGCCAAAAAAGTGTCTGTCTGAAGTTTTTGGAGCGTCTTAGTAGAATGCGAAACCTGGAAATTAAATAAAAAGAAAACCTTTGCGATTTAATTCTACTATTAATATTTATTTTTGACAAATACGTATCTCGCCTACGATTTGCAGGCTTCCTCAGTGTTCGAAAACAGACACTGAGGAAGCCTGCAAGTCGTAGGCGAAATACGTATCTGTCAAGAATAAATATTCCTAGTAGAATTAAATTGGATAGGTTTTCTTTTTATTTAATTACAATAGTGTCTGTCCCAGTCCCAGTCCAAAAATGACTGCCAGATTTTTCCAGTCATTCTTGTTATCCAGATTTTCATAGAAACCTGTTGACAACGCTGCCTGGAGGAGCCAAAGCTGGCCTGAAATTTAGTAAGGCACTAGCAATTAGAACAGCGAAGTTCTAGATAAGAGGCACTATACGAATCATGCTTGATTTTATGACTTTAAAAATTGATAAACTTAGAAGGTACACAGATTTAGGAAACGAGGAGGCGCCAAATAGAGTCTCCGTCGAGGGTGCTACAGCACATGCTACGGCTGATGGTACCATTGAATCGATTGCGAGGCAAGTGATAAGTACCATACTAGAAAGACAGCGTCTCTGCTGGTACGATGTTATGCGAAGGTCTCGTTTGCTATATTTTCAAACAGGTCCTTGACTCAGTTTTTCAGGGCACATTTCATTAGCTGTCTTCTCTTTGCCAACAGGACTCATCACCCCAAGGGTTGACATAGCTTCTTAATACATTTTGATTTTGTTAGGTTTATGTCTTGCTCTGGCTTTAAATCCAGCTTTTTACGAGCCATAATTGCGGACGTGTTCGTAATATTTGAACGGCATTTTTGACATTTCAGTAATACATCGCACGTCTTGTTTCCGCACGTTTACGGTAAAACTAAAGGAACTTGCGGAAAGAAAACATGCGTATTAATGGAATGTCAAAATTGCCGTTCAAATATTACGAACACGTCCGCCATTATGGTTCGTAAAAAGCTGAATAGCAGGACTTGGTCGTAGTTTCTTTTGTTCCATGCCCTCGCTAAATATTACCACTGTCAAATCGTGTACGTCCAGGAAGAGAGATCTGAGAAGATTGTATTTATATTTATTATTTTGAAATGGTTTTCACAGACTAACAGACACTAACACTTACGGTAACACTTCGAACAAATTTTCTAACAAAACATCGTTTCAATGACACCCCTAAAACTTGGAAAAAAACATTAGCATCACCTGGTGCAGTTTTCGCGAGTAAATTGCTATAAATTTGGCAATGCTATAAATTTACTTGTATATTATCTGACAACAGCGCCAGCGCAGGCGAGCGGCGTTCTCGCGCAGCGACTGTTGTTTGGATCTTGGCTTAAGCGGGGTACGCTGCTGAAAAGAAAACAGCTCAAGAAAAAATCTTGCTATTTACCGAAGAAACTCCAATGCAAGCAACCACCTGTCATTTTTTCTTGTGGTAATAATTGCGCCGGATATTATTCCGTACGGAAAAGTGACGTTTTAATTCACCTGCATGTAAAACTGCGCTATCTGAACGTGAAATAATATTTCTTATGAAATGCGTACTGCTTAAGAAATCGTAAACGAAATCGATTTCTTGAGCATTTCTTGTCCTATCTTTTTACCCATTACTTTTCAGCAGCGTACCCCGCTTTAAGCGAAAATTTGAAATTATCGTTTTTATTGACGATGGAATGAGACTCCAGTGTTACGTCTGTTAGTCTATGGTTATAAGCTAAGTAGTTTTATAACGCTCTGTTAAATAAAAGTAGAAATAAAAACGATTGTTTTTCGCTGCTTGACAGCAACTGCCATTATATAGTAAAGCTTTTTGCTTCGCTCTACAAAGCCATAAAGTATCAAGTTTGCTGTGTAGTAAAAAAGCTAAATCATCGAGTCAGCTTTATGAACTATGAAATATATTTGCTGCACTTGCTCGCAGAAACACTTATAGTAAACCAGACGTAATACTGAATACTGCAATAAAACTTTTATAAAATTCAATTAAAACCAAGTGTTTTAAGAATTGTTACTTGGGTATTCAAGTATAAACTAACATGATGAGCAAGTCACAAATCTTTCAGATATTGTGAGAAACATGGTGTTCAAGCCACAAATGCTAATACCTAAGTAGTATAAATCATAACGTCTAATAATTTCAAAATGATGTTGCTGCCCTCGAGGCATAATAAAGTTGCAAGACGAAACCTTATCTAAAAGATGCTCACCTCCCCAACCGATGTAGCAAGTAGGTTCACAATTTTTTCATGTGGGACGGCCACCACGCTTTGGTTGTTGATTTCAATTATCCTATGCCCGACCCGAACACCACCTCGTTCGGCAATTCCACCGCGAAGTAAACTACAAATCTGCAAAATGAAAAGAAGAGATATCGGTTGTGTCTTTCTATGCTATCTTTTTGCATCCGGCCTACCACTCCGTTCTGTACGCTGAAGCCCAGCTGGTACTTGGTGTTGGGTCGCTTGATCTTGACCTCTACAACCGGGGCGCATGGAACGACCGTGAACTTGACGACCGTTTGATTCTTCGTGTTCTTAATATAGCTCTGGCAAGTCGACAGTGGCAAACCCACCAAGCTCAGCCCGTTGATTGCTATGATCTGATCGCCAATGTTTAGCTGGCCACAGCGAGCCGCAGCACCGGACGAAGCTAGATTGGCTATAACCACAGTCGGAAGCATCGAACCCCAGCCGGACTCTACGATGACGACACCCAAAATTTCACCTTTAGCCTTTGGTACTACCACCTCCTTCTGCAGTTCCTTCTTGGCGAAAATTTCCAGCTCGTCGCCAAATATTTCCTGACTGTTGAGCACTTCCTGGTAATCCATTTCCTTCATGAAACTGTGATCCTCAATTCCGTTTGCCTTAAGGAACTCCATATAGGCCACCTGAAAAGCCTGACCAATCGATTGAGCAATAAACTGTGCCTCCTCACTTTCGAACACGTGGCAAATCATTTTCGGTGTTCGGTTGCCCTTCGGCCCGACGGCACTTTTCTGCGGTGGGGTTGTACTGGTTTGATTCGTTCCAGTTTGCGCAGGGCCACCACCGCCGCCGGAGTCCCCGGAGTCTACGTCCTGTGGGACGAAGCGCCGGCGAGCCATCAACACTACCAAGTCCCCAATATCCGCAATGTAGGAGATCGTTCTTAGTGCATGGTCCATCATAATCTCCTTCAAATCCGTATTCAATACCATTATTTTTTCCGTCGAAATGAAAAGATCCACTTCGGTGCTGGGTTGGGGTTCGCCATCTGGTGACTGAAAGTGAAAAAGATTTTAATTTTATTTTTCAAAAATAAATTCTCAATTGGGTTGTAGAACTTACCAACGCCTAATCATGATAAAAGCAATACATAGCGTGAATGTGCGTCGAAATGAAATAGAAAGAGAAAGAAACTTAGTGAAGGAACGATTGCCGCGGCGGCTTTAATTTTTGGGCAATGAATCGGGCTAGGGAAATGAATGTAACAACACTGACCATTTTATTTTATTTACCTTTATTCTAGAAACAGCCTCTTCGGCCTGCATCATACGTGTCGATTTAGTCGGCTGACCCTCACATACCAGCTGAGTGGAGCCCAGATAACGAGCTCGAAATAGCACTCCTTCGATGAGCACTGCCGCGATGCTGTTAAGAATAGAGTTTGTGAGTTGGTTTACCTAAATTTATTTTGTTTCATATTTCAGTTTACTCACATTATAAAAATATATTATTTTATTTATCCAGGAGAGCATTTAAGTTATAGATTTTTTTAATGTTATTGTCGAATGTTATGATCGAACTTGGTTACTTACCTTCCTTGTTTTTCCCTTTTTTCTTCTTGTCCGTATCCGACTTAGAGTTATTAGATCCATTCGGACTTGTACTTTCGTTAGTTTTATTATCCAACTTAATCGGCGATGTTTGACGACTGTGATCTGGTGATATAGCACTAGTGTCGTTCGGGCCATTTAAATTAATTAAGTTACCACTGTTATTGCTACTATTTATACTGCTGCTATTCTGGCTGGGTCCATTTCCTCCGCTTCCTAGCATAGCCGGGGAAGCTTTGCTAGAAGTAACAATTTCTGGCAGCGGTTGTCCGGGTTGGGTGGACTGAGAGACTGCACTCGTAGGCGAAAGTAACGTCGAAAGGCCTTGCCTGAGCAAAGAGCCCTGGTTACTGTTCGGTTTACCGGAGTAAATCGTGCTACCACAAGAGACACCACCTGGAACGGTTTGCTGTTTTGGAGAGAGTTTGTGCAGCAAGGAGCGTGCTCTACGATCGGCCCAACTTTTGTTGTTATCATCGTAGAAACCTTGGTCATCCAACCTTTGATGGCCCAAAAGGCGATCTGTTTCCAGATCCGTGTCCGGATCCTCGTCATCATCAAGAGCACTTAAGTTCTTAGCGCTAGATCCGAGTAACAGCGAGTCTTTCTCTGTCGCCATGTTGGTTGAGCGCTCGGTCGGTCCTCCCGTGGTAGGTGTCGTCGGTAATAGTATACCGGGTTTGCTCACGTTAGTGGGTGACAGTGTAACCAATTTGCCGTCCCCACGCCGAGGAATCCACACGGGGGAAATCGATGGAACTGGGGACTCTACTAGCTTCTCCGGTGGCAGCATCGAGTGTTTGTCGTAGCTCTTAACGGTGGTCTGCTGTTGCTGCTGCTGCTGGTGCTGAGCCGATGGACAGTTCGTTTGAGGCTGTGTTGGAGATGCTAGAGTTTTAGTGCGCTGCAAGCAGGTCCGAATGTCCTTGAGGGCTGCCTGCACTTCGGACTGTGACGTGTGCTGGTTGTGCATTTGCTGAAGTGTTGACTGCGTTTCACAATCTATCGAAGACTTTCGGTGCGGTGCTGGGGCAGGCGGAGGAGGCGTTGATTGGATAGTATCTGAAAAATACCATGTTTTGTTTTCATAGTGTTTCAAACAGGCTCGTAATTGTATGTTCTATTATTAATAATAGCTCTTTTAGAACGCGATCGATTGTGGTGATATTTTCCATATATATATGGAGTGAAGAAAAAGAACTTTCTAAGCATTGTCACAAGGTAGAATTTAGCCTAGAAGTGGTAGGTAGAAGTGTCTACGAGCGCGGAATCAGTTGATTGCAATCCTGAACTTAATGATATGCACAAGTTATTTGAGAAGATGAACTAATCTCGGCAGTAGCTGCTCAACTCTCGAGTCAAGCAGACGCGTTAACACAGTATCCAAACTTAGAAAATCGATCAAAGCTTTGTTCTTTCATTTTGCCGCGTTTATCATCACTGAGTGTGTCCACGGGCATACTAGAGCTCTGGCGATGGCGCGCCGCGAAAATACTTTCCGCATAGATTATGCGGTAATGTCCAAAAAGCCAGACTTTGAAAAAGTCCAAACCTTCATAAAAAGTGTGCTGGGCTTGAAGCAAGGTGAAGTGACGAGAATACAGTGTAGCCGCAACCTTGGTTGTGCCTTTGTGAAGGTTGTCGATCTGGCACTCGCACAAAAAATACGTGATGAACACGACGGGAAACACGAAGTGGTAATAGAAGGTGGTCAGAAGATTCCCCTGAGAATAACCATGGAAGATGGGGCAGTAGAGGTCAAATTATTCGACCTCTCTGAAGACGTATCTGATGAAGCAATAACTAAATTCTTATCCACGTACGGTGATGTAATCTCAGTACGTGAGCAGATGTGCGGTACTGATCCAAAATACGAATTCCCAAACATCTCAACCGGAGTTCGGGTTGCAAAAATGATTGAGCGACATAATATCAAGTCATGGGTGCATATTGACGGTGAATGGACTTATCTGCCTTACTTTGGTCAGCGTCAAACCTGCCGACATTGTCGAGAATTCGTTCATATCGGCGTGTCCTGCGTGCAAAACAAGAAGTTGCTCGTGCAAAAATCTTACGCCGACGCGACAAAGCAACCAGCCGCAGTATCCGTAAAACCACTAGCCAAGCCGCAAGCCGCAAAACCAACACTATCGAGTCAATCGGATATACAGTATCCGCCCTCGAAGAAGCAAAAGCAACAACAGCATCAACCTCAACAAAAGAAACCTCCAGCATCTACAACAACACCGATCGATCGATCACCGATCCCACTGTAGCAGCCCCTAGTAAATCTGATGGCAACGAGACGGACCATTCAGCAATGTCAACTAGTAGCACACGCTCTCGAACACGCCGACAAACGAGAAAACGACGAGATGGCAGTGACGGTGAGGGTGATAAGGATTAACTCATGGATCAGACTGCCAGTTACAACATCGCCACTATTAATATAAACAGCATCGCCAACGAAACAAAACTCAATGCTCTCCGAATTTTTTGTAGGACTATAGATCTCGACATCGTATTTCTGCAAGAAGTGGAAGATGCACAACTCTCTATTCCCGGCTACAACCTCGTCACAAATGTTGATATCTCAAAGAGAGGGACGGCAATAGCCCTCAAGCAATACATTCATTTTTCCCATGTAGAGAAGAGCCTCGATAGCCGCCTTATTACTCTACGAGTGGGAAATACAACATTAGCGAACATCTACGCACCGTCAGGCTCACCAATGCGTGCTGAAAGAGAGCGTTTTTTCAAAAACACTATAGCCTTCTATCTCCGACACAACACCGAGAACATGCTACTTGCTGGCGACTTCAATTGTGTTATACGACTGTGTGACGCGTCAGGTAATAATAACAGCCCTGCTCTACAAGCTACCGTACACCAGTATGTGAGTCGCAACTCAGCGATGTATGGGTAAAATTTCACCCCACAACTTCCGCACCCACATATATCACGCACAACTCCGTCTCCAGGCTTGATCGAATGTATATCAGCAACGTACTCTGTGCCCAGCTGCGAAATGCAACAACCCATGTCTGCTCTTTTACAAATCACAAGGCATTGACTGTGCGACTATGCCTTCCTAACCTCGGTCGTGAGCCTGGTCGTGGTTATTGGTCATTACGACCACAACTTCTGACAGCAGAAAATATCGAGGAATTCCAAATTAGATGGCAATATGTGACCCGACAAAGACAATATTTTCCAAACTGGATGACGTGGTGGATATCCTACGCTAAACCAAAAATACAGTCTTTCTTCCGATGGAAATCTCGCGAGGCATATAGTGCCTTTCATGCAGAACACCAACGACTATATAGTCAGCTTCAGCAGGCATACGATGGATACTTCTAAAATCCGGCGATGCTCGTCACCATTAACCGAGTAAAGGCACAAATGCTCACTCACCAGCGCCTATTCTCGCATAATTTTATGCGGATCAACGACACGTATATTGCAGGTGAAAGTATAAGTACTTTTCAGTTAGGCGAAAGGCAGAAAAAGAAAAATGTTATCACAGAGCTGCGTGATGATAACAACGAGACTCTAACCACTTCTGAAGCAATCGAAAATCATCTCCTTCGATACTTCAGAGATCTATGCTCAGCGACAGAGCAAAGCGACGAAGCACGGCATTCATTCCAATGCGAGAGAGCTGTTCCCGAAAATGATGTGGCAAATTTAGCTTGTATGGATGAAATAACAACAACCGAAATACTAAGATCCATCCGCACATCGGCAAAGAGAAAGGCAGCAGGCTGCGATGGACTACCGATCGAGTTCTACCAACGTACATTCGACGTCATACACCGAGAGTTGAACCTAGTATTAAATGAGGCTTTGACATCGGATTTCCCCTCTGATTTCGCTAACGGAGTGATCGTGTTAGTGCGCAAGAGAGAAACAGAAAATACCGCACGAGGATATCGCCCGATCAGCCTTCTAAAGGCTGATTTCAAAATTCTCATCAGAATCCTAAAAGCACGACTTGAACTTGTAATGCAGACGCATCGAGTGCTAAGTGATACGCAAAAATGTTCAAACGAAGGTCACTCAATTTTTGAAGCCACTCTTTCTCTGAAAGATCGGGTTGCACAGATGATAGCGAGGAAGCAAAAAGGGAAGCTCATAAGCTACGATCTTGATCACGCTTTCGATCGAGTGTCCCTTTCTTTCCTTCACCGTACCATGCTACAGTTAGGGATAAACCCGGCTTTCGTTGGACTACTCGGACGAATTGCAGAGCAATCGCGTTCCCGGCTGATGGTCAACGGACATCTCTCATAACATTTCTCCATCGAAAGATCGGTCCGTCAGGGAGATCCTCTCTCGATGCTCCTCTTTGTGATCTACCTTCATCCACTCCTGCAACAGTTGGAGCGACATATCGGCTCCGACCTGGTGGTAGCCTACGCAGATGATATATCAGTGGTAGCTACCAATACACAGGTAATTGAACGCATCAATGAACTTTTTGGGAATTTCGAACGGGCTGCAGGCGCTAAACTAAATCTACATAAAACGATTGCCTGAGACGTCGGTCTCATAGACGGAGACCCGTTAAACGTGCCATGGTTGCAAACAGCTCAAAATGTAAAGATTTTGGGAGTTGTTTTTACAAATTCAGTACGCGAGATGGTGAAAATCAACTGGGATGCTCTGGTAACAAAATTTGCTCAACAAGTGTGGCTGCATTCGCTTAGAAATCTTAACTTGCAACAAAAAGTAGTGCTTTTGAATACCTTTATTACATCCAAGATTTGGTAGGTTATATCAATTCTTCCGCCGTACGGCGTTCACACGACAAAAATAACATCTACCATGGGCTCCTTCCTATGGCGCGGGCAACCAGCGCGTGTTCCAATGGAACAAACGTCACGAAACAAAGACTCCGGCGGATTAAAACTGCAGTTACCGGCGGTAAAGTGTAAAGCGTTATTGATTGATCGACACTTGCAAACTAGAAACCTCCTTCCATATTACCAATCCTTACTAAATCAACCCTCTCCGCCCCCTACAGAACTGCCCTGTTTAAAATTACTCTCCCAACAAATCCCCATTCTGCCTCAACTGATACGAGAACATCCATCCAGTGATCTGATTCACCGCTTCTTTCTTGAACGGACGGAAACTCCGCGAGTTGAAAGGAAAACCCCTGGCCTGAGTTGGAAACGCATTTGGGCAAATATTACAACAAGAAAACTATCATCGATCCATCGAAGCAACCTGTATATGCTGGTTAACGAGAAGACGGAGCACCGAAGGTTAATGAGGGTCATTCGACGATCGGATGGAGAAAATTGTTTACATTGCAATGCTGCGACTGAAACACTTAAACATAAATTCTCGGAATGCCCTCGCACAGCGCCTGCATGGACTTTCGTACAACAGAAAATAACCACAATACTCGGCGGATGGCGTAGATTGTCCTTTGAAGAACTGCTGCGACCTACACTTGCGAATATAGGACTGTCAAATCGAATTAAAACATTAAAACTATTTATTTTACATATTTCATTTGTAAATGAAGCTAGCAATAGAATTGATATTGATGCCCTTTCCATCTATTGAAGCTGTGAGTACTAAAAATTTGTAAATATTCTTTTATTTAAATAAAAACACACTAAACAATAAAAAAAAATCTCGTAAGGCCTACGATTGAAAATCAACATGTGTAGATACGAGGAAGAATACATGGTCACAAATGAGCGCGAGTTAGTCAACAGGTGGAAGCAGTTTTTCGATGAGCATCCCAATCCCAACACATGGTGAGAATATTGACTGGTCATCACTTGGTAGCAGTAAATGTGCGCTCAAAACACTACCGTATAACAGACATGTCACAGCCGTCCTCCTCGGCTGACAATTAGGCAGGTAGATAATCCGCAATCTGCCGAGAACTACGCGCGAATACTGGATGAGGACTGCCTTCGTTAGTGCAGCTAGGTGCTTTAGACCTTGTAGACGATTGGGGCAGAATACGTTCGGTCATCGGAGATGCCGCTACCGCGGAAAACAAATCTGTTGTTTGAATGGGAATGCAAACAAGCGGTGGAGAGAAAGAAAATTCGACGGTGGAGGGAAATCGACGAGTAAAGAACCAGTTGATCACGATCCTGAGGAGTAAAAAGTGCCAAAAGGAGGACAGAGGAGTAGTATTAGAACAACTATATCGAGCTAATGACAGACTCGAGTTTTACGAAAATGTGAACCAATCTCGTAAGGGCTGCATACCGAATCCTGACATGTGAGGGATGACGGTGAGAATCTAATCACAAACGAGCGCGAGGTGGTCGGCAGGTTAATTAACCTTACGGAAGTTATCCTAGAAGTGTCCGTGGAAGATAGTGACGTCCCTCCCTCTGATCTCCAAGATGTCAAAAGGTTGTTGAAGATCAAGGAAAGGACCGCCTACCAGTAGACCTTTATAAACATGACCGAGAGACGCTGGTAACATTTGGATTTGGAAGGAGGAGAAGCTATCGGAGGAATAGATGGAAGGAATGGTTTGTCTCATCTACAAAAAGGGTGATCGGGCCGACTGCTGCAACTATCGCGGCATAACGCTGGTAAACGCCGCCAACAAAGTACTCTCATGTTACATGTTACATGATCATGTTACACCGGTTGTCACCGATAGCACAAGGTTTCGCAGAGAATTATCAAGCGGCTTCATGGGGGCTCGCGCCATTACGGACAAAGTTTTCACCATCTGACAGATCTAGCAGAAATGTGGGCAGTACAACGTGCCCACGCATCACATATATATATAGATTTCAAAGCAGCATACGATACAGTCGATCGAGACAAGTTATGGCAGATAATGCACAATCACAGTTTGCCGGATAAACTGCTGCGACTAAATAGGGCTACATTGGGTAGAGTGAAGTGTTTCGCGCGCATCTCGGGGACACGCGAGTCCCTTTGAGACGTGGCGAAGGTTAAGATTAGGCTTGACGGGGTGAACTGAAGCGAGCGAGCGGGTCTTGAAACGAGAGGCACGATTTTTATCAAGGGTAGCCAATTCCTAGGCTTTGCAGTAGATTTTGATATCATAGCCAGGAACTTTGCGACGGCGGAGGCAATCTACGCCAGACTGAAAGTGAAGTCTAGGAGGAATGGGCCAAAAATAAATGTGTCAAAGATCAAATACGAAACACCATGAAAGGAAGAGGCCCCAAAGAAAACAAATGCGCGGCTCCCACGGGCGATAACTGTTGACTGCGATGAACTTGAAGTGGTAGATTAATTGTATTGTATTTAGGATCGATGAACCGCAGACAACAACACTAGTAAGGCGATCCAGCGATGCATTTAAGCGGGATGCCCTTTCCAAATAAGATCGTAACAACTGACCTGTAATCAGAGCCAGCGTTTAGGCTGGCAAACTTGTGCGGTCGCACGGAGCCTCGCGCTTGGTGATGACTAGAAAAATGATAAAAATTTTTAGTGAACAATCCCAGGCGTTATACGACACAATTGGCTGCTTAGAAATATTTACAAGATTTCAATGTTTCCTTTTTTCGTTTATTTACATGCAGAGTAAATTTTTAAGAAAAAAGCGACAAAATTAGAGCTCACTGCTTTAGAATGGGTCGTTACATAATGTGCTACGATCGAATGGGCACTTAGCGCTTTGAACCAATGAAATCTCCAAGCCCGGACGGCATTCTACCCATTTTGTTACCAAAAATATAATGTTATAATGCCCTCATCAACCTTTTTTGAGCCAGTTCCACATTGGGACATATTCCGGAGAATTGGTGGAAAGTAGAGGTGGTGTTTATACTTGAGGGAGATAAAAAAGAGAAAAACAATAAGTTTGACATCAAAGCTTCTTAAGTTGATGCATAACATAACAGATAACTATATCCGCAATGAGTTTTTAAGGAACTCTCCATTGCATGGAAATCAACATACATACCAAAACGGTAAACCTACGGAAACCGCACTGCAATGTCTAGAGATGGCACTTTGTGCTTTCCTTGATATTGAAGGAGCTTTCGATTACGCGTCCTTCGTTTCAATTATTATGGATCTCTTCCAAAACGGAATCGCCCACACTACAATGAGCGAGATTTAGGCAATGCTTTCGAGCAGATAAATCGCAGAATCATTGGGAGATACGTCGGTCACAATTTCGGTGAGGAAAGGATGTTCACAAATAGTTCACTCTCCCTTGCTTGGGACACTGATGGCCGACGCACAAGTTACCACGGTTTGGTTAGAAAACTACTGCTTAGGGCGCCGAAACCTGCCGTTTTTGTTACTCTGAACTAGAAAATTAAGCGCCCAAGTAACGATTTGGGTTTTGTTACGCTCTTATGATGGAATTAAAGACCAAAATTGGTCTTGAATGCTGCAATAAGAGTACAATAAAACTCACATTGTTGCTCTGCAATTGCGAGACTCTTGCATTATCTAGGCATGACTTCTTCGGAAGTTTTCTTCCTACTCCATACCAAGCATAGAGCCCGAATCCCACAAGGTCATTAGTTTTATTAACCATTCTATAGAACCGAATTGGGGCATATGATTATAACCTTCTAGCTCAACTCCGTCAATGGTTATGAGCAGTTCGTAAACTGTGTAGAGCAACCGGAACCTGTCCCAAAAGACGATCACAGAGGCCTTTATCCCGACGCTCTTCTGGCATATAAAAAAGGGCTCGCTGCTTAATCTGCACAGGGCATCGCGCGTCGTAACGCCGGCTCTGCATGCAATTGTTTTGTATTCTAACAGCTGGTTGCGAAGTCTGTCGTATAGAAAAACCGATTTAATCAGTGCAGTGGTGGTGAAGGGATCCTTTGTTATACGGCCTTACTTGCTATGCACGTCTTAGGAACATAATTCATCTATTGGTTGACGTTGCGTAGTGCGCTGGTGTACATAAATTTTTTGAATAAAATTTAATAAGTTTTCAAAATTTGAACAAAATAGGAGCACTTGTCAGTTTTGATAGATCCTTCTTTCATGAAATTGCTGAGTAAGGATAAGTAAGTTGTTACTAATTTGAGTAAGTGCAAGTAAAAGTTGTAAGTTGTAAGAGGAAAAATTATTCTTTAACATATAAATTGTGTAGTAAAGGTCTAGTTCATTGGTTTTTGAACTATGCATAATTTCCTGTAATGCCATTCTATTTGATTCACATCAATAAAGTTTTCTTGAATAAATTTCATCAATTTTTAATAACCTTCGGTTACTCACGCTGTTGTATTTTGTACAACACGTGTAGGTTTTTGAATGCCATATTGTTATAAAGTTACAAATCGTTGTTTATCTAACGTATATTCTTCAATAAATTTATTATGAGCAAAATGTCATAATTATTCAATGGCAGTTCCCGATTGGTAATATTTTGCATTGGTTTCTTTTTATGATTTTTTTTTCTAAAGGTTGACCCAAAACCAAACTGTTGGTTTGGTTTCTTAAACCCTTGTAGTTTTTTACAATAGACGGAATGAACGGAAGAAGAAAGTAATGAAACATAGGTGTTGACAGTATCTCAAGGGAAACAAGGAGTGAGGGGCAAAGAGCGCAAAATTAAGTAAGGGAGGAAGTAACGCTTATTACGTTTGTATAACGTTCCTTATTACCCAAGCTGGGGGATCCGTGGTTCGAACCTAATGGGAGTTAACTATAACAGCAATAAAAAAAATGCAAATTTAGTTTTCAAGTTGAAACAAAAAGCAAAACGATAAACAAATTCGCCTTTTGGTGGCAAAATGGGCAAAAAATTTGTACTTTAAATTTGTGCTGTAAAATAACTATCTTTTTTCTTCGATCCGCGGATACCCCAATTAGGATAAAAAGCAACCGTACACAAGCGCTTCTTAAGCGTTGCTTCAATGACCCTCCCTTACATAATTTTTCCACTGAATCCCCTGCACGCCTGGTTCCGTTCTGTTTGGATCCTATCAACATTTTCGTTTCATCACTTTCTTCTACCGTCTCCTCCGTTGATTGTAAAACAAACAACCGTTATAAAAGAACTATTAATAGCCTGGCCTCATTAAAAGGCCAAGACAAAAAACACGAGGTTGGTCTGTGAACAATCTGTTAAAAAAGAGTTGATTACTTGTGGTTTAGGAAATTTCGGGTGAAAATACCCATCAATTCTATTTACTTTTGCACGATTTTTAACCAATAATTTTACGGTCGTAGTAGTGGAGCTAAAAACATTTTGGGAAGTCACATTTAGTCATAACAAAATACTTACTGATAGTGTACAGCGACTCTAGTTCCGGGTCTCGGTTTTTAAAGATCTTGTTGTTCTGCAGAGTACTCGAGTTAAGTCCACCGGAGAGATTACCATTCATCCGGATACCGTTGCTACCGTACAGACCCTCTAAGGAGTTGCTGCTGTGGTTGGTGGCTATCACCGGTGACGAACTAGTCGGCTTCACGGTTTGGCTCGTGGGCGATGTAAGTAGGCTGTATGAGTTAGTTACCTGTTGCAGTTTGTGGCTGCTGTTGATTAGATCCGGCGTCGGCAGAGCAATTGGATTATTATTTTCCGTGTCCGACACATGACCGCTAGATAGACCATCCTCCAGCACGGGCATGCTGGTGTAGTAGCGGGAATAATTACCTCCGCCTCCCAGGGGGGGCTGCCCGCTTCCTATGCCATCATTATTCGGCAATGTCGAATTGTTCACGTTAGCAGAGCATGAAGTTATAACTCCGTTGCTCAGATCGTCGCAAACCATTCCGCTGCCACCGTTTGCCATCATTCCGAAATCGCTTCCATATTTGAGTGATGTTTCACTATCGTAATCGCCACAGTTGCTCTCGTAGTCGGTTGTATCCGGTGAATAGTTGAAGTTTTTACTATGTCGACGAGTCAATGGTTTCTTTCCGCTATTGCTAGTTTTAAGTTTTTTTCCGTTTCCGTTAGCCATGAACTGCGTTGTGTCAAGATTGCTTTCGTTAATCACATCACAACTACTGGCACGACTTCCGGGATCCAAGTACATGCTAAAATGACGTTCATGTTCCTGGTACTGGCCTGAATACTGTTGTTGCTGTTGCAAAGTAACGTGCTGTCGTAGATGTTGCTGATGTTGTTCCTGAGTCGGTTGTTGCTGCACCCGTTGCTGCTGATGGTAGCTTCGATGATGCTGATTTGCGCTATAAATATCAATCTCTTCCTCATCCTCACCATCGTTATCGTTCTCGTTCACTGCGCCAGAGGGCACATTTTCCGGTGACGCATTTACAATGCCGCCGCTTGCCACTTTCTTTTCCTGTTTTTTCTTTCGAAAGCTGCTGTAACCATTTTTAATCCGTGGTTTGTTATTCATATTGATCATGTACTTCAGATTATTTCCGATACCGCTGGCCAGGTCGCCATCCTCATCGTCCTCTTCCTCATCGTCATCGCCGTCCTCTTCACCATCGTTACCCTCGTCGACAACATCGTCATCGTCCCCGTCGGCGTCGCTGTTATTATTATTGATTGGCGATTGGCGTGCTGCAGCCGGTAAAATGGTTTGGTCACGCTGCTCTCCTCTGCCGGTACCGGACAATGTTGCCGCTGGCGTCATCGTCATTTGCTGCTGTTGCTGCTGCTGGTGGTGATCCGCACCGGACCCACCGATGTAGGTCGTCTCCAGCCTTTTGCTGTCCAGCTCGCTCGGATACTCATAATGGATGTCCTACGGGGAATCATGCGAAAAGAGAAAGCGGAAATTTAGGTTAACATTGTCGGAACATGGCACATTCTGTGAAATGCCTTCGAGAGGCGGCACAGTGGATGCATGCTGTACTTCGCACCAGCTGCTCCCTTGTGCACAATATGGTGGGGTCTAAGAATGCAGTATAATCGTAGCACTTTAATATACTCGTGAGGGATGCAATGATCAAATGAACAGAAAAATGACAGATTTCAAGGCAGTTCCTGCGTTATTTTTTTAAACATTGTCGTTGAAAAATGGATTCATAGAAATCATGCTGCAAAATTGTATTTTAAACAAAACTAAATTGTCAGCGTTAAATGCTACTCACGGGCGACACAATTACAGAGCTTTAAAACAATAGTATCTTCAGGTAAATTTTCTATTAGGAAATACCAACTTGCGGAATAACACGAATAAGAATGGAATAAAATTGATCTTATACTTTTAGGAGAATTAAACATCAAACTCTCACCTAAATGAACCGGAAAATCTTTATTGCAAAAACTTTGAACCACGCTCTCAAAACCAACAAACTGAGCTGAGCACTTATTCCTGTTGCAATTGCGGCTCGCATGTCATATAGAAACAAGCAAATCGAACTGTCGCTTCATGGATGTGTCCTTTGTACTGCTTTGCTTTTCTAAATATGTCATGCCCGCGGAGTCCCTCATGGGGACTATGGCATGCGTCTGCACGCATTGCATGCTCCAACAGAAACAGCTAGGAGCGAACGAATCGTGAAATCGTTCGAATTGTTTATGGGATGGTAAATTGAATTGATTGTGTAGTTTAAATCTGTTATGGTTTCTGACATAGTTGATAAAATTTATATTTGTCAATAGTGATCAAAATGAAATAACTACATTCAGTGCTAAATTCAAGAAGATTAACTTCGTCATTTGCTATTAGAACAGTATTTGACTTGATTAAATATGAAGAGACGTCCTATCATTCGTCCACTTTGGCCACTAGACAATTATCACGCGATAGTCATAAAAATAATGAGCCTGCTCTTTTTCATTCTTTATGATACAAATTACGATTAACGATGTAAGTATGATGGTATTGCAGAATTTGAGTGCCAGTGAATCTCTATTCAGATTCAGTCAACGAGAAATAGAATTTCAAGATAGTATCGAAACAGGTACGAATCCTGACTTCTCATAAACAACACTTTCCGTAAAGATGTCACCAGCTTATTTTGATTATCTTATTCTTATCAACTTATCTTGCACGTTTACATCGGTTTTTTACAGCCTATACAGCTGAGTGAGTGTTATCATAATAATAAACAACTCACATAAGGTCTGGCAAATCCCTGCGCAAATTTACGACATGGACATAAATCAATAGAGCTTTATTAACTCCATCACAACAGAAATATGCACCTTGATATTACATAGGTTCGCGCTAATATTGGGTATTGAATTAGTTGTGTATTTCACCTTTTCATCGGTAGGCATATTTTATTTTTCTGACAGCATTTCTCGTATGCAAAATTCATCGACTTTACCAAACTTAAGTTGATATTATTAACAACTGCTAAACATTAAAATGAATTTTATTCTGCAACTGAAATTGATCATTCGATTATTAACTGAATTTGAAATATCTGTAAAAATACAGTACAAAAAAATAAAATAAAACATAAATAAGCGTGTCAATCCACCATCAATGGGTTATACCCAATCGATGGAGGCGCTTTGTACATTTTAATAAAACTGAATTCTTATTAATTATCATAACCTGCAGCACTTCTTTGTTTGTTTACATTTTGATTTTGGGCACTTTTTGCCTTTTAAATGGAAAATGGTGGAATGGAATGGATTTTTTTTCCGATTTTTTCCAATCCTCCTACGTTGGAGAATATATGTGGTGGTCTTAATGGTATAAACACACACGATAGTTGTATCGTCTCATCTACGAGAGAGTCGTCGTTGAAAGTTATTAGCCAAGTCAAGTTACAGTCGAACCAACCATAAGGTTCGTTAAACCGCATTGTCATAAAGCGTACAGGGTTGTCGTGCAGGAGCATAGAAATTCCGTTGACTCACTAGGGCGGGACAGTCAATATCTCCTAAAAGAAATCTAGGCCGGAACGTGGCTTGAGCGTTGGCCTGTCTTTTTTCAAGAATCTACAAATTTAGCAAGCGGCAGCGCTCCTTATATGGCGGTAGGTTTCCGGGATCACGCTATGAAAGACTGCGCAATGCAAACCGTAGAATTTTTTTTCTGTACTACTTCGATTCTAACGATCCAAATTTGTTGATAAGGTTACCAGATCACAGATCGTAATCCCAAAACAGACCTTACAAGTGAGTAGCAATGATCGGAAACAGTACGGGTCACGGAACTCCTTAGAGACTTTAAAAATGTCTGTCTGTCTGTCTGTCTGTCTGTCTGTCTGTCTGTCTGTCTGTCTGTCTGTCTGTCTGTCTGTCTGTCTGTCTGTCTGTCTGTCTGTCTGTCTGTCTGTCTGTCTGTCTGTCTGTCTGTCTGTCTGTCTGTCTGTCTGTCTGTCTGTCTGTCTGTCTGTCTGTCTGTCTGTCTGTCTGTCTGTCTGTCTGTCTGTCTGTCTGTCTGTCTGTCTGTCTGTCTGTCTGTCTGTCTGTCTGTCTGTCTGTCTGTCTGTCTGTCTGTCTGTCTGTCTGTCTGTCTGTCTGTCTGTCTGTCTGTCTGTCTGTCTGTCTGTCTGTCTGTCTGTCTGTCTGTCTGTCTGTCTGTCTGTCTGTCTGTCTGTCTGTCTGTCTGTCTGTCTGTCTGTCTGTCTGTCTGTCTGTCTGTCTGTCTGTCTGTCTGTCTGTCTGTCTGTCTGTCTGTCTGTCTGTCTGTCTGTCTGTCTGTCTGTCTGTCTGTCTGTCTGTCTGTCTGTCTGTCTGTCTGTCTGTCTGTCTGTCTGTCTGTCTGTCTGTCTGTCTGTCTGTCTGTCTGTCTGTCTGTCTGTCTGTCTGTCTGTCTGTCTGTCTGTCTGTCTGTCTGTCTGTCTGTCTGTCTGTCTGTCTGTCTGTCTGTCTGTCTGTCTGTCTGTCTGTCTGTCTGTCTGTCTGTCTGTCTGTCTGTCTGTCTGTCTGTCTGTCTGTCTGTCTGTCTGTCTGTCTGTCTGTCTGTCTGTCT